>NC_091283.1:214540624-215168839 GCF_032444005.1 Ranitomeya imitator | reverse complement strand
CCAAAGGCAAAAAGGACACCCAGTCATCCTGATCAGCAGAAACAAAGCATCTCAGATATGTTTCCAAGGTCTGATTGGTTCGTTCGGTCTGGCCATTAGTCTGAGGATGGAAAGCCGAGGAAAAAGACAAGTCAATGCCCATCCTACCACAAAAGGCTCGCCAAAACCTCGAAACAAACTGGGAACCTCTGTCAGACACGATATTCTCTGGAATGCCATGTAAACAAACCACATGCTGGAAGAACAATGGCACCAAATCAGAGGAGGAAGGTAATTTAGACAAGGGTACCAAATGGACCATCTTAGAGAAGCGATCACAGACCACCCAAATGACTGACATCTTTTGAGAGACGGGAAGATCTGAAATAAAATCCATAGAGATATGTGTCCAAGGCCTCTTCGGGACCGGCAAGGGCAAAAGCAACCCACTGGCACGAGAACAGCAGGGCTTAGCCCGAGCACAAATCCCACAGGACTGCACAAAAGTAGATGGCCACCAAAAGGATCTAGCCACTAACTCTCTGGTACCAAAGATTCCAGGATGACCAGCCAACACCGAACAATGAACCTCAGAGATAACTTTATTCGTCCACCTATCAGGGACAAACAGTTTCTCCGCTGGGCAACGATCAGGTTTATTAGCCTGAAATCTTTGCAGCACCCGCCGCAAATCAGGGGAGATGGCAGACACAATTACTCCCTCTTTGAGGATACCCGCCGGCTCAGATAAACCCGGAGAGTCGGGCACAAAACTCCTAGACAGAGCATCCGCCTTCACATTTTTAGAGCCCGGAAGGTACGAAATCACAAAGTCAAAACGGGCAAAAAACAGCGACCAACGAGTCTGTCTAGGATTCAACCGCTTGGCAGACTCGAGATAAGTCAAGTTCTTATGATCAGTCAAGACCACCACGCGATGCTTAGCTCCTTCAAGCCAATGATGCCACTCCTCGAATGCCCACTTCATGGCCAGCAACTCTCGATTGCCCACATCATAATTTCGCTCAGCAGGCGAAAACTTCCTGGAAAAAAAGGCGCATGGTTTCATCACCGAGCAATCAGAACTTCTCTGCGACAAAACAGCCCCTGCTCCAATCTCAGAAGCATCAACCTCGACCTGGAACGGAAGTGAAACATCTGGTTGGCACAACACAGGGGCAGAAGAAAAACGACGCTTCAACTCTTGAAAAGCTTCCACAGCAGCAGAAGACCAATTGACCACATCAGCACCCTTCTTGGTCAAATCGGTCAATGGTTTAGCAATACTAGAAAAATTGCAGATGAAGCGACGATAAAAATTAGCAAAGTCCAGGAACTTTTGCAGACTTTTCAGAGATGTCGGCTGAGTCCAATCATGGATGGCTTGGACCTTAACAGGGTCCATCTCGATAGTAGAAGGGGAAAAGATGAACCCCAAAAATGAGACCTTCTGAACACCAAAGAGACACTTTGATCCCTTCACAAACAAAGAATTAGCACGCAGGACCTGAAACACCGTTCTGACCTGCTTCACATGAGACTCCCAATCATCCGAGAAGATCAAAATGTCATCCAAGTACACAATCAGGAATTTATCCAGGTACTCTTGGAAGATGTCATGCATAAAGGACTGAAACACTGATGGAGCATTGGCAAGTCCGAATGGCATTACTAGGTACTCAAAATGGCCCTCGGGCGTATTAAAAGCAGTTTTCCATTCATCGCCTCGCTTAATACGCACAAGATTATACGCACCACGAAGATCTATCTTGGTGAACCAACTAGCCCCCTTAATCCGAGCAAACAAATCAGATAACAACGGCAAGGGGTACTGAAATTTAACCGTGATCTTATTTAGAAGGCGGTAATCTATACAAGGTCTCAGTGAACCATCCTTCTTGGCTACAAAAAAGAACCCTGCTCCTAATGGCGACGATGACGGGCGAATATGCCCCTTCTCCAAGGACTCCTTCACATAACTCCGCATAGCGGCGTGCTCAGGCACAGATAAATTAAACAGTCGACCTTTTGGGAATTTACTACCAGGAATCAAATCGATAGCACAATCACAATCCCTATGCGGAGGTAGGGTATCGGACTTGGGCTCATCAAATACATCCCGGTAATCAGACAAGAACTCTGGAACCTCAGAAGGGGTGGATGACGAAATAGTCAGAAATGGGACATCACCATGTACCCCCTGACAACCCCAGCTGGACACAGACATGGATTTCCAATCTAATACTGGATTATGGACTTGTAGCCATGGCAACCCCAACACGACCACATCATGCAGATTATGCAACACCAGAAAGCGAATAACCTCCTGATGTGCAGGAGCCATGCACATGGTCAGCTGGGTCCAGTACTGAGGCTTATTCTTGGCCAAAGGCGTAGCATCAATTCCTCTCAATGGAATAGGACACTGTAAGGGCTCCAAGAAAAACCCACAACGCCTAGCATACTCCAAGTCCATCAAATTCAGGGCAGCGCCTGAATCCACAAATGCCATGACAGAATATGATGACAAAGAGCAGATCAAGGTAACGGACAGAAGAAATTTTGACTGTACCGTACCAATGGTGGCAGACCTAGCGAACCGCTTAGTGCGCTTAGGACAATCAGAGATAGCATGAGTGGAATCACCACAGTAGAAACACAGCCCATTCAGACGTCTGTGTTCTTGCCGTTCAACTCTGGTCAAAGTCCTATCGCACTGCATAGGTTCAGGTTTAAGCTCAGGTAATACCGCCAAATGGTGCACAGATTTACGCTCACGCAAGCGTCGACCGATCTGAATGGCCAAAGACATAGACTCATTCAGACCAGCAGGCATAGGAAATCCCACCATGACATCCTTAAGGGCTTCAGAGAGACCTTTTCTGAAAATAGCTGCAAGCGCACCTTCATTCCATTGAGTGAGTACGGACCACTTTCTAAATTTCTGACAATATACCTCTATCTCATCCTGACCATGACACAGAGCCAGCAAATTTTTCTCTGCCTGATCCACTGAATTAGGTTCATCGTACAGCAATCCGAGCGCCAGGAAAAACGCATCGATATTACTTAATGCAGGATCTCCTGACGCAAGAGAAAATGCCCAGTCCTGAGGGTCGCCACGTAAAAAAGAAATAATGATCCTAACTTGTTGAACTGGGTCACCAGAGGAGCGAGGTTTCAAAGCCAGAAATAGTTTACAATTATTTTTGAAACTCAGAAATTTAGTTCTATCTCCAAAAAACAAATCAGGAATAGGAATTCTCGGTTCTAACATAGAATTCTGAACCACAAAGTCTTGAATATTTTGTACTCATGCCGTGAGCTGATCCACACATGAAGACAGACCTTTAATGTCCATCGTTACACCTGTGTCCTGAACCACCCAAATGTCTAGGGGAAAAAAAAGGCAAAACACAGTGCAGAGAAAAAAAAATGGTCTCAGAACTTCTTTTTTCCCTCTATTGAGAATCATTAGTACTTTCGGCCTCCAGTACTGTTATGATAAGATAATTCAGTACCACAATGGACATAGAGGTCAGAGCACAAACAGTGACCTGACAATAACCCAAGAACATAGAACGAGCTCTGAGACGTGGGAACTCTGCTGACCGCAATCCCTAATCCTCTCCAACCACACTAGAGGCAGCCGTGGATTGCGCCTTACGCTCCCTATGCAACTCGGCACAGCCTGAGAAACTAGCTAGCCTGAAGATAGAAAATAAGCCTACCTTGCCTCAGAGAAATACCCCAAAGGAAAAGGCAGCCCCCACATATAATGACTGTGAGTTAAGATGAAAAGACAAACGTAGAGATGAAATAGATTTAGCAAAGTGAGGCCCGACTTTCTGAACAGAGCGAGGATAGGAAAGGTAACTTTGCGGTCAACACAAAACCCTACAAAAACCACGCAAAGGGGGCAAAAAGACCCTCCGTACCGAACTAACGGCACGGAGGTACACCCTCTGCGTCCCAGAGCTTCCAGCAAGCAGGAAAAAACAAATAGACAAGCTGGACAGAAGAAACAGCAAACAAAATAGCAAAGCAGAACTTAGCTATGCAGAGCAGCAGGCCACAGGAACGATCCAGGAGGAAACAGGTCCAATACTAGAACATTGACTGGAGGCCAGGATCAAAGCACTAGGTGGAGTTAAATAGAGCAGCACCTAACGACTTCACCACATCACCTGAGGAAGGAAACTCAGAAGCCGCAGTACCACTTTCCTCCACCAACGGAAGCTCACAGAGAGAATCAGCCGAAGTACCACTTGTGACAACAGGAGGGAGCTCTGCCACAGAATTCACAACACCATCCACATCAATCCTGATGAAGCAACAGGGCTTACCAGACAGGACTGAGGAAGAGGTGCCATCCACATCAATCCTGATGGAGCAACAGGGATCACCAGTTGGTAAAGTTGAGGGATTTGAAGAGGTGATTGTGGGTAGTCCAGCTCTCACGGTTCCTGATATGATGGATCTTCTTTAAAACCAGAGTGATGAAGAGGATGGAGACGGTGACGAGGATGGAGACAGTGACGAGGATGGAGATAGTGACGAGGATGGAGACGGTGATGAGGATGGAGACAGTGATGAGGATGGAGACAGTGACGAGGATGGAGATAGTGACGAGGATGGAGACAGTGACGAGGATGGAGACAGTGACGAGGATGGAGACAGTGACGAGGATGGAGACAGTGACGAGGATGGAGAGTCGTCTGGTGAGGAATATGCTGTCTCCTCTGATGAGGAGGAATCCGCCGTCCACCCTGAGCAGGAATCCGCCGTCCCTTCTGATGAGCAGGAATCCGATGTCTGCTCTGATGAGGATCTAAACAGGTCAGGAAATATTCAGTCTTTGTTTTGTCATAATCTGTAAAATGAAACACACAAATCTTAACTGTTGTTCTTTCATCCAACATTAGAATTCAAAAGAGAAGATGGACAGGACTGAAACTAAAAATGAACAAGCTGGCTTATACAGGGTGGAGCGCGGTAATTTGCTTTTTTGCACTGCATGCTGTGGCGGCACTGTCGGTCGAAGAGAGGGGAGAGTGGGTGTGGCTTACAGTGGCTGATGGGAGATTTGTATTCCTCTGCCTTTCAGTTGCCATCATGCAGTGGACACGTGAGGAGAGGTCATTTTGTGTTGAAGCGTATTTTTCAAATGCCCACTCGATCATTGCAGTGCAGCGTGCTTTTCGTTTACAATTCGCTGTTCCTCCACGCGGACGTGTTCCTGGACGGCAATCAATTGTAAATTGGGTGAATGCATTCAGAACAGCAGGGAATGTGTCATGTGTACGAAGGGGACCTGAGAGAAGGATTACAACATATATGTATAAACGGTTTAAAGATGCCGATCCAATCCTTAAAGGTTTTTCTGATTATTTAAATAAAAATTTGTCAGTAAGGAAGGTGAAGCAAGAGGTTGCAGACGTCTCACGCTTCCTATACTATATGAATAAAGACTGTGCGAGTTTGGAGTTCGTGAAGGACATTGCGAAGGCACAGTCTTTCTTTGTCAAGCTGCGGGAAATTGGACTCTCAAGCCAGACGGCGTTCAATTATTTAAAGCATGTTAAGAGATTTGTACGCCATCAGCCAAGAGGAACCAATTTGGCCTATGAAAACCCGGATCTGTATCGAGCATTTAAAATCTTTAAAGGGGTGGCCAAGGATATCCAGAAAAATCTGGCAAAGGGTATCTCAGAGGAGGTGGTCAGCAACAGGCAAGTTATGTGCCTATATGAATTTGTGTAAATTTTGTTAGACTCACACTCTTTTGTCCCCAGGGTTTTAACATGGCCATATGTTTTATCCATCTTAGATATGACACATTAACAACAACACATTTGCCACCATCACAGTATTTAAAGATTTTGGATGTGGCCAAGCCATCCTTTTTTAAATCACTCAGCAAGATCCAAAGGAATAGCAAGAAAAGGAAACATCAGGTAAATGTCCTGAACTACCTGGAGGCCATACTGGTATTAAAGCACGGAGAACGGCCAGGCGTAGTAAAGAATCTCACAGTAAGTATCCACCTCCTCTGCCTTATTATAATAATCTCAGTTATATAGCTTCCACAGCACTTTACAATTCAGAGGGGACATAGATACCATGAGGAGTGAGGGTCCTTAGATTATCTTCTTACATGATACCTGTCACTTAAACTTTCTCATCTGTCTTCACTCACAGGTTTCAGAATGGGAGAGGAGAAGGCTTCACACATGGAAGGAGCAAGACTTCACAGTCGTCGGGGTGAAGGCGCACAAAACTTCCGCACAACAAGTGGCCTGCTTTGCGCTCACTCCAACTGAAGAAGAAGTAAGATTTCTCAAAGTATCCTTTCCTCATAGAGATGGACTCTGGGATTTTCCATCCTTACCATGTTTGTATTTGCTTTTACAGTGGTTCAAAGTGTATTTAGAGAAAGTGCGACCCCATCTAGTCAAGCCAGACACGCCAAATACCTTCTTCGTATCCTCCACAGGAAAAGCCATCTATAATGTGTCCAATGACATTATGCTTTTCCATGAGAAGTAAGATTTAGAAAGTCTAAAATATTTCTGAAAGTCTGTGTGCGGAGCTATACGTTTGTTTGGTTCTCTACATTCCATTCTAGGTTTGAGCTTCCCCTTGTCACCATTAAAATGATCAGGAAGGTGATTGAATCCTGGACCATCTCTCGGCTGAAGGACACAGAAAAGCATCTGATTGCCAGGTCTCTAGGACACTCTTATTTAACGGCAGAAAGAAACTATCGGGAAAATATATTGGAAAACATCTGCTATGGCCACTTGCTGGTCCTAAGATCCTTTGAGGAAGAAAGGCAGGAAGCAGGAGCCAGCACATCAAGGTATTTCATTGTCAAGTTTGCTACAAAGCAGGTCTGAGTTTGTACTTTACAAACACTAAGATTTGATTGGCTTTCTAACACTTCTAAAGGGCTGCAGAAGAGAGTACAAGGGAACCTGCGATTGGACAGTTCGTATACCTTTAATTCAATACTATGATGCCAAGCTAATGGGTGCACTCATTAAAAGTTCTAATAGTAATGATTTTATTTCAGGGCAGGTTTAGATTCTCCACCTGCCATGGAAACGCGGTCAAGGGCGGCCCAGTCCCTGAAAAGGAGCTCCTCAACGTAATTATGGAACATTCTTTTATACATTAAATGTCTGTCCTTAAGGGAAGGTAACATTTTTGCAATTCTTGACTTTTTTACAGCAAATATTAAAGTTTTAATTTGTTTCTTCCAATATTATCATATTTCTTCATTAGAGCAAAATTAATTTTAAAAATTTGATATATTACACTGAAACACTAGGGAGAGATCACCTGGCCTCTCTCCCCATCCCATGATGATCACACTCTGAACACTGCAGGCTGGCGGTGAGAGGTGTCTTGAGGTTCTTATGGATTTTGGGGAGAGTATAGAAGTGTTTTTTAATACTTGTGAAGAGAGTACTACAGAACCTTTGATTAGATAGTACATATACCTTTACTTCAATAACATGATGCCAAGCTAATGGGTGCACTCATGAAAAGCTCTAATAGTCATGATTTTATTTCAGGGCAGGTTTAGGTTCTCCACATGCCATGGAAACGCGGTCAAGGGCGGCCCAGTCGCCAGAAAGGAGCTCCTGAAGGTAATTATGGCACATGCTTCTACACATTGCATGTCTGTCCTTAAAAAGGTGAAAGAATCCTGTCCATGTTATTCCAAGGGTAGAGAGTAAGGAGTCCGTTGCAAATATCGGTAGGGTGGGGGTGTGTGTCTTGAGATGGATTTTGGGGATAGTATAGAAGACTGGTTACAGGATTTGGGTGTTTTAAGTCATCTGCTAACTTCATATCTACGGTCCTTCTTTAAAGTAAAACTCCCCCTTCACTCCAACAGTGGTTCTTATGCTGGATTCCTTGGTATTGGGGTGTAGGTGGCGCCATCGCTAAGTTGGTGTAGGATCTCGTTACTGTAATAGGAACGGTCCACGACCAAGATGACCCCACCTTTGTTCTCTGGCTTAATGATAACTTGTTCTCTTATAATTGTCTGTTAGGGATTCTTGCCTTGTCCAAAATGGTCCAACACGGCAGCAACCACCACCACGTATTGCAGATATCTACCAACGGTGATGCATGTAAGGTTACTCTTAGTGTTGACATGCTCTAACATCACTATTTGTATTCCCTTAAAGCACTGAAGAACCCAGCACCTCTCGTCGGAGGATGAATCCAGTGGTCCTGCTCAAGCGTTTAGAGGATTTCTAAGGAACAACTGTAGCATTTATTTTGTGGTTTTCATTGTTTTTTTTGTTTTTCTTTTACTATATATTAAAGTCAGTAAGGATGTTTTGGTTTGGCAGTGTTGTATTTTCTAAATAATTAAACATTATAACTTTAGCAAATTTGTGAGTCATGTCCTCTTCTGCATCTACGTGCTGGGTATGGTATTTTACAGTACCGTTACACGCTTCAACTTCTGAAGCATAATCGTTCCTGCAGTCGCTCATGTGAACGAAGATGAACCGTTAAAGGTGTTTCACCACTATGAGGAGAAGGTGTCCCTCATCAATGTAGCTAATTATAGGTACCACACACAGATATACAAGATTGTGGTGGGGAAAGGTGCCCACACACAGACACCTACCAGATAGGGGTATACGATTATGTCCCCAAAAATTCCTGCAAAACTTCAAACTGCTGATCAAATGGCAATCTAGTTTTATCAGCTCACCTGTCCACGACCTGGGCACAGACTTCCACAGCGCTTTGTAGATGAGTGAAGATTGAATTAAGTCAGTTAGCCCAACATCGGAGGCGAATATCCAAAGATAAAAACTCCTACTGTATTGATCCATTTAAAAGAGGAGATACGATCCATCAAACAAGACAAATATAAAATCCAAGAGATTACAATGCTGACAAGATGGACTTCGAACAATACATCATTGTCATCTCTTGGATTTTATATTTGTCTTGTTAGATGGATCAGATGTCATCTTTTTAATGGATTAATAAAGCATATCCACCTCCGACGCTGGACTAACTGACCTAGTGGAATTTAAACCGCTGATGGTGATCGGTGTGGAGCTGATGGTGATCGGTGTGGAGCTGCCGCCTCTTCTCCACCGTCAGTAGCCGCAGAGCCTGGAAAAGAAGAAGGATCAGTGCTCAGTACAGAAGTGCTCAGAGTACCCCTTCATTGGCACAGCTTTCCAGCACTTGAAAGCTCAGACAACTATATTAGGCTAGGTTCACACTGTGTTAACAGCAGCCCGTTCAACACATATGTTAACAGGCTGCTGTTAACGCAAGTGCCGACTTGTCATATCGCTAGCGCAGATAAAGCATCTGCTAGCTCTATCTGCGCTAGCAGTGACGGACCCGGAAACGCTGCAGCCTGCGTTCCAGGGTCCGTCACTCAATGACGGCACATGGCTAGTGCACGCCCATTGTGGGCGTGCCCTAGCGATGCGTCCGACATAGAACTTAATGGCGGTGTTAACGGACTACGTTACACCGCGTTATGCCGCGGTGTAATGTAGTCCATCTAACGGACTGCCAAAACGAAATGTGAACCCGGCCTAAGAAGTACACAATGCGTTTAAGGGGAGGAGAAGACACAACCATTCAACATACCAGTCCTAAAAAACATGTCTGACACATCTACAACACAGACACAAGAGAAGCACAGCATGAGTAATGTGTGCAAACTGTAAAGCGCTGCAGAATATGTTAGCACTATATAAAGATGATTATTATTATTATACCAGTGTGTGTTGTGTCCAGTGCCCCCTTCTATATCGGATACTGCTGATGACATAGTACAGCAAAAGTCCCTGATGTAGGCTTACCGTACTGTTTTTTTTAAATAAAATCTAATATATAAAGCTGAATGTGTGTGTGTATGTGTGTGTGTATGTGTGTGTGTGTATGTATGTATGTCAGGTATTGGCATCTGCACCGTCGCAGCTACAGCCACAAAATTTTGCACAGTCACACGTCTGGACCCCGAGAGCGTCATAGGCTATGTAGTGAGGCAAAATTTTAACCCCGCGTGTTCCAATTCACCAAACAATTTTGCCCCTATCTACATAATGGGGAAAAAAAGTGAAAGGAAAAGTGTTGGAGGCGTCGCAGCTACAGCCACAAAATTTTGCACAGTCACACGTCTGGACCCCGAGAGCGTCATAGGCTATGTTGTGAGGTGAAAGTTTAACCCCGCGCTTTCCAATTCACCAAACAATTTTACCCCTATCTACATAATGGGGAAAAAGTGAAAGGAAAAGTGTTGGAGGCGTCGCAGCTACAGCCACAAAATTTTGCACAGTCACACGTCTGGACCCCAAGAGCATCATAGGCTATGTTGTGAGGTGAAATTTTAACCCCGCGCTTTCCAATTCACCAAACAATTTTGCCCCTATCTACATAATGGGGAAAAGTGAAAGGAAAAGTGTTGGAGGCAAATTAACAGCTGCCAGATGTGAACAAGGGGGACTTAAAGAATGAGAGCGATGGCGCCAAAGAGTATATACCGTACAGTTGCTAAGGTGGGGCCCCGACATGGGATACTCACCACACACGGGGATATGAACACACACACAAAATGCGCCACACACTACCACGTGCTTGAACACATATACCACCCTCAGCACACATTTCACCACACATACACCAACCTCGCCACATAAAAGTCGAAACACAAAAGTCGCCGCTCAAAACTCACCACACGCAAAACTCGCCACATGCAAAAACTAGGCTCACGCAAAACTCGCCACAAGTGCAAAACTCACCTCATGGAAAACTCGCCGCACGCAAAACTTGCACACGTGGAAAAATTGCCACATGCACAAAAGTTGCAACACATGCAAAAGTTGCCTCACACAAAACTTGCAGATACTCAAAATGCACCACACATAAAACTCACCACGCGCAAAACTCACCATGCGCAAAACTTGCTGCACACAACTTGCTACACTAACCTGTCACATGCAACTTGACACACAAAAAGTTGCTACACGCATGTTGCCACACAAAACTCATCTCACAAAAGTCGCTACATGCATGTCGCCACACGCAACTCAACACACACACACTTGACAAACGAAACTCGCCCTAAAACACACACAAGTCTGGTATTATCCTTCAAAAATAAAAATCTGATTAATAAGCAGACAAACTACAAGAGCAACAAATGTACCATATTGGAAATACGGCAGCTGTCAGTCACATGACCTGTCTATTATGTGTATGTGTGAGCTAATATGTACTGCCAGGGGAAGGGCTTCCTGTTGGCTGGGGATTTATCAGGCTGCCAATTTATCTTACAAATACTGAGGTAAAAATACTGAGCAAATAACGTGTGAACGAGGTCTAATACAGGAGGAGATGACACACAGGTATATACTATATACAGGGGAGATGACACACAGATATATACTATATACAGGAGAGATGACACACAGGTATATACTATATAGAGGAGGAGATGACATACAGGTACATACTATATACAGGAGGAGATGACATACAGGTATATACTATATACTATATACAGGAGGAGATGACACAGGTATATGCTATATATAGAAGATGACATACAGGTATCTATATATATAATTGTCTAAGGGTTTTTCCGTCTGTCTGTCTGTCTGTCTGTCCTGGAAATCCCGGCTCTCTGATTGGTCGAGGCGACGATGATGTCATAAAGGACGTAGAAATCCCGCGTCTGATTGGTTGAGGCCGTCAGGCCTCGACCAATCAGCAACGGGCACAGCGACGATGATGTCATAAAGGACGTAGACATCTCACGTTTCTGATTCAGCGACGGGCACAGTATCGATGTAGATGTCATAATGGTTGCCATGGCGACGATGATGTCATAAAGGTTGCCTCGACCAATCAGCGACGGGCACAGTCTGCCGCGAATTCTGGAATCATCATTGTCCATATACTACGGGGACATGCAGATTCTAGAAAACCCGATGCGTTAGAATCGGGCCACAATCTAGTATACTATATACAGGAGGAGATGACACACAGATATATACTACATACAGGGGAGATGACACACAGGTATATACTATATACAGGAGGAGATGACATACAGGTATATACTATATATAGAAGGAGATGACATACAGGTATATACTATATATAGGAGGAGATGACATACAAGTATATACTATATACAGGGGAGATGACACAGCAGGTACATACTATATACAGGGGAGATGACATACAGGTATATACTATATACAGGAGATGACATACAGGTGTATACTATATATAAGGGAGATGACAAACATGTATATACTGAGGTGAAAATGAGAGGTGTGAGGTGAAAATGAAAAGGTGTGAGTGCAAAATGAGAGGAGTGAGGGAAAATAGTGGAGTGATCGGAAAATGACAGATGTGAGGTCGAAATGACAAGTGTTAGGGGGGAATGAGAGGAGTGAGGGAGAAAATGAGAGATGTGATTGGGAAAATGAGAGGCGTGATGGGAAAATAAGAGAAGTGAGGTGTTATAACTAACTACAGATATTTACTATGCCCAGGCAACGCCGGGCTCTTCAGCTAGTCTATATCTATATCTCCATCCATCTCTAACTATCTATCTATCCATCCAACTCCAACTATCTTTCTATTTCTAACTATCTATCCATCCATCTCTAACTATCTATGGTAACTTTCACATTTGCGTTTCCCGACGCAGCGTCAGGAAACGCTGCGACGACGCATGCGTCATGCGCCCATATATTTAACATGGGGGACGCATGGACATACGTTGTGCTGCATTGTGCGACGCATGCGGTTTTTTTGCCGCAAGCGTTGGGCGCAGAAACCGCAACATCATATCCGGGATCGGATCCGTGACGGAACACCTGTGTGAGTGGGTTGACTCACTGCTGCAACCTATAGTCACAAAAATTCCAGGTTATATCAAAGACTCAAGAGAGGTGTTAAAAATACTTTCTAACTGGACTTGGAGAAAGAATTATGTCTGGCTGAGCTGTGATGTTGTGTCTTTGTACACAAATATACCTCATGATGTAGCTATGAGAGCTTTACAGTTTCATCTAACAGATTATGGACATTATTCACAGGACTTAATTAATTTTGCATTGCAGGTTATTTTCTTCCTTATGAGTAGTGTTGAGCGATACCTTCCGATATCGGAAAGTATCGGTATCGGTTTGGATCGGCCGATATTCAAAAAATATCGGATATCGCCGATACCGATACCCGATCCCAATGCAAGTCAATGGGACCAAAATATCGGAATTAAAATAAACCCTTTCTTTCCTTGTAGGTTCATTCTACATGAAGGAAAACAACTAAGAATAATGTAGGATGTATGGGGGACGTGGCGGAGACATTAAAGGCAATGAGGATTAGTCCAATCAAATAGAATAGCATGATTTTTTTTTTTTTAAAGACGTTCGGATTGAAAAAGATATTGACTATGTAAATTTTTTTTATTTTGTCAGATATTGATGTTTCACTATTCCACGACCTTCCCCTTCTTTTTTTTCCTTTTCCCACACTTTCATCTTCATCATCATCAGCATCTTTGACATCAACTTCTTCACCTTATTCATCTTCTTCTTCATCTTCTACCTATATTTTTTTTTTTATTACATTCTTCATATTCATTTTCTTCAACTATTATTATTCTTCCTATTCTACATATTCTTTTTATTCCACTGTTATTATTCTTCCTATTCTACTTCTTCATCATATTCTCATTTGTGACAGGCATTCCCGTAGTTGTTATCTATAAAAGTTGGAAGATTACACCTTCCGTTCTGCCAGTCACAAAAGTTACATTTGTCCGCGTTCAGTTTGGCCTGCAGCATCAAGCTTTATCCAGGGGCACCACGAGGAGGAACGGACTCACCCCCATACACTGCTTAGTCTTCTTCTGCATATAATTTAGATAATATCTTTTGCTCTGATATTAAGTCTTATGCTTAATGTTCTTCTGCTCTTTGTTCTGCAGCCTCTTGTTCTTCTGCTTCTCGGTCTTCCATGTTGTCGTCTCCAGGGTCGTCGTCTCCAGTGTCGTCATCTCCGCCGTCGTCGTCTCAGCCGTCGTCGTCTCCGCCGTCGTCGTCGTCGTCATCGGGGTGGTCTTCCGGGTCGTCGTCATCGGGGTGGTCTTCCGGGTCGTCGACGTTAGGGTCTTCAACTTGGAAATGTAGCAGAAGGTACAAGAAGGCTGAGAAAATGCCAAGAACCAGCTGATGGAACTGGAACTCGGATGGCTACCCGAAGGTTCAAGAGCCTATGGAACTACCGAGGACCAGCTGACGTTACTGGAACCCGGTTACTAAGCAGGAGGTACCCGTGCTAAAAAGCACTACCAAGGACCGCCTGACGTTGGCGGAACTCGGATACCCAGAAGGAGGCACCTAAGCCAAAGGCTCTGCCCGGAACCAGCTGACGTTACTGGAACCAGGATGGGGAGCAGAAGGTACAAGAGCAAAAGACACTGCCGAGAACCAGCTGACGGTACTGGAACCCGGATGGGTAGCCGAAGGTCCAAGAGCCAATGGAACTACCAAGGACCAGCTGACGTTACTGGAACCCGGTTACTAAGCAGGAGGTACCCGTGCCTGAAAGCACTACCAAGGACCACCTGACGTTGGTGGAACTTGGATACCCAGAAGGAGGCACCTAAGCCAAAGGCTCTGCCCGGAACCAGCTGACGGTACTGGAACCAGGATGGGGAGCAGGAGGTACAAGAGCAAAAGACACTGCCGAGAACCAGCTGACGGTGCTGGAACCAGGTGGTGGACCCGAAGGCCCACAGGAGAGGAGAGAATAGCTAGGCCGCGAGGCAGCCGCAGTTACCGAACCCCAACAGTCCTACAGGGGGAGCTGGGCCTACTGGCACTACAGAACCAGCCTTGACTACCAGTTCACGCAGCCCACATAGGAAGCTCCTAAACTGGAGGCACCCTGGAGTTGGCTAACTCGACCGCACCACGACGGGGCAAGCATAGGCGTCTCAGTGAAGTTGACACAACCCGGAAACAGCTGACGGTGCTGAAACCAGGCTTGGCACGAGGGAGTACCTGTGACAAGAACACTGCCGAGAACCAGCTGGCGGTGCTGGAACCCGGATGCGTTGCCCCAGTGTGCAAGAGCCAATGGCACGACCGAGGACCAGCTGACGGTGCTGGAACCCGGTTACTAAGCTGTAGGTGCCCGCGCTTAAAAGCACTACCAAGGACCGCCTGGCGTTGGCGGAACTCGGATACCCAGGAGGAGGCACCTAAGCCAAAGGCTCGGCCCGGAACCAGCTGACGGTGCTGGAACCAGGTGGTGGACCCCAAGGCCCACAGGAGAGGAGAGAACAGCTAGGCCGCGAGGCAGCCGCAGTTACCGAACCCCAACAGTCCTACAGGGGGAGCTGGGCCTACTGGCACTACAGAACCAGCCTTGACTACCAGTTCACGCAGCCCACATAGGAAGCTCCTAAACTGGAGGCACCCTGGAGTTGGCTAACCCGACCGCACCACGACGAGGCAAGCATAGGTGTCTCAGTGAGCTTGACACAACCCGGAAACAGCTGACGGTGCTGAAACCAGGCTTGGCACGAGGGAGTACCTGTGACAAGAACACTGCCGAGAACCAGCTGGCGGTGCTGGAACCCGGATGCGTTGCCCCAGTGTGCAAGAGCCAATGGCACGACCGAGGACTAGCTGACGGTGCTGGAACCCGGTTACTAAGCTGTAGGTGCCCGCGCTTAAAAGCACTACCAAGGACCGCCTGGCGTTGGCGGAACTCGGATACCCAGGAGGAGGCACCTAAGCCAAAGGCTCGGTCCGGAACCAGCTGACGGTGCTGGAACCAGGTGGTGGACCCCAAGGCCCACAGGAGAGGAGAGAACAGCTAGGCCGCGAGGCAGCCGCAGTTACCGAACCCCAACAGTCCTACAGGGGGAGCTGGGCCTACTGGCACTACAGAACCAGCCTTGACTACCAGTTCACGCAGCCCACATAGGAAGCTCCTAAACTGGAGGCACCCTGGAGTTGGCTAACCCGACCGCACCACGACGAGGCAAGCATAGGTGTCTCAGTGAGCTTGACACAACCCGGAAACAGCTGACGGTGCTGAAACCAGGTTTGGCACGAGGGAGTACCTGTGACAAAAACACTGCCGAGAACCAGCTGGCGGTGCTGGAACCCGGATGCGTTGCCCCAGTGTGCAAGAGCCAATGGCACGACCGAGGACTAGCTGACGGTGCTGGAACCCGGTTACTAAGCTGTAGGTGCCCGCGCTTAAAAGCACTACCAAGGACCGCCTGGCGTTGGCGGAACTCGGATACCCAGGAGGAGGCACCTAAGCCAAAGGCTCGGCCCGGAACCAGCTGACGGTGCTGGAACCAGGTGGTGAACCCCAAGGCCCACAGGAGAGGAGAGAACAGCTAGGCCGCGAGGCAGCCGCAGTTACCGAACCCCAACAGTCCTACAGGGGGAGCTGGGCCTACTGGCACTACAGAACCAGCCTTGACTACCAGTTCACGCAGCCCACATAGGAAGCTCCTAAACTGGAGGCACCCTGGAGTTGGCTAACCCGACCGCACCACGACGAGGCAAGCATAGGTGTCTCAGTGAGCTTGACACAACCCGGAAACAGCTGACGGTGCTGAAACCAGGTTTGGCACGAGGGAGTACCTGTGACAAAAACACTGCCGAGAACCAGCTGGCGGTGCTGGAACCCGGATGCGTTGCCCCAGTGTGCAAGAGCCAATGGCACGACCGAGGACTAGCTGACGGTGCTGGAACCCGGTTACTAAGCTGTAGGTGCCCGCGCTTAAAAGCACTACCAAGGACCGCCTGGCGTTGGCGGAACTCGGATACCCAGGAGGAGGCACCTAAGCCAAAGGCTCGGCCCGGAACCAGCTGACGGTGCTGGAACCAGGTGGTGGACCCCAAGGCCCACAGGAGAGGAGAGAACAGCTAGGCCGCGAGGCAGCCGCAGTTACCGAACCCCAACAGTCCTACAGGGGGAGCTGGGCCTACTGGCAGTACAGAACCAGCCTTGACTACCAGTTCACGCAGCCCACATAGGAAGCTCCTAAACTGGAGGCACCCTGGAGTTGGCTAACCCGACCGCACCACGACGAGGCAAGCATAGGTGTCTCAGTGAGCTTGACACAACCCGGAAACAGCTGACGGTGCTGAAACCAGGTTTGGCACGAGGGAGTACCTGTGACAAAAACACTGCCGAGAACCAGCTGGCGGTGCTGGAACCCGGATGCGTTGCCCCAGTGTGCAAGAGCCAATGGCACGACCGAGGACTAGCTGACGGTGCTGGAACCCGGTTACTAAGCTGTAGGTGCCCGCGCTTAAAAGCACTACCAAGGACCGCCTGGCGTTGGCGGAACTCGGATACCCAGGAGGAGGCACCTAAGCCAAAGGCTCGGCCCGGAACCAGCTGACGGTGCTGGAACCAGGTGGTGGACCCCAAGGCCCACAGGAGAGGAGAGAACAGCTAGGCCGCGAGGCAGCCGCAGTTACCGAACCCCAACAGTCCTACAGGGGGAGCTGGGCCTACTGGCACTACAGAACCAGCCTTGACTACCAGTTCACGCAGCCCACATAGGAAGCTCCTAAACTGGAGGCACCCTGGAGTTGGCTAACCCGACCGCACCACGACGAGGCAAGCATAGGTGTCTCAGTGAGCTTGACACAACCCGGAAACAGCTGACGGTGCTGAAACCAGGTTTGGCACGAGGGAGTACCTGTGACAAAAACACTGCCGAGAACCAGCTGGCGGTGCTGGAACCCGGATGCGTTGCCCCAGTGTGCAAGAGCCAATGGCACGACCGAGGACTAGCTGACGGTGCTGGAACCCGGTTACTAAGCTGTAGGTGCCCGCGCTTAAAAGCACTACCAAGGACCGCCTGGCGTTGGCGGAACTCGGATACCCAGGAGGAGGCACCTAAGCCAAAGGCTCGGCCCGGAACCAGCTGACGGTGCTGGAACCAGGTGGTGGACCCCAAGGCCCACAGGAGAGGAGAGAACAGCTAGGCCGCGAGGCAGCCGCAGTTACCGAACCCCAACAGTCCTACAGGGGGAGCTGGGCCTACTGGCACTACAGAACCAGCCTTGACTACCAGTTCACGCAGCCCACATAGGAAGCTTCTAAACTGGAGGCACCCTGGAGTTGGCTAACCCGACCGCACCACGACGAGGCAAGCATAGGTGTCTCAGTGAGCTTGACACAACCCGGAAACAGCTGACGGTGCTGAAACCAGGTTTGGCACGAGGGAGTACCTGTGACAAAAACACTGCCGAGAACCAGCTGGCGGTGCTGGAACCCGGATGCGTTGCCCCAGTGTGCAAGAGCCAATGGCACGACCGAGGACTAGCTGACGGTGCTGGAACCCGGTTACTAAGCTGTAGGTGCCCGCGCTTAAAAGCACTACCAAGGACCGCCTGGCGTTGGCGGAACTCGGATACCCAGGAGGAGGCACCTAAGCCAAAGGCTCGGCCCGGAACCAGCTGACGGTGCTGGAACCAGGTGGTGGACCCCAAGGCCCACAGGAGAGGAGAGAACAGCTAGGCCGCAAGGCAGCCGCAGTTACCGAACCCCAACAGTCCTACAGGGGGAGCTGGGCCTACTGGCACTACAGAACCAGCCTTGACTACCAGTTCACGCAGCCCACATAGGAAGCTCCTAAACTGGAGGCACCCTGGAGTTGGCTAACTCGACCGCACCACGACGGGGCAAGCATAGGCGTCTCAGTGAAGTTGACACAACCCGGAAACAGCTGACGGTGCTGAAACCAGGCTTGGCACGAGGGAGTACCTGTGACAAGAACACTGCCGAGAACCAGCTGGCGGTGCTGGAACCCAGATGCGTTGCCTTGCCTATTAAAGATTGTCTTCCTAGAGCCCCAACTAGCGGTGTTGGAGCAAAGGGTAAGCAGGGGGAGATGAGTGTAGGCCGAAGCCTGCACTGGAGGCAGCTTTGTGTCTGCGTTGCGTTTGCAGGACACTTTGCCGGCTACACACTGGGGGAACAGCTGGCGTTGCTGAACCCCACTAACACAATGGCGTGTGTTTTTCTCTGTGCAGCTAGCACTTGCGGGCAAAAACTAGCGATGTTAGAGCCCGTGTTGAAGCAGGAGGAGGAGGAGAGGAGCAGAGTGTAGGCCGAAGCCTAGTTGAACCAATTTCAAAGGAAACCTTTAACCCCCCCCTCAGGTGTTACAAAGTACAAGAGACACACCTTGTGCAGTATTAATGCTGCACAAGTGAAAGGTTGCTCTATTAATTTGTCTACTTGCACACGCTGAATGAAAGACATACACAATTTACCCCATTCTACAGTCAAACTGTAGTGGATGCGTGACTTGGTTTTTTGATGAGACGCAGCACAGGTGTCCAAAATAACGCCTTGGTGCTTGGCGCAGCTTCCTGAGCGTTGTTATTTGCTGTACAGGAGTCTGCGCTCTTGTGTTATCCCTTGGCAATGCCCTGTTAGCGCTGCCCATCTTATGACATCATTTCATGTTGGCCGGTGCGGTTAACGATGGCCATAAATCCCAGACCCACAGTGTCTTTTCATAAAGCCACACTGCGGTGCTGGGATTCGTGGCCTTGAGCAGTAAATATTTTGGCCGCTCACACACGTCCTTACACCTGCTTCAGACTGGGCGGCCTCTGCTGATCCCTTCTCGCATGCCGCGGCCATGAGGCTGCACAGTCTGAAGAAGGCGGAAGGAGATGAGTTAAGACAGGCGAAGATATGCACTGCTCGTGCCCATCAATCACACCCTCGCAGTCAAAATAATTAAGACAACGAGGAGCATTTTATTCAGGCAGGGCGGACGAACAGGCGCAAGTAGCCAACCAATGATGTCAGAAGACGGGAAGCGCTACCAAGGGGGGTGCTGCGTATCATTAGAAAGGAAAGTCACACCTCAGGGACAGTGGAATGGTCTCAAAGAGACACATTTTGTACGTGTTGAGTTCCACGTGGGCAAGGAGAAAACATCAGCCACCTTGTACAAATGCAGCAGTACTGCTGTACAAGGTGGCTGTTATACATAGAAACACCTGGGGGTGGGGGCCAGGCTCCCTTCAATTTCAGTTCATGTGCCTGCGTGGCGTTTGCAGGTCACGTTGCAAGCTGCACAGCAGGGGAACAGCTGGCGGTGCTGAACCCCACTAACACATTGGCTGGTGTTTTTCTCTGTGCAGCTAGCATTTCCGGGCAAAAACTAGCGGTGTTTGAGCCCAGGGTCAGCAGGAGGAGGAGGAGAGGAGCAAAGTGTAGGCCGAAGCCTGCACTGGTGGCAGCTTTTGGTCGGTTGTGCCAGCGTGGCTTGTGCTGGACACGATGCCGGCTACACAGCGGGGGAACAGCTGGCGGTGCTGAACCCCACTAACACATTGGCTGGTGTTTTTCTCTGTGCAGCTAGCATTTCCGGGCAAAAACTAGCGTTGTTAGAGCCCAGGGTCAGCAGGAGGAGGAGGAGAGGAGCAGAGTGTAGGCCGAAGCCTAGTTGAACCAATTTCAAAGGTTACCTTTAACCCCCCCTCAGGTGTTACAAAGTACAAGAGCCACTCCTTCTGCAGCATTAATGCTGCACAAGTAAAAGGTTGCTCTATTAATTTTTCTACTTGCACAAGCTGAATGCAACACGTAGACTATTTAGCCCATTATACTGTTATTCAGTAGTGGAGGCGTGACTTGTCTTTTTAAAGAAAAGCAGCACAGGTGTCGAAAACAACACCTTTTTGCATGGGCGCAGCTTCCTGAGCGTTGTTAGTTGCTGTACAGGAGTCTGCGCTCTTGTGATCCTTTGGCCATGCGCTGTGAGCGCTTCCTGTCTTATGACCTCATTTCATGTTGGCCGTTGCGGTTAGCGATGGACATGAATCCCAGACCCACAGTGTGTTTTTAAAAAATCACACTGCGGTGCTGGGATTCGTGCCCTGGTGCACTAAATATGTTTGCCGCTCACACATGTCCTTACACCTGCTTCAGACTGGGCGGCCTCATCTGATCCCTTATCGCCTGCCGCGGCCATGAGGACACCCAGTCTGAAGAAGGCGGAAGGAGATGAGTGAACACAGGCAAACATATGCACTGCACATGCCCATCAATCACACCCTCGCTGTCCAAAAAAATAAGACACCGAGGGGCGTTGTTTCGAGCAGGGGAGATGCACAGGCGCAGCCAGCTAACCAATGATGTCAAAAGACGGGCAGCGCTAACAAGGGTGGTGCTGCGTGTCATTACAAAGGAAAGTCACACCTCAGGGACATTGTAATGGTCTCTAATGAGACACATTTTGTACGTGTTGAGTTCCACGTGGGCAAGGAGAAAAAGTCAGCCACCTTGTACAAATGCAGCAGTACTGCTGTACAAGGTGGCTGTTATACATAGAAACACCTGTGGGTGGGGGGCAGGCTCCCTTCAATTTCAGTTCATGTGCCTGCGTGGCGTTTGCAGGTCACGTTGCAAGCTACACAGCAGGGGAACAGCTGGCGTTGCTGAACCCCACTGACACATTGACTGGTGTTTTTCTCTGTGCAGATTGCATGTCCGGGCAAAAACTAGCGGTGTTAGAGCCCAGGGTCAGCAGGAGGAGGAGGAGAGGAGCAAAGTGTAGGCCGAAGCCTGCACTGGTGGCAGCTTTTGGTCGGTTGTGCCAGCGTGGCTTGTGCTGGACACGATGCCGGCTACACAGCGGGGGAACAGCTGGCGGTGCTGAACCCCACTAACACATTGGCTGGTGTTTTTCTCTGTGCAGCTAGCAGTTCCGGGCAAAAACTAGCGGTGTTTGAGCCCAGGGTCAGCAGGAGGAGGAGGAGAGGAGCAAAGTGTAGGCCGAAGCCTGCACTGGTGGCAGCTTTTGGTCGGTTGTGCCAGCGTGGCTTGTGCTGGACACGATGCCGGCTACACAGCGGGGGAACAGCTGGCGGTGCTGAACCCCACTAACACATTGGCTGGTGTTTTTCTCTGTGCAGCTAGCAGTTCCGGGCAAAAACTAGCGGTGTTTGAGCCCAGGGTCAGCAGGAGGAGGAGGAGCAAAGTGTAGGCCGAAGCCTGCACTGGTGGCAGCTTTTGGTCGGTTGTGCCAGCGTGGCTTGTGCTGGACACGATGCCGGCTACACAGCGGGGGAACAGCTGGCGGTGCTGAACCCCACTAACACATTGGCTGGTGTTTTTCTCTGTGCAGCTAGCATTTCCGGGCAAAAACTAGCGGTGTTTGAGCCCAGGGTCAGCAGGAGGAGTAGAGGAGCAGAGTGTAGGCCGAAGCCTAGTTGAACCAATTTCAAAGGTTACCTTTACCCCCCCCTCAGGTGTTGCAAGGTACAAGAGCCACACCTTGAACAGCATTAATGATGCACAAGTCAAAGGTTGCTCTATTTAATTTTGCTCCTTGCACACGCTGAATTAAACACGTACACTATTTAGCCCATTATACTGTCAAACAGTAGTGGAGGCGTGACTACTAGTCTTTTTAAGGTGACGCAGCACAGGTGTACAAATTTACACCTAGGTGCTGTGCGCAGATTCCTTACCGTTGTTATTTGCAGTACAGGAAACTGCGCTCTTGTGTTATCCCTTGGCAATACCCTGTTAGTGCAGGCCGTCTCATGACCTCATTTCATGTTGGCCGGTGCGGTTAACGATGGCCATAAATCCCAGACCCACAGTGGCTTTTCCTAAAGTCACACTGCGGTGCTGGGATTCGTGGCCTTGTGCAGTAAATATGTTCGACGCTCACACATGTCCTTACACCTGCTTCAGACTGGGCGGCCTCAGCTGATCCCTTATCGCATGCCGCGGCCATGAGGCCGCACAGTCAGAAGAAGGCGGAAGGAGGGGAGTGAAAACAGGGGAACATATGCACTGCTCGTGCCCATCAATCACACCCTCGCAGTCAAAATATATGAGACAACGGGGGGCGTTGTGTCGGGCAGGGGGGACGCACAGGCACAGCCAGCCAACCAATGATGTCAGGAGACGGGCAGCGCTAACAATGGGGGTGCTGCGTGTCATTAAAAAGGAAAGTCACACCTCAGGGACATTGTAATGGTCTGTAATGAGACACATTTTGTACTTGTTGAGTTCCACGTGTGCAAGGAGAAAAAGTCAGCCACCTTGTACAAATGCAGCAGTACTGCTGTACAAGGTGGCTGTTATACATAGAAACACCTGGGGGGGTGGGGGGCAGGCTCCCTTCAATTTCAGTTCATGTGCCTACGTGGCGTTTGCAGGACACGTTGCCAGCTACACAGCAGGGGAACAGCTGGCGGTGCTGAACCCCACTAACACATTGGCTGTTTTTTTTATCTCTGTGCAGCTAGCATGTCCGGGCAGAAACTGGCGTTGTTTGAGCCCAGGGTCAGAAGGAGGAGGAGAGGAGCAAAGTGTAGGCCGAAGCCTGCACTGGTGGCAGCTTTTGGTCAGTTGTGCCAGCGTGGCTTGTGCTGGACACGATGCCGACTACACAGCAGAGGAACAGCTGGCGGTGCTGAACCCCACTAACACATTGGCTGGTGTTTTTCTCTGTGCAGCTAGCATGTCCGGGCAGAAACTGGCGTTGTTTGAGCCCAGGGTCAGCAGGAGGAGGAGGAGAGGAGCAAAGTGTAGGCCGAAGCCTGCACTGGTGGCAGCTTTTGTTCTGTTGTGCCAGCGTGGCTTGTGCTGGACACGTTGCCGACTACACAGCAGGGGAACAGCTGGCGTTGCTGAACCCCACTAACACATTGGCTGGTGTTTTTCTCTGTGCAGCTAGCATTTCCGGGCAAAAACTAGCGGTGTTTGAGCCCAGGGTCAGCAGGAGGAGAAGAGGAGCAGAGTGTAGGCCGAAGCCTAGTTGAACCAATTTCAAAGGTTACCTTTAACCCCCCCCTCAGGTGTTGCAAGGTACAAGAGCCACACCTTGAACAGCATTAATGATGCACAAGTCAAAGGTTGCTCTATTTAATTTTGCTCCTTGCACACGCTGAATTAAACACGTACACTATTTAGCCCATTATACTGTCAAACAGTAGTGGAGGCGTGACTACTAGTCTTTTTAAGGAGACGCAGCACAGGTGTACAAATTTACACCTAGGTGCTGTGCGCAGATTCCTTACCATTGTTATTTGCAGTACAGGAAACTGCGCTCTTGTGTTATCCCTTGGCAATACCCTGTTAGTGCAGGCCGTCTCATGACCTCATTTCATGTTGGCCGGTGCGGTTAACGATGGCCATAAATCCCAGACCCACAGTGGCTTTTCCTAAAGTCACACTGCGGTGCTGGGATTCGTGGCCTTGTGCAGTAAATATGTTCGCCGCTCACACATGTCCTTACACCTGCTTCAGACTGGGCGGCCTCAGCTGATCCCTTATCGCATGCCGCGGCCATGAGGCCGCACAGTCAGAAGAAGGCGGAAGGAGGGGAGTGAAAACAGGGGAACATATGCACTGCTCGTGCCCATCAATCACACCCTCGCAGTCAAAATATATGAGACAACGGGGGGCGTTGTGTCGGGCAGGGGGGACGCACAGGCACAGCCAGCCAACCAATGATGTCAGGAGGCGGGCAGCGCTAACAATGGGGGTGCTGCGTGTCATTAAAAAGGAAAGTCACACCTCAGGGACATTGTAATGGTCTGTAATGAGACACATTTTGTACTTGTTGAGTTCCACGTGTGCAAGGAGAAAAAGTCAGCCACCTTGTACAAATGCAGCAGTACTGCTGTACAAGGTGGCTGTTATACATAGAAACACCTGGGGGGGTGGGGGGCAGGCTCCCTTCAATTTCAGTTCATGTTCCTGCGTGGCGTTTGCAGGAAACGTTGCCAGCTACACAGCAGGGGAACAGCTGGCGGTGCTGAACCCCACTAACACATTGGCTGGTGTTTTTCTCTGTGCAGCTAGCATGTCCGGGCAGAAACTGGCATTGTTTGAGCCCAGGGTCAGCAGGAGGAGGAGAGGAGCAAAGTGTAGGCCGAAGCCTGCACTGGTGGCAGCTTTTGTTCTGTTGTGCCAGCGTGGCTTGTGCTGGACACGTTGCCGACTACACAGCAGGGGAACAGCTGGCGGTGCTGAACCCCACTAACACATTGGCTGGTGTTTTTCTCTGTGCAGCTAGCAGTTCCGGGCAAAAACTAGCGGTGTTTGAGCCCAGGGTCAGCAGGAGGAGTAGAGGAGCAGAGTGTAGGCCGAAGCCTAGTTGAACCAATTTCAAAGGTTACCTTTAACCCCCCTCAGGTGTTGCAAGGTACAAGAGCCACACCTTGTGCAGCATTAATGCTGCACAAGTAAAAGGTTGCTCTATTTGTTTTGCTCCTTGCACACGCTGACTAAAACACGTACACTATTTAGCCCATTATACTGTCAAACAGTTGTGGAGGCGTGACTTGTCTTTTTAACGAGACGCAGCACAGGTGTCAAAATTTGCACCTAGGTACTGGGCGCAGATTCCTGAGCGTTGTTATTTGCTGTACAGGAGTCTGCGCTATTGTGATCCCTTGGCCATGCGCTGTGAGCGCTTCCTGTCTTCTGACCTCATTTCATGTCGGCCGTTGCGGTTAGCGATGGACATGAATCCCAGACCCACAGTGTGTTTTCAAAAAATCACACTGCGTGGCTGGGATTCGTGGCCTTGTGCAGTAAATAGGTTTGCCGCTTACACATGTCCTTACACCTGCTCCAGACTGGGCGGCCTCAGCTGATCCCTTATCGCCTACCACGGCCAGGAGGCCGCACAGTCTGAAGAAGGCGGAAGGAGATGAGTTAAGACAGGCGAACATATGCACTGCTCGTGCCCATAAACCACACCCTCGCTGACAAAATAAATATGACAACGAGGGGCGTTGTTTCTAGCAGGGCGGATGCACAGGCGCAGCCAGCTAACCATGATGACAAAAGACGGGAAACGCTACCAAGGGGGGTGCTGCGTATCATTACAAAGGAAAGTCACACCTCAGGGACAGTGGAATGGTCTCAATGAGACACATTTTGTACGTGTTGAGTTCCACGTGGGCAAGGAGAAAAAGTCAGCCACCTTGTACAAATGCAGCAGTACTGCTGTACTAGGTGGCTGTTATACATAGAAACACCTGGGGGGGTGGGGCCAGGTTCCCTTTTAATTTCAGTTCCTGTGCCTGCATGGCGTTTGCAGGTCACGTTGCCGGCTACACAGCAGGGGAACAGCTGGCGTTGCTGAACCCCACTAACACATTGGCTGGTGTTTTTCTCTGTGCAGCTAGCACTTCCGGGCAAAAACTAGCGGTGTTTGAGCCCAGGGTCAGCAGGAGGAGGAGAGGAGCAGAGTGTAGGCCGAAGCCTGCACTGGTGGCAGCTTTTGTCCTGTTGTGCCAGCGTGGCTTGTGCTGGACACGTTGCCGACTACACAGCAGGGGAACAGCTGGCGGTGCTGAACCCCACTGACACATCACCTAGTGTTTTTTCTGTGTAGACAACACTTCCAGGTGGCAACTGACAGTGTTGAAACCCAGGGAATCAAAGAGGAGCAGAGTGTAGGCCGAAGCCTGCAGTGGAGCAAGTTGAAAGGGAACCTTTAACCCCCCCCCCCCCAGGCATTTGTTGCTGAAAGAGCCATCTTGTACAGCAGTAATACTGCACATGGAAAATGGTTGCTCCGAAAATTATGCTCCTTGCAAACGCTGAAGTACACACTCATATAATGTGTCCCCTCACACCGTCAAACCATCCCGGAAGTGGGACTTTCCTTTGTAATGTGACACAGCACAGCCGTCATTCCAACCTCCTTGGTGCCGGGCGCCACCTCCTCAACGTTGTTTGGTTCTGTCACGGAGCCCGCGCTGTAATGTTATCCCTTGGCCATGCACAGTTAGCGGTGCCTGTCTTCTGACATCATGTAGGTGTCAGGCTGGCAGTGCCTGTGCGTCCAAGCTGCCCGAGATCCAACCTTGCAGTGTCATCTAATGTAGTCCCACTGCGGGCCAGGGATCCATGGGCATGCGCAGTGCATATCATCGCCTCTCACTCACCTCCTTCCTGCTTCTTCAGACTGTGCGGCGTCACGGCCGTGGCATGCTATTAGGGATCAGCTGACGCCGCCTAGTCTGAAGAAGCGTGAAGAAGGGGAGTGAGAGGCTAGTATATGCACTGCGCATGGCCATGGATACCAGGCCCACTGTGGGATCACATTAGACGACACTGCGAGGTGTGATTTCGGGCAGCGTGGACGCACAGGCGCAGCCAGGACGACAACAAATGATGTCAGAGGACGGGCAGCGCAAACTGTGCATGGCCAAGGGATAACATAACAGCGCAGGGTCCATGACGGAATCAAACAACGCTAAGGAGGCAGCGCACGGTGCCAAGGGGGTAGCAATGACGGCTGTGCTGCGTCACATTACAAAGGAAAGTCCCACCTCCGGGACGGTTGGACGGTGTGAGGGGACACATTACATGAGTGTGTAGTTCAGCGTTTGCAAGGAGCATAATTTCAAGAGCGACCTTTCCCTTGTGCAGTATTAGTGCTGCACATGGTGGCTCTTTCAGTAACAAACGCCTAGGGGGGGGGGGGACAGGTCCCCTTACATTTTAGTTGTGCCAGCGTGGCGGTCGCATGACACGTTGCCGGATACACAGCTGGGGATCAGCTGACGTTACTGAACCCCAATAACAGAGGAGCGACTGTTGACTGTGCACACAGCACTTCCAGGCACCAACTGGCGGTGTTAGAGCCCAGGGACAGCAGGAGGAGCAGATTGGAGGTATTGCCGCACACACAGCTGGGGATCAGCTGACGTTACTGAACCCCAATAACAGAGGAGCGACTGTTGACTGTGCACACAGCACTTCCAGGCACCAACTGGCGGTGTTAGAGCCCAGGGACAGCAGGAGGAGCAGATTGGAGGTATTGCCGCACACACAGCTGGGGATCAGCTGACGTTACTGAACCCCAATAACAGAGGAGCGACTGTTGACTGTGCACACAGCACTTCCAGGCACCAACTGGCGGTGTTAGAGCCCAGGGACAGCAGGAGGAGCAGAGGAACAGAGTGTAGGCCGAAGCCTGATTGGAGCAAGTTGAAAGGAAACCTTTAACCCCCCCCCCCAAGACGTTTGTAGCTGAAAGAGCCATGTTGTGCAGCACTAAGGATGCAAAAGGAAAAGGTTGCTCTTTTAATTATGCTCCTTGCAAACACCGAAGTAAACACTAAAAATGTGTCCCTTTATACCGTTAAACCGTTCCAGAGGTGCGAATTTCCTTCGTAATGGGACACAGCACAGCTGTCATTCCTATCCCCTTGATGCCGTGCGCTGCCTCCTCAGCGTTGTTTTAAGCTGTCACGGAGCCTGCGCTGTTCTGTTAGCCCTTGGCCATGCCCAATTAGCGCTGCCTGTCTTCTGACATAATTTGGTGTCAGGCTGTCAGTGCCTGTGCGTCCACGCTGCTCCAGATCCCACCTCGCAGTCTCATCTAACGTAATCCCACTGCGGGCCTTGGAACCATGGGCATGCACAGTGCATAACCTCGACTCTCACTCCCCTCCTTCCCTCTTCTTCAGACTGTGCGGTGTCACGGCCGTGGCATGCTAGGGATCAGCTGACGGCGCACAGTCTAAAGAAGGCGGAGGGAAATGAGCGAGAGCCCGAGGGGAAGATATGCACTGCGCATGCCCATGGATCCCAGGCCCGCAGTGTGACTCAATCAGAAGACACTGCGAGGCGGGATCTCGGGCACCGCGGCCGCACAGGCGCAGCCAGCCTGACACCAAATTATGTCAGAAGACAGGCAGCGCAAATAGGGCATGCCCAAGGGATAACAGAACAGCGCAGGCTCCGTGACAGCTTAAAACAACGCTGAGGAGGCAGCGCATGGCACCAAGGGGGTAGGAATGACGGCTGTGCTGCGTCACATTACGAAGGAAAGTCCCAGCTCCGGGACGGTATAACGGTATCAGTGAACACATTTTATAAGTGTTAAGTTCTGCATGTGCAAAGAGCTAAAAAAAAAAAGCTACCTTTTCCTTGTGCAGCATTACTGCTGCACAAGATGGCTCTTTCAGTAACAAACGACGGGGGGGGGGGGTGGGGACAGGTTCCCTTACATTTAGGTTGTTGTGCCAGCGTGGCGGTCGCAGGACACATTGCCGGCTACACAGCTGGGGATCAGCTGACGTTACTGAAACCCAATAACACTGGGTCGTATGTTTTTACTGTGCAGCCTGCACTTCTGAGCCGCAACTGGCGGTGTTGGAGCCCAGGAATAGCAGTTCAGGTGGTAGAAAGATGAACACAGCAGGAGACCTGGATGACACCCAATTACTTAATCAGGCAGAGGAGTGGCAAATTCCTGCGAGATCCAGGCCTGGTTCATTTTCAGGAAAGTAAGCCGGTCAACGTTATCGGAGGATAGTCGCATGCGACGGTCTGTTAGTACACCACCTGCGGCACTAAAGACACGTTCCGATAAGACACTAGCCGCAGGGCAAGCCAGCACCTCCAATGCATACTGGCTTAGCTCTGGCCATGTATCCAGCTTAGAGACCCAAAACTTGAACGGGGAAGAGCCGTCTGGGAGTACAGTAAGAGGGCAAGCCATGTAGTCTGTCACCATCTGACGGAACCGTTGCCTCCTGCTGACTGGAGCCGCCGGTGATGGTGTAGACATTTGGGGCGGGCACACAAAAGTGTGCCAGAGTTGTGCCATACTGGGCTTGCCTTGGGCAGAGGCACTGCTTCTGCTCCCTCTTTGGGCAGAGCCTCCCCCACTGCCTCGACGCACTGAGCTGCTTTGTAAAGCACTAGCAGCACTCCTCTCAGTTGGACAGGAGAAGATGATGGAATTCACCAGTGTGTCGTGGTACTCCCGCAATTTACGCTCCCGGGTCAACGCAGGGATGAGGTTTTGGACGTTGTCCCGGTAGCGAGGATCGAGGAGGGTGAACACCCAATAATCAGGCATGTTGAGAATGTGGTCGATGCGGCGGTCGTTTCTCAGGCACTGCAGCATGAAATCCACCATGTGCTGCAGAGTGCCAACTGGCCCAGAAACGCTGTCCCCTGCTTGAGACATGATCTCTGCCCGCTCGTCATCACCCCACCCTCGCTGTACACACTGACCACTGGACAATTGTGTCGCTCCCTCCTCTGGACGGAGCTCTTCCTCCTCCATTGACTCCTCCTCATCCTCCTCACAAATTGGCCCCTGCGTACCACTTTGTGAGGAACCAAAATGGCGCTGACTCTCCAGAAGCTGATGGAAAAGGTGACTCCTCATCCTCCACCTCTTCCACCACATCATCCCTTAACCCTTGCAAAGTTTGCTGAAGCAGGCAGATAAGGGGGACAGTCATTCTGACTAGTGCATCATCTGCACTTGCCATCCGCGTGGAATAATCAAAAGGACGCAAAACCTGGCAGATGTCCTTCATAGTGGCCCACTCTGTGGTTGTGAAGTCTGATCGGCGCTGACTGCGACTTCTTTGCGCCTGATGCAGCTGGTACTCCATAACTGCTTGCTGCTGCTCACACAACCGCTCCAACATATGTAACGTGGAATTCCACCGGGTAGGTAGGTCACATATGATGCGGTGTTCCGGAAGGCGGAATCGGCGCTGCAGAGCAGCAATGCGGGATCTGGCCAAGCTGGAACGCCGCAAGTGAGCACACTCTAGGCGGACCTTGTGCAGCAGGGCATCAAGATCCGGATAGTCCCTCAGAAAACTCTGCACAACCAAATTGAGCACATGTGCCAGACATGGGATGTGAGTGAGGTTGCCAAGGGCCAAAGCTGCCACCAGATTTCGGCCATTGTCACACACTACCATGCCTGGCTGGAGATTCGCTGGCAGTAACCACACATCGCTCTCCTGCTTTATGGCATTCCAGAGCTCCTGCGCTGTGTGGCTTCGATGCCCCAATGAAACTAGTTTCAAGACGGCCTGCTGACGTTTGGCCACGGCTGTGCTCATGTCGGTCATAGGTAAACGTTCACGGGTCCATGTGGGGGTGGACTGTGACGGATCCTGCAGAGAGGAATCAGAGGAACTGGTGTAAGAGGAGGAGTCGATGCGTACAGACTGGATTCCTGCAATCCTTGGAGTGGGCAGGACACGTCCTGCGCCACTCGCACGATCTGTACCTGGCTCAACAACATTAACCCAATGGGCAGTGAGGGAAACATATCGCCCCTGTCCATGCTGACTGGTCCACGCATCGGTGGTGAGGTGGACCTTGCTACTGACGGCGTTCAGTAGCGCATGTTTTATGTTTGCCTCAACATGCCTGTGCAGGGCAGGGACAGCCTGCCTGCTGAAGTAAAAGCGGCTGGGCACCTTGTACTGTGGGACTGCCAATGCCATCAAGTCACGGAAGCTGTCAGTCTCCACCAGCCTGAACGAGAGCATTTCCAGGGACAACAGTTTGGCAATGCCTGCATTCAGAGCCTGTGCTCGGGGGTGGTTGGCCGAGAATGCCCGCCTTTTCTCCCATGCCTGTACTACCGATGGCTGTAGAGTAGACTGGGAGTGTGAGGATGACTGGGAAGGTGGTGCTGTGGGTGGAATTACACAAGGTCTCTGGGAGGAAGCCAAACCAGCTGTGCGTGAGCTGGAGGAAGAGGCAACACGAGCTGAAGAGGTGGTAGCTGCCGCTGTTGGTTGGCCTACATCTTCAGTGTGTTTCTGTAACTCCACCGCGTGCCTGGTCCGCACATGTTTCCACATATTTGTGGTATTGAGGTTGCTGACATTTTTCCCTCTTTTTACTTTATGATGACACAGCTTGCATTTGACAAAACAAATGTCATCTGCAACTGTGTCAAAAAAGGACCAGGCACTGCAAGTCTTGGGAGCGCCCTTTTTGGCTTTGGAAAGAGACAGGCTCCTAACGGGTGCCAAAGTGGAGGCTACAGGCTCCGCAGTCTTCCCCCTCCCTCTCCCTCTTTGGCCCGTAAGAGGAAGCTCTTCCTCTGAGCTGCTCCCACCACCTTCCTGTTCCTCACGCCACGATGGGTCAAGGACCTCATCATCTCCACTACCCTCTGCCACCAACTGCTCCTCCTGGGTAGTCTCAGCAGCACAGTACGCACGAGAAAGCGGCACCTGAGTTTCATCATCAGATGCGTACTGCGCTGTGGTCACCGGAGGCACTGGCCCACCTGCCTCTTCAGAGTCAGAGAGAAAAAGGTGTTGGGCATCACTGCACACTGCCTCTTCTTCCATTTCTCCAATGCTGCTTGGCTGGCCCCCTGTTTCCAAGCCAAGAGATTCAGAGAACAGAAGTAGAGACGGCTCCTGTCCTGGGCTCTCTGACTGCCTGGCCAATTTGGCAGGTGGTGAAGAGACAGATGGCTGCTCTCCAGTGCTCTGTGCCTGAGAGGATGTGGCACTAACTGAAGTCGATGCCGAGGCGTTAGCTGCCATCCACCCGACAACGGCTTCAATTTGGTCTTCACGCAGCAGCGGTGCACGGCGCTCTCCGACAAAGCTGCGCATGAAGGACTGTTCCCTGCTGAAACTGAGTGACGACGAGTCACCGGCGCCCGCAGCAGGCACAGAATCACCACGTCCTCTCCCTGCTCCTCTCCCTGCTCCGCGCCCACGCGCCTTACTCCCTGCCCTCTTCATCTTGGTTGACAGATAAAGATAAGCAGAAAAGTACTAAGGCCTTAGTGTGCTTATTCCTGTAATGCTCCTCCTAACAGGTGTAAGAAACACTAATGTTGTAAATTGTGGACTAAACTTTATTATTTTTCAAATGTGGCCTACACAAGTGTTAAGTTGTGTTTGGTGAACTTAACTTTTTTTTTGGTGCAGATCGGGCTACAGAGCTAGTTTAAATCACACGGAGACCGTGCAGACAGCCGTAAACGGCGCTGCAAGGCCAAAAAACCCTCCTCTAGGTTATCCTATATAGTGTTTTTCCACTATTTAGCTGGATACAAGTGGAAAGACACTAATAGGAATTTTTTTTTTCAAATTTTAAACTGGCTGCACTATTTGAAAAAAAGGAAATTGTTTTTCAAGGTATGAGGCAGTAACGCACCCTGAGCTGAATCCAACCGGCTATGGCTGCACACAGACTACAGGGCGAGCTGCGCTCACACAGAGACCGTGCAGACAGCCGTAAACGGCGCTGCAAGGCCCCAAAAAAAACCTCTAGGTTATCCTATGTAGTGTTTTTCCACAATTGAGCTGGAGACTGGTGGAAAGACACTAATAGGAATTTTTTTTTTTTCAAATTTTAAACAGGCTGCACTATTTCAAAAAAAGGAAAATTTTTCTCAAGGTATGAGCCAGTAACGAACCCTGAGCTGAATCCAACCGGCTATGGCTGCACACAGACTACAGGGCGAGCTGGGGTCACACGGAGACCGTGCAGACAGCCGTAAACGGCGCTGCAAGGCCAAAAAACCCTCCTCTAGGTTATCCTATATAGTGTTTTTCCACTATTTAGCTGGATACGAGTGGAAAGACACTTATAGGATTTTTTTTTTGTCAAATTTTAAACAGGCTGCACTATTTGAAAAAAAAGGAAAATTTTTCTCAAGGTATGAGCCAGTAACGAACCCTGAGCTGAATCCAACCGGCTATAGCTGCACACAGACTACAGGGCGAGCTGGGCTCACACGGAGACCGTGCAGACAGCCGTAAACGGCGCTGCAAGGCCAAAAAACCCTCCTCTAGGTTATCCTATATAGTGTTTTTCCACTATTTAGCTGGATACGAGTGGAAAGACACTAATAGGAATTTTTTTTTTCAAATTTTAAACAGGCTGCACTATTTGAAAAAAAGGAAAATTTTTCTCAAGGTATGAGCCAGTAACGAACCCTGAGCTGAATCCAACCGGCTATGGCTGCACACAGACTACAGGGCGAGCTGGGCTCACACGGAGACCGTGCAGACAGCCGTAAACGGCGCTGCAAGGCCCAAAAACCCCCCTCTAGGTTATCCTATGTAGTGTTTTTCCACAATAGAGCTGGAGACTGGTGGAAAAACACTAATAGGAAATTTGAGAAAAAATGTGCAGCAGGCTGCACTAAGAGCAAAAAAGAACAACTGTGTGAGGCAGTGTGAACCCCCCCTGAGCTGAATACAACCGGGTATATGGCTGCACACAGACTACAGAGTGAGCTGCACACACACACACACAGAGACCTTGCAGAACGCTGTTAAAACAGCGCTGCAAGGCAAGAGCAAGGTGAACAGTGAAGAACACACAGCGTTTTGCTAAATTAGCCTTTGGAAAGGAAAATAAAGCAATTAGCAAGCTCAACTGGCCCTCAGTTAGAACACAGCGTCCTGTCCCTAACTGAAATCACAGCAGAGTGAGCGCAAAATGGCGGCAGCGCTTTTTTATAGTGCAGAGTGACATCATTTCAGCAGCCAATCCCAGCCTTGCCAGTACTTACATGCCCACCATGCTAAACAGGATGTGCCCACACTTTCATTCATTCCTCATTGGCTGCTGCGTTCAATTTGAATTCTGGGAACTTCCGATTCCGGTATCCGATACGCGGGAAGTATCGGAATTCAGTATCGGAATTCCGATACCGCAAATATCGGCCGATACCCGATACTTGCGGTATCGGAATGCTCAACACTACTTATGAGACACAATGTTTATTCATTTGGTGATGAAATATTTGTTCAAAAGTCAGGAGTTCCTATGGGGGCTAAATATTCGCCATCTTTAGCTAATTTGACAATGGCCCATTGGGAACAGCAATATTTGTATTCTCCAGACAATCCCTTTATTGATCACATCTCCTGGTATGGCAGATACATCGATGATACGCTCATTATTTGGGGGGGTGATGTGTCTGCCATACCAGGATTTGTTGACTATATTAATACAAATGATTTTGGTATTAGGTTCACTTATGTTTTTGATCAAAGTAACATTTCCTTTCTTGATTTAAATCTGTACGGTATAGTTGATGAACCTATAGCTAGTAAAACCTATGTAAAGCCCATCAGTGGAAATACTATTCTCCATGCGACCAGTAGCCACCCAGCCCACACAATAAAATCTATACCTGTGGGTGAGTTTACTAGGTTAAAACGTAATTGCAGTAGGGATGAGGATAAACTAAAAGAATTCAGTGAACTTAACGAAAAATTAAAAGCCCGTAAATACCCCAATTGGTCGATTAATAGGGCCCAAAATATAGTGGACAAAAAACGTAGAGAAGATCTTTTGGTAAATAGTGCTATGAGTGGATCTAATAAAAAGAGATTAAGTGATAAACCTCATGTATGTTTACAGTTCAGTTCTCAGTTTAATCATATCAAAAAAATTATCAATCATAGATTACCTATTTTATATGAAGACCATACACTCATGAATATTCTGAAAGATGGGGTTAATGTGGTGGCGAGAAGGGCTCGAACTATCGGGGATCTAGTAGCTCCGAATTCGTTTCTGACTAAATCAGGATCCAAAACCTGGCTTGAATGCAAGGGTTTCTTTAGATGCGGCACTGTGGCTTGCAGTACCTGTGCGCATTCTTGTGTAGGCAACACCTTTCAAAATACCGAAAAAACTAAAAGTTACAAAATTAATAGTTTTATAAATTGTCACAATAAAAATGTGATCTACAAAATAGACTGTTTAATTTGCCAAATTTCATACATAGGGTGCACATCAAGAAAGTTGAAAACACTCGTCTCCGAACATCTCAGGGACGCAAAAAATTACAACATGATTAATAGGAATATCTCAATGGTATCCAAACACTTCGGTATGACACACAATGGAGACACCGCAGCTCTTAGAGTACACGGCATAGAGAGAGTTTTTCCTCAAAGCCGCGGGGGTGATATAAAAAGACGCCTACTTACTAGGGAGGCGTTTTGGATGTACAGTCTGAACACTCGCTTCCCCGCGGGTATGAATAAAGGAAACGAAATACTTTACCATTATTGCTAATTAGGGCAATAGGTAGGTTTGACAATTTTATATTTTGCATTTATGTATGCGTTATTTTACTTTTATATGCACTATCTTTATTTGTCTTTTATGCACTTCCAGGACCTGTGTATTTAGTCATGTGACGGATGAAATGCTTGTGATAGGTTCTAGGGTGCTATATATATAGCTACCATACTATCTGTATTTGTCTTTTATGTACTTCCAGGACCTGTGTATTTAGTCATGTGACGGATGAAATGCTTGTGATAGGTTCTAGGGTGCTATATATATAGCTACCATTTCTGAGATTATCTAGGCATGAGTAAGACCCGTTGTGGTCGAAACGCGTAGCCGTTCTCTGCGCAATCACTTATTCTGTCTGCCATCTGTAAGGATTATCCTGTTTTTATTACGTTGGATCAATAAAGAAAAAGTTTTTTACCATTTATCTGGAGCTGGAGTATATACATGGTTGGATCTGCTGCTGCTTGGAGTCCCGGGTCAGGACTTACTTTCGTGCTCCACATCTGATGGTCTGGTTGGTGAGCTGGCTGCGGCTTTGGTTAGCCGTTTTTCTTTTTTTGGCTTTATAGAAACCGCAACAAGTTGCATTTTTTTTTTTTGCGTCCAAATTTCGGCAAAAAAGGACGCATGCATCGCAAAACGCAGCGTTTTTGCATGCGTTTTGGTGCGTTTTTATTTGCGTTGTGCGTTGCGTCGCCGACGCAGCGGCGCAAAACGCAAATGTGAACGTAGCCTATCTCTAACAATCTATCCATCTCTAACTATCTCTCTGTATATAAAAATTTCATATGAAATGTATGTATCCTTCATACAATTAGACAATGTCCATTTCTAAATGTGCAATACTTAGCATAGCACCCAGACTCCTATACTTTGTTTGGACAAAGCTAATCCCCCTAGTGTGTGATTTATACTACAGTGACAACCTCCTTATCAGGCTTTCCTAAATTACAAGACTTGACAACTTTGATCAGTGAAGCAGCAGTTAGCAGACCTCTTGCCTCCAGAAAAAAAAAAAAAAACAAAACAAGGTATCCGCATTATAGATAAAAGAGCAGCTCAGAACAACTTAGTATTAGAACTCTTCTTCCATCATATCAAGAATGGCTTCTAGAGGACAATTCAAAGAACTTTTTTGCAAGATCTGCAAGACTTTACAGAACAAATTATATAGACATCTGTGCAAGTCCTGCATGAAAACCGCTTCTGAAGAGGAGCGCAACGACGTCTTGGAGGAAGCAAAAAGAAAAAAGCAGAATATAATTAAATATTTAACTGCAGTTCCATATGAGTCCTTCAAATTCAACCAGAGCAAGTTTGAAGATCCCACGGATTTTTTTGCTGATTTTTTGGAGAGACGTGGATGCACAGTCTTAAATAAGCCGCATATAAGGTAAATGCTTGTCTCCTTCTACCCTTATGGAAAGCTGGGTGGCAGCTCTATATTTGTGACAGAAGAAGGTGGAGAGCTGGATAGCAGCTATAGATGTATGATACATGGGGTATGTTAAGGGAAATGGGCATTGATTAAAGACACCTTTTTTTCCTGTGCTGCAAAACTGTTTGTGTTCTACTGAATATGATGCAGTTTTAGCATTCTTCAGCACAGATTAAGGCACTAAAAAGCCATGTGCACATGCCATCCGTTTAATAAAATAATTAATTAAAAGGGTTTAACTGCACTGAATGTGTTAGGGTATGAGCACATTGCATTTTCTGACTCAATCTTTGCCAGGAAACATGCACTGCATGCACTTTCCTAAAATCAACTTATCAACCGACAAGCCAATAATGTATTAGTGCTCCATGACAGGTAACCTGTCCTACGGCACTAAGATAATGTAATGCTGGGATACTGGAAAGCTGGGTGGCATATACAGATGTGATATGTGGCAGATGCTCAGCTGTGACATTTATCATATTCAGGTTGTATTGGATATTATTGGGCAGATGCTCAGCTGTGACATATATCATATTCAGGTTGTATTGGATATTATTGGGCAGATGCTCAGCTGTGACATATATCATATTCAGGTTGTATTGGATATTATTGGGCAGATGCTCTGCTGTGACATATATCATATTCAGGTTGTATTGGATATTATTGTAGCAGATGCTCAGCTTTGACATTTATCATATTCAGGTTGTATTGGATATTATTGTAGCAGATGCTCAGCTGTGACATATATCATATTCAGGTTGTATTGGTTATTATTGTAGCAGATGCTCAGCTTTGACATTTATCATATTCAGGTTGTATTGGATATTATTGGGCAGATGCTCAGCTGTGACATATATCATATTCAGGTTGTATTGGATATTATTGGGCAGATGCTCAGCTGTGACATTTATCATATTCAGGTTGTATTGGATATTATTGGGCAGATGCTCTGCTGTGACATTTATCATATTCAGGTTGTATTGGATATTATTGTGGCAGATGCTCAGCTGTGACATATATCATATTCAGGTTGTATTGGTTATTATTGTAGCAGATGCTCAGCTTTGACATTTATCATATTCAGGTTGTATTGGATATTATTGGGCAGATGCTCAGCTGTGACATATATCATATTCAGGTTGTATTGGATATTATTGGGCAGATGCTCAGCTGTGACATTTATCATATTCAGGTTGTATTGGATATTATTGGGCAGATGCTCAGCTGTGACACACAACACACAGGCTGGTCCACAGCCACCTCTCGTGTCTCCCCTTTTCCTCATAGTTTGTAAGCTTGCGAGCAGGGCCCTCATTCCTCCTGGTATCTGTTTTGAACTGTATTTCTGTTATGCTGTAATGTCTATTGTCTGTTCAAGTCCCCTCTATAATTTGTAAAGCGCTGCGGAATATGTTGGCGCTATATAAATAAAAATTATTATTATTATTATTATATCATTCAGGTTGTATTGGATATTATTGGGCAGATGCTCTGCTGTGACATATATCATATTCAGGTTGTATTGGATATTATTGGGCAGATGCTCTGCTGTGACATATATCATATTCAGGTTCTATTGGATATTATTGGGCAGATGCTCTGCTGTGACATATATCATATTCAGGTTCTATTGGATATTATTGGGCAGATGCTCTGCTGTGACATATATCATATTCAGGTTCTATTGGATATTATTGGGCAGATGCTCAGCTGTGACATTTATCATATTCAGGTTGTATTGGATATTATTGGGCAGATGCTCAGCTGTGACATTTATCATATTCAGGTTGTATTGGATATTATTGGGCAGATGCTCTGCTGTGACATATATCATATTCAGGTTCTATTGGATATTATTGGGCAGATGCTCTGCTGTGACATATATCATATTCAGGTTCTATTGGATATTATTGGGCAGATGCTCTGCTGTGACATATATCATATTCAGGTTCTATTGGATATTATTGGGCAGATGCTCAGCTGTGACATTTATCATATTCAGGTTGTATTGGATATTATTGGGCAGATGCTCAGCTGTGACATTTATCATATTCAGGTTGTATTGAATATTATTGGGCAGATGCTCTGCTGTGACATATATCATATTCAGGTTGTATTGGATATTATTGGGCAGATGCTCAGCTGTGACATATATCATATTCAGGTTGTATTGGATATTATTGGGCAGATGCTCAGCTGTGACATTTATCATATTCAGGTTGTATTGGATATTATTGGGCAGATGCTCTGCTGTGACATATATCATATTCAGGTTGTTTTGGATATTATTGTGGCAGATGCTCAGCTGTGACATATATCATATTCAGGTTGTATTGGATATTATTGGGCAGATGCTCAGCTGTGACATATATCATATTCAGGTTGTATTGGATATTATTGGGCAGATGCTCAGCTGTGACATATATCATATTCAGGTTGTATTGGATATTATTGGGCAGATGCTCAGCTGTGACATTTATCATATTCAGGTTGTATTGGATATTATTGGGCAGATGCTCAGCTGTGACATTTATCATATTCAGGTTGTATTGGATATTATTGGGCAGATGCTCAGCTGTGACATTTATCATATTCAGGTTGTATTGGATATTATTGGGCAGATGCTCAGCTGTGACACACAACACACAGGCTGGTCCACAGCCACCTCTCGTGTCTCCCCTTTTCCTCATAGTTTGTAAGCTTGCGAGCAGGGCCCTCATTCCTCCTGGTATCTGTTTTGAACTGTATTTCTGTTATGCTGTAATGTCTATTGTCTGTTCAAGTCCCCTCTATAATTTGTAAAGCGCTGCGGAATATGTTGGCGCTATATAAATAAAAATTATTATTATTATTATTATATCATTCAGGTTGTATTGGATATTATTGGGCAGATGCTCTGCTGTGACATATATCATATTCAGGTTGTATTGGATATTATTGGGCAGATGCTCTGCTGTGACATTTATCATATTCAGGTTCTATTGGATATTATTGGGCAGATGCTCTGCTGTGACATATATCATATTCAGGTTCTATTGGATATTATTGGGCAGATGCTCAGCTGTGACATTTATCATATTCAGGTTGTATTGGATATTATTGGGCAGATGCTCAGCTGTGACATTTATCATATTCAGGTTGTATTGAATATTATTGGGCAGATGCTCTGCTGTGACATATATCATATTCAGGTTGTATTGGATATTATTGGGCAGATGCTCAGCTGTGACATATATCATATTCAGGTTGTATTGGATATTATTGGGCAGATGCTCAGCTGTGACATTTATCATATTCAGGTTGTATTGGATATTATTGGGCAGATGCTCTGCTGTGACATATATCATATTCAGGTTGTTTTGGATATTATTGTGGCAGATGCTCAGCTGTGACATATATCATATTCAGGTTGTATTGGATATTATTGGAGGGAAAAATGGTAACAAAATTCTCATTGGGGTCTGTTACAAACCCCCAAATATAACAGAAACCATGGAAAGTCTACTTCTAAAGCAGATAGATAAAGCTGCAACCCATAATGAGGTCCTGGTTATGGGGGACTTTAACTACCCGGATATTAACTGGGAAACAGAAACCTGTGAAACCCATAAAGGCAACAGGTTTCTGCTAATAACCAAGAAAAATTATCTTTCACAATTGGTGCAGAATCCAACCAGAGGAGCAGCACTTTTAGACCTAATACTATCTAATAGACCTGAAAGAATAACAAATCTGCAGGTGGTCGGGCATCTAGGAAATAGCGACCACAATATTGTGCAGTTTCACCTGTCTTTCACTAAGGGGACTTGTCAGGGAGTCACAAAAACATTGAACTTTAGGAAGGCAAAGTTTGACCAGCTTAGAGATGCCCTTAATCTGGTAGACTGGGACAATATCCTCAGAAATGAGAATACAGATAATAAATGGGAAATGTTTAAGAACATCCTAAATAGGCAGTGTAAGCGGTTTATACCTTGTGGGAATAAAAGGACTAGAAATAGGAAAAACCCAATGTGGCTAAACAAAGAAGTAAGACAGGCAATTAACAGTAAAAAGAAAGCATTTGCACTACTAAAGCAGGATGGCACCATTGAAGCTCTAAAAAACTATAGGGAGAAAAATACTTTATCTAAAAAACGAATTAAAGCTGCCAAAAAGGAAACAGAGAAGCACATTGCTAAGGAGAGTAAAACTAATCCCAAACTGTTCTTCAACTATATCAATAGTAAAAGAATAAAAACTGAAAATGTAGGCCCCTTAAAAAATAGTGAGGAAAGAATGGTTGTAGATGACGAGGAAAAAGCTAACATATTAAACACCTTCTTCTCCACGGTATTCACGGTGGAAAATGAAATGCTAGGTGAAATCCCAAGAAACAATGAAAACCCTATATTAAGGGTCGCCAATCTAACCCAAGAAGAGGTGCGAAACCGGCTAAATAAGATTAAAATAGATAAATCTCCGGGTCCGGATGGCATACACCCACGAGTACTAAGAGAACTAAGTAATGTAATAGATAAACCATTATTTCTTATTTTTAGGGACTCTATAGCGACAGGGTCTGTTCCGCAGGATTGGCGCATAGCAAATGTGGTGCCAATATTCAAAAAGGGCTCTAAAAGTGAACCTGGAAATTATAGGCCAGTAAGTCTAACCTCTATTGTTGGTAAAATATTTGAAGGGTTTCTGAGGGATGTTATTCTGGATTATCTCAATGAGAATAACTGTTTAACTCCATATCAGCATGGGTTTATGAGAAATCGCTCCTGTCAAACCAATCTAATCAGTTTTTATGAAGAGGTAAGCTATAGGCTGGACCACGGTGAGTCATTGGACGTGGTATATCTCGATTTTTCCAAAGCGTTTGATACCGTGCCGCACAAGAGGTTGGTACACAAAATGAGAATGCTTGGTCTGGGGGAAATTGTGTGTAAATGGGTTAGTAACTGGCTTAGTGATAGAAAGCAGAGGGTGGTTATAAATGGTATAGTCTCTAAATGGGTCGCTGTGACCAGTGGGGTACCGCAGGGGTCGGTATTGGGACCTGTTCTCTTCAACATATTCATTAATGATCTGGTAGAAGGTTTACACAGTAAAATATCGATATTTGCAGATGATACAAAACTATGTAAAGCAGTTAATACAAGAGAAGATAGTATTCTGCTACAGATGGATCTGGATAAGTTGGAAACTTGGGCTGAAAGGTGGCAGATGAGGTTTAACAATGATAAATGTAAGGTTATACACATGGGAAGAAGGAATCAATGTCACCATTACACACTGAATGGGAAACCACTGGGTAAATCTGACAGGGAGAAGGACTTGGGGATCCTAGTTAATGATAAACTTACCTGGAGCAGCCAGTGCCAGGCAGCAGCTGCCAAGGCAAACAGGATCATGGGGTGCATTAAAAGAGGTCTGGATACACATGATGAGAGCATTATACTGCCTCTGTACAAATCCCTAGTTAGACCGCACATGGAGTACTGTGTCCAGTTTTGGGCACCGGTGCTCAGGAAGGATATAATGGAACTAGAGAGAGTACAAAGGAGGGCAACAAAATTAATAAAGGGGATGGGAGAACTACAATACCCAGATTAGCGAAATTAGGATTATTTAGTCTAGAAAAAAGACGACTGAGGGGCGATCTAATAACCATGTATAAGTATATAAGGGGACAATACAAATATCTCGCTGAGGATCTGTTTATACCAAGGAAGGTGACGGGCACAAGGGGGCATTCTTTGCGTCTGGAGGAGAGAAGGTTTTTCCACCAACATAGAAGAGGATTCTTTACTGTTAGGGCAGTGAGAATCTGGAATTGCTTGCCTGAGGAGGTGGTGATGGCGAACTCAGTCGAGGGGTTCAAGAGAGGCCTGGATGTCTTCCTGGAGCAGAACAATATTGTATCATACAATTATTAGGTTCTGTAGAAGGACGTAGATCTGGGTACTTATTATGATGGAATATAGGCTGAACTGGATGGACAAATGTCTTTTTTCGGCCTTACTAACTATGTTACTATGTTACTATGTTATTGGGCAGATGCTCAGCTGTGACATTTATCATATTCAGGTTGTATTGGATATTATTGAGCAGATGCTCAGCTGTGACACACAACACACAGGCTGGTCCACAGAGTTGTTATATTGAGTCAGTAGGGATATCTGTTACTAACTTATTTTGTGTGGATAACGAGGTGATAATCTGAGTAGGCATCGTGATTTCTGGTCGGCTGTCTCACATTGGATTTTGTAATGAATGTAAACCAATCATGTCAAGCAACAGGTGTACATGGTTTTACTGAATGGAATGGGTATATAAGGATGTTTTTATGTATTGCTCATATGCCTATGACTAAGAACTTTGTTGGAAAGGCGTCAGGCGTTTAGGCGCTGCGTCCCCCACTTGATGTTTTTTTTTCTTGACATGAGAATAAAGTATTGAAGATTTTATGAAGAGACGCCTGGTGCTGGAACTTTTTCCTTTCCTTTTTGCTGTTCTCAAGAGACAAGCCAATAATGTATTAGTGCTCCATGACAGGTAACCTGTCCTACAGCACTAAGTTAATGTGATGCTGGGATACTGGAAAGCTGGGTGGCATACACAGATGTGAGCTGCTGGGTGGAAAGCTAAGTGGCAGATATGAATGTCTTTACAAAGTATCAATGCAGATTTAAATTCATCTCCTTAGGGTCCCAGATTGTGAAGTCGCCGGCATCAGCGGTGAAACATCTGAGTAAGTTCCATTTACCATTAGGCTTATGTACTGTATTTGTAACAGATGAAATATTGTAAGTAGGTGTGGGCAGAAATATCTATGTGTATATCAGTTATTTAATCAGATAACAGGGTACACGGACTCTGTCTGTCTGGATTATCTCTGTGTCTGGTGAATATATACATGCTAAATCAATGTCTGTTGCATGCATTATTAGGGTAAGGCTACTTTCACACTAGCGTCGGAATTCGGCCAGTCGCATTGCGTCGGGCCGAGATTCCGACGCTAGCGTTGTTAGCGCCGCACAACGAGTGCAGCGGATGCATTCTCCGGCGCATCCGCTGCCCCATTGTGAGGTGCGGGGAGGTGGGGGCGGAGTTCCGGCCGCGCATGCGCGGTCAGAAAAAGCGGTCCGTCAGGAGCAAAAAACGTTACATTTAACGTTTTTTGCTCCCGGCGGTCCGCCACAACACGGCGCAACCGTCGCACGACGCTTGCGACTTGTGGCAAAGCGTCGCAATGCATCGCTAATGTTAATCTATGGGGCAAAAACGCATCCTGCAAACAACTTTGCAGGATGCGTTTTTTGCCATAAACGACGCATTGCGACGTCTGGCAAAAAATGCCAGTGTGAAAGTAGCCTAAGTTCACAATAGGTGTTTTTTGCTGCCTTTTTTTTTTCTCCATCCAAACCTGATTTCTTGGCAGGAAAGAAGCTCTGGCAAAAACGTAGGTTTAGGTGCGTTTTTGGGGGCTAACTTGTGTCTTTGTCCATGCCTTTTCTGCAGAAAAAAGGCTGCAAATAAGGATGCATTTTTGCTGCCTTTTTTCAACACTCATTTAAGCCAATGGGTGAAAAACGCTGCATAAAATACTAAAAGAAGGGACATGCTCTAAGTCCAAAGAAACAGCAAAGACCAAAACCATGATGACAAAAAAAAACAATGTGAGTGCTTTGGATTTCTGAAATCGCATAGGCTTTGCTGGTACTGTGAAAAACAGCGAAAATTAGCATACAAAAATGCAGCAAACATACCCACTGTGAACATACCCTAAAGGCACCGTCACATTTAGCGACGCTGCAGCGATCTAGACAACGATCCCGATCGCTGCAGCGTCGCTGTGTGGTCACACAGACAGCTCTCCAGCGACCAACGATGCCGGTCCCCGGGTAACCAGGGTAAACATCGCTGTGCTTCTCTGCACTGACTGTGAGCGCCGGCCGGAAAGCACAGCGGTGACGTCACCGCTGTGCTCTGCTTTCCGGCCGGCGCTTACACAGTGCAGAGAAGCACAGCGCCGGGGGAGAGACACCGGAATGTAAGTATGTAGTGTTTGTTTATTTTTACGTTTACGCTGGTAACCAGGGTAAACATTGGGTTACTAAGTGCGGCCCTGCGCTTAGTAACCCGATGTTTACCCTGGTTACCAGTGAAGACATCGCTGAATCGGTGTCACACACGCCGATTCAGCGATGTCTGCGGGAGTCCAGCAACGAAATAAAGTTCTGGACTTTCTGCTCCGACCAACGATGGCACAGCAGGGGCCTGATCGCTGCTGCATGTCAAACTCAACGATATCGCTAGCCAGGACGCTGCAACGTCACGGATCGCTATCGATATCGTTCAGTGTGAAGGTACCTTTAGGCAATCACTGCCCACCTGAACTAGTCACTGCCAGCAGGTATGCAGGGTAGTCCCCGGGGCCGGCCATGCATCCTCTTCTTTTCCTGGTTGAGTCCTGTGACCTATACACACACATGTAGGCAAATCTCTTCTGTGTCTCCATGCATTGTGTGCATATGCTGACTCAACCAGAAATGGCGTCCAGCCAGTCTCTGGGACCTTAGAAAGCTGGTAAATTGTGTTTTTTTGGGTAGTGATGGGTGCAGAGGTGGTCTGGCCAAACAAGGTGGATGCCTTCAGTGGGTGGGAAGTCCTCGCCTTGTGTAGTCAGATAGATCTTGATCAGTGGCATCGCTTGAAGCTCATGGGCCCTGATGAAAAAAAATGTTTGATACCAATTATAAGCAAAGAAAACCTCTGCTATGTGCCCTAATGTGTCTACATCTGTTTTAGGTTACACCTGCGAACAAATTTGTTAAAGGCCGGGTTGCAACAGAAACACGATTTAACATCTCCTAAGTTGGCAACTTTTAAAGAAAATTTACTGAAGACCTACTCAGAGATTACTGTTGAGCACACGGCAAGTTTGATGTGCTGTCAGGTTGCATGTAGTTGATTATTGCGCCTTAAAATGGTCAAATCCTAATGTATGTCGTGTGCTCCGTTTCAGGTAGACAACGTTGCCAGATATCTTTATTATGTGAGCCCTGAGGAAATCACCCTGGATTTTATAAAGGATTTTGATAAGACCAAGGCATATTTTGATGAACTATCAAAACTAAAAACAGCAGAAACAACCATGAAAAAATATATAGGAAATGTGCGACAATTTGTACTTTTTCTGACTGCTGACCTGGATGAGGAAACCAAAATCCACGCAAAGTGTTTTTTAGAGGGATTAAAAAAAATTGAACAGGAACTCAATGAGAAGAAACCTAAAAGCCTGAAAAGGGGGTAAGTATTGAACATTAATTGCGTTGTATTTTCTGCAAATTATCAAAGTATTCATACAGAATGTATAAATGTGAAAGTAACTGAAAATGTACGTAAAGCGCTCTGGAATTAATAGCTCTATAGAAAAGGAATATTAATTATTGTTATTATTTTTTTTGTCTGCATCACACATACAGGTTGGGTCTCCTGCCACTCACAAATAGAGAATGCTGCAAAATACTACAAGTGTCTAAAAAAGATGTGACCACCATCTTTGACAAGGCAAGATTGGATCAACTAATTACTGACACTGACAAGGCTCTCGTTGGATACTACCTCATGGCACTCCTCATTTTAAGACACAGGCGTAGACCATCGGTACCAAAGAAACTAACAGTAAGCTCCTTACAGTTATCATGCTATTCAGATATGTCGCTGGCTCATATATAATGTGTTTTCTTTGGATCATAGGTAACAGAATGGCTGCAAAGGAAGCAGGTAGAAGACAATGATGAACAATCATTCATAGCTGTTTACACAGGACGTGATGTCATTATAATGGACAAGGAGGAGGAGCAGGTAAGTGGTAGAAATCCTAGGACAAACATGAAGAGTATATATTTCAGTGTTTATATAGAACAATCAAATCCATAATCCAATGTTTCACTAACAGCTTTTTAGCACATATTTTGAAAAGATACGGCCAACACTTGAGAAAGCACAATCAACCACCATGCAGCAGTTTTTTCTTTCCCTGACTGGCCAATAAGTAAAAAATCCCACAAAAGACCTAGAGCGCTTCCATAACAAGTAAGTGGAAAGGGGGAGAAACACAAGGCTTTATCTTTGTAGATAAGACAAAAGGGGGGTGGGGGGACACTACTATGATGGCCATAGAAACCAATCGTAAATTGCTCAGGTAAAGTTAAAGTTGCTCTGTGCTCCAGGCAACTAAGCTTTTATTTTCAGTTGTATGGACAGATTTTCAATATAGTCTAAAGGCCCCGTCACACTAAGGCTGCCGTCACACTAGCAGTATTTGGTCAGTATTTTACATCAGTATTTGTAAGCCAAAACCAGGAGTGGGTGATAAATGCAGAAGTGGTGCACATGTTTCTATTATACTTTTCCTCTATTTGTTCCACTCCTGGTTTTGGCTTACAGATACTGAGGTAAAATACTGACCAAATACTGCTAGTGTGACGGCAGCCTAAGCGACGCTAAAGCGATCCCGACAACGATACGACCTGGCAGGGATCGTTGCTGCGTCGCTATGTGGTCGCTGGTGAGATGTCAAACAGTGAGATCTTCCCAACGACGCAGCAGCGATGCGGGGACCTGTAGCGACCTGTACAACGATGTCGTTGGTCGTTGTGACCCTGTCACATGGCAGCTATTTTGGCGATTCAGACCTCGATGAGGGACGTCCTGTGTGACGTTGTAGTCACACAGGCGTGCATTTGCGTTGCCTTTTCCGCGCCCATTCAGTTCCGATTGGTGGTTGCTACTGCGTTCTGATTGGCTGCCTGAGGCGACACAATAGCCCTTCCGTCCTTTCGCTCCGATTGGTGGTCGCTACTGCGTTCTGATTGGCGGTCATGCCTTCAACAGAAGGCGACACAAGAACCGTTGAATAGATAAATTGAAGAGGAGTCGCAGGCCGGAGAACTCTACAACGATCTGCAAACCACCACGCGGTCAGGAACAAAGGATGGAAGCGCTACTATGTCGCCTTCTGTTGAAGGCATGACTGCCAATCAGAACGCAGTAGCGACCACCAATCGGAGCGGAGGGGTGCGGAAAAGGCAACGCAAATGCACGCCTATGTGTCGGTGTCTGAGTCGTCAACGAGGTCGTTGGTAAGGTGTCAAACACAGCGATGTGTGCTACCCAGCGGGACCTCAACGATCAAAAAAAGGTCCAGGCCATTCCGACACGACCAGCGATCTCACAGCAGGGGCCTGGTCGCTGCTACGTGTCAAACATAGCGAGATCGCTACTGAGATCGCTGTTGCGTCACAAAACTTGTGACTCAGCAGCGATCTCGCTAGCGACCTCGCTTTGTGTGACGGGGGCTTTAGGCGCCCTTTACAAACAAACAATTGTTCAGAGTGTTTGGCAGATCTGCGAGTGCAGTAAAATTGTGGACAATCAGTGCCAGGTTTGTGGCCAAGTACAAATGGAGCGATAAGTTCATGATTTCACTGCAACCAGGGATCTGCCGAACCATCTTTGAACAATTATCTCTGCATGTAAAGGGAACTTTACCCATACTAACCATGTCTCTCTTCTCAGGTTCAACCTGCCCCTTGTGTCATGGAACATGGCAATGTCTGCTTATAAGCGTTGGGCAGATGAGATGCCAGAGGACACTAGATCAAGCACGGATAACTATGTATATTATGGGGACCTTAAGCCCCAACTTTTCACCTCAGATTTGGTTGAGGGAATGAAAAAATTGATGGAAATGAAAGAAACATCTGGGTAAGAGTAATGTCCAAATGCATAAACAGCCCCACCACCTACCTTCCATAGTATCAGATTTCAGCAATCACTGTGAGTTCAATGGTCTTGTTCATTCCAGTGATATCCCTGACGTATCCACCATACTCATTCTGAAATACACTATATGCAAATGTCAAGAGAGGCATTCAAATAGGTTAATCGATCATGAGTCATTGAAAAACCGTTAACTTACCTCTCATTTTCACTTCACAGAAATGTCGCCAAGAGGGTGAGGACCAGCAGTGAAGGTCCAAGCAGAGAGAACCAAAGTGACAAGGGAGAGAGCAGCAGCAGCAGCGAGGAACGTGAGGGTCCACGCAGTTTCTTGTTCCGGAGGCTGACGGATATGTGTCCTGTAGGGATCAATACTTCACCACCATCAATAAATCAATGTAAAGAAGTAAACCCGAAACATGCAAAGTTTCTGCGAAATAAATGGATCGATATTCAGAAAAGATTAAGAGCAGAAGATGCTGCTAGTAAGTTTAAGGTTTTTCTCCCTTTCTTTTCATTTCCAATCTATGTGCAGTAGATGCCTCTGTCCCAGGCCTATGCTTACAGAAATGGGGGGATAGATAGACATAGTGAATGGACTACACAATGACTTTGATTAGGGAACGTGATAGGCCGCTTTCAACAAATGTGTTTTGAGGGAGAACATACATATATTTCAGGACAGTAGACATATATGACAGGATGGTGGGGGGGGGGGTCATGTACAAGGATGAGGGACACATATACGGATTATAAGACAGCCACTGGCATTAGAAGACAGGCCCCGTTTAACATTAACATTTTTTTTTTTCTTTTTTCCTTCACCAAATTTGGGGTGCATCTTCTAAAGCAAAAACAAAACAAAAAACACGGGATATGTGCTGCTCATTCTAATTTTTTATTTCATATTTAGAATCTTTCTGGAAACTCCCCAGGAGAAAACAACTGGCAAACTACGTGAAGGGACAGGGATGGAAAACAAATATACCAACCATACAAGAAGTGGCACATGCTTGGAAACCCAAAATGCGAAGGAAAAAGGACCTTACAGAGGAGATCAAAGAGCTTGTGAGGACACAAACATGGAAAGGACTAGTTATAACAGAGGACAGCAGCAAAGGTGGGCATACCGTAAAGACCACCCATGCTTTTAAAAAAGGACAGGTGGTGTGTGATTATCACGGAGAAACTATGGACTCTACAGAAGGGGAAGCATTGCAGAGATCACTGACCGGAATATCATATATGTACTTTTTTACACATAAAGGACATAAAATGTGCATTAATGCAAGCAAAGCACCGTGTGATTGCCACCCTGACATCCCGTCCACTTTTGGAAGGATGATAAACCATTCAGGGAAGGTTCACAATATCAAGCCAAAGGTTCAGGACTGTGGAGAAGGAGAGACCCCAACAATTCTCTTTTATGCCGAGAGAGATCTGAAGCCAGGGACAGAACTCTTATTTGATTACGGAGTCCGAAGGAACGATTTTGGAGACGGGGCGGATTGTTCATGGCTTGACGCATAATATTGTACATGGGCTCCATTCATCCACCTGATCCATTGTTAGTATTATTATCTGTTGGTAAAGACAAAGTTATATTATTGTTATTTTCTCTATAATAAAGCTGTTATTTTACTGTTTAAGTGTGTGTACTAGGACTTAGATACAAGAAACATATCTCTTCATCGGGCATAGAATAATTCATGTCCATGGTGCTGTGATACAAACATGTATGCCAGGCTGTGAGAGGCCTTGGGAGCCTGTCAGTGTGGCAGTCACGGAGGGCCTGTGGGAGAGCCTGTCAAAGTCTGTGGCGTGCCGCAGGGGCCAGTAAAGGGGGGCTGAGGGAGTCCGTGGGCCAGGTGTGGGGCTGTGGAGGCTGTGTGGCGCTGTAGAGGGGGTCATGTGGTGGTGTAGAGGGGGTCGTGTGGCGCTGTAGAGGGGGCTGTGTGGTGGTGTAAAGGGGGTCGTGTGGCACTGTAGAGGGGGCTGTGTGGTGCTGTAGAGGCCTACAGAGCCACACAGCCCCCTGGTGTGACTTCCCGAGTGCCATGACAGCTGACTGTATATACATGTATACACATACATGTATGCACATGTGCCATGACCGCTCCTTAGACCATACATACATGGATTGTCACGTACCCAAACCGAGGATGAAGAGGCTTAGCTGCTCCACATGATGATGGAGGCCGGAGAGCAGTGTTCCTCCATAGCGATGTCCTCCATTAGGGAAACTTGTAGTCCTTGCCCCACGGAGCCAGTTTAGTGCCCACGATGCCTTGTTACCCATCTGAAAAAAATAAAGGGGAAAAAAGGAAATTATTGAATTTTGACATTATTTTTATTCTAAGTCCTATTAATTGTACTGGTACATTAAACCCTTCTTTCACGAGCGTATATTCCCAGCAGACACACAGCGAGCGGGTGACTGCCCCAAGTGTTACCTACTGAGAGACAGGGAAAGAAAGAACAATAATTAATAAGGGAAATATTGCATTCATAATTGGTGTTCACAGCAGAGTGACACACAGCCCCCCTAACCCTCCCCTACCCCACAGGGAACGTCTGTACCCCGCCATGCCCCCAAACACTGTCCTCACCTCCTCCACAGCTGTGCCCATACACTCTGCAGGGACCCCTGTCTCCCCTGCAGTGCCCCCCACAGCTGACCCCATACACTCTGCAGGGACCCCCTGTCTCCCCCGCAGTGCCCCTCACAGCTGTGACCATACACTCTGCAGGGACCACCTGTCTCCCCCCGCAGTGCCCCCCACAGCTGACCCCATACACTCTGCAGGGACTCCCTGTCTCCCCCGCAGTGTCCCCCCACAGCTGTGCCCATACACTCTGCAGGGACCCCTGTCTCCCCCGCAGTGCCCCCCACAGCTGTGCCCATACACTCTGCAGGGACCCCCTGTCTCCCCCGCAGTGCCCCCCACAGCTGTGCCCATACACTCTGTAGGGACCACCTGTCTCCCCCGCAGTGCCCCACACGGCTGACCCCATACACTCTGCAGGGACCACCTGTCTCCCCCGCATTGTCCCCCACAGCTGTGCCCATACACTCTGCAGGGACCACCTGTCTCCCCCGCAGTGCCCCCCACAGCTGACCCTATACACTCTGCAGGTACCACCTGTCTCCCCCACAGTGCCCCCCACAGCTGTGCCCATACACTCTGCAGGGACTCCCTGTCTCCCCCGCAGTTTCCTCCACAGCTGTGCCCATACAAGCTGCAGGGACCCCCTGTCTGCCCCACAGTGCCCCCCACAGCTGTGCCCATACAAGCTGCAGGGACCCCCTGTCTCCCCCACAGTGCCCCCCACAGCTGACCCCATACACTCTGCAGGACCCCCTGTCTCCCCCGCATTGTCCCCCAGAGCTGTGCCCATACACTCGGCAGGGACCACCTGTCTCCCCCCGCAGTGCCCCCCACAGCTGACCCCATACACTCTGCAGGAACCACCTGTCTCCCCCAGAGTGCCCCCCACAGCTGTGCCCATACACTCTGCAGGGACCCCTTGTCTCCCCCGCAGTGCCCCCCACAGCTGTGCCCATACAAGCTGCAGGGACCCCCTGTCTCACCCACAGTGCCCCCCACAGCTGTGCCCATACTCTGCAGGACCCCCTGTCTCCCCCCCAGTGCCCCCCACAGCTGTGACCATACACTCTGCAGGGACCACCTGTCTCCCCCACAGTGCCCCCCACAGCTGACCCCATGCACTCTGCAAGGGAACCCATGCTGCGGGCTAGAAACTCCCCTTCCCTCTGTGTTTCTGAATGTATGTGTAGAAGAGGGTTTTATTGCTCTGGCCATAAATTCCAAGGTCTGAGCAACTTACTCGCCCCTCCCATCCTGTAGTAGCTAGGACTGGTATAGAAGTTCTTTAATCCCTTCCCGACCTTTGACACAGCGTATGCGTCATGAAAGGTGGTGCCAATCCGACCTGTGACGCATATGCTGTGTCACAGAATGATCGCGTCCCTGCAGGCCGGGTGAAAGAGTTAACTCCAATATCACCCGACCTACAGGGACAGGGGGAGTGGTACTTCAGCCCGGGGGGGTGGCTTTGCCTCCCCCCCCTCCCCCCCCCCTCCCGTGGCTACGATCGCTCTGATTGGCTGTTGAAAGTGAAACAGCTAATCAGAGCAATCTGTAATATTTCACCTATGAAAATTGGTGAAATATTACAATCCAGCCATGGCCGATGCTGCAATAGCATCGGCCATGGCTGGAGACCCCGATCTGGCCCCCCCACCGACTGACGGTGGCGATCTGCAGCCGCCGTCAGTGTTCCCCACCCCTCCGTCCTGTCCTAAGCGCCTTCCTCTCCCCTCCGACATTCCCCCTTCCTCCCCTCCGACCCTCCCCCTTCCTCCTCCCGCCCCCCCCGCTGTCCGATCGCACCCCCCCATACTTATCTAGTCCCGGTGTCCTCGGTCTTCTCGCATGGGCGCCGCCATCTTGGAAAATGGCGGGCGCATGCGCAGTGCGCCCGCCGAATCTGCCGGCCGGCAGATTCGTTCCCTGTACATTTTGATAGCTGTGATAGGTTCTATCACAGCGATCAAAATTATAAAAAGTAAATAAACCCCTCCTTTATCCCCCCCCCCCCATAGGTAGGGAAAATAATAAAATACAGAAAATATATTTAGTTTTGTTTTTCCGTTAGGGTTAGGGTTGCACTTAGGGTTAGGGTTGCACTTAGGGCTAGGTGTTGTGAATTCTGTTGTCGGGCTCCCTCCTGTGGTCATGAATGGTACTTCGGCTGGTTCTCTCCATGGACTTTCTCTGGTGGCTGTGGGTGTTTCTGAGTTTCCTTCCACAGGTGACGAGGTTAATTCGTTAGCTGGCTGCTCTATTTAACTCCACTTAGATCTTTGCTCCATGCCACCTGTCAATGTTCCAGTATTGGTCTAGTTCACTCCTGGATCGTTCTTGTGACCTGTCTTCCCAGCAGAAGCTAAGTGACTGCTTGTTTTTCTCTGGTTTGCTATTTTTCTGTCCAGCTTGCTATTTTGATTGTTGTCTTGCTTGCTGGAAGCTCTGGGACGCAGAGGGAGCGCCTCCGCACCGTGAGTCGGTGCGGAGGGTCTTTTTGCGCCCTCTGCGTGGTCTTTTTGTAGGTTTTTGTGCTGACCGCAAAGCTACCTTTCCTATCCTCAGTCTGTTCAGTAAGTCGGGCCTCACTTTGCTTAATCTATTTCATCTCTGTGTTTGTATTTTCCTCTTTACTCACAGTCATTATATGTGGGGGGCTGCCTTTTCCTTTGGGGAATTTCTCTGAGGCAAGGTAGGCTTATTTTTCTATCTTTAGGGCTAGCTAGTTCCTTAGGCTGTGCCGAGTTGCATAGGGAGCGTTAGGAGCAATCCACGGCTATTTCTAGTGTGGTTGATAGGATTAGGGATTGCGGTCAGCAGAGTTCCCACGTCCCAGAGCTCGTCCTATATTATCAGTAACTATCAGGTCATTCCGTGTGCTCTTAACCACCAGGTCCATTATTGTCCTGACCACCAGGTCATAACAGTACAGGTGGCCCAAAGTACCAATGCATCTCAATAGAGGGATAAGAGAAGTTCTGAGACCATTTTTTTTTCTTTGCAGTGTGTTTTGTCTCTCTTTTCCCCTTTACATCTGGGTGGTTCAGAACACAGGTGTAGACATGGACATTCAAGGTCTGTCCTCTTTGATGGATAATCTCACTACAAGGGTACAAAACATTCAAGATTTTGTGGTTCAGAATCCGATGTCAGAGCCTAGGATTCCAATTCCTGATTTGTTTTTTGGTGATAGGTCTAAGTTCTTGAATTTCAAAAATAATTGTAAATTGTTTCTTGCCTTGAACCTCGCTCCTCAGGTGACCCTGTTCAACAAGTAAAGATCATTATTTCTTTGTTACGTGGTGACCCTCAAGACTGGGCATTTTCCCTTGCGCCAGGAGATCCGGCATTGCGTGATGTTGATGCGTTTTTCCTGGCGCTTGGATTGCTTTATGACGAACCTAATTCAGTGGATCAGGCAGAGAAAATCTTGCTGACTCTGTGTCAGGTTCAGGATGAAGCGGAGATATATTGTCAGAAGTTTAGAAAGTGGTCTGTGCTCACTCAGTGGAATGAATGTGCCCTGGCAGCAATCTTCAGAAAGGGTCTCTCTGAAGCCCTTAAGGATGTCATGGTGGGATTTCCCATGCCTGCTGGTCTGAATGAGTCTATGTCTTTGGCCATTCAGATCGATCGACGCTTGCATGAGCGTAAAGCTGTGCACCATTTGGTGGTACTATCTGAGCATGGGCCTGAGCCTATGCAATGTGATAGGACTTTGACCAGAGCTGAACGGCAAGAACACAGACGTCGGAATGGGCTATGTTTTTACTGTGGTGATTCCACTCATGCTATCTCCGATTGTCCTAAGCGCACTAAGCGGTTCGCTAGGTCTGACACCATTGGTACGGTACAGTCTAAATTTCTATTGTCCGTTACTCTGATTTGTTCTTTGTCATCCTGTTCTGTTATGGCATTTGTGGATTCAGGCGCTGCCCTGAATTTGATGGACTTGGAGTATGCTAGGCGCTGTGGTTTTTTCTTGGAGCCCTTGCAGTATCCTATTCCATTGAGAGGAATTAATGCTACGCCTTTGGCCAAGAATAAGCCTCAGTACTGGACCCAATTGACCATGTGCATGGCTCCTGCACATCAGGAGGATATCCGCTTTCTGGTGTTGCATAATCTGCATGATGTGGTCGTTTTGGGGTTGCCATGGCTACAGGTTCATAATCCAGTATTGGACTGGAAATCTATGTCTGTGTCCAGCTGGGGTTGCCAGGGGGTACATGGTGATGTTCCATTTTTGTCTATTTCGTCTTCCACTCCTTCTGAAGTTCCAGAGTTTTTGTCGGATTATCGGGATGTATTTGATGAGCCCAAAGCCAGTGCCCTACCTCCTCATAGGGATTGCGATTGTGCAATTAATTTGATTCCTGGTAGTAAGTTTCCTAAGGGCCGATTGTTCAATGTATCTGTGCCAGAATACGCCGTTATATAAAGGAATCCTTGGAGAAAGTCCATATTCGTCCGTCGTCATCACCGTTAGGAGCAGGGTTCTTTTTTGTGGCCAAGAAGGATGGTTCTTTTGAGACCTTGTATTGATTACCGCCTTCTCAATAAAATTACAGTCAAATTTCAGTATCCTTTGCCGTTGCTGTCTGATTTGTTTGCTCGTATTAAAGGGGCTAGTTGGTTCACCAAGATAGATCTTCAGGGGGCGTATAATCTTGTGCGTATTAAACAAGGCGATGAATGGAAAGCAGCATTTAATACGCCCGAGGGCCATTTTGAGTACCTGGTTATGCCATTCGGGCTTTCCAATGCTCCATCAGTATTTCAGTCCTTTATGCATGACATCTTCCGAGAGTACCTGGATAAATTCCTGATTGTGTATTTGGATGATATTTTGGTCTTTTCGGATGATTGGGAGTCTCATGTGAAGCAGGTCAGAATGGTGTTCCAGGTCCTTCGTGCGAATTCCTTGTTTGTGAAGGGGTCAAAGTGTCTCTTTGGAGTTCAGAAGGTTTCATTTTTGGGGTTCATTTTTTCCCCTTCTACTATCGAGATGGACCCTGTTAAAGTCCAAGACATTTACGATTGGACTCAGCCGACATCTGTGAAGAGCCTGCAAAAGTTCCTGGGCTTTGCTAATTTTTATTGGCGCTTCATCGCTAATTTTTCTAGTGTTGCTAAACCGTTGACTGATTTGACCAAGAAGGGTGCTGATGTGGTCAATTGGTCTTCTGCAGCTGTAGAGGCTTTTCAGGAGTTGAAGCGTCGTTTTTCTTCTGCCCCTGTGTTGTGCCAGCCCGATGTTTCGCTCCCGTTTCAGGTTGAAGTTGATGCTTCTGAGATTGGAGCTGGGGCTGTTTTGTCGCAAAGAAGTTCTGATGGCTCGGTGATGAAGCCATGTGCTTTCTTTTCTAGAAAGTTTTCGCCTGCTGAGCGCAATTATGATGTTGGTAATCGAGAGTTGTTGGCCATGAAGTGGGCATTCGAGGAGTGGCGTCATTGACTTGAAGGAGCCAAGCATCGCGTGGTGGTCTTGACAGATCACAAGAATTTGACTTATCTTGAGTCTGCCAAACGGTTGAATCTGAGACAGGCTCGATGGTCGTTATTTTTCTCCCGTTTTGATTTTGTGGTTTCGTACCTTCCGGGCTCTAAGAATGTGAAGGCTGATGCCCTGTCAAGGAGTTTTGTGCCTGACTCTCCGGGTGTTCCTGAGCCGGCGGGTATTCTCAAAGAGGGGGTAATTTTGTCTGCTATCTCCCCTGATTTGCGGCGGGTGCTGCAAAAATCTCAGGCTGATAGACCTGACCGTTGCCCAGCAGAGAAACTGTTTGTCCCTGATAGATGGACTAGTAGAGTTATCTCTGAGATTCATTGTTCAGTGTTGGCTGGGCATCCTGGAATCTTTGGTACCAGAGATTTGGTGGCTAGATCCTTTTGGTGGCCGTCTTTATCACGGGATGTGCGTTCTTTTGTGCAGTCCTGTGGGACTTGTGCTCGGGCTAAGCCCTGCTGTTCTCGTGCCAGTGGGTTGCTTTTGCCCTTGCCGGTCCCGAAGAGGCCCTGGACGCATATTTCTATGGATTTTATTTCGGATCTCCCCGTCTCTCAAAAGATGTCGGTCGTTTGGGTGGTTTGTGATCGCTTTTCTAAGATGGTCCATTTGGTACCTTTGTCTAAATTGCCTTCCTCCTCTGATTTGGTGCCATTATTTTTCCAGCATGTGGTTCGTTTACATGGTATCCCGGAGAACATCGTTTCTGACAGAGGTTCCCAGTTTGTTTCGAGGTTTTGGCGATCTTTTTGTGGTAGGATGGGCATTGATTTGTCTTTTTCCTCGGCTTTCCATCCTCAGACAAATGGCCAAACCGAACGAACTAATCAGACTTTGGAAACATATCTGAGATGCTTTGTTTCTGCTGATCAGGATGATTGGGTGTCCTTTTTGACGTTGGCTGAGTTCGCCCTTAATAATCGGGCCAGCTCGGCTACTTTGGTTTCGCCGTGTTTCTGCAATTCTGGTTTCCCTCCGCGTTTCTCTTCAGGGCAGGTTGAGTCTTCAGACTGTTCTGGTGTAGATACTGTGGTGGATAGGTTGCAGCAGATTTAGACTCATGTGGTGGACAATTTGACATTGTCCCAGGAGAAGGCTCAACGTTTCGCTAACCGCCGGCATTGTGTGGGTCCCCGACTTCGTGTTGGGGATTTGGTTTGGTTGTCGTCTCGTTATGTTCCTATGAAGGTTTCCTCTCCTAAGTTTAAGCCTCATTTCATTGGTCCGTATAAGATTTCTGAGGTTATCAATCCTGTGTCATTTCGTTTGGCCCTTCCTGCTTCTTTTGCCATCTATAATGTGTCGTTGTTGCGGAGATACGTGGCGCCTGTGGTTCCATCCGTTGATCCTCCTGCCCCTGTGTTGGTTGAGGGGGAGCTGGAGTATGTGGTGGAGAAGATTTTGGATTCTCGTATTTCGAGACGGAAACTCCAGTACCTGGTCAAGTGGAAGGGTTATGGTCAGGAAGATAATTCCTGGGTTTTTGCCTCTGATGTTCATGCTGCCGATCTGGTTCGTGCCTTTCATTTGGCTCGTCCTGGTCGGCCTGGGGGCTCTGGTGAGGGTTCGGTGACCCCTCCTCAAGGGGGAGTACTGTTGTGAATTCTGTTGTCGGGCTCCCTCCTGTGGTCATGAATGGTACTTCGGCTGGTTCTCTCCATGGACTTTCTCTGGTGGCTGTGGGTGTTTCTGAGTTTCCTTCCACAGGTGACGAGGTTAATTCGTTAGCTGGCTGCTCTATTTAACTCCACTTAGATCTTTGCTCCATGCCACCTGTCAATGTTCCAGTATTGGTCTAGTTCACTCCTGGATCATTCTTGTGACCTGTCTTCCCAGCAGAAGCTAAGTGACTGCTTGTTTTTCTCTGGTTTGCTATTTTTCTGTCCAGCTTGCTATTTTGATTGTTGTCTTGCTTGCTGGAAGCTCTGGGACGCAGAGGGAGCGCCTCCGCACCGTGAGTCGGTGCGGAGGGTCTTTTTGCGCCCTCTGCGTGGTCTTTTTGTAGGTTTTTGTGCTGACCGCAAAGCTACCTTTCCTATCCTCAGTCTGTTCAGTAAGTCGGGCCTCACTTTGCTTAATCTATTTCATCTCTGTGTTTGTATTTTCATCTTTACTCACAGTCATTATATGTGGGGGGCTGGCTTTTCCTTTGGGGAATTTCTCTGAGGCAAGGTAGGCTTTATTTTTCTATCTTTAGGGCTAGCTAGTTCCTTAGGCTGTGCCGAGTTGCATAGGGAGCGTTAGGAGCAATCCACGGCTATTTCTAGTGTGGTTGATAGGATTAGGGATTGCGGTCAGCAGAGTTCCCACGTCCCAGAGCTCGTCCTATATTATCAGTAACTATCAGGTTATTCCGTGTGCTCTTAACCACCAGGTCCATTATTGTCCTGACTAGGGTTGAGCGAAACGGGTCGTTCATTTTCAAAAGTCGCCGACTTTTGGCAAAGTCGGGTTTCATGAAACCCGATCCGACCCCTGTGCGGGGTCGGCCATGCGGTACGCGACTTTCGCGCCAAAGTCACGTTTCAATGACGCAAAAAGCGCCATTTCTCAGCCAATGAAGGTAAACGCAGAGTGTGGGCAGCGTGATGACATAGGTCCTGGTCCCCACCATCTTAGAGAAGGGCATTGCAGTGATTGGCTTGCTGTCTGCGGCGTCACAGGGGCTATAAAGGGGCGTTCCCGCCAACCGCCATGTTACTGCTGCTGATCTGAGCTTAGGGAGAGGTTGCTGCCGCTTCGTCAGAAGCAGGGATAGCGTTAGGCAGGGTCCATTAACCACCAAACCGCTTGTGCTGTAGCGATTTCCACTGCCCAACACCACCTTCGGTGTGCAGGGACAGTGGAAGCTACATTTTTTTTTTTTTTTCCCCTCAGCGCTGTAGCTCATTGGGCTGCCCTAGAAGGCTCCCTGATAGCTGCATTGCTGTGTGTACGCCGCTGTGCAAACCAACTGCTTTTTTCAAAGCACAAATCCTCTTGTTCCTTCCTTTCTGCACAGCTATCTTTTTGGTTTGTACACACTTTTTATTTAATTTGTGCATCAGTCCACTCCTTATTGCTGCCTGCCATACCTGGCTGAGATTACTGCAGGGAGATAGTAATTGAAGGACACTCCCTGTTTTTTTTTTTTTTTTTTGTGGGAGATTAAGATTGACATTTCTGCTAGAGTGCCATCCCTGTGTGTGCCATGTCTCACTCAGTGGGCCATAGAAAGCCTATTTATTTTTTTGCTTGATTTGGGTTCTAAAATCTACCTGAAAAAATCACTACATCAATCAGTGGGAGAAAAATATTGGCCTCAGGGCTTGTGTGCCACTCCTGACTCCTGTGTGCATCATCACTCACTCAGTGGGCCATAGAAAGCCCTTTTTTTTTTTTTTTTGCTTTATTTGGGTTCTAAATTCTACCTGAAAAAATCAATAAATCAAGCAGTGGGAGATTAATATTGGCCTTTGGGCTTGTGTGCCAGTCCTAAGCGTGCCATCTCTCTCTCTCAGATAGTGGGCCATAGAAAGCCTATTTATTATTTTTTTTATTGGGTTTATAAATTTTCCCTGGAACAAAAAAAAAAAAGTGGGAGATTAATATTGGCCTCTGGGCTTGTGTGCCAGTCCTGAGCGTGCCATCTCTCTCACAAATAGTGGGCCATAGAAAGCCTATTTATTTATTTTTTTTTGGTTTTATAAATTCTCCCTGAAAAAAAAAGGGAGATTAATATTGGCCTTTGGGCTTGTGTGCCAGTCATAAGCGTGCCATCTCTCTCTCTCTCTCAGATAGTGGGCCATAGAAAGCCTATTTATTATTTTTTTTATTGGGTTTATAAATTTTCCCTGGAACAAAAAAAAAACAGTGGGAGATAAATATTGGCCTCTGGGCTTGTGTGCCACTCCTGACTCCTGTGTGCGTCATCTCTCACTCAGTGGGCCATAGAAAGCCTTTTTTTGTTTTATTTGTTTTCTAAATTCTCCCTGAAAAAAATCATTTTATTTTATTTGGTTTCTAAATTCTTCCTGAAAAAATCATTTTATTCTATTTTTTTTTCCTAAAGTCTCCCTGAAAAAAAACAAAAAAACAAATCAGTGGGAGATTAATATTGCCCTTTCTGCTTGTGTGCCAGTCTTGACTCCTGGGTGTGCCATCTCTCTCTCTCTCTCTCTCCAATTGTGGACCATAGAAAGCCTATTATTTTTTTAGCTTGATTTGGGTTCCAAAATCTACCTGAAATAATCACTACATCAATCAGTGGGAGATAAATATTGGCCTCTGGGCTTGTGTGCCACTCCTGACTCCTGTGTGTGTCATCTCTCACTCAGTGGGCCATAGAAAGCCTTTTTTTGTTTTATTTGTTTTCTAAATTCTCCCTGAAAAAATCATTTTATTCTATTTTTTTTTTTTCCTAAAGTCTCCCTGAAAAAAAAAAAAAAAAAATCAGTGGGAGATTAATATTTACATTTGTGCTTCAGTGACAGTCCTGCGTGTGTGGCATCTCTCTCATTTGTTGCCACCAACAACAGAGTGTGTAACATTGTGCCTGATTTTCGTTGTGGTCTCACTCACCTGTAAAGGGGTAGCTAAATCATACTGAAGTTATAGCTCACCGTGTAAGTTGTGTGACAGCAACAAATACCGTTAGTTTGTTTACGTTTTTAAAACAATGAGGAAGTCTGGTGGAAGAGGTCGTGGCCGGGGACGTTCATTGTCAGCTGGTAATGAGGGTAGTGGTAGTGGTGGAGCATCAGCTGGTCGTGGGAAAAAAAATATTGCACCTAAGTCTGGAGCTGTGGAGCCAGGTTCGTCGTCTGGCTACACAAGGCCTCGAACGCTCCCTTTTCTGGGAGTAGGAAAACCGCTTTTAAAGCCGGAGCAGCAAGAGCAAGTTTTGGCTTATCTTGCTGACTCAGCCTCTAGCTCTTTTGCCTCCTCTCGTGAAACTGGTAAATGTCAAAGCAGCGCGTCGTTAGTGGATGTTCACGGTCAGGGACAAGTCGCTTCCTTGTCCTCTTCAGCAAAAACAACAACAGAGAAGAATGCAGCAGGCGACACAACAGGTTACTCCATGGAGCTCTTTACACATACCGTCCCTGGCTTAGAAAGTGAAGCAGTTAACAGTCCATGCCCATTACAAGTTGAATCTGACATGGAGTGCACTGATGCACAGCCACAGCCAGACTACTATGCTGGTCTTTTGACTCAGACCACAACATTGCCCTCGCAGGGTAATGATCAAGAATCAGACCCTGATGAGACTATGTTGCCCCATCACGAACGCTATACCACCGACCGACACGGTGACACAGACGAAGTTGCACACGAGCTACAAGAAGAGGTAATAGATGACCCAGTTCTTGACCCCGATTGGCAGCCATTGGGGGAACAGGGTGCAGGCGGCAGCAGTTCTGAAGCGGAGGAGGAGGGGCCGCAGCAGGCATCAACATCGCAACAGGTTCCATCTGCCGGGCCCGTATCTTGCCCAAAACGCGTGGCAAAGCCAAAACCTGTTGGAGGACAGCGTGGCCATCTGGTTAAAGCTCAGTCTGCAATGCCTGAAAAGGTATCCGATGCTAGAAAGAGTGCAGTCTGGCATTTTTTTAAACAACATCCAATTGATCAGCGCAAAGTCATCTGTCAAAAATGTTCAACTACCTTAAGCAGAGGACAGAATCTGAAAAGTCTCAATACAAGTTGCATGCATAGACATTTAACCACCATGCATTTGCAAGCCTGGACTAACTACCAAACGTCCCTTAAGGTTGTAGCACCCTCGGCCAATGAAGCTAGTCAGCAACGCAACATCCCTTCCGGCAGTGTAGGGCCACCATTTTCCGCACCACCTGCAGTATCTGTGCAGGTTTCTTTGCCAGGCCAAAGCAGGGTCAGGGAATCACCAGTTTCGTAGTAGGAAACACTGCATCTAGGGCACCGGCGGCAACAATACCATCTCCCACCGTCTCTCAGTCTGCCATGTCCACCGGCACCCCCGCTAGTTCCACGATCTCCAGCTCTCCAGTCCAGCTCACCCTACATGAGACTATGGTTAGAAAAAGGAAGTACTTAGCCTCACATCCGCGTACACAGGGTTTGAACGCCCACATAGCTAGACTAATCTCGTTAGAGATGATGCCCTACCGGTTAGTTGAAAGCGAAGCTTTCAAAGCCCTGATGGACTACGCTGTACCACGCTACGAGCTACCCAGTCGACACTTTTTTTCCAGAAAAGCCATCCCAGCCCTCCACCAGCATGTTAAAGAGCACATCATCCATGCACTCAGGCAATCTGTGAGCACAAAGGTGCACCTGACAACAGATGCATGGACCAGTAGGCATGGCCAGGGACGTTACGTGTCCATCACGGCACACTGGGTAAATGTGGTGGATGCAGGGTCCACAGGGGACAGCAAGTTTGGGACAGTTCTGCCTAGCCCACGGTCTAGGAAACAGTTGGCTGTAGCCGTTCGCACCCCCTCCTCCTCCTCTTCGTCCTCCTGCAGAAGCGAGAGCTCATCCACAGACCGCAGTCGCACAACCACTCCATCCGCAGCTGCCACTGTTGCACACCAGGTCTCCCATTATGGGGCAGCTACTGGCAAACGTCAGCAGGCTGTATTGGCTATGAAGTGTTTGGGCGACAACAGACACACCGCGGAAGTTCTGTCCGAGTTCTTGCAGAAAGAAACGCAGTCGTGGCTGGGCACTGTAGATCTTGAGGCAGGCAAGGTAGTGAGTGATAACGGAAGGAATTTCATGGCTGCCATCTCCCTTTCCCAACTGAAACACATTCCTTGCCTGGCTCACACCTTAAACCTGGTGGTGCAGTGCTTCCTGAAAAGTTATCCGGGGTTATCCGACCTGCTCCTCAAAGTGCGTGGACTTTGCTCACATATCCGCCGTTCGCCCGTACACTCCAGCCGTATGCAGACCTATCAGCGTTCTTTGAACCTTCCCCAGCATCGCCTAATCATAGACGTTGCAACAAGGTGGAACTCAACACTGCACATGCTTCAGAGACTGTGCGAACAGAGGCGGGCTGTTATGTTTTTGTGGGAGGATACACATACACGGGCAGGCAGTAGGATGGCAGACATGGAGTTGTCAGGTGTGCAGTGGTCGAAGATTCAAGACATGTGTCAAGTCCTTCAGTGTTTTGAGGAATGCACACGGCTGGTTAGTGCAGACAACGCCATAATAAGCATGAGCATCCCCCTAATGCGTCTGCTGATGCAAAGTTTGACACACATAAAGGATCAGGCGTCTGCAGCTGAGGAAGAGGAAAGCCTTGATGACAGTCAGCCATTGTCTGGCCAGGGCAGTGTACAGGACGAGTTAGCGGGCGAAGAGGAGGAGGAGGACGAGGAGGATGATGGGGATGATTATATTTTTAATGAGGAAGTTTTTCCGGGGCCACTGGAAATTGGTGGCGCGGCAAGGCCGGGTTCTGGTTTTTGGAGGGACACAAGTGACGTGGATTTGCCTGAAACTGCCCCTCAACCAAGCACAACCGCAGATTTGAGAACTGGAACTTTGGCCCACATGGCGGATTATGCCTTACGTATCCTCAAAAGGGACACACGCATAACTAAAATGATGAATGATGACGATTACTGGTTGGCCTGCCTCCTTGATCCTCGCTATAAAAGCAAATTGCAAAATATAATGCCACATGAGAACTTGGAACTAATATTAGCAACCAAACAATCAACTCTTGTTGACCGTTTGCTTCTGCCATTCCCTGCACACAGCGCCCGTGATCGTTCTCACACGAGCTGCAGGGGCCAGCAGACCAGAGGAGTTAGAGGGGCAGAAATCAGAAGTGGCGTTGGCCAGAGGGGTTTTCTGACCAGGTTGTGGAGTGATTTTGCTATGACCGCAGACAGGACAGGTACTGCAGCATCAATTCAAAGTGACAGGAGACAACATTTGTCCAGTATGGTTACAAACTATTTTTCATCCCTTATCGATGTTCTCCCTCAACCATCATTCCCATTTGATTACTGGGCATCAAAATTAGACACCTGGCCAGAATTGGCAGAATATGCATTGCAGGAGCTTGCTTGCCCGGCAGCTAGTGTCCTATCAGAAAGAGTATTCAGTGCTGCAGGTTCAATACTAACAGAAAAAAGGACTCGTCTGGCTACCCAAAATGTAGATGATCTAACCTTCATTAAAATGAACCACAACTGGATTTCGAAATCTTTTGCCCCACCTTGCCCGGCTGACACCTAGCTTTCCTATGTAAAGGTCTTGCCTGTGGACTATTCTGAACGACTTTTCCAATCTCGTAATTTGCAGCACCTGATTGTCCAGCATCCGACATGTTAACACCTCCCTAAATGGCCAAAGTCCCCACATGGGGCCGTGGTATCGCCACTTGGCGCCAGCACCCGTGAGAGTACTGTTTGTCTGAAGAGGTGGGTGTGCCCGTTTTTGGTCGACGGCACTGCCACTAGGTCCCTCATAGTACAATAAAGTGTCTGGCGGTGGTGGTGCGCACCCAACGTCAGACACACCGTTGTAATATGAGGGGCCCTGGGCCTGTACCGCCGGCCACAAGACAGTCCCCCCCCCCCAGGTCAAACAGTGCTCTACGACTTGCAAAATTTTCTCTCACAGCTCCACCAATGTTTAGTCTATGCGCTGACATCCTTCAATGCCTGGCACTGTCAATACCATTGTATTGACATTTTTCTTATGTTAGGCCTTCGAAGCCTGTCTGCGGTCACTCCTTCCACTAGGCCTCCACTGACCTGTCTACTGCTGCCCGTGTTCCCCTGGAACCAATTTTAAATTGCCTACAGCCAGCCCAATTTATTATGTTAGGGCTTCGAAGCCTGTCTGCGGTCCCTCCTTCCACTAGGCCTCCACTGACCTGTCTACTGCTGCCCGTGTTCCCCTGGAACCAATTTTAAATTGCCTACAGCCAGCCCAATTTATTATGTTAGGGCTTCGAAGCCTGTCTGCGGTCCCTCCTTCCACTAGGCCTCCACTGACCTGTCTACTGCCGCCCGTGTGCCCCTGGAACCAATTTTAAATTGCCTACAGCCAGCCCAATTTATTATGTTAGGGCTTCGAAGCCTGTCTGCGGTCCCTCCTTCCACTAGGCCTCCACTGACCTGTCTACTGCTGCCCGTGTTCCCCTGGAACCAATTTTAAATTGCCTACAGCCAGCCCAATTTATTATGTTAGGGCTTCGAAGCCTGTCTGCGGTCCCTCCTTCCACTAGGCCTCCACTGACCTGTCTACTGCCGCCCGTGTGCCCCTGGAACCAATTTTAAATTGCCTACAGCCAGCCCAATTTATTATGTTAGGGCTTCGAAGCCTGTCTGCGGTCCCTCCTTCCACTATGCCTCCACTGACCTGTCTACTGCTGCCCGTGTACCCCTTGAACCAACATCAGAAAATATAAAAATAAGTATTTTGCTTATAAAAAAGAAAATACTGGAGAGATATCAAATGCAGACATTTTAACATTAAAAACAAACACATACAACAAAAATCTGGTACAGTACTAAAAATGGCCACCAGCTACAATAACTTTCTCCTGCAAGTAGTTAACTGAAAGTTTTTTTCAATTTAAAACACAGATATGGCATCCACCGAGTGTTGTCCTGTCGCGTCTTCTTTATATTATTGCCAAGAAGATGCAAAACAATGAAAATAATAAAATCATTATTTACCAAAAAAATAGAGTAAGTCAAAACCACATTGCAAATAAACATTCATTACAAATAAAGAAGCAGGGCGCGTCCGAGGGTGAGTATATACCTAATAAGAATATAATCACCCTCGGACGCGCCCTGCTTCTTTCCGACAGCCTTCCTTCCTAAGAATCAGCCCTTCCGTGGTGTAGAGAGAGGGTTTGTTACACTCCAAGGTATTCCCCAGGTTGCCTTTCCTGAGCTTCGATCTTCATGCTCTCGTTTAGTAGTTGTCGGAAAGTAGGCTGCATTAGGCCTACAAATTGGGTATGGGGTGGAGAGAGATGGTGTGTTACACTCCAAGGTGTTCCCCAGGTTTCCTTGCCATTGCTTCGGTCTTCCGACTCTCGTTTAGTAGTTGTAGAAAACTACACTGCATTAGGCCTACAAAATGGGTATCGGGTGGAGAGAGATGGTGTGTTCCACTCCAAGGTGTTCCCCAGGTTTCCTTGCCATTGCTTCGGTCTTCCGACTCTCGTTTTGTAGTTGTTGGAAACTACACTGCATTAGGCCTACAAATTGGGTATGGGGTGTAGAGAGATGGTGTGTTCCACTCCAAGGTGTTCTCCAGGTTGCCTTTCCTGAGCTTCGATCTTCCGGCTCTCGTTTAGTAGTTCTTGGAAACTACACTGCATTAGGCCTACAAAATGGGTATCGGGTGTAGAGAGATGGTGTGTTCCACTCCAAGGTGTTCCCCAGGTTTCCTCGCCAATGTTTCGATCTTTATGCTCTCGTTTAGTAGTTGTTGGAAACTACGCTGCATTAGGCCTACAAATTGGGTATGGGGTGTAGAGAGATGGTGTGTTCCACTCCAAGGTGTTCTCCAGGTTGCCTTTCCTGAGCTTCGATCTTCCGGCTCTCGTTTAGTAGTTCTTGGAAACTACACTGCATTAGGCCTACAAATTGGGTATGGGGTGTAGAGAGATGGTGTGTTCCACTCCAAGGTGTTCTCCAGGTTGCCTTTCCTGAGCTTCGATCTTCCGGCTCTCGTTTAGTAGTTGTTGGAAACTACGCTGCATTAGGCCTACAAATTGGGTATGGGGTGTAGAGAGATGGTGTGTTCCACTCCAAGGTGTTCCCCAGGTTTCCTCGCCAATGCTTCGATCTTCATGCTCTCGTTTAGTAGTTGTTGGAAACTACGCTGCATTAGGCCTACAAATTGGGTATGGGGTGTAGAGAGATGGTGTGTTCCACTCCAAGGTGTTCCCCAGGTTTCCTCGCCAATGCTTCGATCTTCATGCTCTCGTTTAGTAGTTGTTGGAAACTACGCTGCATTAGGCCTACAAATTGGGTATGGGGTGTAGAGAAATGGTGTGTTCCACTCCAAGGTGTTCTCCAGGTTGCATTTCCTGAGCTTCGATCTTCCGGCTCTCGTTTAGTAGTTCTTGGAAACTACACTGCATTAGGCCTACAAATTGGGTATGGGGTGTAGAGAGATGGTGTGTTCCACTCCAAGGTGTTCTCCAGGTTGCCTTTCCTGAGCTTCGATCTTCCGGCTCTCGTTTAGTAGTTGTTGGAAACTACGCTGCATTAGGCCTACAAATTGGGTATGGGGTGTAGAGAGATGGTGTGTTCCACTCCAAGGTGTTCCCCAGGTTTCCTCGCCAATGCTTCGATCTTCATGCTCTCGTTTAGTAGTTGTTGGAAACTACGCTGCATTAGGCCTACAAATTGGGTATGGGGTGGAGAGAGATGGTGTGTTCCACTCCAAGGTGTTCCCCAGGTTTCCTCGCCAATGCTTCGATCTTCATGCTCTCGTTTAGTAGTTGTTGGAAACTACGCTGCATTAGGCCTACAAATTGGGTATGGGGTGTAGAGAGATGGTGTGTTCCACTCCAAGGTGTTCTCCAGGTTGCCTTTCCTGAGCTTCGATCTTCCGGCTCTCGTTTAGTAGTTCTTGGAAACTACACTGCATTAGGCCTACAAATTGGGTATGGGGTGTAGAGAGATGGTGTGTTCCACTCCAAGGTGTTCTCCAGGTTGCCTTTCCTGAGCTTCGATCTTCCGGCTCTCGTTTAGTAGTTCTTGGAAACTACACTGCATTAGGCCTACAAATTGGGTATGGGGTGTAGAGAGATGGTGTGTTCCACTCCAAGGTGTTCTCCAGGTTGCCTTTCCTGAGCTTTGATCTTCCGGCTCTCGTTTAGTAGTTCTTGGAAACTACACAGCATTAGGCCTACAAATTGGGTATGGGGTGTAGAGAGATGGTGTGTTCCACTCCAAGGTGTTCTCCAGGTTGCCTTTCCTGAACTTCTATCTTCAGGCTCTCATTAAATTGTGGTTAAACGGAACAACTGCATTTGGCGTACTAATTGGTTTGGGGCCTACTATCGGTGTCTGCCACTCCTTGCTGTTCTCCTGGTTTCCTGTCCTGAAATTCCGTTTTCAGGCGCTCGTTAAGTAGTTGTTAATGTTAGACTGCATTTGGCCTACTAGTTGGGTTGGGGCCTACTATCGGTGTCTGCCACTCCTTGCTGTTCTCCTCCACTGAACAAAGCTGTGCCGCCTGTTTACTACGGTTGCCAATTTTGAACTGCATTTCGACTACTTACTGATTTGGGCCTACTCTCTGTGTCAGCCTCTCATTCCAGTTGTCCTCCACTGCAATGCCCCCTGGTTATTCCTGTGTTACCAATTTTGAACTGCATTTAGCCAACTTTATTCTTTGGGCCTATATCTGTGTTTCCTCCTCATCCTGCCCATTGCCCAGCCAGTGATAGATGAGTCTGCTGGTACATTGACCCATAACGCAACATTCCCCGTGCACGCTACACAACAACATTGTGACCCTGCTGAAAGTCAGGTTGCTCTTCCCGCATACCATACCACCTTACACGGGGACAAAGAGGAAGGTGCAGATGAAAGTGCAGGTTCCTTCATCAGGTGGGGGGAGGAATACTAGTTGGCGACGTCACTGGCACAGGGCCTCTCATAGTACGCAAAAGTGTTGCTGCCGGTGGGAGGCGCCCCCGCCGTGCAAACACACCGCTGTACTTTGAGGGGCCCTGTGCCAGTGCCAATGCCAACGAGTGGGCCCCCCCTGCTTGCTCAGGTTCACAGCACTTGCAAAGTTGAAATACTTACCTCTCCCTGCTCCACTGCCGTGACGTGGTCCAGATTTCCTGGGCCCACTAATTACTTGAACCAGCCCTACCCACCACAACTTTAGCCAAATGACCCCCAATTTCAAATGCCTTCCAATTATTATAAGGTAAATTACGCTTGACAAGCTTCATTAAGAAGAATGGATGGTTTTGACATTAAAATGGGCACTCTAGGTGTTTTCCTGGCCCCCACTCACTGCCGACTATGCTGCCCCATTGACTTGCATTGGGTTTCGTGTTTCGGTCGATCCCGACTTTACGTCATAATCGGCCGATTTCACTCGACCCGACTTTTGAGATAGTCGGGTTTCGCGAAACCCGGCTCGACTCTAAAAAGGTCAAGGTCGCTCAACTCTAGTCCTGACCACCAGGTCATAACAGCTAGGGTTGTACTTAGGGCTAGGGTTGCACTTAGGGCTAGGGTTGCACTTAGGGCTAGGGTTGCACTTAGGGTTGCACTTAGGGTTAGGGTTGCACTTAGGGTTAGGGTTGCACTTAGAGATAGGGTTACACTTAGGGTTGGACTTAGGGTTAGGGTTGCACTTAGGGATTGGGTTGCACTTAGGGTTGCACGTAGGGTTAGGGTTGCACTTAGGGTTAGGGTTGCACTTAGGGTTGCACTTAGGGTTAGGGTTGCACTTAGAGATAGGGTTGCACTTAGCGTTGGACTTAGGGTTAGGGTTGCACTTAGGGATTGGGTTGCACTTAGGGTTGCACTTAGGGTTAGGGTTGCACTTAGGGTTGCACTTAGGGTTAGGGTTGCACTTAGGGTTGCACTTAGAGATAGGGTTGCACTTAGGGATTGGGTTGCACTTAAGGTTGCACTTAGGGTTAGGGTTGCAATTAAGGTTAGGGTTGCACTTAGGGATTGGGTTGCACTTAGGGTTGCACTTAGGGTTAGGGTTGCACTTAGAGATAGGGTTGCACTTAGGGCTAGGGTTGCACTTAGGGCTAGGGTTGCACTTAGGGCTAGGGTTGCACTTAGGGCTAGAATTAGGGCTAGAGTTGGAATTAGGGTTAGAATTAGGCTATGTGCACACGGTGCGGATTTGGCTGCGGATCCATAGCGGATTGGTCGCTGCGGATTCGTAGCAGTTTTCAGTTACGTTTACAGTACCACGTAAACCTATAGAAAACCAAATCCGCTGTGCCCATGGTGCGGAAAGTACAGCGCGGAAACGCTGCGTTGTATTTTCCGCAGCATGTTAATTCTTTGTGCGGATTCCGCAGCATTTTACACCTGCTCCATAATGTAACAACTCTGCTGGCATCACGGCATGGCCTCACATCTCTCACACAATCTTACCCACTGCTCCAGGCCATGATGTGGTTTCTGTTTCATGCCAGCTCCATGTTCTGTGTCTCTGCTCTCTGCATGCCTCATGGCTATGTGTATAGGGGGCCGGCGCCTGAACTCTCTGGTTCTTATAGGAATCAGGTGCATCTGTCTAATCAGTTCCTGACCAATTATCAAGAGGCCTCCTGTATATAGTGCAGCTCCACCCTGTGGTCTGGGCCTGTGCAATGTGTTAGCTCAGTTAGTGTTTTGCTGCTGAGTTTGCCTGGCCTTGCTCTGAGTTACTCCCTCTCTGGAGGCTTTTCTCTGTGCTATTGCCTTGATCTTGTAGTCCGCCCTCCAGGAGGCAGAATATCCTGGTCCCTGTGTCTTTGTCCCTGTGTCTTGTTCCATTGCCTTGTCTGTACTTTGTCTTTTCTCGGTCTCCTTGTCTGTGGCTTCCTTCCCTGCTTTGTCTTTTCTTGTGTTCTCAGTCTGCTTGCACTCCGCACTCTTGTGGCTCTGCACTCAGACCTTGCTTCACACTCTCTGGCTTTGCTCTGTGGCTCCGCTCTTTGCGGTTCTATCTGGCTCCGCTCTTTGCAGTTCTATCTGGCTCCGCTCTTTGTGGTTCTATCTGGCTCCGCATCCTGTGTTTCTGCACTTGGCTCCGTCTCTGCTCTTGGCTCCGCCTCCAGCATCTCCGCTCTTGGCGTTACCTCCAGCGTCTCCGCTCTTGGCTCCGCCTCCAGCATCTCCGCTCTTGGCTCCACCTCCAGCGTCTCCGCTCTTGGCTCCGCCTCCAGCATCTCCGCTCTTGGCTCCGCCTCCAGCATCTCCGCCCTTGGCTCCGCCTCTTGCGGCTCTGCCCTTGGCTCTGCCTTCTCCTTCTCTTCTCTTAGTTCCACCTTCTACTTGTTACTTACTCCTCCTGTCTGAACAGGTTCCAACCTGTTTCACATACCTGCCTGCAGACCGGTCCCTACCGGTTCTTCCTATGTTCCAGCCGTACCCGCCTGCCTACCAGAGAGCCAGCCGTGTCCGCCTGACCGCCAGTGTCTCTGTTGTACCCGTCTGCCTGCCTGTGTCCCAGCCATGCCCGCCTGTCAGCCAGAGTGCCAGCCGTGCCCGCTCCGTTCCTTAGTGGGATCAGCAGCCACAGCCAGACATCACCCTGGAGTGGCACCTGGTAGCTTCATATTGCACAAGTCTGACCTCACCATCAGAGGCTCCAGCGAACACCTAGGAAGCTACTTAGTTACGCCCCTTCCAGGGAGGTTTGGTCTGTGGTCCAGTGGGGCCACACCCCCGTATGCCCGCGCCAACCAGTCTGGGCGCGTGCGTGACACATAATAGGAATCCGCAGGTGAAATCCACACAAAAAACACTGGAAATCCGCGGTAAATCTGCAGGTAAAGCGCAGTGCGTTTTACCTGCAGATTTTTCAAAAATGGTGCGGAAAAATCCCCACACAAATCATGGCTCTGCGTTATAAACATCTGTGAAGCACTTGGGGGTTCAAAGTGCTCACCACACATCTAGATAAGTTCCTTTGGGGGTCTAGTTTCCAAAATGGTGTCACTTGTGGGGGAGCTCCAATGGTTAGGCACACAGGGGCTCTCCAAACGCGACATGGTGTCCGCTAATGATTGGAGCTAATTTTCCATATAAAAAGCCAAATGGCGTGCCTTCCCTTCCGAGCCCTGCCGTGCGCCCAAACAGTGGTTTACCCCCACATATGGGGTATCTGCGTGCTCAGAACAAACGGGACAACAACATTTGGGGTCCAATTTCTCCTGTTACCCTTGGTAAAATAGGAAATTCCGGGCTAAAAAATCATTTTTGAGGAAAGAAAAATTATTTTTTTATTTTGATGGCTCTGCGTTATAAACTTCTGTGAAGCACCTGGGGGTTTAAAGTGCTCAATATGTATCTAGATAAGTTCCTTGGGGGTCTTGTTTCCAAAATGGGGTCACTTGTGGGGGAGCTCCAATGTTTAGGCACACAGGGGCTCTCCAAACGCGACATGGTGTCCACTAATGATTGGAGCTAATTTTCCATTCAAAAAGTCAAATGGCACGCCTTCCCTTCCGAGCCTTGCCGTGTGCCCAAACAGTGGTTTACCCCCACATATGAGGTATCGGCGTACTCGGGAGAAATTGCCCAACAAATTTTAGGATCCATTTTTTCCTATTGCCCATTTGAAAATGAAAAAATTGAGGCTAAAAGAAATTTTTGTGAAAAAAAAGTACTTTTTCATTTTTACGGATCAATTTGTGAAGCACCTGGGGGTTTAAAGTGCTCACTATGCATCTAGATAAGTTCCTTGGGGTGTCTAGTTTCCAAAATGTGGTCACTTGTGGGGAGCTCCAATGTTTAGGCACACGGGGGCTCTCCAAACGCGACATGGTGTCCACTAAAGAGTGGAGCCAATTTTTCATTCAAAAAGTCAAATGGCGCTCCTTCCCTTCCGAGCCCTGCTGTGCGCCCAAACAGTGGTTTACCCCCACATATGAGGTATCAGCGTACTCAGGACAAATTGGACAAAAACTTTCATGGTTCAGTTTCTCCTTTCACCATTGGGAAAATAAAAAAATGTTGCTAAAAGATCATTTTTGTGACTAAAAAGTTAAATGTTCATTTTTTCCTTCCATGTTGCTTCTGCTGCTGTGAAGCACCTAAAGGGTTAATAAACTTCTTGAATGTGGTTTTGAGTACCTTGAGGGGTGCAGTTTTTAGAATGGTGTCATTTTTGGGTTTTTACAGCCATACAGACCCCTCAAACTGACTTCAAATGTGAGGTGGTCCCTAAAAAAAATGGTTTTGTAAATTTCGTTGTAAAAATGAGAAATCGCTGGTCAAATTTTAACCCTTATAACTTCCTAGCCAAAAAAATTTTGTTTCCAAAATTGTGCTGATGTAAAGTAGACATGTGGGTAATGTTATTTATTAACTATATAGTTATATCGCCTCGCTGCAGCGTGCCCAATAGCCAGTACATAGCAGGCAGCCTTTCTGGCAACTAATTACCCCCGCTTCACTGTACTGCAAGCTACGAGGCTGAAGTTGGTTTCTTATTCGTCAGTTTCTTATTCTGCAATTTTTTCTTTTCTGTTTTTATAGATTTAACAACTAAAAATAATCATCACAATAATAACATACAATGCAGTGAGGTGCTCTAATGTGAATACGCTTAAAAACGGCTACAAAAACAATAAAACTGGCACAAAAATGGGCATCAAAGTGGGAACCAAAGAGCGCTGAAGATAGGGTTAAATGCCTTTGGGCCACTGATCTAACACTGCAGACATATAGAACAGGGTGCCCCACATCCAAACCAGTTATTTCCAGCCTGGCCCAAATGGGTTCTGGGTACCAGAACTGGCATCAAAGTGGGCAGACAGTCAATTCTTGCCATTTTAATAAGTAACTGATGTTTTTAAGGGGTTAAATGCCTTTGGGCCACTGACTGATCTGACATGTAAAATACACAGACAGCGATGCCTTGCAAGCAACCCAGGTCCCTCCAGCCTGGCCCAAATGGGTTCTGGGCACCAGAACTGGTATCAAAGTGGGCAAATAGCCTATTTTCTCAGATTTGAATAAGTAACTGATGTTTTTAAGGGGTTAAATGCCTTTGGGCCACTGATCTGAAACTTAAAATACACAGACAGTGATGCCATGCATCAAACCAAGGTCCCTCCAGCCTGGCCCAAATGGGTTCTGGGCACCAGAACTGGCATCAAAGTGGGCAAACAGCCCAATTTCACAGATTTGAATAAGTAACTGATGTTTTTAAGGGGTTAAATGCCTTTCGGCCACTAATACGACACTTAAAATTCACAGACAGTGATGCTCTGCATCAAACCCAGGTCCCTTCAGCCTAGCCCAAATGGGTTCTGGGTACCAAAACTGGCATCAAAGTGGGCGAACAGCCCATTTTCACAGATTTGTATAAGTAACTGATGTTTTTAAGGGGTTAAATGCCTTTGGGCCACTGACTGATCTGACATGTAAAATACACAGACAGCGATGCCTTGCAAGCAACCCAGGTCCCTCCAGCCTGGCCCAAATGGGTTCTGGGCACCAGAACTGGTATCAAAGTGGGCAAATAGCCTATTTTCTCAGATTTGAATAAGTAACTGATGTTTTTAAGGGGTTAAATGCCTTTGGGCCACTGATCTGAAACTTAAAATACACAGACAGTGATGCCATGCATCAAACCAAGGTCCCTCCAGCCTGGCCCAAATGGGTTCTGGGCACCAGAACTGGCATCAAAGTGGGCAAACAGCCCAATTTCACAGATTTGAATAAGTAACTGATGTTTTTAAGGGGTTAAATGCCTTTCGGCCACTAATACGACACTTAAAATTCACAGACAGTGATGCTCTGCATCAAACCCAGGTCCCTTCAGCCTAGCCCAAATGGGTTCTGGGCACCAAAACTGGCATCAAAGTGGGCGAACAGCCCATTTTCACAGATTTGTATAAGTAACTGATGTTTTTAAGGGGTTAAATGCTTTGGGCCACTGATCTGACACGTAAAATACACAGATAGTGATGCCCAGCATCAAACCCAGCTCCATTCAGCCTGGCCCAAATGGGTTTTGGGCACCAGAACTGGCATCAAATTGGGCAAGCAGCCCATTTTCACAGATTTGAATAAGTAACTGATGCTTGTAAGGGGTTAAATGCCTTTGGGCCACTGATCTGACACTTAAAATACACAGAAAGTGATGCCCTGTATCAAACCCAGGTCCATTCAGCCTGGCCTAAATGGGTTCTGGGCACCAGGACTGGCATCAAAGTGGGCAGACAGTCAATTCTTGCCATTTTAATAAGTAACTGATGTTTTTAAGGGGTTAAATGCCTTTGGGCCACTGATCTGACATGTAAAATACACAGAAAGTGATGCCCTGCATCAATCCCAGGTCCCTCCAGCCTGGCCCAAATGGGTTCTGGGCACCTAAACTGGCATCAAAGTGGGCAAACAGCCCATTTTCACAGATTTGAATAAGTAACTGATGTTTTTAAGGGGTTAAATGCCTTTGGGCCACTGATCTGACACTTAAAATACACAGAAAGTGATGCCCTGCATCAAACCCAGGTCCATTCAGCCTAGCCCAAATGGGTTCTGGGCACCAGAACTGGCATCAAAGTGGGCAAACAGCCCATTTTCACAGATTTGAATAAGTAACTGATATTTTTAAGGGGTTAAATGCCTTTGGGCCACTGATCTGGCACTTAAAATATACAGAAAGTGATGCCCTGCATCAAACCCAGGTCCATTCAGCCTGGCCCAAATGGGTTCTGGGCACCAGAACTGGCATAATAGTGGGCAAACAGCCCATTTTCACAGATTTGTTTAAGTAACTGATGTTTTTAAGGGGTTAAATGCCTTTGGGCCACTAATACGACACTTAAAATTCACAGACAGTGATGTCCTGCATCAAACCCAGGTCCCTTCAGCCTGGCCCAAATGGGTTCTGGGCACCAAAACTGGCATCAAAGTGGGCAAACAGCCCATTTTCTCAGATTTGAATAAGTAACTGATGTTTTTAAGGGGTTAAATGCCTTTGGGCCACTTATCTGACACTTAAAATACCCAGATAGTGATGCCCAGCATCAAACCCAGGTCCATTCAGCCTGGCTCAAATGGGTTTTGGGCACCAGAACTGGCATCAAAGTGGGCAAACAGCCCATTTTCTCAGATTTGAATAAGTAACTGATGTTTTTAAGGGGTTAAATGCCTTTGGGCCACTGATCTGACACTTAAAATACCCAGATAGTGATGCCCAGCATCAAACCCAGGTCCATTCAGCCTGGCCCAAATGGGTTCTGGGAACCAAAACTGGCATCAAAGTGGGCGAACAGCCCATTTTCTCAGATTTGTATAAGTAACTGATGTTTTTAAGGGGTTAAATGCCTTTGGGCCACTGATCTGACACGTAAAATACACAGGTAGTGATGCCCAGCATCAAACACAGGTCCATTCAGCCTGGCCCAAATGGGTTTTGGGCACCAGAACTGGCATCAAAGTGAGCAAACAGCCCATTTTCACAGATTTGAATAAGTAACTGATATTTTTAAGGGGTTAAATGCCTTTGGGCCACTGATCTGGCACTTAAAATACACAGAAAGTGATGCCCTGCATCAAACCCAGGTCCATTCAGCCTGGCCCAAATGGGTTCTGGGCACCAGAACTGGCATCAAAGTGGGCAAACAGCCCATTTTCACAGATTTGAATAAGTAACTGATGTTTTTAAGGGGTTAAATGCCTTTGGACCACTGATCTGACACTTAAAATACACAGAAAGTGATGCCCTGCATCAAACCCAAGTCCATTCAGCCTGGCCCAAATGGGTTCTGGGCACCAGAACTGGCATCAAAGTGGGCAAACAACCCATTTTCACAGATTTGAATAAGTAACTGATGTCTTTAAGGGGGTTAAATGCCTTTGGGCCACTGATTCGACACATAAAATACACAGAAAGTGATGCCCTGCATCAAACCCAGGTCCATTCAGCCTGGCCCAAATGGGTTTTGGGCACCAGAACTGTCATCAAATTGGGCAAACAGCCCATTTTCACAGATTTGAATAAGTAACTGATGTTTTAAGGGCTTAAATGCCTTTGGGCCACTGATCTGACACTTAAAATTCACAGACAGTGATACTCTGCATCAAACCCAGGTCCATTCAGCCTGGCTCAAATGGGTTTTGGGCACCAGAACTGGCATCAAAGTGGGCAAACAGCCCATTTTCTCAGATTTGAATAAGTAACTGATGTTTTTAAGGGGTTAAATGCCTTTGGGCCACTGATCTGACACTTAAAATACACAGAAAGTGATGCCCTGCATCAAACCCAGGTCCATTCAGCCTGGCCCAAATGGGTTCTGGGCACCAGAACTGGCATCAAATTGGGCAAACAGCCCATTTTCACAGATTTGAATAAGTAACTGATGTTTTTAAGGGGTTAAATGCCTTTGGGCCACTGATACGACACTTAAAATACACAGAAAGTGATGCCCTGCATCAAACCCAGGTCCCTTCAGCCTGGCCAAAATCAGTTCTGGGCACCAGAACTGGCATCAAAGTGGGCAAACAACCCATTTTCGGCGCCGCCCCCTCCGCGCTGTTTTCGCTTCAAAACCGGCGCCTGCGCTGTCTACTACTGTGTGGGGCAGGCGCAGAAAGCTCTGGCCGTCTGACGTCCCAGCCAGGCTTGCAGACTGCGCGTGTGCGGCCGCCCTGCCTATGAATCCCTGCCCCGCACTGTGCATAATGCATAACACAGTGCAGGACAGGGATTCCCAAGGTGGGTGGCCGCAATGCCCACACAGGCGCAGTCTGCAAGCCTGGCTGGGACGTCAGACGGCCAGAGCTTACTGCACCTGCAAACACAGTAGTAGACAGCGCAGGCGCCGGTTTTGAAGCGAAAACAGCGCGGAGGGGGTGGTGCCGAAAGCCCCTGAAGATTTGAGTGACGGCAGAGTAGCGGTTCAAGCTGGGGAGTGAGGACCCGCCTCCATGGACAAAACTAGGTATTTTGCATAACTTTCAAAACGCTTTATTTTCGGAATACATGAACCAAAAACTAAAAGAGCCACCTTGTTAGAATGCAGCATTACTGCTGCACAAGGTGGCTCTTTTAGTTTATAACGGCTGGAGGGGGGTGACAGTGGCCCTTTAAGAGGAAGCGACAGTTCGTTTATAGAGCATAGGAGACAAGCTAGTAAATTAGATATTTTACTCCATAAAAAAAAGAAGGCAGTGTTTACAAAGTATAAAAGATATTCTAAAGAAGACAAACTCATATGTACATTGAAGATTACAAAAAAAAAGGATTAACATTGAATAGAGAACAATTACAGGTCGTTCAGGTCATTTCATATCAGCATGGCGGCCTTGTGCTCAGGAGGAGAAAGGGCTTCCATATATCCAGATGCATGAGCACAGCTTTACCGAGCTGTTGTTAGTTTGCTTCCTGCACCAAGACTGCTGGAATGCTGAAACACAAAAATATTCTTAGCCCAAAAACCCAGGCACTCCCCCTGTAGTGACATCACTCTGGGGCTGAAACCTCCCCTTTACTGAAAATATTAAAACCATTTTTATGCATATCTCACTGTATGAACCTCGTATATGAAATACGCCTCCTGCAGACATCGCTGAATCGGCGTGTGTGACGCCGATTCAGCGATGTCTTCACTGGTAACCAGGGTAAATATCGGGTTACTAAGCGCAGGGCCGCGCTTAGTAACCCGATGTTTACCCTGGTTACCAGCGTAAACGTAAAAAAAAACAAACACTACATACTTACCTTCCGGTGTCTGTCCCCTGGCGCTGTGCTTCTCTGCACTGACTGTGAGCGCCAGCCGGAAAGCAGAGCGGTGACGTCACCGCTGTGCTCTGCTTTCCGGCTGGCCGGCGCTCACAGTGCAGAGAAGCAGAGCACCGGAGGACAGACAGCGGAATGTAAGTATGTAGTGTTTTTTTTTACGTTTATGCTGGTAACCAGGGTAAACATCGGGTTACTAAGCGCGGCCCTGCGCTTAGTATCCCGATGTTTACCCTGGTTACCAGTGAAGACATCGCTGAATCGGCGTCACACACGCTGATTCAGCGATGTCTGCAGGAGGTCCAGCGACGAAATAAAGTGCTGGACTTTCTGCTCCGACCAACGATGGCACAGCAGGATCCTAATCGCTGCTGCCTGTCAAACTCAACGAAATCGCTAGCCAGGACGCTGCAACGTCACGGATCGCTAGCGATATCGTTGAGTGTGAAGGTACCTTTACTTTTATGTCTGCCACCCAGGGGGGCATTGCACCCTTGTCTGTGTCCCGTGTTTGCCACCCAGTGGGGCTTAGTACCCTGACTTGTGTCCTTGTGTAGCCACCTAGAGAGGCTTCGTACCCTGGCCTATGTCCGCCACCCAGAGGGGCGTCGTTCGTACCCTGGCTTGTGTCCGTGTTTCTGTGCCTTGTCCCGTTCCTGACTCTGTCGTAGTCTAGTCCTGTTTCTGTGTGTGTTTATACCCCTGTCTTGGTTTGCTTTCTCTGCTGTGCGTACTTTGTGTCTTGCTTTGCTCTGCACTCTGTGTCTGGCTTTGCTCTGCTTTCGGCTCTGCTCTCTGCGACCTTACTTTGATCCTTGCTATGCACTCTGTGGCTTTGCTCTGCTTACGGCTCTGCTCTCTGCGACCTTGCTTGCTCCTTGCTCTGCACTCTGTGGCTCTGCTTTCAGCTCTGCACTCTGTGTTTTGCTTTGCCCTGCTTTTGGCTCTGCTCTCTGCTACCTTGCTCTGCACTCTGTGGCATTGCTCTGCACTCTGTGTCTTGCTTTGCTTTCGGCTATGCTCTCTGCGACCTTGCTTTGACCTTGCTCTGCACTCTGTGGCTTTGCTCTGCGGCTCCGCTCCTTGCGGTTCTAACTGTCTCCGCTCCTTGTGGTTCTACGTCTCTTGCTCTTGGCTCCACCTCCTGTGTTTCTGCACTTGTCTCTGCCTCCTGCATTTATGCACGTGGCTCCTCCTCCTGCTCTTGGCTCCGCCTCCTGCTCTTGGCTCTGCTTCCTAAGTTTCTGCACTTGGCTCCGCCTCCTGCACTTGGCTCCGCCTCCTGCATTTCTGCACTTGGCTCCTCCTCCTGGCTCCGCCTCCTGCGTCTCTGCTCTTGGCTCTAGCTTCTGTGCTTTTGCTCTGCATCCACTCTTGCGGTCTTTCTCTACCTATTCTTAAGTCCTCCTGTCTGAACAGGTTCTTACCTGTTTTACATACCTGCCTGCAGACCAGTCCCTACCGCTTCTTCTAGTGTACCAGTCTAGTCCACCTGTCCTGCCAGAGAGCCAGCCGTACCTGCCTGCCTACCAGAGAGCCAGCTGTGCCCGCCTGCCAGTGTCTCTGTAGTACCCGTCCGCCTGCCTGTGTCCCAGTTGTGCCTGTCTGCCAGAGTGCCAGCCGTGCCCGCTTGCCTGTCTATGTTCCGTTCCCCAGTGGGATCAGCAGCCACAGCCAGACATCACCCTGGAGTGGTACCTGGTAGCTTCCTGCCGCACAAGCCTGACGTCACCATCAGAGGCTCCAGCGAAGACCAAGGAAGCTACTTAGTTACACCCCTTCCAGGGTAGTCTGGTCTGTAGTCCACACCACCGCACGCCCGTGCCAACCAGTCTAGGGCGCGAGTGTGACACCTACACAGTTCACTTACCATAATTATATTACGTTTGATCCCTATACGAGTGGCAGAACAAACCTCATGCGCTGGTACCGCCCGTGTACTGATCCGGCCACCCTGAGAGCAGTTATTCCATATATTAGATATTGGGCACAGATTTTGCAGTTAAGCTGAGGGGTGGAGATTGCTAGCCCACCCAGTTACAGGGGGGGCGGCATAGAAGGTTTAAGAGCTGAGGACACTTGGAGAGTGGGACTCACTCAACAGAAGAAGATGATGATAAACTAAGGAACAGGGTATGTCTCCAGCCAGAGGGGAGCAAGCACATGCTTTCTGGGGGCTGCCCGGCAACTAAGTCTTGGACCTGCGGAACGCTGAGCCCCCCGGCTTAGACAAGCGACCTTCAACCTGGTAAATTGACCTCCAGCTGTATACCTTTAAGCCCTGTATTGTGATTGTTATATTTTACTCTGACTGTAATTCTTGATATATTTTGTCTGTATGTTACTTGTAATTACCTAGTGCGCCCTTAAGGCAATTAAATCATAAATTAATTTTGGGCTGATCCTTTTACTTTAATTGTGAATCTTAGAATACCCAGCGTGGGTAACAGGGCAGTCTCCCCGGCGGCCATTTGCTCTAGGTGCAGTTCCCTTATTGACCTGAGAGACAAAGGGGGCGCCGGAAAGCTGTGCCTGTGTAGTGACGTCACGGATTGGTGACGTGGGAGGAACTTGGGTTTCCTTCACATTGGTGGTAGCGTGTGGGATCAGAGTAATAGTGTGCGTGGGACCCCTACTCACAGACTCTAAAGACTACCAGTGGTAACTTTCACTGCTGGGGTATTAAGGTCAGCCCAGCAATAGACGGTCAGAGTGTAGATATAATAAGTTGTGTGCAAGGTCAGGGTTACAGCTGTGTCAGTAACCAGAGGTTCCAAAGATGGCGGATGGCACCAGGAGTGCAGTGAGGGCGCAGGCCAGTGCTATGGTCTATGAGGAGGTGGTGGTGGACGATACTGGACGAGATGCCTAGGGAGAGTTAGGAGCATTCCATGACTACTTCTAGTGTTGTGTTGAGCTTAGGGACTGCGGTCAGTACAGTTACCACTTCCTTCAGAGCTCGTTCCATGTTGCTCCTAAACCACCGTATCATAAGACTCCTGGCTGCAAAACCCCGGGGAATGAAGGTAAAGTAGGTCAATGACCTATATTTACCTTCATTTGCGGTGAGGTGAGGGGGAGCTCAGCCCAGACTCCCCAAGGAGCCAGCCACCCGTGCTTAGTCCGGCAAGGGACTACCCACCACCTACCCGCCCCAGCCTGTCCACGTCAGAGGCCCTTGTTGCAGCAGCAGTGGCACGTCTCGAGGCGGATAATGAAGACACCTATATGAGACTCCTGGCAGCAGCAGAGAAAGCAGCGGAGGCCGAGCGTGCAGAACGCCATGAAGCAGCGGAGCAGGCAGGGAGAGCTGCAGAGCGGGCAGCGGAGCAAGCAGCAGCAGAGAGAGCAGCGGAGCGCCAGCACCGACTGGAGATGGCTCAACACGGGCTCCCGCTGGACGCCCCAGCACCACCAGAGTCCAGGGCTTCCAAAGTCCGGGCCGAGGACTTCCCTCTGCTTGAGAAGGATGGAGACCTGGATTCCTTCTTGCTGGCCTTTGAAAGGACCTGCCTTCAACACCATCTGGCCCCGGCTCAGTGGGCAAGATACCTGACCCCCCGTTTGAGGGGTAAGTCCCTGGAAGTTTTGGGGGACTTACCTGCTGGGGTGGAGCAGGACTACAACAGCATCAAGCAGGCCCTGATCCAGCACTACAACCACATCCCGGAGTCCTACCGCAAGAAGTTTCGGAGCCTGCAGCGGGGCCCAAAGGACACCTGGATTGACCACATGCGGGCGTTGCTGAGAGCTGTAGAGCACTGGACATCGGGTCTAGCGCTCACCACCCGCCAGGAGGTCCAGGAACTGTTCGTCACAGAGCAGTTCTTGTGGAACTGCTCAGGGGACCTCCAGCAGTTCCTCCGTGACCGGAAACCAAAGGGGGCTTCTGCTACAGCCGCCCTGGCAGACGAGTATGCCAATAACAGGGTGCCTGAGCTGAAGAAGCCTGCCAGCAGCACCTGGAGAGGGGGTAAGCCCAATCCTGCCCCTGTTTCCCCAGCCTCCCGAGTGCAAGGGGTGTACCCCCCTGCTGCCCTCTCCAGGCCAGGCGCAGAACCCAGACGTTGTCATCACTGCAACCAGCTGGGACACTTCATAGCTGTATGTCCCCAGCGTCTTACGGCCCCATCCCTGTCCCCGAAACCGTCCACTGTTTTATGTGTGGGAGGGGGTGTTGGGAGGTCCCTGGACAATTACCAACCTGTCACGATCGACCGCTCAGCGGTTATGGGACTGCGGGACACAGGCGCTGAACGAACCCTGGTACGTCCTGAGGTGGTGTCCCCTCAAGACTTTGTCCCGGGGAAAACCCTTTCCGTCTCCGGAATTGGAGGCGTGGAACCAGCGCTGCCTGTTGCCAAGGTGTTTTTGGACTGGGGCGCCGGGAGGGGAATGCGGGAGGTGGGAGTAATGTCAAATATTCCTGCCAATGTATTACTTGGGACTGATTTGGGGCGGCTAGTGTCTCAGTATGTGGCCACTGAACCTCCAAGTTCGGCTCCCCAAGAATGTCATGACTCTACTGTGAATGCCGATTTAATGAGCAACAAAATACATAAAATACAAGCTGATTTTATTGACAGATCAAAGAAAAAACACACCATAAACAATAAAAACATAATTAAAAACATATAAGCACCATCAAAAACACACAGGAAAAACGGACCATAAGGGTATGTTCACACGTTCCTGATTTCCCTCCTTTTTTTTCAGGACTAAAAACCGCAGCTCTTGGCAGAAAACGCAGGTCCTTTTTTTGGTGCTTTTTTGGTGCGTTTTTTGATGCTTTTTTTTTATGCGTTTTTTTATGCAGTTTTCTATGCAGAGTCTGTGTGTTTTCTAGGAAGTTTTTTAGGGTTAAAAATGGCTGAAAATACCCTAACCCTACCCCTAACCCTAACCCTACCCCTAACCCTACCCCTAACCCTACCCCTAACCCTACTCCTAACCCTACCCCTACCCCTAACCCTACCCCTAACCCTAACCCTATTCTAACCTTAGTGGAAAAAAAAAAAATTCTTAATTTTTTTATTGTCCCTACCTATGGGGGTGACAAAGGGGGGGGGGTGTCATTTACTATTTTTTTTATTTTGATCACTGAGATAGGTTATATCTCAGTGATCAAAATGCACTTTGGAACGAATCTGCCGGCTGGCAGATTCGGCGGGCGCACTGCGCATGTGCCCGCCATTTTGCAAGATGGCGGCGCCCAGGGAGAAGACGGCCGGACGGACACCGGGAGGCCGGGTAAGTATAAGGGGGGGAGATGAGGGCACGGGGGGGGGCGTCGAAGCATGGGGGGGTGGCATCGGAGCATGGGGGGGTGGGATTGGGGCACGGGGGGCAGCCACACTGCAGCGGTTCTGCACCACAAACCGCAGTAAAACCCGCAGATATATTTTTCATCTGCGGGTTTTACTGCGGGTTTGACCTCACAATGGAGGTCAATGGGTGCAGAACCGCTGCAGTTTTGCAAAAAGAAGTGACATGGTACTTCTTTTTTACCGCGGCTATTCAGCGCGGCTTTTTTTCCCGATTCCCGCATCATGTGCACAGTGGTTCCTGTTTTCCATAGGGTACAGTGTACTGTACCCTGCATGGAAAACAGCTGCGGAGCCGCAGCGGCAAAATCGCGGCGGTTCCGCAGTAAAAAACGCACTGTGTGAACATGGCCTAATACAGTGTAATAAGGTAACCCAAAATTAACCCAAATGGCTCATGGGGTACAGCGCAAAATTGTAAATAAAATCTTCCCTGATGAAGCCTGGTCCGCCGGGCGATACGCGTGGGGCATCACCACACCAGGTTGTATCTTTGTGGGAGGTTATCTCCCGTTTACCTTCTGTGACCCAGTGATTTCACCATATATCGGTTTCCCATTAGCCATTGTTTGGGCTCGCCTCTTTTTACTTCTGCTTGGGACATATTGTTGTGCCTACTATTGTTTTGTTGGCCTGGCACTGTGTGCATCCTGGCTTACTATTTTGGCACCGTCCCGCTATTTACAATTTTGCGCTGTACCCCATGAGCCATTTGGAGGAGGCAGAGACCATCTCAGATAGAGAGGAGAAGGCAGAGACAGCCTCAGAGGGAGAGGAGGGGGCAGAGACAGCCTCAGAGAGGGACAGAGGAGGAGGCAGCGATCATAGTAATGCTGATGGGTTGTCCCGGCAAGGAGAAGGTGCGGATGGGCGCATGGGGGAACACAGGAATGTGATGCCCCCAGCGCCCTCTAAAGCAGGGAGGTGTGATGAGGGAGCCGCCGCCATCTTGGACGGGAATACTAACAGAGATTGGCGTGACTCCATTTTGTCTCTAGGTCACAGGTCTGCAGAGATGAGTGCTCCTGGCCCCACCTATTCTCATGAATAAAGCTCCTTTTAGCATGGTAATGGAATTAAGCTCAGTGTAGGCAGAAAGTACCTCAAAGCTTAATGAGGAAGCCACACCAGCAGGGGGCATGGAGATGCCTGAGGGATCAATTAAATCATGCATGTCAGGTGGCTCCAGGAGCCTAAGTCTATTATCTGCCCAGCTGGACTGTCTCCGCCATGAAATTATGAATTATGGACGCGTCGTTCAAGGTACAGGCTCATAAAAATATCCTCATGGCCCTGAAGAAATTGTGCATCTGACCGTGCAACTCCCGGGGTCCTTGGGAGTTCTGAAACCTGAGATATGGAGATCAGTCTCCCACAGCGGCCGAACGGGTCCAGGTTTGATCCCTATACGACTGGCAGAACAAATCTTATGCGCTGGTACCGCCCGTGTACTGATCCGACCACCCTGAGAGCAGTTATTCCATATATTAGATATTGGGCACAGATTTTGCAGTTAAGCTGAGGGGTGGAGATAGAAGGTTTAAGAGCTGAGGACACTTGGAGAGTGGGATTCACTCCACAGAAGAAGATGATGATAAACTAAGGAACAGGGTATGCCACCAGCCAGAGGGGAGCAAGCACATGCTTTCTGGGGACTGCCCGGCAACTAAGTCTTGGACCTGCGGAACGCTGTGCCCCCCGGCTTCCACAAGCGACCTTCAACCTGGTAAATTGACCTCCAGCTGTATACCTTTAAGCCCTGTATTGTGATTGTTATATTTTACTCTGACTGTAATTCTTAATATATTTTGTCTGTATATTACTTGTAATTACCTAGTGTGCCCTTAAGGCAATTAAATCATAAATTAATTTTGGGCTGATCCTTTCACTCTGATTGCGAATCTTAGAATACCCAGCGTGGGAAACAGGGCAGTCTCCCCGGCGGCCAATTGCTCTAGGTGCAGTTCCCTTATTGACCTGAGAGACAAAGGGGGCACCGGAGAGCTGTGCCTGTGTTTGTGACGTCACGGATTGGTGACGTGGGAGGAACCTGAGTTTCCTTCACAACACAGCTGGAGACATATGCAAATGGGAATAAGAAGGTTCAAACACGGAGAGATTAAAACTGTGAATGTGACAATAAACCAAATTAGAATAGCTAACACAAGAAAAAAAGGAACAGTTAAAAAATGGATTCAAACATGATCAAGGAGGCGCAAGAAGCTGGTAAACAGGAGGGCATAACACCCGATGGCGAGAGAAAAGGAACAAGGGGGGGAGGGAGGTATAGAATATAATTACACATTTATAAAAAGGGAGTGAACCTTAATGCTTCATTTAACCCTTTGGGTACCATAATCTCTAATTGCACTATCCACTTAGCCTCTTTTTGTGCCAGCAATTTCTTGTTATTCCCTCCCCTTACCCCCATATGTAAACTTTCTATACCCCTAATTTGGAGCAACCTCGCGTCACAATTATGGTGTATCCGAAAGTGGTGCGGGATCGTCTTCAACTAAGAGAAATCAACCACCGTTTTGGCAGTGCAAATGTCACGGACGTGTTCATGTACCGTAACTCTAAGGTAAGGCCTATATATACCAAAGGGCAAGTACATGTGGCATAATAAATAACATTACTCGTGCCACAGGTAATGTGCTGTCGGATCTCAAATTGATTAAGGCCGTCAGATGACTCAAATATAGAACTACGCTGGACATTTGCACATGCCAGACAGTGGCCGCACTGGAAACAACCCAGGAGACGACCCCGAGTGTTAAATACATTCCTAATCGGAGGTATGTAGTGACTCCTCACCAAAAGGTTCCCAATATTGGGTGCTCTCTTGGAAGTCATAGCTGGAAAATCACCCAGGGCTGGCCGTCTTCAGTATGGGCCAGTGTTTATTCAAGATCGCCCTAATGTTCTGCCACTCGTGGTTATGGGTACTAATAAATCTAACAGTATCTTTGTTACCCTTTTTGGTATGAGTGTTTGTTCTATATAGTAGGTCACTGCGTTGGACCCTCCTAGCCCTATCAAACCCACGTCTGATGCTCCTGTGGCTGTATCCACGTGATTCAAACCGGGATTGTAAGTCAGCCGCCTGGGTGTAAAACTTTTGATCCGATGAGCAGATCCGCCTCATTCTTAGGAACTGTCTGACCGGGACAGCTCTAATAGTAGAAGGATTATGGGCTGAATCAGGGCGAATTAGAGCATTCATGGAGGTGGAATTTCTGTATATGTCAGTCTGGACGCATCGACTGTCGTCGAGCTCCAGAGTGACGTCCAAAAAAGTCCACCCTAGTAGGTTGGTATTGATAACTCAGCCTGATATTATTAGAATTAAGTTTAAACATGAATTTCTCAAGCTGCTGTGCCGTCCCACTCCACATGAAAAAAATATCATCGATATATCTCAGCCAGCACAGCACATGGTCAGCGGCCTCTGCGCCCCCGTCGCCAGAAAGGAATCTCTCCCAGTGTCCTAGCAAGAGATTGGTTGTATGTCTTTTTATTATCATATTTTTATACCTTTTTCTTTTTGTAAGCATTGAACCTTTTGTTATTAAAGTATAAAACTTTAACAAGTTGAACCTTGAATGTTCTAAAAGAATCCATAGCCTAAGGTGTGTGAGCCTTATGAGTGATAGACATATTTTATTAGTATTATTATTTCTGGGACTCTTCGCCCGTGTATTCGATGTGTGGTGGCAGCGTGTGTGTGGCCTGTTTCGGTGTGTGATTTATGCTCCCATTACAGTATAGGACAGAGGTTGAATGCTGGACTGAGAGTGGGGAGATAGATTAACCCTTGGAGGCACAACCCCAAGTCACGTGTGAGAGCAGGCACGTGACGAATAAGTGACACCACGGAGAAGGGATCCGTGACAATTGGACAATTGGTCCTCTGTTCTAGGACCCCTACTCTTCTCAATCTATACACTTGGCTTGGGACAACTCATAAAGTCCCATGGATTCCAGTACCACTTTGTTATGGACCTGGTGGTTAGGAGCACCCAGAACGACCTGATGGTTAAACTCACACAGGACAAGCTCTGGGAAGTGGGAGCTCTGCTGACCGCAACCCCTAATCCTATCACACAACTAGAAATAGCCGTGGAGCGTACCTAACATAACCTAGACGCCTCTTCACAGCCTAAGAGCTAACTAGCCCTAAAGATAGAAAATAAAGCCTACCTTGCCTCAGAGAAATTCCCCAAAGGAAAAGGCAGCCCCCCACATATATTGACTGTGAGTTAAGATGAAAGTCACAAATACAGAAATGAAACAGGTTTCAGCAAAGGGAGGCCAGACTTACTAAACAGACTGAGGATAGGAAAGGAATCTTTGCGGTCAGCACAAAAAACTACAAAAGACCACGCAGAGTGTGCAAAAAGACCTCCGCACCGACTCACGGTGCGGAGGTGCCACTCTGCATCCCAGAGCTTCCAGCTAGCAAGACAAAATCATGATAGCCAACTGGACAAGGAAACAATCTATATATATAATTGTCTAAGGGTTTTTCCGTCTGTCTGTCTGTCTGTCTGTCCAGGAAATCCTGCGTCTCTGATTGGTCAAGGCCGCCAGGCCTCGACCAATCAGCAACAGGCACAGTATCGACATAGAAATCCCGCGTCTCTGATTGGTCGAGGCCGCCAGGCCTCGACCAATCAGCGACGGGCACAGCGACGATGATGTCATAAAGGATGTAGACATCCCGCGTCTCTGATTGGTCGAGGCCGCCAGGCCTCGACCAATCAGCAACGAGCACAGTATCGACGTAGATGTCATAATGGTTGCCATGGCGATGATGATGTCATAAAGGTTGCCTCGACCAATCAGCGATGGGCACAGTCTGCCGCGAATTCTGGAATCATCATTGTCCATATACTACGGGGACATGCATATTCTAGAATACCCGATGCGTTAGACATCCCGCGTCTGATTGGTCGGGGCCGCCAGGCCTCGACCAATCAGCAACAGGCACAGCGACGATGATGTCATAAAGGACGTAGAAATCCCACGTTTCTGATTCAGCAACGAGCACAGTATCGACGTAGATGTCATAATGGTTGCCATGGCGATGATGATGTCATAAAGGTTGCCTCGACCAATCAGCGATGGGCACAGTCTGCCGCGAATTCTGGAATCATCATTGTCCATATACTACGGGGACATGCATATTCTAGAATACCCGATGCGTTAGACATCCCGCGTCTGATTGGTCGGGGCCGCCAGGCCTCGACCAATCAGCAACAGGCACAGCGACGATGATGTCATAAAGGACGTAGAAATCCCACGTTTCTGATTAAGCGACGGGCACAGTATCGACGTAGATGTCATAATGGTTGCCATGGCGACGATGTCATAAAGGTTGCCTTGACCAATCAGCGACGGGCACAGTCTGCCGCGAATTCTGGAATCATCATTGTCCATATACTACGGGGACATGCATATTCTAGAATACCCGATGCGTTAGAATCGGGCCACAATCTAGTGAACAAATAATTAACTAGCAGGGACTTAGCTTCTGCTGGAGTAGACAGGTCACCAGAAAGATCCAAGAGCGAACTGAACCAGTACAAGAACATTGACAGCTGGCATGGAGTAATGATCCGAGTGGAGTTAAATAGAACAGCCAGCCAAAGAATAAACTACGTCACCTGTGGAAGGAACCTCAGAAGCAGCAGCTCCACTCACAGCCACCAGAGGGAGTCCATGGACAGAACTCGCCGAAGTACCATTCATGACCACAGGAGGGAGTTCGAAAACAGAATTCACAACAGTACCCCCCCCCTTGAGGAGGGGTCACCGAACCCTCACCAGAGCCCCCAGGCCAATCAGGACGAGCCAAATGAAAGGCATGAACCAGATCGGCAGCATGAACATCAGAGGCAAAAACCCAGGAATTATCTTCCTGACCATAACCCTTCCACTTGACCAGGTACTGGAGTTTCCGTCTCGAAATACGAGAATCCAAAATCTTTTCCACCACATACTCCAACTCCCCCTCGACCAACACCGGGGCAGGAGGATCAACGGAGGGAACCATAGGCGCCACGTATTTCCGCAATAACGACCTATGGAACACATTATGGATGGCAAAAGAAGCTGGAAGGTTCAAACGAAATGACACAGGATTAAGAACTTCAGAAATCTTATACGGACCAATGAAACGAGGCTTAAACTTAGGAGAGGAAACCTTCATAGGAACATGACGAGATGACAACCAAACCAAATCCCCAACACGAAGTCGGGGACCAACACAGTGCCGGCGGTTAGCGAAACGTTGAGCCTTCTCATGGGACAATGTCAAATTGTCCACCACATGAGTCCAAATCTGCTGCAACCTGTCCACCACCGTATCCACACCAGGACAGTCTGAAGGCTCAACCTGCCCTGAGGAGAAACGAGGATGGAAACCAGAATTACAGAAAAAAGGTGAAACCAAAGTAGCCGAGCTGGCCCGATTATTAAGGGCAAACTCAGCCAAAGGCAAGAAGGACACCCAATCATCCTGATCAGCAGAAACAAAGCATCTCAGATATGTCTCCAAAGTCTGATTAGTTCGTTCGGTTTGGCCATTTGTCTGAGGATGGAAAGCCGAAGAAAACGACAAATCAATGCCCATCTTAGCACAAAAGGACCGCCAAAACCTCGAAACAAACTGAGAACCTCTGTCCGAGACGATGTTCTCCGGAATGCCATGCAAACAAACCACATGCTGGAAAAACAATGGCACCAAATCAGAGGAGGAAGGCAATTTAGACAAGGGTACCAAATGGACCATTTTAGAGAAGCGATCACAAACCACCCAAATGACCGACATCCTTTGAGAGACAGGGAGATCTGAAATTAAATCCATGGAAATATGGGTCCAGGGCCTCTTCGGGACCGGCAAGGGCAAAAGCAACCCACTGACACGAGAACAGCAGGGCTTAGCCCGAGCACAAGTCCCACAGGACTGCACAAAATAACGCACATCCCGTGACAAAGAAGGCCACCAAAGGGATCTAGCCACCAAATCTCTGGTACCAAAGATTCCAGGGTGACCCGCCAATACCGAACAATGAACCTCAGAGATAACTCTACTAGTCCTTCTATCAGGGACAAACAGTTTCTCCGCTGGACAACGGTCAGGTCTATCAGCCTGAAACTTCTGCAGCACGCGCCGCAAATCAGGAGAGATGGCAGACAAAATTACCCCCTCTTTAAGAATACCCGCCGGCTCAGAAACACCCGGAGAGTCAGGCACAAAACTCCTTGACAGGGCATCAGCCTTCACATTCTTAGAGCCCAGAAGGTACGAAACCACAAAATCAAAACGGGAGAAAAACAGCGACCATCGAGCCTGTCTAGGATTCAACCGTTTGGCAGACTCGAGATAAGTCAAATTCTTGTGATCCGTCAAGACCACCACGCGATGCTTGGCTCCTTCAAGCCAATGTCGCCACTCCTCGAATGCCCACTTCATGGCCAACAACTCTCGATTGCCAACATCATAATTGCGCTCAGCAGGCGAGAATTTTCTAGAAAAGAAGGCACATGGTTTCATCACCGAGCCATCAGAACTTCTTTGCGACAAAACAGCCCCTGCTCCAATCTCAGAAGCATCAACCTCAACCTGAAACGGGAGCGAAACATCTCGCTGGCACAACACAGGGGCAGAAGAAAAACGACGCTTCAACTCCTGAAAAGCCTCTACAGCCGCCGAGGACCAATTGACCACATCAGCACCTTTCTTGGTCAAATCAGTCAACGGTTTAGCAACACTAGAAAAATTAGCGATGAAGTGACGGTAAAAATTAGCAAAGCCCAGGAACTTCTGCAGGCTCTTCACAGATGTCGCCTGAGTCCAATCATAAATGGCCTGAACTTTAACAGGGTCCATCTCGATAGTAGGAGGGGAAAAAATGAAACCCAAAAATGAATCCTTCTGAACCCCGAAGAGACATTTCGACCCCTTCACAAACAAGAAATTCGCACGAAGGACCTGGAACACCATTCTGACCTGCTTCACATGAGACTCCCAATCATCCGAAAAGACCAAAATATCATCCAAATATACAATCATGAATCTATCCAGGTACTCTCGGAAGATGTCATGCATAAAGGACTGAAACACAGATGGAGCATTAGAAAGCCCGAATGGCATAACCAGGTACTCAAAATGGCCCTCGGGCGTATTAAATGCTGTTTTCCATTCATCACCCTGTTTAATTCGCACAAGATTATACGCCCCTCGAACATCTATCTTGGTGAACCAACTAGCCCCCTTAATCCGAGCAAACAAATCAGACAGCAGCGGCAAAGGGTACTGAAATTTGACTGTGATCTGATTAAGAAGGCGGTAATCAATACAAGGTCTCAAAGAGCCATCCTTCTTGGCCACAAAAAAGAACCCTGCTCACAACGGTGATGACGACGGGCGAATATGACCCTTCTCCAAGGATTTCTTTATATAACTCCGCATAGCGGCGTCCTCTGGCACAGATAAATTAAACAGTCGGCCCTTAGGAAACTTACTACCAGGAATCAAATTAATAGCACAATCGCAATCCCTATGAGGAGGTAAGGCACCGGATTTGGACTCTTCAAATACATCCCGGTAATCTGACAAAAACTCAGGGACTTCAGAAGGAGTGGAAGGCGAAATTGACAGCAATGGAACATCACCATGTACCCCCTGACAACCCCAGCCGGACACAGACATAGATTTCCAATCCAATACTGGATTATGGACCTGTAGCCATGGCAACCCCAAAACGACCACATCATGCAGATTATGCAACACCAAAAAGCGAATATCCTCCTGATGTGCAGGAGCCATGCACATGGTCAATTGAGTCCAGTACTGAGGCTTATTCTTGGCCAAAGGCGTAGCATCAATTCCTCTCAATGGAATAGGATACTGCAAGGGCTCCAAGAAAAAACCACAGCGCCTGGCAAACTCCAAGTCCATCAAATTCAGGGCAGCGCCTGAATCCACAAATGCCATAACAGAATAGGACGACAGAGAGCAAATCAGAGTAGCGGAAAAAAGAAATTTAGACTGTACCGTACCAATGGTGGCAGACCTAGTGAACCGCTTAGTGCGCTTAGGACAATCGGAGATAGCATGAGTGGAATCACCACAGTAAAAACACAGCCCATTCCGACGTCTATGTTCTTGCAGTTCCACTCTGGTCAAAGTCTTATCACATTGCATAGGCTCAGGCCTATGCTCAGAGAAAACCGCCAAATGGTGCACAGCTTTGCACTCACGCAAGCGCCGATCGATCTGAATGGCCAAGGACATAGACTCATTCAGACCAGCAGGCGTGGGAAATCCCACCATGACATCCTTAAGGGCTTCAGAAAGACCCTTTCTGAAAATTGCCGCCAGGGCACACTCATTCCACTGAGTAAGCACAGACCACTTTCTAAACTTCTGACAGTACACCTCCGCTTCATCCTGACCCTGACACAAAGCCAGCAAGATTTTCTCTGCCTGATCCACTGAATTTGGTTCATCATAAAGCAATCCAAGCGCCAGAAAAAACGCATCTACATCACGCAATGCAGGATCTCCTGGCGCAAGGGAAAATGCCCAGTCTTGAGGGTCATCACGCAACAAAGAAATAATGATTTTTACTTGTTGAATGGGGTCACCAGACGAGCGGGTGTTGTGATAGGCAATTCAGTATCACAATGGACATAGCGGTCAGAGCACATACAGTGATCTGACAATAACCCAAAATAATAGAACGAGCTCTGAGACGTGGGAACTCTGCAGACCGCAATCCCTAATCCTCTCCAAACAACACTAGAGGCAGCCGTGGATTGCGCCTAACTCTGCCTATGCAACTCGGCACAGCCTGAGAAACTAACTAGCCTGAAGATAGAAAATAAGCCTACCTTGCCTCAGAGAAATACCCCAAAGGAAAAGGCAGCCCCCCACATATAATGACTGTGAGTTAAGATGAAAAGACAAACGTAGGGATGAAATAGATTCAGCAAAGTGAGGCCCGACTTTCTTAACAGAGCGAGGATAGGAAAGATAACTTTGCGGTCTACACAAAACCCTAAAGAAAACCACGCAAAGGGGGCAAAAAGACCCTCCGTACCGAACTAACGGCACGGAGGTACACCCTTTGCGTCCCAGAGCTTCCAGCAAAACAATTAGACAAGCTGGACAGAAAAAATAGCAAACAAATAGCAAAGAAGAACTTAGCTATGCAGAGCAGCAGGCCACAAGAAAGATCCAGGGAAAAACAAGTCCAACACTGGAACATTGACAGGAAGCATGGATCAAAGCATTAGGTGGAGTTAAGTAGAGAAGCACCTAACGACCTCACCAGATCACCTGAGGAAGGAAACTCAGAAGCAGCAGTACCACTTTCCTCCACAAACGGAAGCTCCCAGAGAGAATCAGCTGAAGTACCACTCGTGACCACAGGAGGGAGCTCTGCCACAGAATTCACAACAGTACCCCCCCCTTGAGGAGGGGTCACCGAACCCTCACCAGAGCCCCCAGGCCGACCAGGATGAGCCACATGAAAGGCACGAACAAGATCGGGAGCATGGACATCAGAGGCAAAAACCCAGGAATTATCTTCCTGAGCATAACCCTTCCATTTAACCAGATACTGGAGTTTCCATCTAGAAATACGAGAATCCAAAATCTTCTCCACAATATACTCCAATTCCCCCTCCACCAAAACCGGGGCAGGAGGGTCAACAGATGGAACCATAGGTGCCACGTATCTCCGCAACAATGACCTATGGAATACGTTATGTATGGAAAAAGAATCTGGGAGGGTCAGACGAAAAGACACAGGATTAAGAACCTCAGAAATCCTATACGGACCAATGAAACGAGGTTTAAACTTAGGAGAGGAAACCTTCATAGGAATATGATGAGAAGATAACCAAACCAGATCCCCAACATGAAGTCGGGGACCCACACGGCTTCTGCGATTAGCGAAACGTTGAGCCTTCTCCTGGGACAAGGTCAAATTGTCCACTACATGAGTCCAAATCTGCTGCAACCTGTCCACCACAGTATCCACACCAGGACAGTCCGAAGACTCAACCTGTCCTGAAGAGAAACAAGGATGGAACCCAGAATTGCAGAAAAATGGCGAAACCAAGGTAGCCGAGCTGGCCCGATTATTAAGGGCGAACTCAGCCAACATCAAAAAGGACACCCAGTCATCCTGATCGGCAGAAACAAACTATCTCAGATAGGTTTCCAAGGTCTGATTGGTTCGTTCGGTCTGGCCATTAGTCTGAGGATGGAAAGCCGAGGAAAAAGACAAGTCAATGCCCATCCTACCACAAAAGGCTCGCCAAAACCTCGAAACAAACTGGGAACCTCTGTCAGAAACGATATTCTCTGGAATGCCATGCAAACGAACCACATGCTGGAAGAACAATGGCACCAAATCAGAGGAGGAAGGCAATTTAGACAAGGGTACCAGATGGACCATCTTAGAAAAGCGATCACAGACCACCCAAATGACTGACATCTTTTGAGAAACGGGAAGATCTGAAATAAAATCCATAGAGATATGTGTCCAAGGCCTCTTCGGGACTGGCAAGGGCCAAAGCAACCCACTGGCACGAGAACAGCAGGGCTTAGCCCGAGCACAAATCCCACAGGACTACACAAAAGTACGCACATCCCGCGACAGAGATGGCCACCAAAAGGATCTAGCCACTAACTCTCTGGTACCAAAGATTCCAGGATGACCAGCCAACACCGAACAATGAACCTCAGAGATAACTTTATTCGTCCACCCATCAGGGACAAACAGTTTCTCCGCTGGGCAACGATCAGGTTTATTAGCCTGAAATTTTTGCAGCACCCGCCGCAAATCAGGGGAGATGGCAGACACAATTACTCCTTCCTTGAGGATACCCGCCGGCTCAGATAAACCCGGAGAGTCGGGCACAAAGCTCCTAGACAGGGCATCCGCCTTCACATTTTTAGAGCCCAGAAGGTACGAAACCACAAAGTCAAAACGGGAGAAAAACAGCGACCAACGAGCCTGTCTAGGATTCAACCGCTTGGCAGACTCGAGATAAGTCAAGTTCTTATGATCAGTCAATACCACCACGCGATGCTTAGCTCCTTCAAGCCAATGACGCCACTCCTCGAATGCTCACTTCATGGCCAGCAACTCTCGGTTGCCCCCATCATAATTTCGCTCAGCAGGCGAAAACTTCCTGGAAAAAAAAAGCGCATGGTTTCATCACTGAACAATCAGAACCTCTCTGCAACAAAACAGCCCCTGCTCCAATCTCAGAAGCATCAACCTCGACCTGGAACGGAAGAGAAACATCTGGTTGACACAACACAGGGGCAGAAGAAAAACGACGCTTCAACTCTTGAAAAGCTTCCACAGCAGCAGAAGACCAATTGACCAAATCAGCACCCTTCTTGGTCAAAACGGTCAATGGTTTGGCAATACTAGAAAAATTGCAGATGAAGCGACGATAAAAATTAGCAAAGCCCAGGAACTTTTGCAGACTTTTCAGAGATGTCGGCTGAGTCCAATCATGGATGGCTTGGACCTTAACAGGATCCATCTCGATAGTAGAAGGGGAAAAGATGAACCCCAAATATGAAACCTTCTGCACACCAAAGAGACACTTTGATCCCTTCACAAACAGAGAATTAGCACGCAGGACCTGAAAAACCGTTCTGACCTGCTTCACATGAGACTCCCAATCATCCGAGAAGATCAAAATGTCATCCAAGTACACAATCAGGAATTTATCCAGGTACTCTCGGAAGATGTCATGCATAAAGGACTGAAACACTGATGGAGCATTGGCAAGTCCGAATGGCATCACTAGATACTCAAAATGACCCTCGGGCGTATTAAATGCAGTTTTCCATTCATCGCCTCGCCTGATTCGCACCAGATTATACGCACCACGAAGATCTATCTTGGTGAACCAACTAGCCCCCTTAATCCGAGCAAACAAATCAGATAACAATGGCAAGGGGTACTGAAATTTAACAGTGATCTTATTAAGAAGGCGGTAATCTATACAAGGTCTCAGCGAACCATCCTTCTTGGCTACAAAAAAGAACCCTGCTCCTAATGGCGACGATGACGGGCGAATATGCCCCTTCTCCAGGGATTCCTTCACATAACTGCGCATAGCGGTGTGCTCAGGCACGGATAAATTAAACAGTCGACCTTTTGGGAATTTACTACCAGGAATCAAATTGATAGCACAATCACAATCCCTATGCGGAGGTAGGGCATCGGACTTGGGCTCATCAAATACATCCCGGTAATCAGACAAGAACTCTGGAACCTCAGAAGGGGTGGATGACGAAATTGACAGAAATGGAACATCACCATGTACCCCTTGACAACCCCAGCTGGACACCGACATGGATTTCCAATCCAATACTGGATTATGGGCTTGTAGCCATGGCAACCCCAACACGACCACATCATGCAGATTATGCAACACCAGAAAGCGAATAACCTCCTGATGTGCAGGAGCCATGCACATGGTCAGCTGGGTCCAGTATTGAGGCTTATTCTTGGCCAAAGGCGTAGCATCAATTCCTCTCAATGGAATAGGACACTGCAAGGGCTCCAAGAAAACCCCACAACGCTTAGCATATTCCAAGTCCATCAAATTCAGGGCAGCGCCTGAATCCACAAACGCCATGACAGAATACGATGACAAAGAGCAGATCAAGGTAATGGACAGAAGAAATTTTGACTGTACTGTACCAATGGTGGCAGACCTAGCGAACCGCTTAGTGCGCTTAGGACAATCAGAGATAGCATGAGTGGAATCACCACAGTAGAAACACAGCCATTCAGACGTCTGTGTTCTTGCCGTTCAACTCTGGTCATAGTCCTATCGCACTGCATGGGCTCAGGTTTAATCTCAGGTAATACCGCCAAATGGTGCACAGATTTACGCTCACGCAAGCGTCGACCGATCTGAATGGCCAAAGACATAGACTCATTCAAACCAGCAGGCATAGGAAATCCCACCATGACATCCTTAAGGGCTTCAGAGAGACCCTTTCTGAATATAGCTGCCAGCGCAGATTCATTCCATTGAGTGAGCACGGACCACTTTCTAAATTTCTGGCAATATACCTCTATCTCATCCTGAGCCGGACAAAGAGCCAGCAAATTTTTTTCTGCCTGATCCACTGAATTAGGCTCATCGTACAGCAATCCAAGCGCCAGGAAAAACGCATCGATATTACTTAATGCAGGATCTCCTGACGCAAGAGAAAATGCCCAGTCCTGAGGGTCGCCACGCAAAAAAGAAATGACGATCCTAACCTGTTGAACTGGGTCACCAGAGGAGCGAGGTTTCAAAGCCAGAAATAGTTTACAATTATTTTTGAAACTCAGAAATTTAGTTCCATCTCCAAAAAACAAATCTGGAATAGGAATTCTCGGTTCTAACAAAGAATTCTGAACCACAAAATCTTGAATATTTTGAATTCTTGCCGTGAGCTGATCCACACATGAAGACAGACCTTTAATGTCCATTGCTACACCTGTGTCCTGAACCACCCAAATGTCTAGGGGACAAAAAAGGCAAAACACAGTGCAAAGAAAAAAAAATGGTCTCAGAACTTCTTTTTTCCCTCTATTGAGAATCATTAGCACCTTTGGCTTCCTGTACTGTTGTGATAGGCAATTCAGTATCACAATGGACATAGCGGTCAGAGCACATACAGTGATCTGACAATAACCCAAAATAATAGAACGAGCTCTGAGACGTGGGAACTCTGCAGACCGCAATCCCTAATCCTCTCCAAACAACACTAGAGGCAGCCGTGGATTGCGCCTAACTCTGCCTATGCAACTCGGCACAGCCTGAGAAACTAACTAGCCTGAAGATAGAAAATAAGCCTACCTTGCCTCAGAGAAATACCCCAAAGGAAAAGGCAGCCCCCCACATATAATGACTGTGAGTTAAGATGAAAAGACAAACGTAGGGATGAAATAGATTCAGCAAAGTGAGGCCCGACTTTCTTAACAGAGCGAGGATAGGAAAGATAACTTTGCAGTCTACACAAAACCCTAAAGAAAACCACGCAAAGGGGGCAAAAAGACCCTCCGTACCGAACTAACGGCACGGAGGTACACCCTTTGCGTCCCAGAGCTTCCAGCAACAAATTAGACAAGCTGGACAGAAAAAATAGCAAAGAAGAACTTAGCTATGCAGAGCAGCAGGCCACAAGAAAGATCCAGGGAAAAACAAGTCCAACACTGGAACATTGACAGGAAGCATGGATCAAAGCATTAGGTGGAGTTAAGTAGAGAAGCACCTAACGACCTCACCAGATCACCTGAGGAAGGAAACTCAGAAGCCGCAGTACCACTTTCCTCCACAAACGGAAGCTCCCAGAGAGAATCAGCCGAAGTACCACTCGTGACCACAGGAGGGAGCTCTGCCACAGAATTCACAACAAGCGGGGTTTCAAAGCTAGAAACAGTTTACAATTATTTTTGAAATTCAGGAATTTAGATCTATCCCCATTAAATAAATCAGGAATTGGAATTCTAGGCTTTAACATCGGATTCTGAACCACAAAATCTTGAATGTTTTGTACCCTTGCAGTGAGATGATCCACACAAGAGGACAGACCTTGAATGTCCATATCTACACCTGTGTCCTGAACCACCCAGAGGTTAAGGGGAAAAGAAAGACAAAAAACACTGCAGAGAAAAAAAAAGGTCTCAGAACTTCTCTTATTCCTCTATTGAGATGCATTAATACTTTGGGCCAGCTGTACTGTTATGGACCTGGTGGTTAGGAGCACCTGGAACGACCTGATGGTTAAACTCACACAGGACAAGCTCTGGGAAGTGGGAGCTTTGCTGACCGCAACCCCTAATCCTATCACACAACTAGAAATAGCCGTGGAGCGTACCTAACATAACCTAGACGCCTCTTCACAGCCTAAGAGCTAACTAGCCCTAAAGATAGAAAATAAAGCCTACCTTGCCTCAGAGAAATTCCCCAAAGGAAAAGGCAGCCCCCCACATATATTGACTGTGAGTTAAGATGAAAGTCACAAACACAGAAATGAAACAGGTTTCAGCAAAGGGAGGCCAGACTTACTAAACAGACTGAGGATAGGAAAGGAATCTTTGCGGTCAGCACAAAAAACTACAAAAGACCACGCAGAGTGTGCAAAAAGACCTCCGCACCGACTCACAGTGCGGAGGTGCCACTCTGCATGCCAGAGCTTCCAGCTAGCAAGACAAAATCATGATAGCCAACTGGACAAGGAAACAATGAACAAATAATTAACTAAAAATGTAATGACCAGAGGTCCGAATAAGATCCAGTGAGTCACAAACCAAGACCAAGGCAGAAATCTCCAACGGTATTTACTCAAAGGCAAAATAATCAAGGTAATATGGAGAACATTAAGGCAGATGCACCCCAAAGATACACTAGCTCAGCAGCAGCTGAAATCACTGTGCCACTCCAAGGTCTCCTGAGAACTGTATACTACAACAGACTAGTAAGAAATTTACCTAACAGGCAACTAAAAACAGGAACAAGTGTAAATTGAATGTAGTGTTATCAAGGGAGCCCCTGGAATGGCACACTGAGTATAACTTACACAACTCTAATATAAGATACACCTCTAAAGTAACAATTTAACACTCTGAGCAGAGATACCCGGGTATCTATAACTATGGTACCGTATCCTGAGATGGATTTCCTCTCAGGCAGGAATCCGCACAGGCTGCAGCCAGTCCATATCTTCAGCGCCAATAAGTTACAGCAAGCTCCTCTTGTCTTGTCGGCCGATGCCGAGCCCAAACGCCGGGGACTTAGTGGTCTCATGATGTTGTCTCTGCTTCTGTAGCTCCTAGGAATGCTTCCATGACAATCCGTCCGTCTCTGTATCAGCAGTCTGTCCAGACTTGTTTCTCCACTCAATGCACAGGGAATCCACAGACTTCCAAATTCGTACTGGGTTCTTAGTAAAGTCTCAGTCTTTTCTCAGATAAAGGGTTAGCTCCTCTCCAGGAAACGTTAGCAACACAAGTCTCTCACAGAGTTAAACAAAAGGTTAGCTCTTCTCCAGGGGAACGTTAGCAACAAAAAGTCTCTCAAAAGCTTCTTTTCCTCCAAAAACACTTGCAGTAAATCCACACACAGTCTCTTTTTAAGATCTCACAGCAGCTTCTCCTTTGCTTCCCGCCTTTTCTCTCTCAGCTCTCACTTCCTAGTTTCACTTTACACACGAGACACTAGACCCCACCCCCCAGCACACATTGTCTCTGGGAGTTTTGCACGGTCTGTCTTCTGCTGCAACAGGCAAAAACCACAGGGTCCTAGTGCCCTCTCAGTGGGACTACAGTTCACCCTCTTACATGCCACCCCACTAGAGGTTGGCGTCCTCGACATACCTTCCCACTCAAATTCATCTTGAGCATATCGCTGAGGCGGTATTCCTGCCGTAGATCGTGTAGTTCTCCTGAGTCCTACATCAACAGGTGCGACCTTAGAGGGAGCTAGAGTCTCTTCCGTGGTCGTGTTAGTGGGCGTAAGTGGAGTTGTCTCCTCCTGCGGCTCGATGTCCTGTGATACAGCGTCAGGACCAAGCAGTTGACCTGATGCACTCTCCTCAACAACATCCTCCATATCCCCAACATTCTCATCACCCGAGGCCAGATCGGTCACAGGGGGCATATAAGCAGGCGCAGGAGTAAGCACACCATCAAACTCAAGATCATTCAGAGCTTCTGCCCCTTGAAACATGGCCTCTGGCTCTAGGGGGGTAGGCGCCGAATCTTCAAACCAGCACCGCTGTAACATGTTACGATGCAAATTACGGGTTGGCCCCCCTGTCCCCACCGGTTTGACCTCGTACACTGGAATCTCAGGGTTCACCTGTTTTTTTATCAGATACGGTATCGCCTCCCATCGGTCACTCAGCTTTCCTGACCATCGTTTTGTCCTCACCAACACTCTGTCTCCCGGAGAGAACAGCTCTGTTTGTACAGGTCGCGTGTCCTTATGGACCACCTGGCGAAGGCGGTCGCCCACCACCTGATGCACCACCCTCAACCGCCGCCGATGCTCTCGTACCCACTCGGATGCAGTCCGAGGGGGGGCGGAGGAGGTATCTGGCATGTTCAAATCCTCAATGTCTCGGCCAGGTCTACCATACATCAACATGTGTGGTGAGTAACCAGTAGTACTGTGCACCCTGTTATTGTAAGCCCACATCAATTCGGGGAGATACTCAGGCCAGCATGTCTGTTGCTGACTCTCTAAGGACCTCAACATTTGCAACAGGGTCCGATTAAAACGCTCACACGCCCCGTTACCCTGAGGGTGGTAAGGCGTTGTTCTCGACTGCTCGATACCATAGAGCTGGTGCAACTCTTTCATCAGCGTCCCCTGAAAGCAGGCCCCTTGATCTGAATGTATTCTCTGCGGACACCCGAACACTTGGAAGAAATGTCGGCACACTGCCTCAGCCGCCGACTTGGCCATCTGATCTCTTGTCGGCACCGCTACAGCATACTTGGTAAAGTGATCTGTCATCACCAGGCAATAGGAGTACCCTGACGTAGAGTACCCTATCAACACGTAGTCAATCATGAGTAGTTCCAGTGGAGCTGAAGTCTAAAATAGACTGTGTGGGAGCCCGCCGCTCAAGGCTTTTGTTGAGCCCACAAATTCGGCACTGCCGACACGCGTCGGCCACCATCCCTCCCAACTCAGGGCAGTAGAGGACTCGCTGCAACCACTGAAGTGCCTTTTCACTTCCAAAATGGGCCCCCTTCTCATGCGCCTCACGAGCGACCACTGGCCCCATCCCCACAGGAATTATCAGTTGGTACCGATGCTGCAGCTCCGATGGCAGGTACACCTTACGATACAAAAGACCTTGTTCCACACATAATTTATCCCATTGTCGAAGGAGTTTCATTCCTTCCATGGACAACCGAGCCTTGTCCTCTGCACTGGGCCAGGCCTTGTTTTGTACCCAACGGCGCACAAGTGCAACGTCCGGACACTCATCCTGGACTCTTGTCCAATCTGAGGGTGTTTTACCCAGGACACAGGGCATCCCGGTGGCCACCCCACTTGAGTGTACCACACTTTGGAAGATAGGTATTTGCCCCAAAGCTGGAGTTTCAGTATCCTCAAGTTGTTCGTCAACATCTTCCCCGGATGACCCAAGGGGCACTCTTGACAATGCATCTGCATTGCCGTTCTCTCGACCAGAGCGAAATTTAATGCGGTAATTGAACTTGGCCAGTCTGGCGACCCACCGCTGCTCCAACGCCCCCAGTTTTGCATTCTCTAAGTGAGCTAGCGGGTTGTTATCTGTCATGACTAGCACCTCAGCTCCTGTTAGATACTCGGCGAAGCGTTCTGTCATTGCCCACACCAGGGCCAGCAATTCCAGCCGGAATGAGCTGTAGTTAGCCGGATTTCGCTCGGAGTCTCTTAAAGATCTGCTGCCATAAGAAATCACTCGTTCTCGGCCGTCCTGCACCTGTGCTAGTACTGCCCCCAACCCATGAAGACTACCATCGGTATACAACAAAAAAGGGATGTCAAACCGGGCGTAGGCCAGCAATGGGGCACTCGTTAGGGTGGTTTTCACTCCATCAAATGCCTTTTTCTGTAGGGGCCCCCATGGAATGGGGCGATTTCGAGGACCCAGCGCTGTCCCTCTCAAAAGTTCATTCAAGGGACTCACCACTTGTGAGAATTTAGGCACAAACCGCCGATAGTATCCTGCTAGGCCCAGGAAGGCCCGCACTTCTCGCAGGTCACAAGGAGGTGGCCACTCTTGTACCGCCTTAATCTTACTGGCTAAAGGTATTACCCCGTCCGGGGTCACCAGATGCCCCAAATATTCAATCTGGTTTCGTAACAGTTGACATTTTTTTGGCTTTATTTTCAGGCCGTAGCTCTTGAGCCGCCGGAGAACTTGACGCAGCTTCTCCAGATGATCTTCAAATGAGGTTCCGAACACCACAATGTCGTCTAGATATATCAGGACTGATTCAAAATTTAGATCGCCCAAGCAATATTCCATCAGGCGTTGGAAGGTTCCCGGGGCGGTAGCGAGGCCAAAGGGCATCCGGTTGAACTCAAAGAGCCCCATTGGCAAGACAAACGCCGTCTTGGCCCGATCTTTTTCAGCCATTGGGACCTGCCAGTACCCGCTTGCCAAATCCAACGTTGAGAAATACTTGGCCCGACCCAGGGCCGACAGGGATTCTTCAATACGGGGTAAAGGATATGCGTCCCGTACGGTGTGGGCATTCAATTTCCGATAGTCCACACAAAATCGGAGTGTCCCATCCTTCTTGCGGACCAAGACTACAGGGGCCGCCCAGGGACTCCGGCTCTCTCGGATCACTTGGTTGTCCAGCATACTGGCCACCATGCTCTTCACCTCTTGATAGAGCGCCGGAGGAATTTGACGATATCTTTCTCTAATGGGTGGAGTATCCCCCCGTTGGAATCTCATGCTCAATCGTCTGGGTACACCCGAAGTCCTCTCCATGTCGGGAAAAGGTCTCTTGATGTTCCCACAAAATTCTCTCCAACTGCTCGGGGGTCAGCTTCTCCCGATCCACTCCCATCTGCTCCATGATCACATGAACATTCCATTCCTCCGTAGGAGGTTCAGTCCGGCCTACCTCGACCGCGAATATCCAGGATGACTGTTGGTCTGGTCGCAATTCGAACAATGCATTTTCCGGCACCTTCTCTGCCGGCACGAACAGTTCAGCCAGTATGGTCCCAGCGGGAATTGCAACAGCTTCATCTAAAACATTGATGCATCGGACCGGCACTCGTCCATTCTTCACAATCGCCAAAGACCGGGCCACATGTACCTTGGCAAATGAGGAACCCTCTCAGGCGGGCTCAAGTAGCACTTCAAGCCCATTCAATCTCTGTGCAGCTCCCACAGGCAGCATTAAGAGTTCCTCTTGTCTGGGTCCCAGCAGGATCGGGGCCCTCGAAGTCACTCGGACCCGGCCCACCCGGCCACCTGGGACCGCACTTTTCAGCAAGTCGCAACTCAGCACTAGACGGTGTAGAATTCTCTGTGTGGGTCGGTGTCTTGTCGCACGGGCCCAGTATCGGGGTCCTTCACTGGCATACATCTGGTGATTCAAATCTCGCAGCACGTTCATTCCGAGCGTCACTTCCATCCCTCTTCTAGGGGGGTGATCCACCAGTACTACCCCTTTCTGCCCCAGCTCTTGACCAAACATTTTTAGTTGCATCCACACGATCCCTTTGACTGACAATTGACCATTATTTGCGGCGGTCAGTCGTATCACTCAGCCATCCTCTGGAATCACTAGTCGACTGAAGTATCTCTCATATACTTCTAGAGGCATTATAGTACATTCGGATCCCGTGTCAACCAAGCACCTCATCTTCCGCCCTTCAAACTCTGCTTCTATCACTGGACTACATGCAAACAAATCTTGTTCATTCCGTCGAGGGCTTTGTGTGGGTGGGGCCGCTGCTGCTTGCCCTCTCATGGCAGCGGCCGGAAGTTTAAAGCCGGCGACGGGGTTTCTGGGGCTGTAAGCGCCCGGCAGTAACACGAGATGTGTCCCTGGCGGCCACACTTCCAGCAGGTGATTGTTCCTCGTGGGCGAGGGCTTGACTCATTCTGATAGGACGACCTGGCCATTTGCGGGGTCACCGTTCCAGGGGGTGGGGCAGGAGGTTCCCGTGAGGGGGTAGAGGCGGGATCAACTGTCAGTTGAGACAATTTCAGCTTCAACTCCTTCACCTCAGCACGCAAAGCTTGTACCACGCTTACCAGCCCCTCTCCCCCCGACCCTGATGACCCACCTTCCTCCAGCTGGGCACTGTTCACTGACCCCTCAGGAACATAGGCTGATTTCTCTTCCCTTTCCACTGCAGCTCGGTAAATCTGCCAGAAAGATAACTCTGGTGCAACCCGGGCCATTTCCAACAGTTTGTCCCGGAGAAGTCTATTGGCTAAACCGGTGATGAATTGGTCCCGGAGCAAGCGGTCTACCTCCCGGAGCGCCCCCATGGCCCCCGGGTCTAGTCGCTGCATCTCATTCAACATCTCTTGCAAAATATTAGAGTACTGCATCAGGGACTCACACTCTCTCTGGGGACGATTAAAGAATAGGGACCGAAGCTGAGCCACACGTGCTCGGCCCCCCAAACTCCCCTCTAACAGTTCCAAAATCTTTTCTAATGTATCCCTCTCTGATTCTGGGCGCACCATCACCATACGCCTAATATCACCCTCCAGTGCATTTAATGCCAGCTCAGCGCGTAACGCGGGGGTCAAATTACACATGCGCAGAATACTCCGGATTCTCTCAGCCCAATCTTGCAATGCAATATTGCGCCCATCGTATTTCGGCATGTGCTGAAGTAAAGCTCCTACAGGCACATACCCTCCCGGAGTCGCCGCGGCTGCCAGGGGAACCCCAACCCCCGAGGAGGATGCGGATACAGCGGGGTCGTTTCTACCCTCGCCTTCGTCCATGACAAACACTGGATCCTGCCGACTACGCCAAAAATGTAATGACCAGAGGTCCGAATAAGATCCAGTGAGTCACAAACCAAGACCAAGGCAGAAATCTCCAACGGTATTTACTCAAAGGCAAAATAATCAAGGTAATATGGAGAACATTAAGGCAGATGCACCCCAAAGATACACTAGCTCAGCAGCAGCTGAAATCACTGTGCCACTCCAAGGTCTCCTGAGAACTGTATACTACAACAGACTAGTAAGAAATTTACCTAACAGGCAACTAAAAACAGGAACAAGTGTAAATTGAATGTAGTGTTATCAAGGGAGCCCCTGGAATGGCACACTGAGTATAACTTACACAACTCTAATATAAGATACACCTCTAAAATAACAATTTAACACTCTGAGCAGAGATACCCGGGTATCTATAACTATGGTACCGTATCCTGAGATGGATTTCCTCTCAGGCAGGAATCCGCACAGGCTGCAGCCAGTCCATATCTTCAGCGCCAATAAGTTACAGCAAGCTCCTCTTGTCTTGTCGGCCGATGCCGAGCCCAAACGCCGGGGACTTAGTGGTCTCACGATGTTGTCTCTGCTTCTGTAGCTCCTAGGAATGCTTCCACGACAATCCGTCCGTCTCTGTATCAGCAGTCTGTCCAGACTTGTTTCTCCACTCAATGCACAGGGAATCCACAGACTTCCAAATTCGTTCTGGGTTCTTAGTAAAGTCTCAGTCTTTTCTTAGAATAAGGGTTAGCTCCTCTCCAGGAAACGTTAGCAACACAAGTCTCTCACAGAGTTAAACAAAAGGTTAGCTCTTCTCCAGGGAAACGTTAGCAACAAAAAGTCTCTCAAAAGCTTCTTTTCCTCCAAAAACACTTGCAGTAAATCCACACACAGTCTCTTTTTAAGATCTCACAGCAGCTTCTCCTTTGCTTCCCGCCTTTTCTCTCTCAGCTCTCACTTCCTAGTTTCACTTTACACATGAGACACTAGACCCCACCCCCCAGCACACATTGTCTCTGGGAGTTTTGCACGGTCTGTCTTCTGCTGCAACAGGCAAAAACCACAGGGTCCTAGTGCCCTCTCAGTGGGACTACAGTTCACCCTCTTACACTAGCAGGGACTTAGCTTCTGTTGGAGTAGACAGGTCACCAGAAAGATCCAAGAGCGAACTGAACCAGTACAAGAACATTGACAGCTGGCATGGAGTAACGATCTGAGTGGAGTTAAATAGAACAGCCAGCCAAAGAATAAACTACGTCACCTGTGGAAGGAACCTCAGAAGCAGCAGCTCCACTCACAGCCACCAGAGGGAGTCCATGGACAGAACTCGCCGAAGTACCATTCATGACCACAGGAGGGAGTTCGAAAACAGAATTCACAACACACTTCTATGCTGATGACACTCAGATCTACCTCTCTGGCCTTGACGTCACCGCTCTGCTGTCCAGAATCACAGAGTGCCTATCAGCCATATCCTCCTTCTTCTCCTCTCGCTTCCTCAAACTCAATGTGGACAAATCTGAACTCATCATCTTTCCTCCATCCCATAGATCTTCCTTACCTCACCTATCTATCGCACCGAATGACATCATGCTTTCCCCCATACCGGAAGTCCGCTGCCTCGGAGTAACCTTTGACTCTGCCCTGTCCTTCAAACCGCACATCCAAGCTCTTTTCACCTCCTCTCACCTCCAGCTCAAAAATATCTCCAGAATCCGTCCTTTCCTCAACCGTCAATCTACTGAAATGCTTGTGCATGCCCTCATCATCTCCTGCCTTGACTACTGCAACATCCTTTTCTGCGGCCTCCCTGCTAACACCCTTGCACCTCTCCAGTCCATCCTTAACACTGCTGCCCGACTAATTCATCTCTCTCCTCACTACTCCTTTGCTTCCCCTCTGCAAATCTCTTCACTGGCTCCCATTCCCTCAGCGCATCCAGTTCAAATTACTAATACTGACCTACAAAGCCATCCACAACCTGTCTCCTCGATATATCTCTGAACTAATCTCCCGATATCTTCCCTCACGTGATCTCCGGTCCTCCCAAGACCTCCTTCTCTCCTCCACACTTATTCGCTCCTCATCCAACCGCCTCCAAGACTTCTCCCGAATATCCCCCATCCTCTGGAATTCTTTGCCCCAACACGTCCGACTATCAACCACATTCGGATCCTTCAGACGGAACCTGAAAACCCTTCTCTTCAGGAAAGCCTACAGCCTGCACTGACCCCGCTGCCTCCTCATCACTACCGAAGCTACCGCCTCACCAACACCGGAGCTCCTGCAACCCTCAACCTACTGTCTCCTTCCCCATAATCCTGTAGAATGTAAGCCCGCAAGGGCAGGGTCCTCGCCCCTCTGTATCAGTCTGTCATTGTTAGTTTGTTTACTGTAAGTGATATCTGTAACTTTATGTAACCCCTTCTCATGTAAAGCGCCATGGAATCAATGGTGCTATATAAATAAATAATAATATTAATAATAATAATTAGCATACGAGGGCGCACAGGCCGCACCCATGGCTGTGCCGCGCTTCTGTAGCTAGAACATATCTTTAAACACAAAGAAATTATGGGTAAGGACGAAGCACAGCAGCTTGAGGATCAGTTCACAGAGAGAGCTGTCCAGGTCGGAGGTCCCCAAGAAGAAGCGGACCGCATCCAGACTGTGGGTATGATTAATACATGTATAGAGGGTCTGAATATCCGCAGTGAACAATAGAACATCCTGGTCCACCGAGACGCCGTCAACCGTCGTAAGGACGTCCGTCGTGTTACGTACATAAGATGGTAAATTTTCCGCCACTGGTTTCAGAAAGTGGTCTATAAATTTGCATATTGGGTCAGTCAATCCCTCAATACACTATTGAGACGTACGGGGAGGGTCGACGGCGTCCTTGTGGACATTGGGTAAAAGATAGAAAGTTGGTGTCTTGGGGGTCCTGACCGTTAACCCCTCCAGCATTTTCTTATCAATAATACCCTCCTCGTAGGCTCTAATGAGGATCTGTTGTAACCGAGATGAGAAGGAGGTTACTGGATTATACGATAATCTAGTGTAAGTATTTTCATCCTTTAATTGATTAAACGCTTCCTTCTCATACTTGTCACATGGCCAGATTACGATATTGCCCCCCTTGTCAGCTGGTTTGTACACTACATCCTTATAGGATTGTAGTTCTTTAATAGCCTGCCGTTGTCGATGTGTCAAGTTATCAAATCGACATCTAGATGATAGTTTTTTAAAATCTTCTGACACTAGTCTGGTAAAGATCTCAACAGCTGGACACAGCGACAAGGGGGAACCTCGTTGATCTGGGCATGAGAGATGAAGGGAACCTACCTTGATGAGATGTTGATTGTTCATCAAGGAGGTCCTGGAGATTCTGTAATGCCTCCCTCTCAATCTCGGTTAGTGATTCTTGTGTCGATGTCTCTTTTTGATGAAGTTTCCTCAGAAAGAGCTTCCGGGAGAAGAGATGCCGATCTTTTAATGCTAAAAAAATAGTCAAAAGAATTAGTGGGGGAGAAGGTCAGGCCCCTCCCAAGCACATCCAACTGAATATCTGAAAAAAACACGAGATGACAGATTATATACCTGTGGCCCACCCTGAGGTCCAGATCCAGGCCTCCCAACAGAAGAGCCCTTTTGTTTGGCAGTCTGTCGTGTAACCACTCCCCTGGTTGAAGGAGCAGAAGTACTTGCTTCACCAGAGGTATGGTTTTGATGGAAATTAGATGTCTCATGAGCTGTGTGAGATCTGTTTGAGGTAGATCTTTAATGGGAGTGAGAGAGCGATCTGTATTGTGGACGGGATTTGTCCTTAGTCCCGTACCACTTATACATATTACCAGTCAGTCTATGATTGACATCTCTCTTAAATTTCTTGAATTTAGTGGTTTGGATTTCATTTACCCATTTCTGCAATTCCACATCCATATCGTCATTAAATTTCATTTTGTGTGCTACTCATTCTGCTTGGTGCTGGCTGCAGGGAAGTGCTATTGTATAAGGATTTATTTAATGAGACCACACTATTGCACTATATCAGCACTTTCATTATGGCATGCCTTCCTGGTTTATGTGATACTGGCAGCTACGTGGGGTATGTGGCACTCATGATCTTTCGTGTCATCCTGCTGTAATGTTTACTGTGTGTTACACTTTATTATATTTTCACAATAAAATACTCTTTTTAACCTAAGTACTCCCTTTTCCTCCTAATTTTTCTAGACAGTTACAGATAATGTCTTACCGCTGACGTCCTTTCTGATGGAATCGTTCATTTTTCCCGTCTTTTCCATCTGGCCCAGACCGACATGACAACTTCTTCCAGCAGCGACTCGTCTGCAGAGAATACAACAAACACACGTTTCCCTTCTCATATTCCAGCCCCATCACCATCTATTCTCAACCTGCACAAACTCCTCATCCTGCTGATAGCCCAATACTGAGCCGCTGCTGTCGTATGTGACCCTATTACTGCACCTGATACCCCAATACTGAGCCGCTGCTGTTGTATGTGACCCTATTACTGCACCTGATACCCCAATACTGAGCCAATGCTGCCATATGTGTCCCTATTACTGCACCTGATACCCCAATACTGAGCCGCTGCTGCCGTATGTGTCCCTATTACTGCACCTGATACCCCAATAGTGAGCTGCTGCTGCCGTATGTGTCCCTATTACTGCACCTGATGCCCCAATACTGAGCCGCTGCTGCCATATGTGTCCCTATTACTGCACCTGATACCCCAATACTGAGCCGCTGCTGCCGTATGTGTCCCTATTACTGCACCTCATACCCCAATACTGAGCCGCTGCTGCCGTATGTGTCCCTATTACTGCACCTGATACCCCAATACTGAGCCGCTGCTGCCGTGTGTCCCTATTACTGCACCTGATACCCCAATACTGAGCCGCTGCTGCCGTATGTGTCCTTATTACTGCCCCTGATACCCCAATACTGAGCCGCTGCTGCCGTATGTGTCCCTATTACTGCCCCTGATACCCCAATACTGAGCCGCTGCTGCCATATGTGTCCCTATTACTGCCCCTGATACCCCAATACTGAGCCGCTGCTGCCATATGTGTCCCTATTACTGCCCCTGATACCCCAATACTGAGCCGCTGCTGCTGTATGTGTCCCTATTACTGCCCATGATATCCCAATACTGAGCCGCTGCTGCCATATGTGTCCCTATTACTGCCCCTGATACCCCAATACTGAGCCGCTGCTGCCGTATGCGTCCCTATTACTGCCCCTGATATCCCAATACTGAGCCACTGCTGCCGTATGTGTCCCTATTACTGCCCCTGTACCCCAATACTTAGCCGCTGCTGCCGTATGTGTCCCTATTACTGCACCTGATACCCCAATACTGAGCCAATGCTGCCATATGTGTCCTTATTACTGCATCTGATACCCCAATACTGAGCCGCTGCTGCCGTATGTGTCCCTATTACTGCACCTGATACCCCAATACTGAGCCTCTGCTGCCGTATGTGTCCCTATTACTGCCCCTGATACCCCAATACTGAGCCGCTGCTGCCGTATGTGTCCCTATTACTGCACCTGATACCCCAATACTGAGCCTCTGCCGTATGTGTCCCTATTACTGCCCCTGATACCCCAATACTGAGCCGCTGCTGCCGTATGTGTCCCTATTACTGCCCCTGATACCCCAATACTGAGCCGCTGCTGCCGTATGCGTCCCTATTACTGCCCCTGATATCCCAATACTGAGCCGCTGCTGCCGTATGCGTCCCTATTACTGCCCCTGATACCCCAATACTGAGCCGCTGCTGCCGTATGTGTCTCTATTACTGCCCCTGATACCCCAATACTGAGCCGCTGCTGCCGTATGTGTCCCTATTACTGCACCTCATACCCCAATACTGAGCCGCTGCTGCCGTATGTGTCCCTATTACTGCACCTGATACCCCAATACTGAGCCGCTGCTGCCGTATGTGTCCCTATTACTGCACCTGATACCCCAATACTGAGCCGCTGCTGCCGTATGTGTCCTTATTACTGCCCCTGATATCCCAATACTGAGCCGCTGCTGCCGTATGTGTCCCTATTACTGCCCCTGATACCCCAATACTGAGTCGCTGCTGCCGTATGTGTCCCTATTACTGCCCCTGATACCCCAATACTGAGCCACTGCTGCCGTATGTGTCCCTATTACTGCACCTCATACCCCAATACTGAGCCGCTGCTGCCGTATGTGTCCCTATTACTGCACCTCATACCCCAATAATGAGCCGCTGCTGCCGTATGTGTCCCTATTACTGCACCTGATACCCCAATACTGAGCCACTGCTGCCGTATGTGTCCCTATTACTGCACCTGATACCCCAATACTGAGCCGCTGCTGCCGTATGTGTCCTTATTACTGCCCCTGATACCCCAATACTGAGCCGCTGCTGCCGTATGTGTCCCTATTACTGCCCCTGATACCCCAATACTGAGCCGCTGCTGCCATACGTGTCCCTATTACTGCCCCTGATACCCCAATACTGAGCCGCTGCTGCTGTATGTGTCCCTATTACTGCCCATGATATCCCAATACTGAGCCGCTGCTGCCATATGTGTCCCTATTACTGCCCCTGACACCCCAATACTGAGCCGCTGCTGCCGTATGCGTCCCTATTACTGCCCCTGATATCCCAATACTGAGCCGCTGCTGCCGTATGTGTCCCTATTACTGCCCCTGATACCCCAATACTTAGCCGCTGCTGCCGTATGTGTCCCTATTACTGCACCTGATACCCCAATACTGAGCCAATGCTGCCATATGTGTCCTTATTACTGCATCTGATACCGCAATACTGAGCCGCTGCTGCCGTATGTGTCCCTATTACTGCACCTGATACCCCAATACTGAGCCGCTGCTGCCGTATGTGTCCCTATTACTGCACCTGATACCCCAATACTGAGCCGCTGCTGCCGTATGTGTCCTTATTACTGCCCCTGATACCCCAATACTGAGCCGCTGCTGCCATACGTGTCCCTATTACTGCCCCTGATACCCCAATACTGAGCCGCTGCTGCTGTATGTGTCCCTATTACTGCCCATGATATCCCAATACTGAGCCGCTGCTGCCATATGTGTCCCTATTACTGCCCCTGATACCCCAATACTGAGCCGCTGCTGCCGTATGCATCCCTATTACTGCCCCTGATATCCCAATACTGAGCTGCTGCTGCCGTATGTGTCCCTATTACTGCCCCTGATACCCCAATACTTAGCCGCTGCTGCCGTATGTGTCCCTATTACTGCACCTGATACCCCAATACTGAGCCAATGCTGCCATATGTGTCCTTATTACTGCATCTGATACCCCAATACTGAGCCGCTGCTGCCGTATGTGTCCCTATTACTGCACCTGATACCCCAATACTGAGCCTCTGCTGCCGTATGTGTCCCTATTACTGCCCCTGATACCCCAATACTGAGCCGCTGCTGCCGTATGTGTCCCTATTACTGCACCTGATACCCCAATACTGAGCCTCTGCCGTATGTGTCCCTATTACTGCCCCTGATATCCCAATACTGAGCCGCTGCTGCCGTATGTGTCTCTATTACTGCCCCTGATACCCCAATACTGAGCCGCTGCTGCCGTATGTGTCCCTATTACTGCCCCTGATACCCCAATACTGAGCCACTGCTGCTGTATGTGTCCCTATTACTGCCCCTGATACCTCAATACTGAGCCGCTGCTGCCGTATGTGTCCCTATTACTGCCCCTGATACCCCAATACTGAGCCGCTGCTGCCGTATGCGTCCCTATTACTGCCCCTGATATCCCAATACTGAGCCGCTGCTGCCGTATGCGTCCCTATTACTGCCCCTGATACCCCAATACTGAGCCGCTGCTGCCGTATGTGTCCATATTACTGCCCCTGATACCCCAATACTGAGCCACTGCTTCCGTATGTGTCCCTATTACTGCCCCTGATACCCCAATACTGAGCCGCTGCTTCCGTATGTGTCCCTATTACTGCCCCTGATACCCCAATACTGAGCCGCTGCTGCCGTATGCATCCCTATTACTGCCCCTGATACCTCAATACTGAGCCGCTGCTGCCGTATGCGTCCCTATTACTGCCCCTGATACCCCAATACTGAGCCGCTGCTGCCGTATGCGTCCCTATTACTGCCCCTGATACCCCAATACTGAGCCGCTGCTGCCGCATGTGTCCCTATTACTGCACCTGATACCCCAATACTGAGCCGCTGCTGCTATGTATCCCTATTACTGCACCTGATTCCCCAATACTGAGCCGCTGCTGCCATATGTGTCCCTATTACTGCACCTGATACCCCAATACTGAGCTGCTGCCGTATGTGTCTCTACTTCTGCCCCTGATCCCCCAATACTGAACTGCTGCCATATGTGTCCCTATTACTGCACCTGATACCCCAATACTGAGCCGCTGCTGCCGTATATGTCCCTATTACTGCACCTGATACCCCAATACTGAGCCGCTGCTGCTGTGTCCCTATTACTGCACCTGATACCCCAATACTGAGCCGCTGCTGCCATATGTGTCCCTATTACTGCACCTGATACCCCAATACTGAGCCGCTGCTGCCATATGTGTCCCTATTACTGCACCTGATACCCCAATACTGAGCCGCTGCTGCCATATGTGTCCCTATTACTGCACCTGCTGAGTGGTTCTCTGTGCCCTCTAAATTCTAAAGCACCCCTCTATAATATAGTAATGCCGGGTGCAAGTGGCCTAGAAAACAGTGCCCATATTTTGCCCCCTAGAAAATGATATTGCCATGTTTGCCCCTTTGATAGCCGCAGTAACCCGAATTCCCCTATAACAAGAAGTGCCCACTTTACATTTAATAATGTCCCAAGTCTTCCCCCTGTACAGCTCCCCTATGCACAGCATGATGCTCTCTTATACACAGTATAATACCCCTCACTGTATAGTACCACCCACACAGTATACTGACCCCTTGGTAGTCCCCAAACTGTTTCATGGCTCCAACATTGTACAATTTATAATGACCTCCAATCTCCATACTGTATGATGGCCCCCTAGATAGCCTCCATATACAGTAGCATAATGCACCAAATAGTCCACAATATAGTATAATGCACTCCCCATAGACAAACTCTATAGCATTAGGCAGCCCCCATAGTCAGACCCTGTAATAAAGCAGCCCCCATAGTCAGACACTGTAATAAGGCAGCCCCCATAGTCAGACCCTGTAATAAGGCAGCCCCCATAGTCAGACCCTGTAATAAGGCAGCAGCACCCATAAAAAAAATAAATACTCACCTCTCTTCTTCCTGGTTCCTGCACTGCTCCCCCTGATCTCCTGACATCGGGGGCCGGGCAGTGACGTCATCGCGCCCGCTGTCAGTGTTGGCGACGTCAGATGCCGACACTGACAGGGGGATGATGGGAGAAGGAGCGCAGCGCTCCTTCTCCCATCAATGCGATCAGCTGTATCGGTTAAATGCCGGTACAGCTGATCTTTCAATGACGGCGGGGGCCACTGCTGGCTCCGGGCCCCCCCACCTGCTCAGGGGCCCCATAGCGGCCAGGCGGCAGAGCAGGGAGATCGATTCTCCCTGCTCTGCTGCAGAATGTAACTGTTACAGTAGCGTAGCTCTGGGTGGGCCCCCTCAGAGCCCCGGGACCAGGGCACCCGCACCCTCTGCCCCCTCCCCGGTAGCTACGCTACTGGTTATGGCCTATTCTGTGGATGGTGATAACATGGTAACTTGTTTTCAATAGACGACCCTTTTATACAACCCCCGGCAAAAATTATGGAATCACCGGCCTTGGAGGATGTTCATTCAGTTTAATTTTGTAGAAAAAAAGCAGATCACATACATGGCACAAAACTAAAGTAATTTCAAACGGCAACTTTCTGGCTTTAAGAAACACTAAAAGAAATCAAGAACAAAAATGTGGTAGTCAGTAATGGTTACTTTTTTTTTAAACAAGCAGAGGGGAAAAATTATGGAATCACTCAATTATGTGGGAAAAAATTATGGAATCATGAAAAACAAACAAAAAAAATACTCTAACACATCCCTAGTATTTTGTTGCCCCACCTCTGGCTTTTATAACAGCTTGCAGTCTCTGAGGCCTGGACTTAATGAGGGTCACACAGGACTCGTCATCAATCTGGCTCCAACTTTCCCTGATTGCGTTTGTCAGATCAGCTTTGCAGGTTTACCTTGTCTTGGATCATTTTATTCAACTTCAACCAAAGATTTTCAATTGGCTTGAGATCCGGACTATTTGCAGGCCATGACATTGACCCTATGTGTCTGTTTTTTTCAAGGAGTGATTTCACGGTTTTTGCTCTATGGCAGGATGCATTATCATCTTAAAAATTGATCTCATCATTCCCAAACATCCTTTCACTTGATGGGATAAAAAAGTGTCCAAAATATCAACATAAACTTGAGCATTTATTGAAGATGTAATGACAGCCATCCCCCCAGTACCTTTACCTGACATGCAGCCCCATATCATCAATGACTGTGGAAATTTGCATGTTCTCTTCAGGCAGTCATCTTTATAAATCTCATTGGAACGGCACCAAACAAAAGTTCCAGCATCATCACCTTGCTCAATGCAGATTCACGATTCATCACTGAATATGACTTCCATCCAGTCATCCACAGTCCACGATTGCTTTTCCTTAGCCCATTGTAACCTTGTTTTTTTCTGTTTAGGTGTTAATTATGGCTTTCATTTAGCTTTTTTGTATGTAAATCCCATTTCCTTTAGGCGGTTTCTTACAATTTTGTCACAGACGTTGACTCCAGTTTCCACCCATTCGTTCCTCATTTGTTTTGTTGCACATTTCCTGTTTTGGAGACATATTGCTTTAACCCCTTAGTGACAGAGCCAATTTGGTACTTAATGACCGAGCCAATTTTTGCAATTCTGACCACTGTCACTTTATGAGGTTATAACTCTGGAACGATTCAACGGATGCCGCTGATTCTGAGATTGTTTTTTCGTGACATATTGTACTTCATGTTAGTGGTAACATTTCTTCGATATTACTTGCGATTATTTATGAAAAAAATGGAAATATGGTGAAAATTTTTAAAATTTTGCAATTTTCAAACTTTGTATTTTTATGCCCTTAAATCAGAGAGATATGTCACGAAAAATAGTTAATAAATAATATTTCCCACATGTCTACTTTACATCAGCACAATTTTGGAAACAAAATTTTTTTTTGTTAGGGAGTTATAAGGGTTAAAAGTTGACCAGCAATTTCTCATTTTTACAACACCATTTTTTTTAGGGACCACATCACATTTGAAGTCATTTTGAGGGGTCTATATGATAGAAAATAATGAAGTGTGACACCATTCTAAAAACTACACCCCTCAAGGTTCTCAAAACCACATTCAAGAAGTTTATTAACCCTTTACGTGCTTCACAGGAACTGAAACAATGTGGAAGGAAAAAATGAACATTTAACTTTTTTTTGCAAACATCTTAATTCAGAACCATTTTTTTTATTTTCACAAGTGTAAAAACAGAAATGTAACCATAAATTTTGTTATGCAATTTCTCCTGAATACGCCAATACCCCATATGTGGGGGTAAACCACTTTTTGGACGCACCGCAGAACTTAGAAGTGAAGGAGCGCCGTTTGACTTTTTCAATGCAGAATTGGCTGGAATTGAGATCGGACGCCATGTCACGTTTAGAGAGCCCCTGATGTGCCTAAACAGTGGAAACTCCCCACAAGTGACACCATTTTGGAAACTAGACCCCTTAAGGAACTTATCGAGATGTGTGGTGAGCACTTTGAACCCCCGAAGTACTTCACAGAAGTTTATAACGTAGAGTCGTGAAAATAAAAAATCGCTTTTGTTTACACAAAAATGATCTTTTCGCCCACAAATTCTTATTTTCACAAGGGTAACAGGAGAAATTAGACCACAAAAGTTGTTGTGCGATTTCTCCTGAATACGTCGATACCCCATATGTGAGGGTAAACCACTGTTTGGGCGCACCGCAGAGCTTGGAAGTGAAGGAGCGCCGTTTTACTTTTTCAATGTAGAATTGGCTGGAATTGAGATTGGACGCCATGTCGCGTTTGGAGAGCCACTGATGTGCCTAAACAGTGGAAACCCCCCACAAGTGACCCCATTTTGGAAACTAAACCCCTTAAGGAACTTATCTAGATGTGTGGTGAGCACTTTGAACCCCCATGTGCTTCACAGAAGTTTATAATGTAGAGCCGTGGAAAAAAAAATCGCATTTTTTCTACAAAAATGATCTTTTGCCCACAAATTTTTATTTTCACAAGGGTAACAGGAGAAATTAGACCACAAAAGTTGTTGTGCAATTTCTCCTGAGTACGCTGATACCCAATATGTCGGGGTAAACCACTGTTAGGGCGCACCGCAGAGCTTGGAAGAGAAGGAGGTCCGTTTTACTTTTTCAATGTAGAATTGGCTGGAATTGAAATTGGACGCCATGTCGCGTTTGGAGAGCCCCTGATGTGCCTTAACAGTGGAAACCCCCCACAAGTGACACCATTTTGGAAACTAGACCCCCCATGGAACTTATCTAGATGTGTGGTGAGAACTTTGAATGCCCAAGTGCTTCACAGAAGTTTATAATGCAGAGTCGTGAAAATAAAAAATATTTTTTTTTCCACAAAAAAGATTTTTTAGCCCCCAAGTTTTTATTTTCACAAGGGTAACAAGAGAAATTGGACTCCAAAAGTTGTTGTCCAATTTGTCTTGAGTATGCTGGTACCCCATATGTCGGGGTAAACCACTGTTTGGGCGTACGGCAGAGCTCGGAAGGAAGGAGCGCCGTTTTGGAATGCAGACTTTGATAGAATGGTCTGCGGGCATTATGTTGCGTTTGCAGAGCCCCTGATGTACCTAACCAGTAGAAACCCTCCACAAGTGACCCCATTTTGGAAACTAGACCCCCCAAGGAACTTATCTAGATGTGTGGTGAGAACTTTGAATGCCCAAGTGCTTCACAGAAGTTTAGAATGCAGAGTCGTGAAAATAAAAAATATTTTTTTTTCCACAAAAAAGATATTGTAGCCCCCAAGTTTTTATTTTCACAAGGGTAACAGGAGAAATTGGACCACTAAAGTTGTTGTCCAATTTATCCTGAGTATGCTGATGCCCCATATGTGGGGGTAAACCACTGTTTGGGCGCACGGCAGAGCTCGGAAGGGAAGGAGCGCCGTTTTGGAATGCAGACTTAGATAGAATGGTCTGTGGGCGTTATGTTGCGTTTGCAGAGCCCCTGACGTACCTAAACAGTAGTAACCCCCCACAAGTGACCCCGTTTTGGAAACTAGACCCCCCAAGGAACTTATATAGATGTGTGGTGAGAACTTTGAATGCCCAAGTGCTTCACAGAAGTTTATAATGCAGAGTCATTAAAAAAAAAAATATATATATATATATTTTTCCACAAAAAGGATTTTGTAGCCCCCAAGTTTTTATTTTCACAAGGGTAACAAGAGAAATTGGACCCCAGAAGTTGTTGTCCAATTTATCCCGAGTACGCTGATGCCCCATATGTGGGGGTAACCCACTGTTTGGGCGCCCTCCGAGCACCATTTGACTTTTTGAGCGCAAAATTGGCTGTCGTGTTTGGAGACCCCCTGATGTACCTAAACAGTGGAAACCCCCCAATTCTAGCTCCAACCCTAACCCCAACACACCCCTAACCCTAATCCCAACCTGATCCATAATCCTAATCACTAACCCTAACCATAATCACAACCCTTACCCCAAAACAACCCTAATGTCAACCCTAACCATAACCCTAATCAAAACCCTAAATCCAACACACCCCTAATCCTAATCTCAACCCTAACCTCAAACCTAACCCTAATCCCAATACACCCCTAATCACAACCCTAACCTTAACCCTAATCCCAAACCTAGCCCTAATCCCAAGCGTAACCCTAATGCCAACCCTAACCCTAATAGCAACCCTAATCCAAACCCTAACCCTAATCCCAACTCTAACCCTAACTTTAGCCCCAACCCTAGCCCTAACTTTAGCCCCAACCCTAACCCTAGCCCTAAGGCTACTTTCACACTTGCGTCGTTTGGCATCCGTCGCAATCCGTCGTTTTGGACAAGAAACGGATCCTGCAAATGTGCCCGCAGGATGCGTTTTTTGCCCATAGACTTGTATTGCCGATGGATTGTGACGGATGGCCACACGTCGCGTCTGTCGTGCACTGGATCAGTGTTTTGGTGGACCGTCAGCACAAAAAAAGTTCAATGTAACGTTTTTTTGTACGTCGCATCCGCCATTTGTGACCGCATGCGTGGCCGTAACTCCGCCCCCTCCTCCCCAGAACATAGATTGGGCAGCGGATGCGTTGAAAAACTACATCCGCTGCCCACGTTGTGCACAATTTTCACAACTTGCGTCGGTATGTCGGGTCGATGCATTGCGACGGCCCCGTACCGACGTAAGTGTGAAAGAAGCCTAACCCTAAATTTAGCGCCAACCCTAACTCTAAATTTAGCCCCAACCCTAACCCTAAATTTAGCCCCAACCCTAACCCTAAATTTAGCCCTAACCCTACCCCTAGCCCTAACCCTACCCCTAACCCTAGCCCTACCCCTAACCCTACCCCTACCCCTAGCCCTAACCCTACCCCTAACCCTACCCCTAACCCTACCCCTAACCCTAACCCTACCCCTAACCCTAATTTTAGCCCAACTGCTCTTCTCCTGCCGGCTGGCAGATGGAGACAGATGGCGGGCGCACTGCGCATGCGCCCGCCATTTTCTTTTCCCCAGAAGACGCCGGCGGCCAGGAGGAGCAGCAGGAGGACTCAGGGACACCGGTAAGTATGATAGGGTCCCCGAATCCCCCTATTTCTCTGTCCTCTGATGTGCGATCACATCAGAGGACAGAGAATTACACTTAGCTTTTTTTTTTTTTTTGCGGTCGCCGGTAAACAGTTAATTACCGGCGATCGCAAAACATGGGTCGGTAAAACCGACCCCGATCATGCTCTTTGGGGTCTCGGCTACCCCCGGTAGCCGAGACCCCAAAGATTCTCCCGGGGCCGGCCGGCGGGCGCACTGCGCATGCGCCCGCCATTTTGAAGATGGCAGTGCCCACCGGGAGCCACGAGGAGCATCGGGGGAGACAGGTGAGTATTGGGGGGCTACCTGGGACCCCTTTTCTCCCCTTTTCTCTGTCCTCTGATGTGCGATCACATCGGAGGACAGAGAAATTAAAAAGAAATCGCGTTTTTTTTTTTTTTGCGATCGCCGGTAAACGGTTAATTACCGGCGATCGCAAAAGCGGGGTGGGTAAAAAAAACCCCGAATCATGTTCTCTGGGGTCTCGGCTACCCCCGGCAGCCGAGACCCCGTAGAAAATCCGACTCTGGGGGGCGCTATTCACTTTTTCCACAGCGCCGTTAATTAACGGCGCTGTGGTTTAAGTACCCTTAGCGGCCGCCATTAAAAGGCGTATCGGCGGTCGCTAAGGGGTTAAATTTTTGGTCTTGACGCTTTGGTGTCTTCCTTGGTCTACCAGTATGTTTGCCTTTAACAACCTTCTCATGTCGTTTGTATTTAGCCCAGATTTTAGACACAGCTGACTCTGAATAACCAACATCTTTTGCAACATTGCGTGATGATTTACCCTCTTTTAAGAGTTTGATAATCCTCTCCTTTGTTTCAATTGACATCTCTCGTGTTGGAGCCATGATTCATGTCAGTCCACTTGGTGTAACAACTCTCCAAGATGTGATCACTCCTTTTTAGATGCAGACTAACGAGCAGATCTAATTTGATGCAGGTGTTAGTTTTTAATATGAACATTTACAGGGTGATTCCATAATTATTTCCTCAGAATTGAGTGATTCCATAATTTCCCCCCTATGCTTGGTTAAAAAAGCAACCATTACTGACTACCACATTTTATGTTCTTGATTTCTTTTAGTGTTTCTTAAAGCCATAAAGTTGCCATTTGAAATGACTTTAGTTTTGTGCTATGTCTGTGATCTGCTTTTCTTCTACAAAATTAAACAACTGAATGAACATCCTCCAAGGTCGGTGATTCCATAATTTTTGCCAGGGGTTGTATAAGAAATATAAGACATGAATATCAAGATGGAAACAATAATGGATACTTGTGCTTCAGCCACAAATAAGATAGAAATAGCAGAACATAAAACACTCACATTTACACAGGGCAAACATTTGATATGTTATAGTCCTCGTATATATGAAATTGATGCCTACAAGAACTGTTATCGTTGTACTGTGGTATTTTGTCTATAGAATTGTTATTTTCAAAAAAATAAAGGAAAATAGACACAATGTTAGTTATTCCAACATACAATTGTGCTCAAAAGTTTACATACTCCTGCAGAATTTTTGCTTTCTTGGCCTTTTTTCGGGGAATATGAATGAGAACACCAAAACTTTTTCTCCACTCATGGTTAGTGGTTGGGTGAAGCCATTTATTGTCAAAATACTGTTTTGTTTTTTTTTAAATCATAAAGACAACCCAAAAGTACACACGCTCTTTTACTAGTGTGGTATTGAGTCGCCCGCCAGGGCCGAGGGGTACCCGGGACCAGGTCTGGTGTTCACAGGGGGATGTCACGGTGGCGACCCGATCCAAGGCTCTGGGCGCCCATATTAAAGGGGAAATTGAATAAAGTTTAGGTTTGTGATGCCACCTGTGGTATTCGGTCAGTGTGGACCGATGCTGCTTAGAGAGGTCCACTGGGGTGATGTTATGGCAGCTAGATGGTATAACTTCCCGCAGGTGAACTATATTCCCAGGGCTCCCGGTGTGTACATGGAAGATGGTGAATGGTGCATTAAATAAGGAGGACACAGGTTTGCAGTCTCTTTATCTTGTTTACGGAAGACTTCAGGCAGCCACAGTCCAGGGCACTGGATCACAGGGCATGCAGGGTCCGGCCGGCTTGGAGGCAAGTTGGGAGTCCCCTGTTCCAGGCGGAGATTAAAGCCTTCCTCTAGCGCGGTGATGTTGTAGTCCCTCACTGTCTCTGGCTTTAGATAAGGCCCTCACAGTTCTTATCTCTGTCCCCCATATACGATAGGACAATACCTGCATGACAGGTAACTCAAGCCTTTTTACAGGGACTCTAGCACGCCCCGGGCTCTATGTGTTACTGTGTCTCAGGTGTGTGTGGCGTACAGGTAACTTGCAGTTCAGCTGTCCTGCTGGTCTCTGATGTAAGTCGTATAGCCCCTTACAACCTCAGTGGTCCGGCTACCAGTGTCTGCGCTTTGCCAGGGAGACAGTCTGCTCGCTGCTGTCCTCCCCCTGGTGTCCTAGCCTGTGCTCCTCTCTCCTACACACTCACTGCAATATGTTCTGCTTTCAGTGTTGTCTCTGTCCAGGAGCTGCAGCACTCTGTAGTGGCTGCACGGCCCCTCATACGTTCTTCCTGCCTCAGACTGCTGCAGTCTGCTGTCTGGCACTAACTAATTCACTTTCCCTCCAAAACTACCATATATATCGGGAGTCACCTAGTGAATAGGATCAAAAGTTCCCCCTGGTGGCCTGGAGTGTGAACATGTTGCATGCTTGTGTTTACCTGGTGAAAGCTATCTTTTCATGCCTCCAAGCATAACATCACTCTCCCCGTGAGGAAAGCAATGTTACTGTGATGACCAGGACCATGGGGCGCCACAGTATTGCTACAGCTATGGTTACTTCACATTTAAAAGGGATTGTCTGTAACGCTCATGTCCAGACTGGATGGCACGAGCTTGGATTGTGGCTCCCCTGTGCCACAAACTAGACATATCCTGGAGGGGCGTGACTAAGCAGCTACCTTGCTGTTCACTGGAGCCTCCAGTGGTGAGGTCAGGCTTGTGCAACAGGTAGCTGCCAGGTACCACTCCAGGGTGGTGATTGGCAGTAGCAGCTGATCTCACAGGGGGACAGGACACTAACGACAGGTGCAGATGGGTACTGTAGATAGCTGATGTTCAGAATGGCAAGTACTGGCGGGCACGGATGATGTACAGGCGGGCACGGCTTGCATTTTGACAGGCAGGCGGGAGTGGCTGGTGCTCAGGCCAGCAGGCAGGCGCAGTTCAGACTGGACGAGCAGGAACAGTTTCGGGAAGGACTGGGACACAGGCAAGTACGAGGTGAACACAGGAACAGATAGAACTCAGTTTAGACAGGACAAACAAGGAGCCACAGAGGCGGAATGGGAGCAGAGCAGGGCCACAGAGGTAGAACGGGAGCAGAGCAGGGCTGCAGAGGTGGAACGAGAGCAGAGCAGGGCCGCAGAGGTGGAACGGGAGCAGAGCCGCTGATGCGGAGAAGGAGCAGAGCAGGGCCACAGAGGCAGAACGGGAGCAGAGCAGGGCCAGAGAAGCAGAACGGGAGCAGAGCAGGGCCACAGAGGTGGAACGAGAGCAGAGCAGGGCTGCAGAGGTGGAACGGGAGCAGAGCAGAGCGGCTGATGTGGAGAAGGAGCAGAGCAGAGCCGCAGATGCGGAGAGGGAGCAGACAGGACCAGATTCACACAAGTACTTACAGTGAAGTAACAAGTGTACACCAGGGGCATTAACGTTGTGCAGGGCCAACCGGATAGAGTCAGGTGCTGGTACAGGTACTGCGAATTAAAGGAGTAGGAACAAGGATAGACACAGCAGGGTAGGGAAGGCTCCAGACAAGGATACAAACAAGTTCAGATATAGGACTTAGTTTAGACATGGGAAAGGTAGGATACAGGTACAGACCTGGGTATACAGCCCCCAGAGTGGCGGAAACAAAAGCAGAAACAGGACAGGCCCTGGCAACTCAGTAGTAGAGCACAGACTGAGTGGGAATGTTGCTCAGGTATTTTCCCATTGGTGGGGATGCCTTAAGTACCCGCTGCCTCTTGGCAATAGGCTAGGGACACATTAGGAATGCGCACACTGTCCCTTTAAGAATCAGGAAGTGCAGGCGCCACCGCCCTAACCACAGTCAGGAAGTATGCACACACCAAGCAGAGGACACATGGTTTACAACATGGGGCAGTCGGAGGGCAGAACTCACAGCATGGCCTGGAGTGGTGAGTAAGTCAGTATATCAACCTGATGGGAGATGGGAAGTCATGCAGTGATGTCAGCAGGGATGTTACATTGTCCACTACTAGGACAACCCCTTCTTGATCAAAATGTTTGGCCACCATAAAACATCCCGTGCCGGAGCCATTCCCGCAGTGTCGGCACTTGCTCTCTCCAGGGCTCTTGTGCCGTTGTTGTGACACATGATGCCGGGGCCCAACTGTCTACGCTTTGGGACAAATCGAATATGAAAAGGAAGTCCAGGCTTGGGCTAATCTCTGATTTCCTCTTCATGCTCAATACGACACAAGGCAGGGACAGTGACACCAGCACTGATTGGATGCTAGGGTCACATGTCAAAACACAGCATGAGAGCTCTGAGGACAGAGACTGGCAACACCGAGGGAACGACGCTGTCAATCTAGGTGCGTATAGGTTTTATTATGTTATCAGGGCCAAGCGTGGGGTATGAGAAGTTGTCCAAGTAGTGGACAACTTCTTTAAGTTTAGGGACCCACTAAAGGTTTTGCTGTGACGTGGCAGTGGGCGTCATGCAGTCTGATCATAACACTTATTAAAAAAAACCTGGTTCATTTTTTTAAATTTTTACTTAGCTGCAGTAGATCAGAGGATGTGCGGTTTATGACTTTTTCCTACAGTTATGTTGGATTCAATATAATTTCTGTTGTGTGGAAAGTTCTGTATTAATTCTCAGCCCTGGAGATGAGCCTGTCTAATCCACTGTAACTGAATTCTCCTTGAATTTTACAAAACCTTGTATTGCCCAAAATGTTTATTTTGCCATTTGATCCACAAGAATTCAACAAAATGGAGGCCAAATACTACCGTCATTTTGCTGAGCTGTAGAAGGCCAAGCAAATTGTTAAAAATAAAAACAGTGATTGCCGCACTACTCACCTGTCCGGCCATCCTCACATCCCGCCATTCCTTCCTCTGAGCCTCTTATTTTCCCCTTTACACATCACATGAATTCCCTTTTGACTATAGGATAGGATTTCCAGCACGACCAGTCCTCTGACGTCTGACAAGTGTCATGCAATTTGCAGCACGACTTCCAGTGACATCTGAGGCCTGGTCATGCCAGGAGTCCTGGCCTGGAGTGAAGAAGCTGAGAGAATACATGCAACATGGAAAGGGGAGAAGAATAGGAGAACCATTTGACGGGCCAAACCCTAGAGCATAATAAGGAACATTCAGTATGCTGTAAATCAAATTTTCCTGGAACACCTAATTGATCTGGCAAATTTGAATGTTGGAAAATCCGCTCATCTCTGTTCAGCAGCCAACAGCAAAGATGATGGAAACAACCAAGGCTGGACACCATCTTTCAAAGAATCTTATTACTGCCACTTGGGCTGCTTCTGTGGTACACCCTTGAGCAAGACGTGTACATCTGCATTACATCTTCCGAGGCCCCAGTGCAAAATCTCTACCTGGAACCTCCTCACAACATTTGCATCTTTTTAAATTACTGTATTTTTTGGACTATAAGATGCACTTTTTCCCCCAGATCTGGGAGGAAAATGGGGGTGCGTCTTATAGGCCGAATGCAGCTTACCAAGAGGGTGGCGGTTGCAGAAGTCGGGCGAACCTGCGTTCCTGAGCTGGGAGAAGGTGGTGTTCGGCGTCAATGGACCCCGATTTGACGCATTACATTTTTTCCCCCTTTTTCCTCCTGAAAATTTGGGGTGCGTCTCATGGTCCGAAAAACATGGTAGGTCATTTTTATTGATACAAATACAGAAATCAAAATAAAGACACAATCCTTTGACTAATGGTATGGTAACACCCACTTGTCAATTTATTCATAAATGTTCAGGAGGAATAAGAGGAACATCACGCTGTAGAGTTATAGGAAAAGATGTTCCCCCGCTGTTGTTCCAGAAGATACAAATGACTGGCAAGGCACGAGTGGGCCGACGGCCGGACAGGTCTTCCTTAGACAATTTTTTTCTGCAGTAAATTGTGATTACCAGTTTGCATTCTGGGGCAGAGTTATGATAATTGTGACTAATTGTTGTAGGTAACGCCTGTAAATGTATGCTGTTTATCTCCTACATACATGAATTACGTACATTGCTACTTGACATAATTATATTTAATTTACATAATTAGGATTAGTTTTATAGATTTATTGTTAGAAGCTTTTGTATTGTGTTCATCCATTTTTAGATGAGGCGATATTACTCCAGCTAATAAGCCAACCAGAATTTCTTAGGTACAGAGCTCATCGGACCATGTGGTGACAGCCTTATATGAAGATACGCGAGGTCCATGTAAAGTGCTCACCTGAGAGAGTTGTGGTAGTACAAATCCCGTAAAAGCTCAGTACCGGTAGCTGCCGCCTCACGGCTGAGGATGACCTCCACCAAGATGCTTGACCAGAGGAGACAATTCACTGTTTCAGGCTGCACCACCAAAATAAAGATTCTTGATCCAGACATGAATTTGATAGTTTTTATTCCGCAACGTGTTTTTCAACGTTGTCTTCATCAACACACCAATCCGGCATCGAAGCACGTTGTGGAATAAAAACGCCTTATTATATCTTCGGATGAAGGATCTTTATTTTGTAGTGCAGCCTATAACAGTGAATTGTCTCTTCTCACCACACATGCATTTCTTATATTCTCGATTATCACAATTTGATTTCCTTAAAGGGATTCTGTCCACTTCCCCAAGTCTCCCACACTGTACACTTTTCTTTATTACACTGTTAATATAGCTTAAAATAAACCCATTTGGGTGACTTTTTGCTTTATATATTACCCTAATATCATTTTATAAGTTGACCAGTGATACAAAGCAAGGGGGCAGGTTTGAAACCATATTAAAAGTTGAAGATATACTTTGAGGAGGTTTGGGGGACATTGGGAAAGTGACTGGTTTCCTTTAATTGAATTTTTGTTTTTGCATACATTCCCACAGTGACCTGAAAACACCTTATTTTTATACCTATATGTTTTGTCCACATCACCAGGTCTGGACTGGGCCACGGGAGGACAGGAGAATCCTCCGGTGGGCCCCTGTGAAGGAGCGCTAATAAGTACTGCTGTTGCACTCGATTCACAATTTGCAGAAAAAGGTATAATATAATCATTCATTAAACAAGCTAGCCAAATTAATATTACATAAGGGAAAAGTACATTTGTGTACAGGGTCAGGATATTTTTGCATGTAGTTGAACGGTGGGCACAAAGAATCAATGTTACTGGCGGGCCTTTACCAAACCAGTCCGACACTGCACATCACCATTATAGTTCTTCAAATTCTTGCACGAGTTAGAATTTAATCCTTTGTGACACCAGTCCTCAAACAGCTTATCACAACTCCTCCAAGCATGAAAATACAGGATCCCCAGGCAAGTCCATAGCCCCAGCTGAACTGGGAATCGGGAAGAAGAAATTTTGCCGCCTGAAACTTTAGGGAAAATAGTATAAGAGCACTGATCTGCAATAAAACTACAGGGAGAAAAAGACAATTTATTAGCAAAGGACAAATATACAGGTTTTAATAAATACATAAGTCTGTACAATATTGTGCGAAAGGACAGCAAATATAGACATCGAGCAAAGAAATGAATCTAATAGCACAAATTCCACATACAGCTACAGCAAAGGCATTAATGATTAGTGGGGGGTAATAGTTTAAATTATATGAATTAAAATGAAATTCCGAGCATAAATGAAAAACTCAGCTTTTGGCTAGTCACGTGAAGCTTTACATCTCTGAAATGATCGTTCTTTACTAATCACTGACGTTGATAGTTCCACTATGTGCTGTGCTGTCGGCTACATTGCTTATGTCACTGCTTCTTGGTGGGAAGATGGCCCTGAGTTGCAAAGGCTTTATATAGAGGACAATGGTCATTTCTGAATTATATCATTACAAAACTTTTGACAAAAAGCTGAAAAGGAAAATTCAGGATTCAGAAAAGGCAGAGGAGCAAGAGATGTAATTGCTAACACTAGATGGAGAAGACCAAAGAATACAACAAGATCTATTTTTGCTTCGTCGATTATAGCAAAGCCTTTGACTGTGTTGATCACCAGAAACTTTGGAATACCATGAAGGATATTGGAGTGTTGAACCATCTGATCAGTCTAATTAGGAACCTTTACATCAACCAAGAAGCAACATTGTGAACGGAGCACATCAACATGGCATGGTTCAACATAGAGCGAGGCGTCAAACAAGGCTCCATTTCTCTTCAATTTATATGGAGAAGCTATTTCCAGGAAGGCTGGACTTGTCGAAAAAGAAGGAATCAAAATAGCTGGATGAATTATCAACAATCTTAAATAAGCAGATGATACAACATAAGAGACCACATTCTTCTGTGAATAAACAGAAATTGACTTGCTCACAAATGTGCATTCTTTTCTCCGAGCGCTCGTTAGTTGAGGGCCTTATCTCTTAATTTGGCCTCACTGGTGATCCTGCATATCTGACTTTGGGTCAGAACAAAAACAGCTACAGCAATAGCCACAAGCATAGATGGACTGAAGGACTTATGGAGTGTCAAAATGGAAAGCTCAAGCATGAGACTACTACTCAATACAAAGAAGTCAGAAAACTGTAATAAAGTGAAGGTAGCCATGTGAGCCAAATGGTAGAGGAGGCCATAGAGAAAATGACTCGAGATGGTTAACATCTAGGCTTCCTGACTGTATTTGAGAGGGTGACAGAGAAATTGCCCCCAGAGCAATGGGGAGAGGTCCCAGCTCCATATCTTACTGGGAAACCGCAGAACAAGTACTACGACCTTGCCCTTTAGGATGCCAAAGAGTACAACAAGCTGAAGGCATAGATTATGGCATGTTTGGGTGTCACCCTGGCAGTCTAGGCTTAAGGGGTGCACCTCTGGTGCTATCAAAGGGACAACCCTCCTAAGTCCCAGATGTTCGACTTGTTACACCTGGTGCAAAAATGGCTGCAGCCGAAGACCTCCACTCCTGCACATCAGAACTGATCGACCTTGTGATTAGCCGACTTATTGACGCCGATAGTTTGCCTGGACGTCCACCTTTTGGCTTTTGAACAGATGGATGGACTTCCTTTTGTACTTTTCCTACTGACATGGCGCTCACATGATGACGTTTGGCAATCTTCTTGGCCAAGAGACCGCTATCGATGAGCTGAATTATGCTGTTTCTCTTTTCGTATGAAATCTTCTTCATGGCAGCTCCTCGATTCAAACCAGTGACCTTTCACTTGGGAATCAACCTAATAACACACTGAGCTATTAGGGAATGTGAGAACAGGTTGTATTTTGTAGTATTCAAGAAGAAAGATTTTTCCACCACCATGAACATAACAGTAACAATGCAGTGACATGATGAGAAATGGAGAAGTATACTAATATTCAGCATTAACGAAGACTGAACTGCGTAGAAAAGACGTTACAGTGTAATGGAGAAATCCTGGAACTGCAGAGGAATTTTCTCATTGAGAGCTTAAAATCTGTGTTGAAAAATAATAATTTTACCAATGACAAGAAAATATGCAAGCAAAGTATTGTCACAGCGATGGGCACTAAAGAAGCAATTGCTTTTGTTAACATTTTTATGGGCTCTACTGAAGATAAATAATCACAATTGCAAAGTATAAGGACAATATAATTCTATACCAAAGAAATGTAGACAATTTCATTTTTGTATGGAAGGGTGATGAAATTTGCTCAAAAACAATTGTACTAATATCAACACATATATCAATCAGGGAACTAAGGGACTCTATTAAAAATACAATTTGCTGAAAAGGAATATCTCCACAAATTAATTGATAATGCCTTTCAAAAAGCAATGCTTATTGATCAAGAATTATGCCTCAGCAATAGCAAGAAAAACAATAAAAAAGACAACCCATTCAAATTAAGCTTGATTACTACCTACAATAAGGCACATTTAGAAATATGAAAAATCTGTGATCTTGCTTGGGTGCTGAGTGTCTTTGGCGTGCTCAAAAATATGTTCGAATCTCCGTGCCTGGGATAACAAACAGCCTTGAGACACACAGGCACAGGGACTTGAACAGATTTTTCACCTTTGTTTTTTTCACTGATTTTATCCAGGGGTATAGTCAGCATTTTAAGCCCACAGGTACGACACAGAATTTGATAATATTAGGTCGTCATATCGAATACGTCATCATTCGGGTTGAGCGTAAGCGCTCGCTACTCCAGTTTGCATCGGGTGCTCGCGTATGCACCGAATATCGCGGGTGCTCGAGTGACATGCTGGAGTTCCTGCCCCGTATGTTTCATGGTTGTTAGACAAAACTAGCTGTCATATCGTCATGTTTTTTTTACTTTTGAAAAAAAAAAACAATTCGTACTCCAACCCTAACACAACCCAAAACACAGCCCTAACCCCAACCCCAACCCTAAATCCAAAAAATGAAAAAAAATATTTTATAATTTTTTTCTAACTAAAGGGGTGAAAAATTCGAAAAAGTTCGATTTACTATTTTTTTTCTTTTGATCATTGTGATAGGGCATATCACAGTGATCAAAAGAAAAAAATGCCCTATTGTTGCAGGGTACCGGCCGGCAGATCTCAGCAGGCGCACTCTGCATGCGCCTGTCATTCTTTTTCCAGGAAGATGATGCGGAGGGCTGGGAGACAGATCAGGAGGGCTCTGGGATGGTGGAGTTAATGTTAGGGCTGGGGGGGCCGCATTTCTCTCTTCTCTGATATGGTAAATCATATCAGACAATGGAGAAATTAATTTTAAATTGGACTTTTTTGTTTATTACCTGACAGGAGACCATAAAAAACGGCCCTGATCATGTTCTCCAGCTCTCAGCTACCCCCGATAGCCAAGACCTGGAGCTTTATCGATGCTGGGAGGCGCTACAGCCTTATTTTTCAACGTCGTTAAAAAGTGTGTCATCTGACCAGAGCCCCTTCTTCAAAAGAAGGGGCAAACATTTCAGACTCTAGATGAGCAAAGCTGCTAGAGTCAGACCTGAAAGACTGGCAGCAGTAATTGCAGTTAAAGGTGGTCCTTCAACGGACTCGGGGTGTAGGGGAGCTGGATAAAAATGCACCTCACAATTTTCAGATTTATATTTTTTAAATATTTAGAAAACCCAGTATCATTTATTTACACTTCACAAATACTTGATACTTTGTGCTGATATCACATGAAATCCGAATAAAATACATTCAATTTGTGGGTCTAACATGAAGAAAATGTGGAAAAGTTTGCAGGGCATGAATAATTTTTTAAGGCAATCTATATGAAGCTGTCATACTTGAGTCGCGAGACCTGCGGCCAGTCTGTGCATTGTGTTCTGATCTCAGTCCAATTTACACATATGTCCGAATGCGCCCATAGACTTGCTGAAAGGTTTTTCTAAAGCCACGTTCACACGGTCAGTATTTGGTCAGTATTTGTAGCCAAAACCAGGAGAGGAACAATCAGAGGAAAAGTATAATAGAAACAAGTGCTCTTTTTCTCCAGGAAACTTTTCCCAGCAGATCCTTTCTACTTACTGATATACGTGTTGATTAGAGATAAGCAAATATGTTCGGAAAACGATCTCCAAACATAAATGCGACACAAATATGGCACATTCTAATTCGTGATCGGTAACACAAGCATTTTTGTTAAAATCGGGAAAAAGTCGGTACAATTTACATAGTTACATAGTTATTAAGGTTGAAGGAAGACTATAAGTCCATCTAGTTCAACCCATAGCCTAACCTAACATGCCCTAACATGTTGATCCAGAGGAAGGCAAAAAACCCCATGTGGCAAAGAGTAAGCTCCACATTGGGGGAAAAAATTCCTTCCCGACTCCACATACGGCAATCAGACTAGTTCCCTGGATCAATGCCCTATCAAGGAATCTAGTGTATATACCCTGTAACATTATACTTTTCAAGAAAGGCATCCAGTCCCCTCTTAAATGTAAGTAATGAATCACTCATTACAACATCATACGGCAGAGAGTTCCATAGTCTCACTGCTCTTACAGTAAAGAATCCGCGTCTGTTATTATGCTTAAACCTTCTTTCCTCCAGACGTAGAGGATGCCCCCTTGTCCCTGTTTCAGGTCTATAATTAAAAAGATCATCAGAAAGGTCTTTGTGCTGTCCCCTCATATATTTATACATTAAAATAAGATCACCCCTTAGTCTTCGTTTTTCCAAACTAAATAGCCTCAAGTGTAATAACCTATCTTGGTATTGCAGACCCCCCAGTCCTTTAATAACCTTGGTCGCTCTTCTCTGCACCCGCTCCAGTTCAGCTATGTCTTTCTTATACACCGGAGACCAGAACTGTACACATTATTCTAAGTGTGGTCAAACTAGTGACTTGTATAGAGGTAAAATTATGTTCTCCTCATGAGCATCTATGCCTCTTTTAATGCATCCCATTATTTTATTTGCCTTTGTAGCAGCTGCCTGACACTGATCACTGAATATGAGTTTGTCATCCACCCATACACCCAGGTCTTTTTCATTGACGGTTTTGCCCAGAGTTTTAGAATTAAGCACATAATTATACATCTTATTACTTCTACCCAAGTGCATGACCTTACATTTATCCCCATTAAAGCTCATTTGCCATTTATCAGCCCAAGCTTCTAGTTTACATAAATCATCCTGTAATATAAAATTGTCCTCCCCTGTATTGATTACCCTGCAGAGTTTAGTGTCATCTGCAAATATTGAAATTCTACTCTGTATGCCCCCTACAAGGTCATTAATAAATATGCTAAAAAGAAGAGGGCCTAATACTGACCCCTGTGGTACCCCACTGCTAACCGCGACCCAGTCCGAGTGTGCTCCATCAATAACTACCCTTTGTTTCCTATCCCTGAGCCAGCTCTCAACCCACTTACACATATTTTCCCCTATCCCCATTATTCTCATTTTATGTATCAACCTTTTGTGTGGTAAAAGTGCAGGAAAATAATAGCGTTTCCACTAAATTATTTCAAAGTAGATGATAGATAGATAGATAGATAGATAGATAGATAGATAGATAGATAGAAATTCAGCAGCCGCGTAATGTAAAATCACTGCAGAAGCCGGCAGGATAGAAGAGATGGATTACATACAGTAAATACATATTGAATAAATAGATATATAGATGTCAGTGACAAATTCAATTAGTACATTGTGTGCGCAAATTACTGTGCATGTATTTAATTAATAAAAGATAATTTTTCTGAAAAAAAATGGCGTGCGCTCCCGTGTAATTTTTGTAACCAGCTGAGGGAAAGCTGATGGCTGGGGGCCAATGTTTATAGCCTGGGAAGGGGTTAATACCCATGGAGCTTCCCAGGCTATCAATATCAGCTCACAGCTGTATACTTATCTTTTACTGGCTATTAAAATGGGGGACCCTAAAAAAAATGAAGTAGGGTCCACCTATAATAACCAGCAAAGGCTATGCAGACAGCTGTGGGCTGATATTAATAGCCTAGGAAGGTGCCATGGATACTGCCCCCCGGGCTAAAAAATCAGCTTTCAGCCACCCCAGAAAAGGTGCATCTCTAAGATGCGCAAATTCTGGCACTTAGCCTCACTCTTCCCAATTGCCCTGGAGCGGTGGCAAGTTGGGTGACAGTTGGAGGGGGGTTGATGTCACCTTTGTATTGTCAGGTGACATCAATCCCCGAGGTTAGCCATGGAGATGTTCCATATTTGTGCGATCGTTTTCCGAACATATTTTTTCATCTCTAATATTGAAATATTCTCTCATCTCTAGTGTTGCTTTCCCACATTTTGAACAGTCCAATAATTATTAATTATTACACATTACCTGACGCGAGAAGCAGGAGAGACATGCTGCAAAATCTCAATGGCTGCTTCACTTGGCAGATCCATAGCACACAAACAATAAACCAAACTCCGCAAATAAGTGTAGCACAAAACACCAACACCAGGGTAGCCATTTGCCAGTCTATGAAAGAAATACATAATACAATTTACAATTGTTATCGATACATGACACGAAACACAGATATAGGCTATGTTCACACGGTGCATTTTTGTTGCTGCAAATTAAAAGCTGCTTTTTACAGTACAAGCAAAAGCTATGAGATTTCAGAAATCACACTTTTTTTTTCCTGACTTAATTGTAAAACTGCTGCTTTTTAAAAAAAAATCTGCAGCATGTCACTTCTTTCAGCATTTTTTCACCATAGAAAGGAAGCACAAAAGCACTGGAAAAAATGCATCTTTGGTAAAAAAAACCCCTAACTTTATTAAAAATGTACTCTATACAAACGACACATATGCACCAAAAAACACAGCATAAAACACAGGAAAGAAACACAGCATATAACACAGAATAAAACACAGAATAAAACACAGAATAAAACACAGCAAAAAACACAGCATAAAACACAGGAAAAAAAAAACAGCAAAAAACACAGCATAAAACACACCAAAACTTGCTTTATCTAAGCAGCATCTTTACTGCCAAGAAAGCAAGTTTTGCCTGCAGAAAAAAAACACAACTTAGTACGCAGCCATAACCCTATATGATTAAGGTGATCAAAGGAGACCGTGGTTTTTACTATATGCAGCGATGCCGTGGTATTGTTGTATATAGTACAAGTGATCAGATGATCGCAGATTAAAGTCCCTTTAAAAAGTTATACAACATTTTATAAAATATGAAAAATAAATAAAAAAACCCATAAAAGTTGAAATCAACGCCTCCTTTTCCCCCATTAAAATTAAACTCAACTCCGGGAAATTTGAGTTTTTTCCAGAAACTTGATGGAATTGTCAATAAAAGTTTAAAAACGTATGAAGCGTTTATAATTGCGCTCCAGGAACCATAGATACATGAATGCCAAGACTGAGATGTTCCATGCAGGTCATACAATTGTAACAAAACTAATCAATAAAATACAATATTCTTCTCTACCAGCGGACCTAATTCTTGTGTTCTATATATTGACCAAGGTGCTCTTCTCCTACTCACCGCTGTGCAGGACGGATCTGCAGTGCCACGCGTCCATTTGTTTATTGCATATTTCCCACAGAGATAGAGAGAAATGCTTGGAGGTCACCCAGGCAGGACTAACAAGAGCCACCACGTCTAAAGCCAGCGCCAGGAATCCACAGAGAAGAACAATCAATGTGAAATGCCTGGGAGGCATCGCCGGAGGCCGCTCACACGTCTCTGGAGGCATCGCAACCACGGATGGAAAAAAAAGAAAGATTTAGGAATTAAAACCCAGATTCTTCTGATTTCCAATCTCATCTACACATTCCCCGGTCTGGCTGGTAACGTCTACACCTCACACCGCTCTTTGGAAAATGTTCTGTATCCTTCATCCCGTCCTCCGAAGGCATCACATGATGCTGACACCGTAAGCCCCACAAAACAATGTAGCACACACATGTGACACCGTGTGACCTTCAGCGTGGACCTCTCTGGACCTGCAGCCCGTGCACAACAGCAGAATGACTTCAGAATGTGACACAGATTGATCATTGTTAATAAAATTACTCGTTTTTTTTTGTTGGACTAAATGAAACTGAGTTTCAGTAATAATCTGAAACATATCTATCTATCCCATATGGACAAAAGTATTGGGACGCCTACGCATCACAATTAAGGCATCGGCACAAATCGGTCTGAGATTGGACCGCCGTGTACGGACTGACCGCAGCTCACCCGAGCTTCATGTATATCTATGAACGGAAGTCTAAACGAGCCTTTACAGGAGCTTTAAGGAAATCCCTTCCTAATTGCATAATCATCAGTATGGAATGGGCCTCTCCTTTAAAGAGTAACCGTCGTTTTAATTTTTATTTCATAAATAATAGTTCACATGAAAAAAAAAAACAAAAAACTGTAATATATTTGATCAGAGAAATTCGCTTCTTGCTCCTCCTCAGTCATTATCAATTCCCGGATAAAATCTGCATTCAGTGAAGACAGGTTTCCCCATTACCGAGATATGAGATGACAGTTGGTGTTTTTTAAATTCTATGAAGGGAGGAGCTAGAAACAGATCCATAGAACTTTATGAGCACTAACTGAAGCACAATGTTCAGATTTATGCTTTTAAAATATATAGAAAACACTGCGTCATTTCCTTTTCACTTCTCAAATACTTAGTATATGTTGAGATCCCAGTGCAAAACATGTACATTTGTAGGTGTAATGTGGAAATGTTCACAAGATGTAATACTTTTTCAAAGTACTGTGTGTGTGTGTATATAGATAGATAAATAGATAGAGTGGGGGAAACAATTATTTGATCCCTCCTGATTTTGTAAGTTTGTCCACAGACAAAGATATGAACAGTCTATAATTTTAAGTGTAGGTTCATTTTAACTTTGAGAGATAGAATATCAAAAATAAAATCCAGAAAATCACATTGTCTAAATTATATAAATTTAGCATTTTGCAGTGAGAAATAAGTATTTGATCCCCTACCAACCATTAAGAGTTCTGGCTCCTACAGACCAGTTAGACTCCTAATCAACTCGTTACCTGCATTAAAGACAGCTGTCTTATAGTCACCTTTATATAAGCCTCCTGTCCACATACTCAATCAATCAGTCAGACTCTAACCTCTACAACATGGGCAACACCAAAGATCTTTCTAAGGATGTCAGGGACAAGATCATAGACCAGCACAAAGCTGGAATGGGCTACACAACCATAAGTAAGACGCTGGGTGAGAAGGAGACAACTGTTGGGGCAATAGTAACAAAATGGAAGAAATACAAAATGACTGTCAATCGACATCGATCTGGGGCACCATGCAAAATCTCACCCCGTGGGGTATCCTTGATAGAGAGGAAAGTGAGAGATCAGCGTAAAACTACATGGGGGAACTTGTTAATGATCTCAAGGCTGCTGGGACCACAGTCACCAAGAAAACTATTGGTAACACATTACGCCGTAAAGGTTTAAAATCCTGCAGTGCCCGCAACGTCCCCCTGCTCAAGACGGCACATGTGCAGGCTGGCTGAAGTTTACCAATGAACACCTGGATGATTCTGTGTGTGATTGGGAGAAGGTGCTGGTCAGATGAGATAAAAATTGAGCTCTTTGGCATTAAGGCTGGGTTCCCATTGCGTTATGGGACCGCGTTAAACGGACAGCGTTGCACGGCGAAATTAACGCCGTGCAACGCGGCCGTTAACGCGCCCATTCACGCTAATGGGAACGCGCTACACTAGCGTGTGCCATGTTCGGCACGCGCTAGCGACGCGCCGGAGATTTCTGGCGCGCCGCGGACGCTGCTTGCAGCGTCCGAGGCGCGCCCGCGGTCCGTTCCCCGCTCTCGCAGATCGGGGATCTGCGAGAGCGGGGACGTTACCGCGACCCCGAACGCGGCCCCATAAAAAACATTGCGTTAGCGCAATCCGCTAGCGCTAAACGGATTGCACTAACGCAATGCGACCCTAGCCTAACTCAACTCACCGTCTTTGGAGGAAGAGAAATGCTGCCTATAACCCAAAGAACACCGTCCCCACTGTCAAGCATGGAGGTGGAAATGGAAACATTACGTTTTGGGTGTGTTTCTCTCCTAAGGGCACAGGACTACTTCACTGCATCAATGGGAAAATGGATGGACTGATGTACCGTAAAATCCTGAGTGACAACCTCCTTTCCTCTGCCAGGACATTAAAAATGGGTTGTGGCTGGGTCTTCCAGCAAGACAATGACCCAAAACATACAGCCAAGGCAACAAAGGAGTGGCTCAAAAAGAAGCACATTAAGGTGATGGAGTGGCCTAGCCAGTCTCCAGACCTTAATCCCATTGAAAACTTATGGAGGGAGTTGAAGCTCCAAGTTGCCAAGTGACAGCCTCAAAATCTTAATGATTTAGAGATGAGGTTTAGAGATTAAGGTCAGGACTTTGACTAGGTCACTCCAAAGTCTTAATTTTGTTTTACTTATGACATTCAGAGGTGGACTTGCTGTGTTTTGGATCATTGTCCTGCTGCATTACCAAGTGCACTTCAGCTTGAGGGCACGAACAGATGGCTGGACATTCTACTTCAGGATTTTTTGGTGGACAGCAGAATTCATGGTTCCATTTTACCACAGCAAATCTTCCAGGTTCAGATGTAGCAAAACAGCCCCAGACCATCACACTGCCACCACATTTCACTGTTGGCATGATGTCCCTTTTCTAAAATGCTGTATAACTTCTACGCCAGATGTAAGGGACATAAACCTTCCAAAAGGTTCAACTTTTGTCTCGTCAGTCCACATAGTATTTTCACTAAAATCTTGGGGATTATCAAGATGTTTTATGGCAAAACTGAGATGAGCCTTTATGTTCTTATTGCTCAGCAGTGGTTTTTGTCTTTGAACTCTTCCATGCAGGCTATTTTTGCCCAGTCTGTTTCTTATGGTGGCGTCATGAACACGGACCTTAACTGAGGCAAGTGAGGCCTTCAGTTCCTTGGATCTTGTTGTGGAGTCTTTTGTGGCCTCTAAGATGAGTCGTTGCTGCTCCTTTGAGGTAATTTTGGTTGGCTGGCCACTCCTGGAAAGTTTCACTACTGTCCCATGTTTTCGCCATTTATGGATAATGGCTTTCACTGTGGAACGCTGGAGAAATGGCTCTATAATCTTTTCCAGACTGCTATATCTCAATTACTTTGTTTCTCATTTGTTCCGGAATTTCTTTGGATTGCAGCATGATGTCTAGCTTTTGAGTATCCTTTGGTCTACTTCACTTTGTCAGGCAGGTTCTATTTAAGTGATTCCTTGATTGAGAACAGGTGTGGCAGTAATCATGGCTGTGTTTAGCTAGGAAATATGTGCTCAGCTTCCCAAAAGTTTGATAAACCACAGATAATTTATGTTTTATGGGGGGGCAGTCACTTTTTCACACAGGGCACTGTAGGTTTGGATTTCTTTTTCCCTTAATAATAAAGACCTTCATTTAAAATCTGCATTTTGTGTTTACTTGAGTTATCTTTGTCTAATATTTCAATTTGTTTGGTGATTTGAAACTTTTAGGTGTAACAAACATGCTAAAGAATAAGAAGTCAGGAAGAGGGTAAACACTTTTTCACACAACTGTATACAGGTTGTGAGGCAGCGACCGATGTTATTATTATTATTTATTGTTATAGCGCCATTTATTCCATGGCGCTTTACATGTAAGGAGGGGTATACATAATAAAAACAAGTACAATAATCTTAAACAATACAAGTCATAACTGGTACAGGAGGAGTGAGGACCCTGCCCGCGAAGGCTCACAATCTACAAGGGATGAGTGAGAATACAGTAGGTGAGGATAGAGCTGGTCATGCAGCGGTTTGGTCGATCGGTGGTTACTGCAGGTTGTAGGCTAGGATGTAGGATGTTATTTGCGAGGGTCGCTATGTGTCCCTCAGGATGCACTCAGAAGTAAATTGAGGCCGCGGGAGTGCATACAAGTCACAGGCGTAGCTGTGATTTCAATGCAAAATAAAAGTGTTGGTCTTGGGCAAGCTATTTCTCCAGGGCAGATTTAAGAAAATCTGCATGGGCCTTTATTTTTTAAATAGACTACAGGAAGGTAGTGGGGTTGGTCCGTTTCCTTCCCCGGTCCGGGTATTCCATGTGGCCTGTGGCCACAGGTTATTGTAAAAACCCTTGCAGCAGAGGGTTGGGTGTGTCAGAGTGGAGTTTGCAGCAAGTAGAGTAGATGGCTCTGCAAAAGGCTCAGCCTGTGTGAGAGTAACACAGAGCCCAGCAGAGCGAACTCCTGGTACCCTGCAGCGTGATACGGTGGTGCCATCGCCCTCAGCAACAGGACTCCCACGGACTGTTTTGCTTCCCTGCTGTGATCCAGAGGATACTTTATGCTGTACACTGTGTGAGTGTGGACATTAAACACGTTTGCTGTGAACTTTACCTGTGGTCACTGTCTGTCACACTGAACCAACCCCGCTGCACTACAGTTGGTGGAGCATGCAGGCAGTGTGAATTGAGGGATACCCCAACACCAGCTGCATGTCTGTCATTAGCCCTGCCACGCTGCAACCCAGGCCTGCGGACAAAATGGGGGAAATCCTGAGGCAGCTGGTCCCCACACAACAACAGACCAATATCCTGTTGCTGCAGCAAATTGCAACCCTGCATGAGGCACCTCCAGCACCGACCTCGAAACATCGCGAGGCCCGAGACAAGGTCCTCTCCGCTATGAGGAAACAAAGAGTCCGGAAGACAACATGGAAGCTTTCCTCACCGTCTATGAGCGCACAGCAGAGTGGGAGAACCTGCCAACGTACCAGTGGGCCAAAGTGGTGGCTCTGTTCCTGAGTGACTGGGCTAGCACAATTGTGCTAACCCTGAAGCCGGACGTGCCATTACGGTTCTGTAATGACTTCCATAAGTTAAATGAAGTGTCAAAGTTCGACCTTTACCCAATGCTCAGGGTGGACGAGCTGATCGAGCGCCTGGGTCAGGCCCAGTACTTCACCATGCTTGATCTAACCAAGGGTTATTGGCAGGTGCCTCTTACAGAGTCGGCAAAGGAAAAGACCTTCATAACACTGGAGGGTTTTTAACATTATGTAGTCTTCCCCTTGGGACTATGGGACTACAATGCTTAGCTATGTGTGACTATCCTACAAAATGCGTTACTTTGCACACCCGAGTACTATGGGTATGAAAATGACAAGTGTTACAGCAGCACAACAAACCGAAGAATATGTCGAGATTGGCGAAGAAATGGTTCAATGACAATGAAGTAGAAGTGCTGGAATGCTCCCCCCCACCACAATCCCCAAGGCTCTCCCTCCTCACAGTGCAGACACCAGAGTATTCCTCAAGATGTTCCTCCTAAGAGGGCAGACACCAACCAAAGAGTATCCCCCTTAGGCTCTCCCTCCTCACAGTGCAGGCACCACAGAGTATCCCCCCAAGCTCTCCCTCCTCACAGTGCAGGCACCACAGAGTATCCCCCCAGGCTCTTCCTCCTCACAGTGCAGGCACCACAGAGTATCCCCCCAAGCTCTCCCTCCTCACAGTGCGGACACTGCAGAGTATCCCCCCAGGCTCTCCCTCCTCACAGTGCAGGCACCAAAGAGTATCCCCCCAGGCTCTCCCTCCTCACAGTGCAGGCACCGTAGAGTATCCCCCCGAGGCTCTCCCTCCTCACAGTGCAGGCACCGGAGAGTATCCCCCAGGCTCTCCCTCCTCACAGTGCAGGCACCACAGAGTATCCCCCAGGCTCTCCCTCCTCACAGTGCAGGCACCACAGAGTAACCCCCAGGCTCTCCCTCCTCATAGTGCAAGCACCACAGAGTATACCCCCCAGGCTCTCCCTCCTCACAGAGCAGGCACCACAGAGTACCCCCCAGGCTCTCCCTCTTCACAATGCAGTGGGGGATGAGAGAAAGACCTATGTGGGGAGGCCAAGGAGAGCTCTGTCCCTGACACTAGGGGGCGCCCTAGCTCGCCCTACTCCCCGGGATACTTCTGAAGGTGAAGATGCTGGGGCCTCCACCCTTTGCCTTATCTCCTGAGTTAGCCCTCCATCTGTTCTCTTCCCCCACCCAAGTAAGAGATGCACTACTGTGCACTGCAGTTAAATAACCAGACAAGCAACGCAACACAAACAAGGGTTAACAGAAAACTCCAGGCATACAAAATATTAACTTACATATAACAGAGGAATGCATCGGGGTGTGGAAGTAGGGGAATAAACCAAAACAGAAAAGGATAAGGAATTACCACACATACAAACCAATCGACAGTCACAGATAACTCCTCCAACTCTCCTTCTCATATGTGCTCCTTTCCCTTCGTTAGCCATGCTGCATAAGCTAGCTCTGACAAGGATTAGTAATAGAGCCCTGATTATAAAGGGGAAGGGAGTGGCTAACTGAGCATAGCTGAGCACAGGGATTTCCATCATGGCTGATTAACCTCTGTTCTGCCAGAATAAACACATTTAAAATGAAGGAGAAGTGCTTCTTCTCAGCGCCGTAGTAGGAGCAATCAGACGCTGTGGACTTCTGACTCCACACGGTCACGGTAACCCCGTGAAAAGCTCCTTGTACACTGCTCAGGCTCTCCTCCCAATGCAATGCAGGATATCGCTCCTCATCCCGACAAATCAGAAAGGACAGGACTGTCTCCTGGGTGGCGGTCGTCTCACTGTGCGGACCGCCTGCCAGTTTTCACCTCTCTCCCTCCTTTCCCGGTAATCAAACACTCGAAATGCATTACTGCGCAGAAGGAAGCGCAGGTCTCATGAAGATGGAGCACTGCAGGCAGCGGTGTATTGTTTCCTCGGCGGTTCTAGTGTGAGCATGCTTTGCTCTGATTGGTGAAGCAGCGGCACACGGACTGCTCGTCCACCAATCAGAGCCAAGCACCTGTTGTGACCCCATCGCCTCCAGGCTGCAGCCAGACTGTGACGCATGCTCTTCCCCATGAAGCCTCCAATCTCCCCCACATTCCTTTGTGCTGGTGCGGCCCCCACAGCCTGCCGCCCTAGGTATTGACCTGGTGACCAGTGTGACCGTGCTGCTCTCAGCACGCGTATCTAGTCATGCTCCGGCTCATTTCTTTGGTTTTGTCGGCCTGATCTTGGAAACCAGATGACCATGAGAGGGGTCTTCTCCCCTTTCACCTCGGTGGTGATAATGTTGGTGGTCACCCTCTCTAGATCCAGGTCTACGTCTCCATCGCTGCTCTGGGGACTGTGTGCAGACCGCAGCGGTGATGTCACAGCGCTGCAGCCAATCACTAGGCTTAGCGGCCTCAAGGGTGAAACTAGAAGATTTTTACTTTTTTTCACAATAAAAATAAGTAACACAAAGACGTTATCGTTCAGCCACTCTCTGGTGATGGCCCGCAATGGCCGAGTGTGGATGAGGACAGGCCCCGCTCCATGGCCCCGGCACCTGGGCAGCACGTTGGCATGTGGCGGTGACCTCAGCGCCATCTTCTTTTTACTCCCCTTTCATTTTGATCAATTGCTGAAAATTTGGCAATAAATCTGCTGCACTGTATAAGCCCTGACGTCCAGGGGCCACAGAAGCCTCTGCTGTATGCTCAGCCCTGATGTTCAGGGGCCACAGAAGCCCCTGCTGTGTGCTCAGCCCTGACGTCCGGGGGCCACAGAAGCCTCTGCTGTATGCTCAGCCCTGACATCCAGGGGCCACAGAAGCCCCTACTGTGTGCTCAGCCCTGACTTCCGGGGGCCACAGAAGCCCCTGCTGTATGCTCAGCCCTGACGTCTAGGGGCGACAAAAGCCCCTGTGTGATAAGCCCTGACGTCTGGGGGCCACAGAAGCCCCTGCTGTGTGCTCAGCCCTGATGTCCGGGGGCCACAGAAGCCCCTGCTGTATGCTTAGCCCTGACATCCAGGGGCAACAAAAGCCCCTGTGTGATAAGCCCTGACGTCTGGGGGCCACAGAAGCCACTGCCATGTGCTCAGCCCTGATGTTCAGGGGCCACAGAAGCCCCTGCTGTGTGCTTAGCCCTGACGTCCGGGGGCCACAGAAGCCCCTGCTGTATGCTCAGCCCTGACGTCCAGGGGCCACAAAAGCCCGTGTGATAAGCCCTGACGTCCGGGGGCCACAGAAGTCCCTGCTGTGTGCTCAGCCCTGACATCCGGGGGCCACAGAAGCCCCTGTGTGATAAGCCCTGACGTCCGGGGGCCACAGAAGTCCCTGCTGTGTGCTCAGCCCTGACGTCCGGGGGCCACAGAAGCCCCTGCTGTATGCTCAGCCCTGATGTCCAGGGGCCACAAAAGCCCCTGTGTGATAAGCCCTGACGTCTGGGGGCCACAGAAGCCACTACTGTGTGCTCAGCCCTGATGTTCAGGGGCCACAGAAGCCCCTGCTGTGTGCTCAGCCCTGACGTCCGGGGGCCACAGAAGCCTCTGCTGTATGCTCAGCCCTGACGTCCGGGGGCCACAGAAGCCCCTGCTGTATGCTCAGCCCTGACGTCCAGGGGCCACAAAACCCCCTGTGTGATAAGCCCTGACGTCCGGGGGCCACAGAAGCCTCTGCTGTATGCTCAGCCCTGACGTCCGGGGGCCACAGAAGCCCCTGCTGTATGCTCAGCCCTGACGTCCAGGGGCCACAAAACACCCTGTGTGATAAGCCCTGACGTCCGGGGGCCACAGAAGCCCCTGCTGTGTGCTCAGCCCTGACGTCCGGGGGCCACAGAAGCCCCTGCTGTATGCTCAGCCCTGACGTCCAGGGGCGACAAAAGCCCCTGTGTGATAAGCCCTGACGTCTGGGGGCCACAGAAGCCACTGCTGTGTGCTCAGCCCTGATGTCCGGGGGCCACAGAAGCCTCTGCTGTATGCTCAGCCCTGACGTCCGGGGGCCACAGAAGCTCCTGCTGTATGCTCAGCCCCGACGTCCAGGGGCCACAGATGCTCCCGCTGTGTGCTCAGCCCTGATGTCTGGGGGCCACAGAAGCCCCTGCTGTGTGCTCAGCCCGGACATCCGGGGGGCCACAGAAGCCCCTGCTGTGTGCTCAGCCCTGACATCCAGGGGCCACAGAAGCCCTTGCTGTGTGATCAGCCCTATCGTCCGCGGGTCACAGAAGCCCCTGCTGTGCGCTCAGCCCTGACATCAGGGGTCACAGAAGCCCCTGCTGTGTGATAAGCCCTGACGTCCGGGGGTCATAGATGCCCCTGCTGTGTGCTCAGCCCTGACGTCCAGGGGCCACTGAAGCCCCTGCTGTGTGCTCAGCCCTGATGTCCCGGGGTCACAGAAGCCCCTGCTGTGTGCCCAGCCCTGACATTCGAGGACAACAGAAGCCCCTGCTGTGTGCTCAGCCCTTATGTCTGGGGGCCACAGAAGCCCCTGCTGTGTGATAAGCCCTGACGTCCGGGGGTCACAGAAGCCCCTGCTGTGTGATAAGCCCTGACATCTGGGGGCCACAGAAGCCCCTGCTGTGTGCTCAGCCCTGACGTCCAGGGGCCACAGATGCCCCTGCTGTGTGCTCAGCCCTGACGTCCGGGGGCCACAGATGCCCCTGCTGTGTGCTCAGCCCTGACGTCCGGGGCCACAGAAGCCCCTGCTGTGTGCTCAGCACTGATGTCTGGGGGCCACAGAAGCCCCTGCTGTGTGCTCAGCCTTGACATCTGGGGGCCACAGAACCCCCTGCTGTGTGCTCAGCCCTGATGTTCAGGGGCCACAGAACCCCCTGCTGTGTGATAAGCCCTGACGTCCGGGGGTCACAGATGCCCCTGCTGTGTGCTCAGCCCTGATGTCCAGGGGCCACTGAAGCCCCTGCTGTGTGCTCAGCCCTGACCTCCGGGGGCCACAGAACCCCATGCTGTGTGCTCAGCCCTGACCTCCGGGTGGCCACAGAACCCCCTGCTGTGTGCTCAGCCCGTATGTCTGGGGGCAACAGAAGCCACTGCTGTGTGATAAGCCCTGACGTCTGGGGGTCACATAAGCCCCTGCTGTGTGCTCAGCCCTGACTCCTGGAGGCCACAGAAGCCCCTGCTGTGTGCTCAGCCCTGACATCCGGGGGGGCCACAGAGGCCCCTGCTGTGTGCTCAGCCCTGACATCCGGGGGGCCACAGAACCCCCTGCTGTGTGCTCATCCCTTATGTCTGGGGGCAACAGAACCCCCTGCTGTGTGCTCAGCCCTGACCTTGGGGTGGCCACAGAACCCCCTGCTGTGTGCTCAGCCCTTATGTCTGGGGGCCACAGAAGCCCCTGCTGTGTGATAAGCCCCGACGTCCGGGGGTCACATAAGCCCCTGCTGTGTGCTCAGCCCTGACTTCTGGGGGCCACAGAAGCCCCTGCTGTGTGCTCAGCCCTGACGTCGGGGGGCCACAGAACCCCCTGCTGTGTGCTCAGCCCTGACATCCGGGGGCCACAGAACCCCCTGCTGTGTGCTCAGCCCTGACTTCTGGGGGCCACAGAAGCCCCTGCTGTGTGCTCAGCCCTGACATCCGGGGGCCACAGAACCCCCTGCTGTGTGCTCAGCCCTGACGTCCGGGGGCCACAGATGCCCCTGCTGTGTGCTCAGCCCTGACCTCCGGGGGCCACAGAACCCCCTGCTGTGTGCTCAGCCCTTATGTCTGGGGGCAACAGAAGCCACTGCTGTGTGATAAGCCCTGACGTCTGGGGGTCACATAAGCCCCTGCTGTGTGCTCAGCCCTGACTCCTGGAGGCCACAGAAGCCCCTGCTGTGTGCTCAGCCCTGACATCCGGGGGGGCCACAGAGGCCCCTGCTGTGTGCTCAGCCCTGACGTCCGGGGGCCACAGAACCCCCTGCTGTGTGCTCATCCCTTATGTCTGGGGGCAACAGAACCCCCTGCTGTGTGCTCAGCCCTGACCTTGGGGTGGCCACAGAACCCCCTGCTGTGTGCTCAGCCCTTATGTCTGGGGGCCACAGAAGCCCCTGCTGTGTGATAAGCCCTGACGTCCGGGGGTCACATAAGCCCCTGCTGTGTGCTCAGCCCTGACGTCGGGGGGCCACAGAACCCCCTGCTGTGTGCTCAGCCCTTACATCCGGGGGCCACAGAAGCCCCTGCTGTGTGCTCAGCCCTGACATCCGGGGGCCACAGAACCCCCTGCTGTGTGCTCAGCCCTGACGTCCGGGGGCCACAGAACCCCCTGCTGTGTGCTCAGCCCTTATGTCTGGGGGCCACAGAAGCCACTGCTGTGTGATAAGCCCTGTCGTCCGGGGGGGGCACAGAAGCCCCTGCTGTGTGCTCAGCCCTGACGTCCGGGGGCCACATAAGCCCCTGTGTGCTCAGCCCACTGCAGAGTACATCCCCCACACACTGGGTAGGTAATGGTGCCGTCTCCTGTCCTTCTATACCGCTCGCACATGTAGGCGCGCAGTCGCACTATACACACGTGGTGACAAGAAACGCAGCAATGCACACTGGGGAGGCGGGGCCGGGCAGCTGGCGCGGCCGGAGGAGGCGGGGCCGGGCAGCTGGCGCGGCCGGAGGAGGCGGGGCCGGGCAGCTGGCGCTGCCGGAGGAGGCGGAGTCAGGCTCGCCCCTCCCTTCTCTATATCACGCTGCCGCGCCTGCGCCTCGGCCTCAGTCACCGCGTGGAGAGGAGAAGGGGCTGAGAGCAGACATGGCGGACGAGGCGGGTAAGCGCGGTACACCCCCGGGTATAACGCCCCGTCGCCGCAGCGGTTAATAATGAGTGTTGTGTCATTGCAGGGGCCAGAAAGTCCAAGAAGCGCAAGAGTCAGACGCCGGGGGAGGTCGCGGTGAGTGTGGCCGGGGGAGGCCCGGGAGCGGGTGTTTTTTTTTTTCTCCCTCCGTTTTGCTTTATTTCCTCTATGTGCTGATATCCCGTCTCCGCCGCCGGGTCCGGAGCGCGGCCTGTGCTGTAGGCCTCAGCCCTCCACGTGTCAGCGGTGCACGGCGGCCCCACCGGGCCGGACGGAGGCGCCTCTATTCCTAGTTATCTACCTTGTGGGGTCGGATACCACCATCCGGGGTCAGGTGCTTGGAGCTGGCAGCGATAGGGGCATCATTCCATGCTCCCGTCACTATGGGGGTCTGCCGATGACCCCTCATTCTTGCTCCCGCCACGTGTTGTGGGCCACTATAGGGGTCTGCTGCTGATCCGTCATTCCATGCCCCCGTCACATGTCCTGGGCCACTATGGGGGTCTGCCGATGACCCCTCATTCTTGCTCCCGCCACGTGTTGTGGGCCACTATTGGGGTCTGCTGCTGATCCGTCATTCCATGCCCCCGTCACATGTCCTGGGCCACTATGGGGGTCTGCCGATGACCCCTGTACTTGTCACTGCAGAGCTCTTTTGATCCCTGTGTGGCCATGATGTTCCCTCTACAGCGATGTATGTATGAGAGTATACGGCGCCGGCCCCGAAGGGATAGATCATCCCCCTTAGGCTGTGTGCAGACGTTGCAGACTTCCTGCGGATCCGCAGCGTTTTTTGAGGTGCAGAAACGCTGCAGATCCGCAAGTGATTTACAGTACAATGTAAATCAATGAGAAAAGAACGCTGTGCTAACAGTGTGGGGAATTCTGTGTGGAAATTCTACGGATTAAAAGTAGCATGTCACTACTTTCTCGCGGATCTGCAGCGTTTTTGTTTCCATTCCATTATAGAAATCCACAGGGGTAAAAACGCGTCAAATCCGCACGTGTTTTCTGCCAAGAGATGCAGAAATTCCTAAGCCTGATCCGCAACGTGTGCACAGCCTCAAAAATAAAGGTAGAAAAAACACGACGTTCAGAAAAGTCTGATCAGTCAACGCTGTGAGAGAAGAGAAGCGATGAAACCGGGCAAGAGGGGAGTAAGTAGGGATAACCAGGATTGTCAAAGTAGTGAACAACTTCTATAAGATTCAAAACGCTTTTTTGTTGTGAAGCTGCAGTGATGTATCCATAATGTGAGTAATTGGCTGACCCCGATCCAGATACATTGTATAGAGCAGTGTCTCCTCTCTGTTACAGGATATACAGCATGAAGGAAACTTTATGATACAGCCGGAATCCAAAGTTGCACAACTGGATACCTCTCAGTGGCCGCTGCTCCTAAAGGTCGGTGATTACAGCTGTCGGGGGAGCTCTTATATGTAGCAGCTGGGCATGCGGATCACCAAGTGCGCGCTTCGTTGATTCGTCAGGTTTTCTTGCATGTAATGTTTGTGCACACAGTGTAATGACTGGGATGTAGTGCACGGACTGCAGACATCGGTCTATACAGGATACATGGTGGATGACTAAATGTTTACAGGATCCATCATTGCACTCCCTATAGATGGCATCCCATGTCCGCACTGTATATTACTCGAGCATGCTCGAGTATTTTTTTTTTTTAGTGCTCGGAGATTGTTTTTAGCGCCACAGCTGAATGATTTACATTTGTTAGCCAGCATAAGTAGATGTGGGGGTTGCTAGGGAATCCCCACATGTAATCAAGCTGTCTAACTAATGTAAATATTCAGCTGCAGCTAAATCGCCGAGCACTAAAAAAAAGTCGAGGACCCCCGAGCATGCTCGAGAAATCTCGAGTAACGAGTATATTGGCTCGTCACTAGTCCTTATACCTGATTATATACCCAGTGTAACATCTGACCTTATGTGATTGGTATATATTCTAGTAGCTGAGTTCAGGCTCCTGATCACTCCTGTAGAGGAGTCTGTATTGCTAAGCGTCTTGCTTCTTCTTCTTCTAGCAGCAGCTTGATCTTTCATCCAGCTCAGGTGACATGACCTCACAGCCACGGTTCATCTCGATCGGCGTGAAAGTTTAAGATGCTGCTATGACTTTGCATTAGAGGGAGCCTGTCGGCAGCTTTAGCAGATATAAGATGTGGCCACCGCCTTTCAGGTTTTGTCTACAGCATTCTATATTGGTGTAGATAAGCCCCCCCCATCCGACCTGTAAAATAAGAAAAGTAAGTTTTATTACTCACCTGGGGGGGGGTCCGATGGGTGTCGCAGGTCCGGGGCCTCCCATTTTTTTGCGATGTTGCTTCATCGCTCGCCTGTGTCGCCCTCTTGCGAAGGCATACTTATCTGTTGAGGGCAGAGGAAAGTACTGCAGTGCACAGGCGCCGGGAAAGGTCAGAGGCCCAGAATTGTTGTGGTTTTATTTTTGTTTTCTTGTATTCATTTGGCAGAACTTCGATAAGCTGAATGTGCGGACAACACACTACACTCCCATCCCGTCCGGCTCCAACCCCTTGAAGAGGGACATCACGGAATATATTAAGTAAGTGATCAGGTATGTACACTCAGCACCACTCTGGCCCATGGACTGTGTCCTGTGCAGCAGAATCATTGTGCGTGGAGGCGAGAGCCGCAGGTCTGGGCAAAGCCCATGGACAACAGTGGTGCTTCTGTTTTATATTCCCCCACCCCTGTTGATGACCAAAAAACAAAAGTTAATGCAAAAGAGGTTCCTTGAGCTTTCTAATAGATCCCCAATTTCATTGCTCTAAAGAACCTGGTAGCCCCAGCTGGCGATGGACCGCTGCATACTCGCAGTGTTGAGTCTATTAGTCTCATTACAGCACCCCTGACTGCGAGACCACGCAGACTTATGTAAGACCCCCTATCTCTGTAGTTGGTCGGGCTATGGTGCACATCTTGCGTTGTGGAAGACTCCACATAAAGTGCTGGGGATATTATTTTTCTCTTACGACAGTGCTTCTCTTAACTGTGGAATAACCGTTTAATTTCTGATCAGAACAGGTTTTATTAATCTGGATAAACCCGCCAACCCGTCCTCGCATGAAGTGGTCGCATGGATCCGTCGTATTTTAAGGGTAGAGAAAACTGGTCACAGCGGCACATTGGATCCTAAAGTCACCGGTTGCCTCATTGTCTGTATCGACCGCGCCACTCGTCTCGTGAAGTCGCAGCAGAGTGCAGGTGGGTCACTCGTCTTGCTTACACTGTGCTTTATTACACTGTGTGTGCTTTAGTGTGTAACACGCTGACACTTGTTCTGTGCTTTGTTTCTTGTAGGGAAAGAATATGTTGGTATCGTGCGTCTCCATAATGCGATAGAGAACGAGCAGGTTCTGTCCCGGGTAAGGTTCTCCCCAGCACATGTTTGTCTGGCTGTAATGGCCCCTCCAGTTTACGTGATGACACAGTTTATCCATTCTCTGATCCTTGGTCTGTCTCTAAGCACTTGCTTTCCTTCACTGGAGTCTGGTGTGCTGGAGGCACTGTTGGGGCTGGTGACCTGCGTTTTGCAGCGTGACCTGCGCCTGGTGCTGAGAGCAGGAGATAACAGATTAAGGTCAAGAAGATGCTTTGCTGTCTGATAAACGTGGCCTGTTTTCTTATTTATGTTGCTTTGCTATTTCCAGAATATATTAAGGTGTTTGTTTTTTTTTTTTCTTTTCTCAGGCTCTTGAAACCCTCACGGGTGCACTGTTTCAGAGACCACCATTAATAGCTGCTGTAAAGAGGCAGCTGCGTGTCCGAACAATCTATGAAAGTAAACTAGTAGAATATGACCCTGAACGCCGGCTGGGTGAGTGAACTGTGCCCACGTCAACTGGGGAAGCTTGCGCCCCTGTCTGTCGCTCTAGTCATTCTCTATCTTGCTGCCCGAAAAAGCAAAGTGTAACAATCACAACCCCAGTGGTCGAGCAGGTGCACTGCCCCTCCATTCTGATGGGAATGAAGGGTCATGGTTTTGATTGAACCCTCACATTTTAGCAGTGGCCAGACAGAACTGTTCAATTGCTCTGTTTCTGACTTATCGGTGGGGTGCTGGGTGTCTGGCACTGACTGTCATATGCAAGAAAGTCAACCATCAGCACTCAGCTTGGGGGATGCACGCTCCAAAGTCCAAGGATCCAATCGGACCAAAAGTCACAGAGAAAAGAAGAGCAGCATCCATACCAGGTGATAGATGTCCAAAAAACGATTTATTCTGCCATCAAAAGTAACTTTTGATGGCAGAATAAATCGTTTTTTGGACATCTATCACCTGGTATGGATGCTGCTCTTCTTTACTTTGTGACACTGACCGTCAGACATTGATAACCTATCTCAATGATTGGTCAATGGATAAAGTAGTGGGCAGCTTCCTTTCTAGGACAGCGCACAGTATTGAGCCATATGATGTATGTGAACTCTCAGGAACCTTGTGTGATGCTGACATGTATCTATCACCCAATAACTGATGGCTCTTACTGAAATGCATGCGCATATATATTAATTTTTTTTTTTTTAATGAAATGTTTTAACTTTGTCCCCGGTTATCCCACAGGCATATTTTGGGTGAGCTGTGAAGCCGGTACATATATCCGAACGTTATGCGTCCACATTGGTTTGCTTCTCGGGGTTGGTGGTCAGATGCAGGAACTTCGCAGGGTTCGGTCGGGTGTCATGGGAGAGAAGGTAAGTAACTCAGTACTGTGCCCCCAAATGCGTTGAGTTCAGCCACAGGCTTCTCCCTGCGGTCTGTTAGTTAGCTTTGGGACATTATTAAGCTCACAGGACTCTGGGCACATTGTGTCTTGTCCTTTTGAGCTGACAATTGATTACGTAAGATCTTGCGTATATCGGATTGTTTTTTATTTGTTGTCTTTTGCCTCTAGGACCATCTGGTCACGATGCATGATGTAATGGATGCTCAATGGCAATATGATAACAATAAAGATGAAAGCTATCTGCGTAGGGTTGTCTTCCCGTTGGAAAAACTGCTGGTATCCCATAAAAGATTGGTTATGAAGGACAGTGCAGTAAGTCGGCTTCTCACTTTCTACCTGGCAATGCTATTCTACAATCTGTATTGCTCAGACATGATTTTTTTATTCTTCCCCTTTTTTATTAAAGGTTAACGCTATATGTTATGGGGCAAAGATCATGCTCCCTGGTCTTCTGAGGTACGAGGATGGCATTGAAATAAACCAGGATATAGTGGTGGTCACAACCAAAGGAGAAGCCATCTGCATTGGTAAGATGTGGGTTTTAGGCGAAGTGCACACGCTGCGGATTTTGCTGCGGGTCCGCAGTACAATGTAAACCTATGGGAAACGCAATCAGCAGTGCCCATGCTGCGGGAAAAAATGCGCGGAAACGCAGCGGTTTATATTCCGCAGCATGTCAACACTTTGTGCGGATTCCGCTGCGGCTTACACCTGCTCCACAATAAAAAAACCGCAGTGGAATCTGCACTAATTCCGCAATAAATCCGCAGGAAAAACGCAGTGCCTTTTACCTGTGGATTTCACAAATCCGCTGCGGAATAATCTGCAGAGCTCCAAAATACGTGTGCACATACCCTTACACTGGCCAAAAGTTTTGACACTGATACAAACTTTTGGCTTTCAACAAGTTTGATCTTTCAGTGTTAAGATCTTTTCATCGGCTGTTTCTATGGTTACTGAAGTGCGATAATCGGCAATTCATAAGTTTACACTTTTTATTGACTTTCTGTAAAGCCTCAATATTTACAGAGTGCTCCCTTATTTTTCCAGACTTCTGCCCTTTGTCTTCCTGGCAGGTGGATATCGGCTTCTGAGCCAAGTGTTCTCTGACAACATATTTTTGCTTGGGGATAATCACAATTTAGGTTTATCCACTTGCTGTTTCAGAACTGACCTCGTTTTCAATTGGATCGAGATCAGGAGTTGCTGGGCCATGAACCCAGAACTAATTTGTTTGTTCAGCCACTTAATTATCACTGCTATCTTGTCACATGGTCTCCATCAGTCTGGATGCTTGGGGGATGTGCAGAGTAGCTGTCACCTTTTCATCTCTGGACAATCCTCCAGATGTCCTGAAGGGGCTTCATCAGAGAAAATAACTTGACCCTAGTCCTCTGTAGTGTACCTGGACTTCCTGCAGAATGTCACTGTCGACTGTCTTCAGGAGGCAAGTCGCGTCAGCCTTCACCTCGCTGTGCAGATGCAATGACTCCTGTTGAAGCACATTGGAGCTAGAAATGGCCGTCCAGTTTCTTTCTGAGCCTGCTGTCATGTTTTTTTAACCTTTCCAAATAAGAATTTAAGGGGTGGTGAGTGCCATTTTTCTTCTGGCATTCCACAGACACCTGCTGCTATTGAGCAAGCTTTGCGCTGGTGCTGAACTGATCCAGTAGCTGAATGCTCTTTTTAGGATGCGGTCCTGGCACTGGCTTGGTCACCCTGAAGCCACCTTCACAACAACTGACCCACTCTTAAAGTTCTTGGTATCTGATAATCTTACAAGTGGCAATGTCCTTGCTTGTAAAGCCCTTTTGATCCAAAGCACTGATGACTTCATGTGTTACCTTTTTTTGAGGTAAGGCTATGATTTCAAGCTTTAGCCCTTTTAAAGCAACCAGTCTGCTCCTATAATTCAATCAGCAGACGCAGTGATATCAGCTGCCTTGTCCTCATTAACTCTACTGAGCCACCGAGATCAGTGACGCTGTGTAAGCAGGTCATTTTTGTGGCACAGAAATGTAATGGAAATTTTTTTTTTAAATTGTTTTGGTGATTGCACTCCATCTTTACCAGGAAAATTTAAGTTAATCTGTCTCAATAACAACTTTGTCATGCAAATTGTCACTAAAAACTGAAGCAACAAACTTTGTGAAAACTGAAACTGGTCAGCCTCAAAATTTTAACCACTTCCTATTTTGGTGAAAACGACATGTACACTAGCAGCAGTAGACCAAGATCAGATCGTTGCATCTGGTGAGCGTGTGCCGACGTCATTGTGGAGGGAGGGGGCACTGTAACATCGCTTCTTGTGATTGCTGTGTATAGAGGGGTTACAGGCTCAGTATATTAAGTCGTGTCTTCCCTTTTCAGGCACTGCCCTTATGACTACAGCTGTCATCTCTACATGTGACCACGGCGTTGTGGCAAAGATTAAACGTGTTATCATGGAGAGGGACACCTACCCCCGCAAGTGGGGCCTCGGGCCTAAGGTAAGACTTCCCTGGATGGTGGGGGGCCTCGGGCCTAAGGTAAGACTGCCCTGGATGGTGGCTACCGTAAGTCAGTGAGCCATATGATGTATGCATGATTTGTGAACTTCGTGATGATGACACTATATCTATCACCCTATGACTGATGGCTTCTATTGTCGTACTTTCATATTGACCAGACCTGCCACCCCAATTGATTGGCTAATACGGCAGCGGCTATTTTTGTGGACTAAAGTTAACTTTTCTTTAAACTTTCCAGGCAAGTCAGAAAAAAATGTTGATTCAGAAAGGGATGCTAGACAAGCACGGGAAGCCGAATGAGAACACGCCGGCAGGCTGGAGCCATGGATATGTGGATTACAGGTAACTGCAGTCACTTTATTGCCGTGCCTCCCACCCACCATGTATGTAGTGTGTTATTAATCGGGGGGGGGGGTGTCTTGCAGTTCAGCACAGAAGAAGGTGGCCGCTGCAGAAGTGGAGACTCCAGCAAAGGTTTGTCTGTGCATTCTTCTTACATGCAGGAAGTTATCCCCTTCTTGCCGACCTGTGGTATTATAGGGGAGTCATCCTGCAAGATAAAATGGCTATTGCTAATCAGAGAAGCATTATGTGCCTCTCCTGTTCAGGCATATGGCTGACACTTCCATTGCTGTTGTTTTGTTTTATTGGGGTAAACTTTGGGTTTAATCTTTATTTTTTATATTTTTGTTTTTTATTTTTTTTTCCCCCTCGTGTTAGAGGAAGCATGTGAGCGAGTCAGAAAGTGACACGGCAACGCCCGTTTCCACAAAAAAAATGAAGGTAATGTCTAGCCTTGACCAAATCTTTTAGTTTGGTCCTCATCTCCTGTTTCTGTCTTGAGTTCAGATCCCTCTTATTTTTATTTTATTTATTTTTTTACACCAGCTACAAAAAAAGTGAGGACTTACGTTTTACATTAGTGTCAAGCAACTACCTAGCGGTATGGCCCAATCAGTGAACATATTGCAGCTATTAACGATTTCCTGGTTCAAAAACTGAAGCATATGACAAAAAGTTAAGCCCACTGTTAATTTCTTGCAGTGCTTTTCAGGGCAATACTTGGCCTGCCATTGTATTTCCATTACCACTGCAGCCCATTAAAAGACCCAAAGTAGCAATGTTCACCGCTGTGATGATCTCTGCAAACAGCCTAGTGACACATCACTGGAGTCGGGGTCTCCGCCTCTACATTATGGTGCTGTCAGATTACCTAGGAAACCCTGCTGACAGATTCCCTTGAGTCATTGACTGAATATTTGTCGTTTTGGAAATCAAACTGCTGGTTACTTTGCCTGCTGCGTGTCTGAATCCAGTTGAATTCTGACAAGGAAAACCTGATTTGGCAGCAATAGGATCACGTGCACCTTCCCTTAGGGTTAGGCATGACTCTTATGGTCCGTATAGTTTTATTTTCTTTACTAACAATGTACAAATAGTTGGTAACCGATATAATCCAAGTAGATGAAATGGCGGACCACGTCTATGTGTAAAGAATGCCTGTGTTCTCCACAGATTAAACCGGAGAGTGGCAGTGACAGTGAAAGTGCTTTAAAACCAAAGAAAAAGAAGAAAAAGAAACATGAAGAGGAGAATGTGACCGAAGATTCTCCACAGGTGAGTACTATTCAGTGGGACGGCCCCTGCGTTGCACAGTTAAACAGTCTGTTTGGGGTTGGGGGACCTTACAGATAATTTGCTGGGAGTTAATGATTTGGTCTAGTGTCCCGCTTTAGATTGAGCCTTTTCTTTTTCTGTTATGCTATGTGTTCACACATTGCTTTTTTTTTTATTTTCCCTGCAGCCAAAAAAAAAAAAAAAGCTGCAGACAAAGCACAGGTTTTGCTGACTTTTCTTGTGCTGTGTTCTTTTTTTTTTTTTTTTTTTTTTTTTAAATTCAAAGTGCAGAAAGGCGACAAAGTTTCCATCAGTTTTTCCAATGTTTAGGTACGGCCGGATGTGAAACCCATTCTTTTATTTTTGTGATTGTTTTCACAAGTCTGAGCCACAATATCTCTGTATCCTCTCATGAGCCTGGATGTTTGTATTAATTAGTACGGTGTAATTAAATTGGTGATATGCTAAAGCAAACAAAACCTGACCAACCCATGCCCGACCAATGTGGGAAAGTAAACCACGCCTTACCTATTCCATTCTGTCAGTCTTAAATAAACAACGACAAGTCCATGCGACTCTCCACGCTGTTTTCTTCAACTCGTATGAATATTTTTCTTCAGAATAGTCATTTTTCAGACATAACTTTTTCTACTAAATAATTTGATCAAATTTCCTTATTTTCTTTTCAAAACGTTTTGTGGTTTCACAAGGACTGCATTGGTGACCAACTGACATTCCTTGTGACAGCCCAAGACAGAAGCTATGTTCACACGTGGCTGCTTTTTATGAGAATTTGAAACTGTTTTTACGGCAGCAATAAGCTCACGTGCACCTTCCCTTAGGTTTATACAGGTCATAAGATACATGCCTAACTTGAGTTTTATTTGCTGTACTGACTGTAAACAATACATCTAATTAATAACCAATATACTGTGTATACTCCGTGTAACCGTGTAACCACCGATTGACCAAACCGCTGCACGGCCAGCTCTACCCTCACCTACTGTATCCTCACCCATCCCTTGTAGATTGTGAGCCCTCGCGGGCAGGGTCCTCTCTCCTCCTGTACCAGTTGTGACTTGTATTTTTCAAGATTATTGTACTTGTTTTATTATGTATACCCCTCCTCACATGTAAAGCGCCATGGAATAAATGGCGCTATAATAATAAATAATAATAATAATACTCGAGTATAACGTTTGCGCAGCACTATATGGGGCAAATGAGTCTATGGAGCATCTTATGGGGCCATTATTAACCTTTATGCAGGATTATATGGGGCGTATTTTAATATGGAGCATCTTATGGGGCCCATAATGAACTGTATGGAGCATTATATGTGGGGCTCCTGATTCAATGTGGATATTCAAAAACACTTAACCTACTGATGTCTCAATTAATTTTACTTTTATTGGTATCTATTTTTACTTTTGACATTTACCGGTAGCTGCTGCATTTTCCACCCTAGGCTTATACTCGAGGCATTAAGTTCTCCCAGTTTTTTGTGGCAAAATTAGAGGGTCGGCTTATACTCGACTATATACGGTAATACAAGTAGACGAAGCAGTAATTAAGGACCAAGATAAAGTGTAAGGATGCCTATGTTCTCCACAGAGTAAACCGGAGAGTGGTAGTGACGGTGAAAGTGCCTTAAAACAAAAGAAAAAGAAGAAAAAGAAACATCAAGAGGAAGAGGAGAATGTGACGGAAGTAAGTTCATAGAAAAAAAACAATTGCAAATGTAAAAGCCGGGGGAGGTTGAATTGGTCAGACATGGTTTACATTTGTCGTGCATTGCTTGCTTTCACTCATTGGTAGGGCATTGTTTACTCTCATACGTAGGAGCCTGGATGATATAGTAATGATACCACTGAGCCAATGTGCTGCCCATATGTACTAATACGATGAGGCTACCATGGTTTAAACTTTTTGGGAAAAATAGGTTTCACATCTTGCTATTTTTTTGCCAAAAACTGATGGCCTTGTTCTTGCACCTACAAACTATTGCTTAGCCTAAGACAGAAGCTCTCTGCCAACTGAGCGCTTCTTTGTTTGGGAGTTGGAATATTTTTCTGCTGGCATGTCTAAAGTGTATAGGGGGTATTTGATAATTCAAAGACCATAATATCGGCATTGTGTTTTGGCAGTCTGGCATGAATGTATGAATACTCATTCTTTAGACGTTTCAATGTCCATTTTAGATCTGCTTTCGATGGGCTTCACATTTACAACAAAAATTGACTCTAAATATCTTGGCCATGATGGCAAGTCAGATTTAGCTTTTTTTTAATTATTATTTTGAACAATAACTTAACCAATTCAGTTGTAGAATTAAGGTTACTTAATATACTGGACTTAAGCTGGGTTCATAAGATTTTAATCCAATTTTTATCTTTTTCAGTTGACTAAAAGCATGAAAAAGAAGAAAAAGAAACACAAAGAAGCTTCTGAATAAAGATGTCCATGCTTTCTTGTCAGTGGTGGAATGCGCTCGGGCGCTCTGTTCTCTGCTACTGAGATACTACTTTGTCCTGTTTTAAGGATTGTATAGATTTTTATTTTGTGTACATTTTTGAGATCCCTTTTGTACATGACTTGATAAGTGGTGAATTATGGATGTTGAAAATAATGATTTGGCTCAACTTTCAATTTTTTTTTCTTCCCCTAATAAACATTCATTTTTACAATGTGCCTTGTGCGATCAGTTTGTTTTGTGCTGTTCCTGACATGAGTGTTCTCTGTAGACACTGAGAAGGAAAGACGTGCTGATTGGCCATGTTGGGATAGTGTAAGTGAAGAACATGCAGATGTGGATATTCTTCCCGATTTATTAGTTTGTTTTTGCCAGAATTGTTTTGAAACTGTTTGAAATTTGCTAATTGTCTCCACTATCTGGCAGCTGCATCTTTTTTTCTTCGTTGTCCACCTCACCCTCTCAACTGTTGAACCCATAATTTACACTACTGTAGTGGATGAAATTATGACTAAGTACTCTAACCTCTTGATGAATTTGGTGCATCTTGCACCACCGCACACTGCACCAAGACTGATTAATAAAGACTAGAATTTACTCGGACTCCCATGACAGCACGACGAGAGAGGGGATCCGCCCATCAGGAACAGGAAACCTACAGATACAAAAAAGCGGCACCTCTCCCCTGCCTCAGTTGGTTTCCTGTTCCTGCGGGGACGGGTGCCTACAGAAGGAGCCCAGGCCGGCCGAATCCGGTAGCGTGGGGGTCTCCTACCTCGGCCGGTGCGGAGATCCCTGGAGACGCCACAGTGGTCCTTGCTAGATTGCATGTCGGTGGCGTTCGCAGCAGGGAGCGGAGTCCGCAGCAGGGAGCGGAGTCCGGAGGATTTCCTGCCTCAATCAGCGTCGGCGCAGGTAAGTATCTCCCATTGGTGGTGCAGTGGTACAGTGTGTTTGCGGGTGCCAGGGTCAGGACTGTGTGGGTGAGCACCCGGAGCGCTACGATTCATCCCCGGCGTCCTGCACCGCTCTCGGCGGCGTGCTGGAGCGTTTCTGGGTGCAGTAACGGGGGGGTGGGGCGGAGTTAGTAGCCGCTTCCGGGTCGCCGGATGTCTGCGCATGCGCGGTAGATCCAAAATGGCGGTGCCCATCGCATCCTGAACGTCGGTTTTCCCGCAAGGCCCCCTACCCTCCCTGCTGTGTCCTGGGCCAATAGGGATAGCGCTGGCCTATCTGCTGACCGGATCCAAGGGGGATTTAAGCAGGTGACGATGTTAGAACCCTGCTTTTGGTCGCAATTCGTCATGTTAACCGCTCTGCATATAAGGGGAAAAGAAAACGTCAAAGTGGACTTTCTAAGCCGCAACACCTTAAGGCAAGGGGAGTGGTCTCTAAACAGTCTCGTGTTCAACCAGATTGTCCACAAATGGGGACATCCAGAGGTAGATTTATTTGCCACCAGGGACAACCGAAAGACAATAAAATTCTGTTCCCTAAATCCCAGGGAGAATCCTCTGGCGGTAGACGCCTTTCTGATCAATTGGGTTTTTTCCTATCGCCACGACAGCACCCACAACGAGAGAGGGGATCCGCCCACCTTCCGGACAGGAACCTACAGGTTAAAAAGGGGCGGTCCCCCTCGCCCTCCAGTTTGGGTTCCTGTCCGGACGGTGGGAGCCTACAGGTCACCTACCCGGGTCCGCCAAGCCTCTGCGGTGTCCAGGTGAGAACGGCAGAGTCGGGGGCCCGGAAGCAGCGTCGGGGGAAGTCCTGTGTCCAGCTTCCCCCCTCGTCTGGCAAGGAGCGGCTGAACGCCGAAGTGGCGTTCCCAGGGGAAGGCACGCCGCCCTGGGTCGTCCACACGCGCGCGACGCTGCGGGAGCAGGTCGGCGCTTATGACCCGGAAGTGATCTAACGACTTCCGGAGGAGGCCGGGAGGAGGAGCGCGGGACCTTTGAAAAGAAGGCAGCGCTTGGTGAGTGGTGTGCGGCAACATGTCTTCCACAGGAGATGCCGAACACCGAAAAGGAGAGCAGCAGCAGATCTCAGAGTGGAGATGTGGCACGCGGGCAGCAGGATCCTGGCACGTCACATCGCACCTCACCCCCTCAGAAACCGGTACTCTAATTTCATCAGCAGTGGTGAGTGTTATATCTGAGCCACTGGCTGATACAACTGTCTTCTATTCTATGTTTTGTTATAGGGGAAGAAGGCCTCAAAGTCCAAACATAAGCAGTGTGCGTTATGCACGGAGCCACTACCTGACACCTATGTAAAGAGATTGTCAGACGTGTATATGCCGTACGTTAGAGGAAGAGGCCCCCCTTCGTGTATCGGATTTGAGGGAAGTAATTAGGGAAGAAATAAAATCTCTTAAATCTAAGCGGCATGAGAAGAGTAGTATGGAAATGGTATCCGATTCCAGCCCTTCGTTGCAAGAGGGCGAGTGCTCGGAGAGTTCATCACCATCCTCCTCAGATGAGGAAGGAAGGCCTTGCTTTGCCACAGATAATATGGAGACTTTAATTAAGGCAGTCCGTGCGACTATGGGTGTGGCTGAGAGTAAAGAGCCGAAAACAACCCAGGAGATCATGTTCGCAGGGCTGAGCCAGAGAAGTCGCAAAGCTTTCCCGGTGGTAGATACCATTAAAGATCTGGTCAAACGGGAGTGGGACAAGCTGGATAAAGGGTTCTTACCTTCGGCCGCAAAAAGAAGGTACCCCTTTGAGGATGACACCTTATCCCAGTGGATGAAGATCCCAAAAATAGATGCGGCAGTAGCCTCTACCTCGAAAACAGGCTCGCTACCGTTAGAGGATGTAGGACTCCTTAAAGATCCTTCAGACAGGAAGGCTGACATGCTCCTTAAGAAGGTGTGGGAAGCATCATCTGGAGCATATAGTAACATAGTAAGGCCGAAAAAAGACATTTGTCCATCCAGTTCAGCCTATATTCCATCATAATAAATACCCAGATCTACGTCCTTCTACAGAACCTAATAATTGTATGATACAATATTGTTCTGCTCCAGGAAGACATCCAGGCCTCTCTTGAACCCCTCGACTGAGTTCGCCATCACCACCTCCTCAGGCAAGCAATTCCAGATTCTCACTGCCCTAACAGTAAAGAATCCTCTTCTATGTTGGTGGAAAAACCTTCTCTCCTCCAGACGCAAAGAATGCCCCCTTGTGCCCGTCACCTTCCTTGGTATAAACAGATCCTCAGCGAGATATTTGTATTGTCCCCTTATATACTTATACATGGTTATTAGATCGCCCCTCAGTCGTCTTTTTTCTAGACTAAATAATCCTAATTTCGCTAATCTATCTGGGTATTGTAGTTCTCCCATCCCCTTTATTAATTTTGTTGCCCTCCTTTGTACTCTCTCTAGTTCCATTATATCCTTCCTGAGCACCGGTGCCCAAAACTGGACACAGTACTCCATGTGCGGTCTAACTAGGGATTTGTACAGAGGCAGTATAATGCTCTCATCATGTGTATCCAGACCTCTTTTAATGCACCCCATGATCCTGTTTGCCTTGGCAGCTGCTGCCTGGCACTGGCTGCTCCAGGTAAGTTTATCATTAACTAGGATCCCCAAGTCCTTCTCCCTGTCAGATTTACCCAGTGGTTTCCCGTTCAGTGTGTAATGGTGATATTGATTCCCTCTTCCCATGTGTATAACCTTACATTTATCATTGTTAAACCTCATCTGCCACCTTTCAGCCCAAGTTTCCAACTTATCCAGATCCATCTGTAGCAGAATACTATCTTCTCTTGTATTAACTGCTTTACATAGTTTTGTATCATCTGCAAATATCGATATTTTACTGTGTAAACCTTCTACCAGATCATTAATGAATATGTTGAAGAGAACAGGTCCCAATACTGACCCCTGCGGTACCCCACTGGTCACAGCGACCCAGTTAGAGACTATACCATTTATAACCACCCTCTGCTTTCTATCACTAAGCCAGTTACTAACCCATTTACACACATTTTCCCCCAGACCAAGCATTCTCATTTTGTGTACCAACCTCTTGTGCGGCACGGTATCAAACGCTTTGGAAAAATCGAGATATACCACGTCCAATGACTCACCGTGGTCCAGCCTATAGCTTACCTCTTCATAAAAACTGATTAGATTGGTTTGACAGGAGCGATTTCTCATAAACCCATGCTGATATGGAGTTAAACAGTTATTCTCATTGAGATAATCCAGAATAACATCCCTCAGAAACCCTTCAAATATTTTACCAACAATAGAGGTTAGACTTACTGGCCTATAATTTCCAGGTTCACTTTTAGAGCCCTTTTTGAATATTGGCACCACATTTGCTATGCGCCAGTCCTGCGGAACAGACCCTGTCGCTATAGAGTCACTAAAAATAAGAAATAATGGTTTATCTATTACATTACTTAGTTCTCTTAGTACTCGTGGGTGTATGCCATCCGGACCCGGAGATTTATCTATTTTAATCTTATTTAGCCGGTTTCGCACCTCTTCTTGGGTTAGATTGGTGACCCTTAGTATAGGGTTTTCATTGTTTCTTGGGATTTCACCTAGCATTTCATTTTCCACCGTGAATACCGTGGAGAAGAAGGTGTTTAATATGTTAGCTTTTTCCTCGTCATCTACAACCATTCTTTCCTCACTATTTTTTAAGGGGCCTACATTTTCAGTTTTTATTCTTATACTATTGATATAGTTGAAGAACAGTTTGGGATTAGTTTTACTCTCCTTAGCAATGTGCTTCTCTGTTTCCTTTTTGGCAGCTTTAATTAGTTTTTTAGATAAAGTATTTTTCTCCCTATAGTTTTTTAGAGCTTCAATGGTGCCATCCTGCTTTAGTAGTGCAAATGCTTTCTTTTTACTGTTAATTGCCTGTCTTACTTCTTTGTTTAGCCACATTGGGTTTTTCCTATTTCTAGTCCTTTTATTCCCACAAGGTATAAACCGCTTACACTGCCTATTTAGGATGTTCTTAAACATTTCCCATTTATTATCTGTATTCTCATTTCTGAGGATATTGTCCCAGTCTACCAGATTAAGGGCATCTCTAAGCTGTTCAAACTTTGCCTTCCTAAAGTTCAATGTTTTTGTGACTCCCTGACAAGTCCCCCTAGTGAAAGACAGGTGAAACTGCACAATATTGTGGTCGCTATTTCCTAAATGCCCAACCACCTGCAGATTTGTTATTCTGTCAGGTCTATTAGATACTATTAGGTCTAAAAGTGCTGCTCCTCTGGTTGGATTCTGCACCAATTGTGAAAGATAATTTTTCTTGGTTATTAGCAGAAACCTGTTGCCTTTATGGGTTTCACAGGTTTCTGTTTCCCAGTTAATATCCGGGTAGTTAAAGTCCCCCATAACCAGGACCTCATTATGGGTTGCAGCTTCATCTATCTGCTTTAGAAGTAGACTTTCCATGCTTTCTGTTATATTTGGGGGTTTGTAACAGACCCCAATGAGAATTTTGTTACCATTTTTCCCTCCATGAATTTCAACCCATATGGACTCGACATCCTCATTCCCTTCGCTAATATCCTCCCTTAAAGTGGACTTTAGACAAGACTTTACATAGAGACAAACCCCTCCTCCTCTCCGATTTTTACGATCCTTTCTAAACAGACTGTAACCCTGTAAGTTAACTGCCCAGTCATAGCTTTCATCTAACCATGTCTCGGTTATTCCCACTATGTCAAAGTTACCTGTAGATATTTCTGCTTCTAGTTCTTCCATCTTGTTTGTCAGGCTTCTGGCGTTTGCGAGCATGCAGTTTAGAGGATTTTGTTTTGTTCCAATCTCCTCACTGTGGATTGTTTTAGAAATGTTCTTACCTCCCTTCTGAGTATGTTTTCCTGGGTCGTCTTTGTTCGAGTCTAATGTTTTTCTTCCCGTCCCCTCTTCTTCTAGTTTAACGCCCTCCTGAGCCTTTAAGCCCGCAATCGCAGGCACCTGTACGGCAAGATCAGTTATGGTCTGGGTGACTCAGCTGGAGGAACAGCTTAAAGCAAAAGTACCCAGGGATAAATTGTTAAACTCCCTGTCTCAGGTCAGGGAAGGAGCGGCTTATCTAGCGGATGCCTCGATTGATTCCCTGAAATTGGCTGCAAGATCGGCGGGTCTCTCAAATGCAGCCCGACGGGCACTTTGGCTAAAAACCTGGAAGGGGGATGCTCAGGCAAAAGCCAAATTGTGCTCCATTCCATGTAGGGGTGAGTACCTATTCGGCCCGGTGCTGGATGACATCCTTGCAAAGGCAGAAGACAGAAGGGATTTCCTAAAACGTTTAATCCCACTTTTAGGAATGCCTTCCGGAGACGCATGCCCTTCAGAAGATTCCAGTCAGACCAGCAGGGAAATAATCGCGACTGGGAAACATCGGATCAAAAGAAGAAAGGTGGATACTATAAGAACCCTTCATCTTTCTCAAGACGTAGACGTAATTACAGATAAAACTGATCTACCAGTAGGGGGAAGACTAAAGTTCTTCTCAGATAAATGGAAAAAGATTACTTCTAGTGCCTGGATAATGGGGGTGATTGAGTCAGGATAAAAATTAGAATTTTTGAGAACTCCACCAAATCATTTTGTGATAACATCACTGGACACTCCGGCCCAACAACAGGCCTTAGAATTAGAGATTCAACAATTGCTTACAAAGCGAGTTATTGAAGAGGTACCAAAACATCAGGAGAAGACGGGTTTTTATTCTCCGCTATTCTTAATATCTAAACCTGATGGGTCCTTTAGGACTATCATAAATTTACGTAAATTGAATAAATATCTTCAGTACCACGCTTTTAAAATGGAATCCATTAAATCAACAACTAAGCTTTTGTTTCCTAGGTGCTACATGTCGGTCTTGGATCTAAAAGATGCGTACTACCATCTTCCAGTTCACAGAAATCACCAGCAATTCCTCAGGATGGCAGTATGGGTAAACCATCAGATTAAACATTTCCAATATTTGGCAATGCCCTTTGGTCTATCCATGGCACCTAGAATTTTTACTAAAGTTATCTCGGAAGTAATGGCCCATATTAGGGAAAAGGAAACCCTTGTAGTGCCCTATCTAGACGATTTTTTGATAGTTGGAAATTCAATTGCTCAGTGTACGTTTAGGGTAAATGCCATAATATCATCCCTACAGGAACTCGGGTGGATAGTCAACTGGGAAAAGTCAAAACTGGAACCCACAAGACGTCAAATCTTTCTAGGAGTTCTTCTAGACTCAGAAGATCAGTCATCCTTCCTACCAGAAGAGAAGAAGCAGAAGATCATTCAAAGAATCACGGCCGTAAGGAAAACTCCAAACTTAAGTTTAAGAGACGCAATGTCTCTACTAGGATCTTTGACTGCGTGTATATCGGCAGTGAGATGGGCTCAGGCTCATACTCGAATGCTTCAATACGAGGTTCTTCAAGCAGAGAAAGATCTTCACGGTGCTCTGAGCAGAAAATTCGGTCTATCACCCGCCACTCTTCACGATCTGAGATGGTGGCTCAATCTGGCACATTTGTCAAAAGGGGTTCTCTGGACCATCACTCCGAACAACGTAATTACAACAGATGCCAGTCCGTTCGGTTGGGGAGCCCATATGGGAGACATTCTAACCCAAGGGCGATGGTCGATTCAAGAATCCCAGAATTCCTCAAATCTAAGAGAGCTTGTGGCAGTCAAACAGGCTCTTCTTTGCTTACTACCATCCCTGAGGAATGCACATGTACAGATACAAACAGACAATATGACTGTGGTAGCCTACATCAATCATCAGGGGGGGACAAGATCACGATCCCTAATGACCACTACAGCACAGATATTGTCTCTGGCCGAGAATCACTTACAATCCCTGTCGGCAGTTCATATAAAAGGGGAACTCAATATAGAGGCGGACTATCTCAGTCGCCATTCCCTTCGTCAGGGAGAGTGGTCCCTAGACCAACAGATATTCGATCGAATAGTCAATCTGTGGGGTTTGCCGATAATAGATCTATTTGCTACGAGGAAGAACAGGAAGGTCAGGAGGTTCGCATCCTTGCACATAGCAGACCAACCATTCATAGTGGATTCCCTTCGTGTCCGTTGGGACTTCCAGCTGGCATATGCCTTTCCTCCTATGTGTCTGATTCCGACAGTTCTCAGGAAGATCCGGGAGGAAGGAGCCAGAGTGATCCTAATTGCCCCCTTCTGGCCCAGGAGGCCTTGGTTCTCTCTCCTCAGGACAATGTCAGTGACCGATCCCTGGGTGTTGCCAGTGGTTCCGGAACTCCTTTCTCAAGGTCCATTTCGTCATCCAAATTTGGAGACTCTTCACTTAACGGCTTGGAACTTGAGAGGGAGCTTCTGAAGGAGAGAGGGTTCTCCAATGCTTTAATTACTACCTTATTGAAAAGCAGGAAGGAGGTTACTACAAAGATCTATACAAAAATTTGGAAAAAATTCCTTATGTTTCATCAGCAACCATTAGGAGGTAAGGCTCCGATTTCAGCTATTTTAGAATTCCTTCAGAAGGGCTGGGAATTGGGTTTAGCAGTCAACACTCTGAGAGTTCATGTTTCAGCCTTGGGAGTTCTATATAACAGTGATGTAGCTGGTAATAGATGGGTTGCTAGGTTTATTAAGGCATGTCAGCATTCTAACCCAATCCATATTGTAAGAATACCCCCTTGGGATCTAAATTTGGTGCTTGAGGCATTGACCGAACCTCCTTTTGAGCCATTAGACTCTATTTCGATAAAAAATTTAACTTTAAAGACAGCTCTACTTTTAGCATTAACGTCTGCCAGGAGGGTCAGTGATATACATGCGTTATCAGTAGATCCTCCCTATCTAATAATTCTCCAGGATAAGATTGTCCTAAAACCTGATCCTGCATATTTACCAAAAGTAGCAACTAAATTTCATAGAAGTCAGGAGATTTATTTACCATCTTTCTATGAAAATCCAGGTTCAGAAGAGGAGAAAAAATATCATACCCTAGATGTAAAGAGGGCGATATTAGAATACCTGGATAGGACACAAAGCTGGAGACAGAGTAGGGCTCTGTTTGTTTCTTTCCAGAATCAGAAAAAAGGTTCTGGTGTCACAAAGAACTCTATCGCTAGATGGATTAGAGAAGCGATATGTCTTGCCTATTCTGCCAGGGGAGTAACACCACCAGGAGGCATCAGGGCGCACTCCACTCGGGCCATGGCATCATCCTGGGCGGAGAAGGCAGATGTCCCCATTGAAATGATATGTAAGGCGGCAACTTGGTCATCACCTTCCACCTTTTATAAGCACTATCGCCTTGATCTATCTGCTAATTCCAGCTTACAGTTTGGCCGTTCAGTACTTAGTGCTGTGGTTCCTCCCAGTTAAATAGTCTTTGAAAGTCTCTCGTTGTGGGTGCTGTCGTGGCGATAGGAAAACCGGTTTTTACGTACCGGTAATAGGATTTTACAGAGTCCACGACAGCACCCATACATTCCCCCCCGTATTTAGTTACTTATTCCTGCACTCTGTTGGAAGGTGTGCCTTAGAGATCACTCTATAGAGGTGGTGGTATTTAGTAGTGTTTAAGATAATATTGTCATGTACTGATTCATTGGCGGTATCCCTTGTACTCTGGAACACAAACTGGAGGGCGAGGGGGACCGCCCCTTTTTAACCTGTAGGTTCCTGTCCGGAAGGTGGGCGGATCCCCTCTCTCGTTGTGGGTGCTGTCGTGGACTCTGTAAAATCCTATTACCGGTACGTAAAAACCGGTTTCGGCAGGCTTATGCGTTCCCCCCACTAGGCCTGATACCCCTGGTAATCAGGAAGATAAGAGAAGATCGAGCAAGAGTTATATTAATTGCCCCATTCTGGCCCAGAAGGGCCTGGTTCACTTGGCTCAGGATCATGTCAGTGGAGGACTCCTGGGTACTTCCGGACATTCCAGATTTACTCTACCAGGGTCCGATCAGCCATCCGCAAGTAAAGAGTCTCCATTTAACGGCATGGAGTTTGAGAGGGCGTTACTGAAAAACAGGGTTCTCCTCAAATTTAATTGAGACCCTTATGAAAAGTAGGAAACAGATAACGACAACAATCTACGGTAGAACCTGGCGGAAGTTTCTGGCCTCTTCTGATTTTAATTTAGAAGAGGGGATACCTATAAAACAAATCTTAGAATTCCTGCAAAGAGGCTTAGAGCTAGATCTATCCACTAGTACTCTAAGGGTACAGGTCTCGGCCCTAGAGGCCCTGTTTTCTTGTAACATCGCAAATAATTATTGGATCCCAAGGTTCATTAAAGCATCTGGTAGAACTAGACCCATACATAAGAATAGATCTATGCCTTGGGATCTCAACCTAGTCCTGTCAGCATTGACTAGAGAGCCGTTTGAACCATTACAATCAGCTTCAATTAAGGCCTTATCCCTTAAGACAGCATTTCTGGTAGCAATTACATCTGCCCGTAGAGTGGGAGACATACAAGCTCTCTCCAGGCTTTCCCCTTATACAGAGTTTCTGCCGGATAGGGTAGTCCTCAGACCGGACCCGGCCTATTTACCAAAAGTGTCGTCACGGTTTCACAGGACACAGGAGATAGTTTTACCATCCTTCCTTCCCAATCCCTCCAACCCTAAAGAAGAGCTACTCCATACATTAGATGTTAGGAGATGCCTGCTAGAATACATCTGTTACCGATACATGGAAGAAAGATAATGCGTTATTTTTATCTTTCCAAAGTCCTAGAAAGGGACTCAGGGTATCAAAGTACACACTAGCAAAGTGGATTAGGGAGGCTATCTCTTTGGCTTATACTGCAGGTGGGGGTCCGGCTCCGCAGAATCTGAGGGCGCATTCCACCAGGGCCATGGCTACATCCTGGGCGGAAAATCTGGAGTATCAATCGACCAGATATGTAAGGCGGCCACATAGTCATCCCCGTCCACCTTCTTTAAACACTATAGGTTGGATTTGGGGGTTTCCTCTGATCTCACATTCGGGTTAAGGGTGCTACAGGCCATAGTCCCTCCCTAAGGTACCTTACATCTCTGTAATTCTCTCGTCGTGCTGTCATGGGAGTCCGAGTAAAGCATTGAGCTACTTACGGGTAGCGGCATTTCTCGGAGGCCCATGACAGCACCCTTAGTTCCCTCCCTATTCACGTGGGGGTTGCACTTCCTATAAATGTATATATCTCACGTATGATACCCGGTTCCAATATATGGCTGAAATTTTGTATATAATCTGTATATAGTGTATATTTTTGTGTACCACTAACCGCGGTAGTCCTCTCAAGACTCTGAAATACAACTGAGGCAGGGGAAAGGTGCCGCCCTTTTGTATCTGTAGGTTTCCTGTTCCTGATGGGCGGATCCCCTCTCTCGTCGTGCTGTCATGGGCCTCCGAGAAATGCCGCTACCCGTAAGTAGCTCAATGCTTTTGCACCAGTTCTTGCTTTCCAATCAGAAGAGGCGCGCTAGGTTCTGGCACGAGGCGGTAGTCCAGGGCTCCCAGCTGGTGGCTGCAGACCATGGATTTGGCCGCTGGTCCAGAATCCTGCAAATTGATCTGTTCATCCATTCCCAAACCAATTTATCACAAAAGGTGTATTTATAAAGGCTCTATAAGTCTTGTGCTGATTTGGATGACCCAGTTTTCCTAGGGTGTTATGTGCTAAACTTTACCAGAGCGCAATACTTTCAGGACAACAGATGTAAAATAAGTCTTATCACTGTGAGACTGGTGCAGTTTTGCTTTTATCCTTCCTCTTTGCACAGAGCCATAACCTGATTTCCAGTCTCCCTCCAGGCAGGACATAGTCATTTCTTGACCTCTGTAGGGACAGGATTATCAGGCTATCACCTTAGTACCCTCACTTATCCTCCCTTCTTTTGAGGTCCATGCTGTCAGACTACATCCCCCTTCTCCATACGAGTGGCGGTTATGTATCGTCCTCCCATCAGTTCCTGGATCACTTTGCCACCTGGCTTCCACATTTTCTTTCTTGTGATATCCCCACCCTCATCATGGGTGACTTTAACATCCCCATTGCTTTTCCCCTTTCCCCATCTGCCACTCACCTTTTATCTCTTAACCTCCTCCTTCGGCCTCTTGCAGCATACGAAGTCCTACACCTGAAGACGAAACTCTCTCAACCTGGTCTTCTCCCGGATCTGCTCAGTGCATGATTTTACTAACTCCTCTATCCTGTTCTCTGACCACAACCTTCTTTCGTTCTCTGTCAAGAACTGCCGGTCTAGAAATACATAGGATGTTAACACCCAGAAACTTGTGAAGAACTTGGAGTCATCATTGGCCCCTATCTCCTCCCTCTCATGTCCTGATTCTGAACTGAAACATTATAATGAAGCCCTGCAATGTTCTCTGGATGAAGCTACACCTCCTATATGCAGCGCCCCAGAGTCCTGGTCGTTGCAGTAATGTCGCTCTGCCGCTAAGGGGAGTGATGTTATGTCTGATTGCACTAAAGGAGTTCACCTGACCAGGTATCACAGCACACATTACACTTCACACTCCGACCACCAGGGGGAGCAAAAGGCACTGTATTAGGTCACTCCTCACACTGGTAAAACTGGGGGTTGGTTAGGAAGTTAGGACAGAACGCAGCCTGGGAGAGATCCAGGGAGGACCTGTCAGGGGTGGGTTCCTGGCAGGTACCTAGCAGAACGAATAGAAAGCAATGGAACCGCGCCTGCACTACCTTGCGGCGGTATCCTAAGAAAGGACATGAAGAGAAGGATATTGTGGAAAGTGAGAAACGAGATCAAGTACAAAGGAGAGCCAGTAGGAGTCGTGCCCCGAGAACGGCAACTTCCTACTGAGTCGCGTAGCCGGTGACCGGAACACCGAGGAAGTAACTGACTCTATGCCTTACTTCAAATACCGCAGGACAGTTAATTATAGGTTGGCTGTCTACCATACATCACCTAAGCAGACATAGGGGGCAACTGTGGAGAGGGGCGTCTCTAGGGTCCCAGAATAGCTCCGAGCCTTCCCGTCAAACGGGTGCATCCTATCCAGATAACTTGGGGGACAAAGAGAGAAAGAACGAGAACAGAAGTTGTGAGGACTATCCTGAATGCTTAGCAGGGAAGAACTACAACACACAGGCGCTAGTGGTAGGCACTGATTTCCACCTGCAAAGGGAACTCTGGATGTGCCTTTGGACCGGCCGGACTCAGCCAGCCCTGTTAGCAGTGCTCTGGATTGAGGATCCCGAAGTCTTCAGTAAAAGGTAAAGAGACTGCAACCCTGTGTCCTCGTTATTAACTGCGCCTCACACCATCGCCACCTACACTACTGGGAAGCCCTGGGGATATACTTCACCTGTGGGAAGGTATACCATCTAGCTGCCATTCCATCACCCCAGCGGACCCCTAAGCAGCGTCGGTCGCCCTGACCGAACACCACAGGTGACTTTACGAACCCTTGACAAACTACCATCAACCCTTTCATTGGATGCCCCTTAGCAGGGTCACGGACCGGGTCCAGCCACCGTGACAACCCCAGAACTGAGACCGGACCAGTACCGAGTAACCTGTGGCCCTGTGTCTGGGGGCGCTCCATATACATAGAACAACTCTGCACAGACGGTGCCAACCCTGGCACACTGCAAACACGTTTCCTACAGTGGTGCTTCAAGTGTGCCGAACATCTGTGGAGAAAATCCAATCTACCTGAAGATTTCATCCATTATAATTTTATGCTTAAAACATGCAACTCTGCCTTTCACCTCTCCAAACAAACCTTATTTCAACACCCTCATCGCCTCACTATTCAACAATCCTAAACATCTTGACACTTTTCATTCCCTACTCAAGCCAAGAGTGCAGGCCCCAACCACAGATCTACTAAACTATCTATGCCTGACATTGCCATTTCTGTGTGGTTCTACAACATGCCCACAGTCTTGGGGTCATACTTTATTCAGAGCTTTCCTTCATCCTCACATCCGATCACTCGCTCGTTCTTGTTATCTACACTTCAAAAACATTTCTACAATTTAACCTCTTACTTTCGACTCTGCAAAAACTTACTGTTGCTCTTATTCATTCTCATCTGGACTATTGTAACTCTATTAATCAGTCTCCCTTTTACCAAACTCCCCGCTCCAATCTGTCTCGAATGCTGTTGCCAGGATCATATTCCTCACCAACCGTTACACCGATGCCTCTACCTTGTGCCAGTCATTACACAGGTTACCCATCCACTCCAGAATTCAATATAAACTTATCATTCTCACCCAGAAAGCACTCCACGGATCAGCACCACCCTACATCTCCCTCGTCTGTCTACCACCCTCTGCCCACCGTTCTGCTAATGACCTGGGATTAACATCCTCAATAATCAGAACCTCCCACTCCAGTCTCCAAGACTTTTCATGTGCTGCGCCAATTCTTTGTTCAGTCTGGCCTACCGCCTCAACACATTAACTATCCCTGTGTTGCTCATTCAAAATTTTCATCATTACCAGGATCCTCGTATCATGTTCTCACACGCTTCATGCATTTAATTAGCCCTCTGTGTCTGTACTTTTCCATATTCTGGCTGATAACTGGATCATGCAGCATTACAAGAACACCTGATTTCTTACACTATGGCTGGTCAGAACAACGAAAGCAATTGTCACCATCCACCTTTCGTGTCTCCTGTATTTCCTCATAGATTAAGCTTGGGAACAGCAGGACCCTCATTCCTCTTGGTATGTGTGGATTTATGTGATTGTTATGCTGTAATGTCTTATTGTCTGTACAAGTCCCCTCTAAAATGTAAAGTGCTGCGGAATTTGTTGGCGCTATAGAAATTAAAATTATTATTATAAGGCCTCTCCCACCTTCCAGTGCTTTTCCATGTCCCCACTGGGAACTCCTGAGCCGGTCAAGCCATCCAGGGTGGACACTTAGCTGAGGGACCTGTATCTGACAGTATGGACTCGGGAGTCTCAGCCTTCCCTTCCCTGTCAAGTGGTTTGAGGCCAACACCTTTCTGGATAGAGGTCCTTCGGCCAACAGCCAGCCAGCGCGCCTTCAACAATAATGCACTGCTCCTGGTTTTGCCACTGCTGCCATCCATGGTGGGCTCTCGGTACTACAAGCTTTCCAGTGTGCAGAGGAGACAGAACAGGTAAGTGCACTTTGTAAATGTGGTCTCGAAGGGCAAGGCATCTCGACTGATAGTCGTGCCTTTATGCGGAAGCTGGTCCCTGTCTCTGTTGCAGTCCGGGTGTACAAATATAATTTTAAAGATCTTGTGCTGTGCCCTCATTTATTTGCACATGGTAGTAGGATCGCCTTTATTTTCTCCAGGATGAGTGAGCCTAGGTTTGATAGCTTGTCTGAATTACCAAAACACAAAATAATTTGGACGTCGTATGTCTGCACTAAGGACCTGTATAGAGGCGGTTTCAAATATGGTCCATCTCTTGTGGGAAAGGGTCCTTCCTACCATTGTACGAGTGTTAGCCCACTGTGGATATAACATCAGTTCATGATTTTCTTCCTATGCTTACAGGTGCTTCTCACAAAATCAGAATATCATCAAAAAGTTAATTTATTTCAGTTTTTCAATGCAAAAAGTGAAACTCATATCAATAATCATTTCCCCTTCCTTCTTACCTACCCACCTGTCCTCCTCTGCTGACCTGCTCCTCAACCTCAAATCTGTCCTAATAGAACATAAAACAAGCCGCCCACTCTCCTCCCACCTGCTCTCCCTTTCTCTGCTTTTACTGCTGGCGACATGTCTCCCAACCCTGGACCCCCACAGCTCATATCTCCCATTACTACCGCTCCCTATCTAATAAGAGCTACCGCAATATTTCCAACATAAAACCCATGCCCCTGACCCCCACCCCCCTGCTCCCTTGTTATGGCTGGCAATCAGGCAACACAGCGTGCAGTAATCAGCGCACATACAGAGATCTGGCAATAACCAAAAAACAATAGGACGAGCTCTGAGACGTGGAATCTCTGTAGACTGCAGTACCTAATCTATCCTCACACAACTATAAGCAGCAGTGGATTGCGCCTAACAACTACCTATGCAACTCGGCACTGCCTGAGGAGCTGACTAGCCTGAAGATAGAAATACAAGCCTGACTTACCTCAGAGAAATACCCCAAAGGAATAGGCAGCCCCCCACATATAATGACTGTTAGCAAGATGAAAAGACAAACGTAGGAATGAAATAGATTCAGCAAAGTGAGGCCCGATATTCTAGACAGAGCGAGGATAGCAAAGAGAACTATGCAGTCTACAAAAAACCCTAAAACGAAAACCACGCAAAGGGGCAAAAAGACCCACCGTGCCGAACTAACAGCACGGCGGTGCACCCCTTTGCTTCTCAGAGCTTCCAGCAAAAGTTAATAGCAAGCTGGACAGAAAAAACAGAAAACAAACTAGAAGCACTTATCTAGCAGAACAGCAGGCCCAAGGAAAGATGCAGTAGCTCAGATCCAACATTGGAACATTGACAAGGAGCAAGGAAGACAGACTCAGGTGGAGCTAAATAGCAAGGCAGCCAACGAGCTCACCAAAACACCTGAGGGAGGAAGCCCAGAGACTGCAATACCACTTGTGACCACAGAAGTGAACTCAGCCACAGAATTCACAACACTCCCTCTCTTTGGAGCACTCTAGAATGCCCGCTCAATCTGCAATAAGCTTCATGTGATTCATGACCTTTTTCTCTCTCACAAGCTTGCCTTCCTCAGCCTCACAGAAACATGGCTAACACCCTCTGACACCGCCTCCCCTGCTGCGCTGTGTCATGCCGGACTCAACTTCACCCTTGCCCCGGCAACATACATGGTGGAGAAGTGGGTCTTCTCCTTTCTTCAAACTGCACCTTTAACCCAATCCCACCTCTACCCTCCCCTCTTTTGAAGTCCACTCTTTCCACGTCTACTCTCCCTCCAACCTGCAAGTGGCCGTCATATACCGACCTCCGGGCCCGGCCACTGCCTTTATTGACCAGTTCTCCACCTGGCTTCTTCACTTTCTCTCTGCTGACATTCCCACCATCATCATGGGTGACTTCAACATCCCCACTGATACCCTTCAGTCAGCAGCCTCCAGACTTCTGTCCCTTACTTCATCTTTTGGACTTACTCAGTGGTCGTCCGCAGTCACCCACACAGACGGACATACATTAGACCTGGTCTTCACCCGTCTCTGCTCTCTAACTTCACCACCTCCCCTCTCCTTCTATCTGACCACCATCTGCCCTGTCCTCCTCACCGGTCACCCATGTCCAGCAACATGCGCACCCCGCAGAAACCTCACACACCTAGACACCCACACACTCTCTGACTCTATCCTACCACTGGCATCCATATCCTCACTCCACGACAGAAAGTGCCACTGCTTTCTACAATGCCACTCTCGCATCAGCTATTGACACGGTTGCCCCTCTCATTCATGGCAGAGTGCGACGCATCAATAGACAACCCTGGCACAATAAAACCACTAGAAAGCTCCGGCAAGTGTCCAGGGTTGCAGAGCGGCGTTGGAAGAAACCACATTCGCCGAACGACTTCACTGCATTCAAACAGGCAACACTCGCTTTTAAATCTGCTCTTACTTTTGCTAAACAGGCCTACTTCACAACCCTCATATCTTCCCTATCCTACAATTCCAAACAGTTATTTAAAACCTTTAACTCCCTTCTCCGCCCCCCACTGTCCCCTCCAACCTCCCTCATCTCTGCTGAGGACTTTGCCACACACATTAAAAATAAGGACCAAATAAGGCAAGTCTTCATTGTTCAACCACCACAACCCCTTTGTATACCAGACCAATGCCCAAACCCCATAACCTCCCTATCCAACATCACTGAAGGTGGGTTTAATTGTCTCCTCTCCAAAATGCACCTCACCACCTGTGCGCTTGACCCCATCCCACCTCCTCCCCAACCCTCACCACCACTCTTATCCCATCCCTAACCCACCTCTTCAACCTATCACTAACTTCTAGCACTTTCCCCTCTGCTTTCAAACATGCCACAATCACGCCTATCCATAAAAAACCCAACCCTCGATCCAACTGCTTTGTCCAGCTATCGCCCAATATCACTGCTCCCATTCGCTTCCAAACTCCTGGAGCAGCATGTCCATGCTGAACTTTCCTCCCACCTCTCATCTAACCTGCTCTTTGACAATCTACAATCTAGTTTCCGCCCCATCACTCAACTGAGACAGCCCTGACCAAAATTACTAACGACCTACTTACAGCCAAAGTTAATCTCAATCTATACACTTGGCCTGGGACAACTCATAAAGTCCCATGGATTCCAGTACCACCTTTATGCTGATGACACTCAGATCTACCTTTCTGGCCCAGACGTCACCTCTCTGCTCTCCATAATCCCAAAGTGTCTATCAGCCATATCCTCCTTCTTCTCCTCTCGCTTCCCCAAACTCAATGTGGACAAATCTGAACTCATCATCTTTCCTCCATCTCATAGATCTTCCCTACCTGACCTATCTATCGCAATCAATGACATCATGCTTTCCCCGTACTGGAAGTCTGCTGCCTTGGAGTAACCCTTGACTCTGCCCTGTCCTTCAAACCGCACATTCAAGCTCTATCTACCTCCTGTCGCTTCCAGCTCAAAAATATCTATAGAATCCGTCCTTTCCTCAACCGTCAATGTACTAAAATGCTTGTGCATGCCCTCATCATCTCCTGTCTTGACTACTGCAACATCCTCCTCTGTGGCCTCCCTGCTAACACCCTTGCACCTCTCCAGTCCATCCTTAACTTTGCTGTCCGACTAATTCATCTCTCTCCTTGCTACTCTGCCTCCCCCCTCTGCAAATCTCTTCACTGGCTCCCATTCCCTCAGCATATCCAGTTCAAATTACTAATACTAACCTACAAAGCCATCCATAACCTGTCTCCTTCATATATCTCAGAGCTAATCTCCCGATATCTTCCCTCACGTAATCTCAGGTCCTCCCAAGACCTCCTTCTCTCCTCCACACTTGTCTGCTCCTCACCCAACCGCCTCCAAGACTTCTCCCGAATATCCTCCATCCTCTGGAATTCTTTGCCCCAACACGTCCGACTATCAACCATATTCTGATCCTTCAGACGGAACCTGAAAACCCACCTCTTCAGAAAAGCCTACAGCCTGCACTGACCCCGCTGCCTCCTCACCACTACCGGAGCTCCTGCAACTCCCCAACCTACCGTCTCCTTCCCCACCATCCTGTAGGATGTAAGCCCGCAAGGGGCAGGGTCCTCGCCCCTCTGTATCAGTCTGTCATTGTTAGTTTGTTTACTGTGATATCTGTAGTTTGTATGTAACCCCTTCTCATGTACAGCACCATGGAATCAATGGTGCTACATAAATAAATGATATAGAGTCATTAGAAACAGAGTGAACTATTTCACATGTTTATTTCTGCTAATGTTGATGATTATGGCTTACAGCCAATGAAAACACAAAAGTCATTATCTCAGTAAATTAGAATACTGTATAACACCAAACTAGCCAGGAGAGACAATTATAAACTAAAACATAATGTAATATGTATATCCTATTAAAACAATGGATAATTCACAACAAACAACCTGTGATAAAGTGCAAAAAGTACCCAAAGTTTCCAGTGCTCAATAAAAAATAGTTTCAACGCACCAAGTTTGTAGTTTTCTTTCTGCTGGTGTAATGCAGTGACCCCTGTGATAGGTAGGGGGAGCTGTGAGTGCTCCTTGGGATGTGCATGGAGGCATATTTTTTGTTATTATGGTGGTGAAACAGTGACTGGCTGTGTTGTGAATAGCCGATATGTGTCGCAGAGGGAGTCTGCGTAGTAAGTCTGATGTAATGTTGTTCTGGGACCTGTAGTCCCTCAAATGTGTATATGTATGGTGTAGCTGTAAGGTAGACTTACTAGGCTAGTTGTGTGAGATGGGTGGGACAAACTAGCCACACATCCACACTCCCATCCAGGGGAGTGGTTAAGGGTATATAATGTGACCAGCGTGTGGGTCACATGTTCCCTTGTGGTTCCAGTGGAAGGTCCTGGAGAGCCTGTGTGTTGGGAGGTTCTGGGAGTAGGACCGGATCCCTGAATGGCACACTGGACAACCTGTGTTGAATTTCCTGGGAGTAGGAGTTCTGAATAGCACATGGTGGGGCTTTGGACCTGGTGAGCCTGGTGTGTTGGATTTCCTGGGAGTAGGAGTCCTGAATAGCACACTCAACAACCTGTGTTGAATTTCCTGGGGGTAGGAGTTCTGAATAGCACATGGTGGGTGTTGTGAATTCTGTTGTCGGGCTCCCTCCTGTGGTCATGAATGGTACTTCGGCTGGTTCTGTCCATGGACTTCCTCTGGTGGGTGTTTCTGAGTTTCCTTTCACAGGTGACGAGGTTAATTCGTTAGCTGCTGCTCTATTTAACTCCACTTAGATCTTTGCTCCATGCCACCTGTCAATGTTCCAGTATTGGTCTAGTTCACTCCTGGATCGTTCTTGTGACCTGTCTTCCCATCAGAAGCTAAGTTCCAGCTTGTATTTCTTTGGTTTGCTATTTTTCTGTCCAGCTTGCTATTTCATTTGTTGTCTTGCTTGCTGGAAGCTCTGGGACGCAGAGGGAGCGCCTCCGCACCGTGAGTCGGTGCGGAGGGTCTTTTTGCGCCCTCTGCGTGGTCTTTTTGTAGGTTTTTGTGCTGACCGCAAAGTAACCTTTCCTATCCTCGGTCTGTTCAGTAACATAGTAACATAGTTAGTAAGGCCGAAAAAAGACATTTGTCCATCCAGTTCAGCCTATATTCCATCATAATAAATAAATACCCAGATCTACGTCCTTCTACAGAACCTAATAATTGTATGATACAATATTGTTCTGCTCCAGGAAGACATCCAGGCCTCTCTTGAACCCCTCGACTGAGTTCGCCATCACCACCTCCTCAGGCAAGCAATTCCAGATTCTCACTGCCCTAACAGTAAAGAATCCTCTTCTATGTTGGTGGGAAAACCTTCTCTCCTCCAGACGCAAAGAATGCCCCCTTGTGCCCGTCACCTTCCTTGGTATAAACAGATCCTCAGCGAGATATTTGTATTGTCCCCTTATATACTTATACATGGTTATTAGATCGCCCCTCAGTCGTCTTTTTTCTAGACTAAATAATCCTAATTTCGCTAATCTATCTGGGTATTGTAGTTCTCCCATCCCCTTTATTAATTTTGTTGCCCTCCTTTGTACTCTCTCTAGTTCCATTATATCCTTCCTGAGCACCGGTGCCCAAAACTGGACACAGTACTCCATGTGCGGTCTAACTAGGGATTTGTACAGAGGCAGTAAGTCGGGCCTCACTTTGCTTAATCTATTTCATCTCTGTGTTTGTATTTTCATCTTTACTCACAGTCATTATATGTGGTGGGCTGCCTTTTCCTTTGGGGAATTTCTCTGAGGCAAGGTAGGCCTTATTTTTCTATCTTCAGGGCTAGCTAGTTTCTTAGGCTGTGCCGAGTTGCATAGGGAGCGTTAAGCGCAATCCACGGCTATTTCTAGTGTGGTTGATAGGTTTAGGGATTGCGGTCAGCAGAGTTCCCACGTCCCAGAGCTCGTCCTTTATTATCAGTAACTATCAGGTCATTCCATGTGCTCTTAACCACCAGGTCCATTGTTGTCCTGACCACCAGGTCATAACAGTACAGGAGGCCCAAAGTACTAATGCATCTCAATAGAGGGATAAGAGAAGTTCTGAGACCATTTTTTTTTCTTTGCAGTGTGTTTTGTCTCAATTTTCCCCTTTACCTCTGGGTGGTTCAAGACACTGGTGTAAACATGGACATTCAAGGTCTGTCCTCTTGGATGGATAATCTCACTACAAGGATACAAAACATTCAAGATTTTGTGGTTCAGAATCCGATGTCAGAGCCTAGGATTCCTATTCCTGATTTGTTTTTTGGTGATAGATCTAAGTTCTTGAATTTCAAAAATAATTGTAAATTGTTTCTTGCCTTGAAACCTCGCTCCTCAGGTGACCCTGTTCAACAAGTAAAGATCATTATTTCTTTGTTACGTGGTGACCCTCAAGACTGGGCATTTTCCCTTGCGCCAGGAGATCCGGCATTGCGTGATGTTGATGCGTTTTTCCTGGCGCTTGGATTGCTTTATGATGAACCTAATTCAGTGGATCAGGCAGAGAAAATCTTGCTGGCTCTGTGTCAGGATGAAGCGGAGATATATTGTCAGAAGTTTAGAAAGTGGTCTGTGCTCACTCAGTGGAATGAATGTGCCCTGGCAGCAATCTTCAGAAAGGGTCTCTCTGAAGCCCTTAAGGATGTCATGGTGGGGTTTCCCATGCCTGCTGGTCTGAATGAGTCTATGTCCTTGGCCATTCAGATCGATCGACGCTTGCGTGAGCGTAAAGCTGTGCACCATTTGGCGGTACTATCTGAGCATGGGCCTGAGCCTATGCAATGTGATAGGACTTTGACCAGAGCTGAACGGCAAGAACACAGACGTCTGAATGGGCTATGTTTTTACTGTGGTGATTCCACTCATGCTATCTCCGATTGTCATAAGCGCACTAAGCGGTTCGCTAGGTCTGCCACCATTGGTACGGTACAGTCTAAATTTCTATTGTCTGTTACTCTGATTTGCTCTTTGTCATCCTATTCTGTTATGGCATTTGTGGATTCAGGCGCTGCCCTGAATTTGATGGACTTGGAGTATGCTAGGCGCTGTGGTTTTTTCTTGGAGCCCTTGCAGTATCCTATTCCATTGAGAGGAATTGATGCTACGCCTTTGGCCAAGAATAAGCCTCAGTATTGGACCCAATTGACCATGTGCATGGCTCCTGCACATCAGGAGGATATCCGCTTTCTGGTGTTGCATAATCTGCATGATGTGGTCGTTTTGGGGTTGCCATGGCTACAGGTTCATAATCCAGTATTGGACTGGAAATCTATGTCTGTGTCCAGCTGGGGTTGCCAGGGGGTACATGGTGATGTTCCATTTTTGTCTATTTCGTCTTCCACTCCTTCTGAAGTTCCAGAGTTTTTGTCGGATTATCGGGATGTATTTGATGAGCCCAAAGCCAGTGCCCTACCTCCTCATAGGGATTGCGATTGTGCAATTAATTTGATTCCTGGTAGTAAGTTTCCTAAGGGCCGATTGTTCAATTTATCTGTGCCAGAACACACCGCTATGCGGAGTTATATAAAGAAATCCTTGGAGAAAGGCCATATTCGCCCGTCGTCATCACCGTTAGGAGCAGGGTTCTTTTTTGTGGCCAAGAAGGATGGTTCTTTAAGACCTTGTATTGATTACCGCCTTCTTAATAAAATTACAGTCAAATTTAAGTATCCTTTGCCGTTGCTGTCTGATTTGTTTGCTCGTATTAAAGGGGCTAGTTGGTTCACCAAGATAGATCTTCGAGGGGCGTATAATCTTGTGCGTATTAAACAAGGTGATGAATGGAAAACAGCATTTAATACGCCCGAGGGCCATTTTGAGTACCTGGTTATGCCATTCGGGCTTTCCAATGCTCCATCAGTATTTCAGTCCTTTATGCATGACATCTTCCGAGAGTACCTGGATAAATTCCTGATTGTGTATTTGGATGATATTTTGGTCTTTTCGGATGATTGGGAGTCTCATGTGAAGCAGGTCAGAATGGTGTTCCAGGTCCTTCGTGCGAATTCCTTGTTTGTGAAGGGGTCAAAGTGTCTCTTTGGAGTTCAGAAGGTTTAATTTTTGGGGTTCATTTTTTCCCCTTCTACTATCGAGATGGACCCTGTTAAAGTCCAGGCCATTTACGATTGGACTCAGCCGACATCTGTGAAGAGCCTGCAAAAGTTCCTGGGCTTTGCTAATTTTTATCGGCGCTTCATCGCTAATTTTTCTACTGTTGCTAAACCGTTGACTGATTTGACCAAGAAAGGTGCTGATGTGGTCAATTGGTCTTCTGCGGCTGTAGAGGCTTTTCAGGAGTTGAAGCGTCGTTTTTCTTCTGCCCCTGTGTTGTGCCAGCCAGATGTTTCGCTTCCGTTTCAGGTTGAGGTTGATGCTTCTGAGATTGGAGCAGGGGCTGTTTTGTCGCAAAGAAGTTCTGATGGCTCGGTGATGAAGCCATGTGCTTTCTTTTCTAGAAAGTTTTCGCCTGCTGAGCGTAACTATGATGTTGGTAATCGTGAATTGTTGGCCATGAAGTGGGCATTCGAGGAGTGGCGTCATTGGCTGGAAGGAGCCAAGCATCGCGTGGTGGTCTTGACAGATCACAAGAATTTGACTTATCTTGAGTCTGCTAAACGGTTGAATCCGAGACAGGCTCGATGGTCGTTATTTTTCTCCCGTTTTGATTTTGTGGTTTCGTACCTTCCGGGCTCTAAGAATGTGAAGGCTGATGCCCTGTCAAGGAGTTTTGTGCCTGACTCTCCGGGTGTTCCTGAGCCGGCGGGTATTCTCAAAGAGGGGGTAATTTTGTCTGCCATCTCCCCTGATTTGCGGCGGGTGCTGCAAAAATTTCAGGCTGATAGACCTGACCGTTGCCCAGCGGAGAAACTGTTTGTCCCTGATAGATGGACTAGTAGAGTTATCTCTGAGATTCATTGTTCAGTGTTGGCTGGGCATCCTGGAATCTTTGGTACCAGAGATTTGGTGGCTAGATCCTTCTGGTGGCCGTCTTTGTCGCGGGATGTGCGTTCTTTTGTGCAGTCCTGTGGGACTTGTACTCGGGCTAAGCCCTGCTGTTCTCGTGCCAGTGGGTTACTTTTGCCCTTGCCGGTCCCGAAGAGGCCCTGGACGCATATTTCTATGGATTTTATTTCGGATCTCCCCGTCTCTCAAAAGATGTCGGTCATTTGGGTGGTTTGTGATCGCTTTTCTAAGATGGTCCATTTGGTACCTTTGTCTAAATTGCCTTCCTCCTCTGATTTGGTGCCATTATTTTTCCAGCATGTGGTTCGTTTACATGGTATCCCGGAGAACATCGTTTCTGACAGAGGTTCCCAGTTTGTTTCAAGGTTTTGGCGATCCTTTTGTGCTAGGATGGGCATTGATTTGTCTTTTTCCTCGGCTTTCCATCCTCAGACTAATGGCCAAACCGAACGAACTAATCAAACTTTGGAAACATATCTGAGATGCTTTGTTTCTGCTGATGAGGATGATTGGGTGTCCTTTTTGCCTTTGGCTGAGTTCGCCCTTAATAATCGGGCCAGCTCGGCTACTTTGGTTTCGCCGTTTTTCTGTAATTCTGGTTTCCATCCTCGTTTCTCTTCAGGGCAGGTTGAGTCTTCAGACTGTCCTGGTGTAGATACTGTGGTGGATAGGTTGCAGCAGATTTGGACTCATGTGGTGGACAATTTGACATTGTCCCAGGAGAAGGCTCAACGTTTGGCTAACCGCCGGCGCTGTGTGGGTCCCCGACTTCGTGTTGGGGATTTGGTTTGGTTGTCGTCTCGTTATGTTACTATGAAGGTTTCCTCTCCTAAGTTTAAGCCTCGTTTCATTGGTCCGTATAAGATTTCTGAGGTTATCAATCCTGTGTCATTTCGTTTGGCCCTTCCTGCTTCTTTTGCCATCCATAATGTGTTCCATAGGTCGTTATTGCGGAGATACGTAGTGCCTGTGGTTCCATTCGTTGATCCTCCTGCCCCGGTGTTAGTTGAGGGGGAGTTGGAGTATGTGGTGGAGAAGATTTTGGATTCTCGTGTTTCGAGACGGAAACTCCAGTACCTGGTCAAGTGGAAGGGTTATGGTCAGGAAGATAATTCCTGGGTTTTTGCCTCTGATGTTCATGCTGCCGATCTAGTTCGTGCCTTTCATTTGGCTCATCCTGGTTGGCCTGGGGGCTCTGGTGAGGGTTCGGTGGGGGGGGTACTGTTGTGAATTCTGTTGTCGGGCTCCCTCCTATGGTCATGAATGGTATTTCGGCTGGTTCTGTCCATGGACTTCCTCTGGTGGGTGTTTCTGAGTTTCCTTTCACAGGTGACGAGGTTAATTCGTTAGCTGCTGCTCTATTTAACTCCACTTAGATCTTTGCTCCATGCCACCTGTCAATGTTCCAGTATTGGTCTAGTTCACTCCTGGATCGTTCTTGTGACCTGTCTTCCCATCAGAAGCTAAGTTCCAGCTTGTATTTCTTTGGTTTGCTATTTTTCTGTCCAGCTTGCTATTTAATTTGTTGTCTTGCTTGCTGGAAGCTCTGGGACGCAGAGGGAGCGCCTCCGCACCGTGAGTCGGTGCGGAGGGTCTTTTTGCACCCTCTGCGTGGTCTTTTTGTAGGTTTTTGTGCTGACCGCAAAGTAACCTTTCCTATCCTCGGTCTGTTCAGTAAGTCGGGCCTCACTTTGCTTAATCTATTTCATCTCTGTGTTTGTATTTTCATCTTTACTCACAGTCATTATATGTGGGGGGCTGCCTTTTCCTTTGGGGAATTTCTCTGAGGCAAGGTAGGCTTTATTTTTCTATCTTCAGGGCTAGCTAGTTTCTTAGGCTGTGCCGAGTTGCATAGGGAGCGTTAGGCGCAATCCACGGCTATTTCTAGTGTGGTTGATAGGTTTAGGGATTGCGGTCAGCAGAGTTCCCACGTCCCAGAGCTCGTCCTTTATTATCAGTAACTATCAGGTCATTCCATGTGCTCTTAACCACCAGGTCCATTGTTGTCCTGACCACCAGGTCATAACAGGTGGGGCTTTGGACCTGGTGATGCTGGAGTGTTGGGAGGTTCTGGGAGTAGGACCGGATCCCTGAATAGCACACAGTGACTGTGGTTCTGGATGGACTATGTTGGGGGAAGCTACCGTCCTTTGGTGGGTCTGGACTGACTAAGATATGCCGCCCAGGCAAGTTGGTGATCCTTGTGAGGCAGCTTTCCCGGAGGAGTGGACTGACAAGGAGTCAGCATGTGGAGCAGGAGCTCCCGTCAGGTACCTTTACAGACTGTTGGTGCTTGCAATGTTCTATGAACTGTGTTCTCCCACGGTGACTGAACGCAGTGAGGTTCGGCGTGTTTAGAGACCGCGACCCAGTGTCATATGCGCTGTATGTGACTTGGGACATTGGTGAAGTGTACGGCGTACAGACACCCATGGTAACTGGGTGAAGTGAGAGGTCCAGCATGTTTAGTGTCTGTGAGACAAAGCCGTAAACGTGAGTTAAAACCCTAATGTCGTATGTTGGTGCCTGTTGTGCTCCATGGACATTGGTGAAGTGTACGGCGTACGGACACCCATGGGAACTGGACGAAGTGAGAGGTCCAGCATGTTTAGTGTCCGTGAGTCGAAGCCGTAAATGAAGTGTTAAGACAAAGCTGCAAGTTAATATCACCAGTTGGTGCCTATTGTGTTCTATGGAATGTATAATATGAACTGTGCATAACCCGGTTTATGACACTTTAATAAACCGCATGGACTGTTTTGTGTTCAAAAATCGTGCCTGACTACGTCAATCCCGTGCCAAGCGAGTGTCCCCCAATACACTTAGTGAGAGCAATCTTACATATGGCGTTCGAATGCGGGCAACGTTCCAGGTGGCACGTTCAGAATTAATTACTGTGGGTCGGCGTGGCCACGAAGATTGCGTCTGGCTGTAACTCGGCGGGGTTACGAAGCTGACAAGCGTCTTGCTGTGGATTGGCGGGTCCACGAAGGTGACAAGCGGCTTGCTGTGGATTGGCGGGTCCACGAAGTTTGTGGTGGAGCCGTGCAGAGCCTTGTGGAGCGTAGCTGCAGTTGCAGCAAGAGGTTCCGCAGCAGCCGGAGCTGCAGTGGCTTGTCGTTGGCAGCCGGAGGTGCCGGTTATATGTGTCTGCAGCGGGAGCTGTGGCAGTACCAGCAGGAGCTGGTGAAGTGACATATAAAAAGATGAAAATTTTTTTTTTTCCCTCTTTCCTCCCAGATCGTGCAGACTCTTAAAGGGCCAGTACAAGCCGAGAGACATAGTGTGTGTACTGTGCGAACTGGGGCCTGAGTGTCGTGGGGGAGTCCACGGAGTGTACCCCAGGGAAGGGGTGGTGTCCCTAAAAGGGATGGTGCCCATAAAAGTGGGCAGTGATCCAAACGGAGATGGGTGTCCAAAAGGGGGTGGAGTCTCAAAAAGGGGCGGTAACCCGAAGAGGGGTAGGAGCCCAAAAAGAGGTGGAATCTTGGGAAATGGTGGTTTCCCAAAAGTGGGCGGAGCATCCCAAAGAGGTACCGCAGACAAATTGGTGCCCAGGGCGAGTAAGTTATATATGTCCGGTATGCTGTGTGAACTATCCACCTGTTGAAAGTTTACGGGGATGTGCCCTGCGGATGCATGAGGTGGAAATGTGCGGACTGATCGATTCGAGGAGCACCGTGACTCTAGTGAGGGTTGCACCCGAGTGGTTTGAAATGCCTGATAGGAGAGTCAGTGTAACCTGCATTCATGGGTACACTAAGGGCTATCCAGTGGCCAGGGTGGTCCTAGAGACAGCCAAGGACAGTGCAATCCATGATGTGGCCATAGTCTCAACCTTACCCTGCCCAGTGATAATTGGCCGAGACTCTAGGTTGTTTACAGAATTGTGGGAGAAGGGAGCTTCTCTACAACAGGAGAATGGAGGACTCTCAGCTGGTGGGGTTGCATACCTTAAAGCATTTATGTCTCCCAAAGTTGAGGGGTCAGACATATTGGTGACCAGAGGTGAAGATACGTCTGCCCAACTTACTGACCTGACATCACCTGAAGTGTGCCACAATATGACTGGTAGTGGACTGGTAGATAAGGATGGGGTTGTTAAACAGAGTGGAACTGTCACCCAGATAGAGAGTGACTGTCGGGGACCTCATACTGTGGGGTGTGATACAGACTCCAGGGGTGACTGTGACTCTGAGGAAGTAAGGGAGTACAGTAAAGAAGAGCCCCACAAGAAGGGCAAGTCCTCCCATCGCCTGAGACGTAAAAGGTGCAAAGAAGTGGTACCAGTTGCACCTTGTGAAGAAATAGGTAAAACTCTGAAGCTGCAGAATGTGGGTGAGCAAGCTGGCCCATCTGAAAATATATTTAAAGAGGTGATAATGCGACACGTGTTAGCCAAAAGAGAACAGGATCATGAAATAGAGCTGATTAAAGAGACAGTGAAAGAACATGTCGAACGAGAAAGGGACCTGAGACAAGTGGCTGAGCACAGGGTCGATGAGCTGGAGAAGGACGTTTCTGAGCTCAGAGGTCACCTGTTCACGTGGCAAAGTGTGTATAAGGCCCTAAGGTAAGATATCGAAGTGCTCAGAGAAGCATTAAGAGACCCTCTACCAGAGAAAGGGTTGGCGCTAAAAGCAGAACAAGATAGTCACCCGGTTGTGACAGGTGTCTTGATGGAAAGATCCATGGCAAAGCAGGAGCCATCCGTTCCTGAAGAGGGTGAGACTCCACTCTACAAGTGCGTGATAGATGTACCCGAAGAGGCGCAAGATGCATGTACCAGAGAGGGTGTGCATGAGGCCTTTAAAAAGGCAGTAGAAGCGTGTAGTGTGTACTGGGCACTAGAGACGAAACAGTTAGTGATACTGTCGACTAAGGAAGTCACAGTGAAGCGGGTAGCTGTCCTGAGAGATATGCACCTACAGTGCCTCCGCACGAAACAGATGATCCTGTTGAGGAATGATGAGGCCAGTCGACGTTTGGAGCAAGCCAGGAAAACACAAAGTCGGCTGGGTTGGTGGAAGACTTCGTCCAAGTACCCAGAAATCTGGTGGGGAAGGTCATTGGCAGATTTGGGAAAGTGATGCAGGAGATGGTGAATATATCCGGTGTGAAGAGACTGAGGATTCCGGCTGATGACGAGGCCCAGGTGGGTGAAGAAGGGATGGTGCCGTTCCTTGTTATCGGGTCCAAGGAGAGTCTAGGGAATATCTGGATGCTCCTCGGGTATCGCGTGGCATACCTGAAAGAAATAGAGCAGCTAAGACTGTATAGACGGCAGGTCAATAAACAGCTGCAGAACATAAGGTGGTGGCCGCCTTTTTCCCAAGGAAAAGGGAACAAAAGGGACCCTCCAAATAATGGAATGGCGGACCACCAAGGACGTTCAGAGAGACAAGGAGGTCGAATATCTGAAAGTGGTAGTTCTACTCCCAGTACAAGGCTAAGGGACATGAACATTAGTAGACTTAGTGATGAAGGGTCAGACTCAGATCAGTCGCTAGGCTCGACTGGACGGTGGACTCATGACCGCACCAACCGTGGGTGGTGGCCATGGAGAGAAAGGCCGGGTAATGGGGCGCACTTGGAAAGTGTCGTGACTAAAGGTTTGGTGACACAGACTGTGACAAAAGGGCCAAAGCTCAAGGCCTACATGTTGACCGCTGGGGGCGGGGTAAACCCAACAAGGGTATGATTATGTGTGATGCTCAAACCCGACTGAGACGGTTCTCTCGACTGGTAGGGCAAGGTAACGTGTGTGACCTGTCTCTAGACCCCAGGTGTATGACAGGTGTTCAACCCCACAAGTTTGAACAGAGGGGGGTATGTGATGCAGTGACCCCTGTGACAGCTAGGGGGCGCTGTGAGTGCTCCTTGGGATGTGCATGGAGGCATATTTTTTGTTATTATGGTGGTGAAACAGTGACTGGCTGTGTTGTGAATGGCCGATATGTGTCGCAGAGGGAGTCTGCGTAGTAAGTCTGATGTAATGTTGTTCTGGGACCTGTAGTACCTCAAGTTTGTATATGTATGGTGTAGCTGTAAGGTAGACTTACTAGGCTAGTTGTGTGAGATGGGTGGGACAAACTAGCCACACATCCACACTCCCATCCAGGGGAGTGGTTAAGGGTATATAATGTGACCAGCGTGTGGGTCACATGTTCCCGTGTGGTTCCAGTGGAAGGTCCTGGAGAGCCTGTGTGTTGGGAGGTTCTGGGAGTAGGACCGGATCCCTGAATGGCACACTGAACAACCTGTGTTGAATTTCCTGGGAGTAGAAGTTCTGAATAGCACATGGTGGGGCTTTGGACCTGGTGATGCTGGAGTGTTGGGAGGTTCTGGGACTAGGACCGGATCCCTGAATAGCACACAGTGACTGTGGTTCTGGACGGACTATGTTGGGGGAAGCTACCGTCCTTCGGTGGGTCTGGACTGACTAAGATATGCCGTCCAGGCAAGTTGGTGATCCCTGTGAGGCAGCTTTCCCGGAGGAGTGGACTGACAAGAAGTGAGCAGGTGGAGCAGGAGCTCCCGTCAGGTACCTTTTACAGACTGTTGGTGCTTGCAATGTTCTATGAACTGTGTGGTCTCCCACGGTGACTGAACGGAGTGAGGTTCGGCGTGTTTAGAGACCGCGACCCAGTGTCATATGCGCTGTATGTGACTTGGGACATTGGTGAAGTGTACGGCGTACAGACACCCATGGTAACTGGGCGAAGTGAGAGGTCCGGCATGTTTAGTGTCTGTGAGACAAAGCCGTAAACGTGAGTTAAAATCATAATGTCGTATGTTGGTGCCTGTTGTGCTCCATGGACATTGGTGAAGTGTACGGCGTACGGACACCCATGGGAACTGGACGAAGTGAGAGGTCCAGCATGTTTAGTGTCCGTGAGTCGAAGCCGTAAATGAAGTGTTAAGACAAAGCTGCAAGTTAATATCACCAGTTGGTGCCTATTGTGTTCTATGGAATGTATAATATGAACTGTGCATAACCCGGTTTATGACACTTTAATAAACCGCATGGACTGTTTTGTGTTCAAAAATCGTGCCTGACTACGTCAATCCCGTGCCAAGCGAGTGTCCCCCAATACCCTCTGTGAGAGCAATCTTACACTGGTTACAGATATGCAGGAGCACAAATGACGTTTGTATGAATCAGGGAGAAGGGAAAAAGTTTCTACTGAACCCAAGTCGTGCCCCTGCAGTGCTCCTGCCCTTACAAGGACAGTCTCCAAGTAAGGCTACTAAATTGTACACACCAAACCATGTAGAATCTCCCTATGCGTTTCCTCCCCCATTCGGGGGATTCATCAGGGGAGAGAAATATGAAAAATGTTGGAGTTTAGAAGCTCCCGCATTGGCAGGTAGCTCTCATGTCCAGTCACCCCAGTTTAGGTTTGGACTACTTTTTTATGCCAGGCATGTGGTCCTTATTGATTATTATTATTATTATTCATTTATATAGCACAATTAATTCCATGGTGTTGTACATGAGAAGGGGTTACATACAAAATACAAATATCACTTACAGTAAACAAAACTAACAATGATAGACTGGTACAGAGGGAAGAGGACCCTGCCCTTGCAAGCTTATATTCTACAGGATTATGGGGAAGGAGACAGTAGGTCGAGGGTTGCAGTAGCACCGATGGTGTTGAGGTGGCCGTGTGGTCATTACAGGTTGTAAGCTTCTTTGCAGAGATGGGTTTTCAGGTTTCTTTTGAAGGATCCAAATATGGTGGATAACCGGAAGTGTTGGGGAACAGAATTCCATAGGATGGGGGATATTCGGGAGAATTCTTGGAAGCGATTGGGTGAGGAGCGAATAAGCGTGGAGGAAAGGAGGAGGTGTTGGGAGGACTGGAGATTACGTGAGGGAAGATATTGAGAGATTAATTTGGAAATATACAAAGGAGAAAGGTTATGGATGGCTTTGTAGGTCAGTGTTAGGCTACGTTCACATTAGCGTTTCCCGACTCAGCGTCGGGAAACGCAGCGGCGACGCATGCGTCATGCGCCCCTATATTTAACATGGGGGACGCATGGACATGCGTTGTGCTGCGTTGTGCGACGCATGCGTTTTTTTTGCTGCAAGCGTCGGGCAAAGAAAACGCAACAAGTTGCATTTTTTTTGCGTCGAAATTTCGGCAAAAAACGACGCATGCGTCGCAAAATGCAGCGTTTTTGCGTGCGTTTTGGTGCGTTTTTATTTGCGTTGTGAACGTAGCCTTAGTAGTCTAAACTGGATACGCTGGGAAATTGGGAGCCCGTGAAGGGATTTGCAAAGAGGGGAAGCATGAGTGTAGGGAGGAGAGAAATTAATTAGTCGGGCAGCAGAGTTAAGGACGGACTGGTGCGAGAGTGTTAAGGTACCTTCACACATAACGATTTCGTTAACGATATTGTTGCTTTTTGTGACGTAGCAACGATATCGTTGGCCCCTGCTGGGAGATCGTTGGTCGCTGGGAGTGATCAGGACCTTTTTTTGGTCGCTGATCACCCGCTGTCATCGCTGAATCGGCGTGTGTGACGCCGATCCAGCGATGTGTTCACTGGTAACTAGGGTATACATCGGGTTACTAAGCACAGGGCCACGCTTAGTAACCCGATATTTACCCTGGTTACCATTGTAAATGTAAAAAAAAAAAAACACTACATACTCACATTCCGGTGTCTGTCACGTCCCTCGCCGTCAGCTTCCCGCACTGACTAAGAGCGCTGGACGGAAAGCACAGCGGTGATGTCACCGCAGTGCTGTGCTTTACGGCCGGCGCTGACAGTCAGTGCAGGGAAGCTGACGGCGAGGGACATGACAGACACCGGAATATAAGTATGTAGTGTTTTTGTTTTTTTTACATTTACAATGGTAACCAGGGTAAATATCGGGTTACTAAGCACGGCCCTGCGCTTAGTAACCCGATGTTTACCATGGTTACCTGGGGACTTCGGCATCGTTGGTCGCTGGAGAGCTGTCTGTGTGACAGCTCTCCAGCGACCACACAACGACTTACCAATGGTAAATCGTTTAGTGTAATGGTACCTTTAGAAGGTACAGTGCCAGCAAAAAAAATCTTTACAAGACTGCCAAATAGCAAAACCGGCTGAGCTGCACATAGCAACCAATCAGAGGGCAGCTTTCGCTTTACCAGAGAAGTGAAAACTGAGCGTTGATTGGTTGATATTTGCAACAAAGCCAGCTTTAATATTAGACAGTTTTTTATTATCTCCCCCATTGTGTACACTTTTAAAAAGTGAAATTATGATGTGGATTTTATATGTAAAGTTTTTTTTTTTGCTGCGCAAATGTAAAGATTTTTTTTGCCGGCACTGTAGGCCACAGAGGAGGATGTTGCAGTAGTCAAGGCGGAGATGATTAGGGCATGCACGAGCATTTTGATAGAGTGAGGGTTGAGGAAAGGATGGATTCTGGAAATATTTATGAGCTGGAGGTGACATGAGATGGCGAGAGCTTGGATATGCAGTTTGAAGGACAGGGCAGAGTCCAGGGTTACTCCGAGGCAGCGGATTTTGGGGACAGGGGAATGTGTGATTTCATTTATTTTGATAAATTGATCAGGTAGGGAAGATGTGCAAGATGGAGGAAAGATAATTAGTTCAGATTTGTCCACATTGAGCTTAAGGAAGCGAGAGGAAGATGATATGGCTGATAGACACTCAGGGATTCTGGTGAGCAGAGAGGTGACATCTGAGCCAGAGAGGTAGATCTGAGTGTCATCAGCATATAGATGGTACTGGAAGCCATAGGACCTTATGATTTGTCCCAGCTCAAGTGTATAGATTTAGGAGAGCAAGAGCCCTAGGACAGAGCCTTGAGGGACACCAACAGAGAGGGGGCAAGATGAAGAGGAAGTATAGGAGTAGGAAACGCTAAATGTGCGGTTGGTAAGGTCTGAGGAGATCCAAGATAGGCGGTATAAAGAAGAAAAGAGCCGGCACTCACCGATCGTCCGGAACAGGTACCTTTATTGAAGTGCGGTTAAAACATCTTCACGGCCGGGGGTGCTAAACAAGGAGAGCGGCAAGCATGACGATGGCCATTTCGCGCCTAGTGTGCGCTTCTACGGGTCATTGATTTTCATGTGCATTCACCTACTTGAAGCGGCACACACATGTAGTAGACTGCGTCTAGATGTTAGCCTTAAGTAGGTGTAGGTGCCTGAAAATGATGCACATCAATATTGCACGTTAGTGCATATGCTCGAATCCCATTTTGTGGGGAGTTCTGGACGTAAACCTCGATGAGACCAACGAACATGCACAAAAACAGAACATGAAAGGGCCCCAATATACAACTTTGATTTTATTTTCAGGAATCATCTTCATGCATACATTTTTATATCTTTGGGCATTTACGAAGGTAGCAATAATAAAGGGGTATTTTTAAGTTCTTAAGATTGCTTTAATTATCATGAAATTAAACAAGTAATATACTTTCCAGCCGCCATCTTCTGTTCTTGGTGCTGCTCTGGTCGTCTGTTGCAGATTGTGAGCTGCTGGATCGCTCCATGGTTTGTTGAGTGAGCTGGAAGTCCCTACTCAGACTTAAGGTACCGTCACATTAAGCGACGCTGCAGCGATATAGACAACGATGCCGATCGCTGCAGCGTCGCTGTGTGGTCGCTGGAGAGCTGTCACACAGACAGCTCTCCAGCGACCAACGATGCCGAAGTCCCCGGGTACCCAGGGTAAACATCGGGTTACTAAGCGCAGGGCCGCGCTTAGTAACCCGATGTTTACCCTGGTTACCATTGTAAACGTAAAAAAAAAAAAAACACTACATACTTACATTCCGGTGTCTGTCGCGTCCCCTGGCGTCCGCTTCCCTGCACTGTGTAAGCTCCGGCCGTAAAGCAGAGCGGTGACGTCACCGCTGTGCTCTGCTTTATGGCCGGCCGGCGCTGACACAGGATGCAGGAGGAGTGCAGGGAAGCGAACGCCAGGGGACGCGACAGACACCGGAATGTAATTATGTAGTGTTTTTTTTTTACATTTACAATGGTAACCAGGGTAAACATCGGGTTACTAAGCGCGGCCCTGCGCTTAGTGACCCGATGTTTACCCTGGTTACAAGTGAAGACATCGCTGGATCGGCATCACACACGCCTATTCAGCGATGTCAGCGGGAGATCCAGCGACGAAACAAAGTTCTGGCCTTCTAGCTCCGACCAGCGATGTCACAGCAGGATCCAGATCGCTGCTGCGTGTCAAACACAACGATATCGCTTTCCAGGACGCTGCAATGTCACGGATCGCTATCGTTATCGTTCTGAAGTTGCTCAGTGTGAAGGTACCTTTACACTGAGAGCTTGTGACCGTCGCTTCTTTCTTCTGGTCAGTCAGAAGTTGCAGTCACAAGATAGAGGACTGTTACCGGAGAAGTGCCGGGAACAGCTGAATACAGTGGCTGGTAAGTGTATTACTTGCCTGGGAGCTTGCATTAGTGGCACCACTCCAGCACTGAAATAATTAACGCCAGAGTGCTGCTTTAGATAGGCAGCATGAAAATAAGCAAGTTTGCAATTGACTTACTCTTTCGGTTGTCATTCTCCTGCCAAGAAAACTTCTATCTTTCTTAGTGTACAGCTGATTTCCATGGTGCTCACCCACTAGCACATGGCCAGACCCTGGCAGAGAGTAGTTACATTCCAGGAAAGTGAATAACTTTTAACATCCCTGTCTCCTCTTCAGTCCACTAATTACCACACATTAATTAGCTACTCGGCTTTCTTCTATTCAGCTCCTGACAAGCTGCTGTTATAAGTCTGCAAAATAGTCAGTCCTCATCGTCTTCTCCCAGATCAGGTCTCCTATTGGCTCTTGCAGCCTGGAACTGAGTGCTTATTAAAATGCCTTGTTGTCTCAGTATGCAATTACAGTGATTGCAGTGTGGACTCTCAACAGACTCCTCATACCTGAATGTCTTACAGCAGAACTTTTGCTGAGCTTTTTTGGTTTTAAAACTACAGCTCTACCACTAATCACAACTGTCAGCCACGAGGAGAGCCCGCCCTGCCATAAACCGGGAAGTAAGGAAACTGCATAGCTCCGAGTCAGTCAAGAGAAAACTTGAGAATAACCCATTTAACATTTATTTTTCTATTCGCCACGACAGCATCCACTAGAGAGAGGGGATCCACCCCTAGGAACAGGAAACCTACAGAGATAAAAGGGGCGGCCCCCCCTCGCTCCTCAGTTGGTTTCCTGTTCCTAGATGGAGACCCACAGAGAAGACTCTATGGATTTAGGAAGAGGAAGACCTGCCTGAACTACCGCCTGTACAACTCTGCTGAGCGGCAGGGGTTCCAGAGCAGGTAGACAGAGTCGGGGGAAGGATCCTGCGGACTCCCCCCTCATCTAGTGTGGCTGACAGGCAGCCTGAAGATATCCAACGGTCTCCCTGCTGGGACACCGTTGTGGAGACGCCGACAGTGTGGGTACCTGGTGCGGCCGGTAATAGAGGACGTCCTCCGGTGTGCGTCTGAGCAGCGGTGAGACTGTTCCGCGATCCGAGGCCCTCCTGTCCCTCCAAGGTAAGAGGTGACATGGTGGGATGCAGCAGGCAGTGGCGTCTCCCGGCATACAGGACGCGGGCGCATGCGCAGTAGCGTCGGCGTCCCGGAAATGGAGATGAACTTCCGGGGCACGGTGTTGGAGATCATTTCCGGGGGGAACCGCCATATTGGATTCCCCCATGCGGTGCCATTACTCTGAACGCCGGATTTGTAAGTAAAAAAAAAAAAAAAAAAGAGACAAAGCAAGGGGTGTGTACATTACTACACTATAAAGTATAGTCAGTAAGTGCAGTCAGTGTGCCATTATGTCGTCCCAAGAGGAGGTCAGGGTGCACCCTATGGAAGAGCCATTAGTCCCTAGTGGTGAAGCCAGGAAAAGGAATAGTGGACACTCTAAAATAAGTGACTCCACTGATAAATCAGGAAGAAAATCCTCCCGTTCCACACCCCAGGCTAAGACATCTCCGCAGCCGGTATAAATATTACGCTTGACTCAGTAAACCCACCCAGTCTATAGTCTCTGCAATTCTCTCTAGTGGGTGCTGTCGTGGCGAATAGAAAATACCGGATTACGTACCGGTAATGCTCTTTTATAGAGCCCACGACAGCACCCGTTCACATCCCTCCCTTTTCTGTATATAGTTGCACATGGTGCTTGTTTGGTGAGGTGTAAATATTAGAAAGATATAATATGAGGTTGTAAATATGTATATATATATATGTATATACCTGAACCTGTTAACTAAAACTTGGCGGCGGTTCCTCCTATTCTCTGTAAAACAACTGAGGAGCGAGGGGGGGCCGCCCCTTTTATCTCTCTGTAGGTTTCCTGTTCCTAGGGGCGGATCCCCTCTCTCTAGTGGGTGCTGTCGTGGGCTCTATAAAAGAGCATTACCGGTACGTAATCCGGTATTTCATTTTAGGAAAGGAGTGATTTTGACCAATGCACTATTCTGGTTGTTGGGGGGATGAAGTCGAGTTAAAGAGAATTTGTCAGGATGATCTTGTAAAGACATGGCGATTTAATACGGATTACATTGATACCTTTAGTGAAGAAATCTGCTTTGTTCTTCTTTAATCCCCATTTGAAGTTTTCACCTGAGATTTTGGTACACAGGGGCAGGACTGTGCACCTAGATTTTTCCCTGACTGTGATCCCTCAGCCACTTCGCCTGCCTTAGGTTTTTGAATAACAGATCACTGCATTTTCAGTGACTTTCATAATGTTTTAATTTTTTTTAAATCCCTTTAAAGATGTTGAAACAAAACAGAAGCGTTTATGAAATATCACTAGATGGCAAATGTCTACCTGGAGGCCTGCAGGCTAGCACATTGTATACAGCAAAAAAATATGAAGAATTTTGGTAGTCACTGTATAACCTCTTTCTCGTAGCCTTCATTGGGGGACACAGGAACTATGGGTTATATGCTCCCAACTAAGGATACATCTTAGAAAAAAAAAGCGGAGTCTTCCCCAACAGGCTACACCTTGGCAGCTGACATCTAGCTATTTAGTGCAAAAAAAAGTAGTAAGAGCAAAGCCAAGACCTCCACCCCCTAAACAAGAGAAGTGATATGTCCCCCAATAAAGGCTAAAGGAAAGATTTTATAGAGAGAATCAAATATCTTAATTTCTTAGTCAAGTCATTAGGGGACTTGTGAACCAAGGACAGTAATGCAAAAGGAAGAATAGCATCATGTTACTACCCAAGCAAATGCCGCTTGTAGTACCCCTTCTGCAAAGACTGCATCCCTAAACGGAAAGGTAAAAGCTCCACAAAGTCCTGTGGACTAGTAGAAGAGATGCCTGAAGGCTTCTGAAGCAGAAGGCTTCTACCACACGGGAGAAGGTGAGAAATGCCCTGACAGGGACATCCTAGCTAAGCCCGATCTTCCACAGTGGCAGATCAAAAGCAGTGCACAAATGGTAGATATAGAGACGGTCCGACCTCTGCGAGAGTGTACCGGGATGACCAAGAAGGCATCCGAACATCAGAATGGAGGTGTGAGAGACAGTGCTGCACAGTTTTGACTAAGTCAGATTGTCTAAAAACCTCTCAGGGAGATGAAAGGCGAAATGCTTATAGGAAGGAGAGCAGTCTCCTCATTAAGGTGAAAGGACGGTTCAGAACGCAAGACCAGAACAGAGACAAGCCATGGCCAACGCTTGGAACCTCACCTGATGGAAGAGAATGCTATGATGCAAAAAGAAAAAAAATAACACAATGGAGAGATACAGCTCTGGCAAAAATTAAGAGACCAGTGCAAAATGTTCAGTTTGTCTGATTTTTCTCTTACTAGGTATACTTTTGAGTAAAATGTACATTGTTCTTTTATTCTATAAACTTCTGACAACATGTCTCCAAAGTTCCAAGCAATAAATGTTGTATTTTTTTTTTCTGAAAAGGAGAAATGGTCAAAATGAAAACAAAACCCCAGTGCTTTCAGACCTCAAATAATGCAAAGAAAACAAGTTCATAATCATTTAGAAACAACAATACTAAGGTTTTTAACTCAGGAAGAGTTCAGACATCAATATTTTGTGGAATAACCATGATTTTTTTTTTTTTAAATATTAAATTTTACAAAGAAATGGATGGGGGAGGGGAAGGGAAATAGGTCAGGAAGGGGTAACTAGGAGGGGGTGGGAAAGGGGAGAGGAGAGGGGTTTAAGAGGACTTGAAGGTAAGTTACAAAACCATTACATTACAAACAGTAATAATCAAAACTAACAGTACATTTCTATGTGTACCTTTAAGGGAAAAGTTCAGACCATCTAGCCCATTTTCTAACAGATTTATCATAACAGTTATTAATCATTCAAAGTTTGAGCTCGAATGACCTATGTAGAGATGTTTTGTCAATTATATCCTTAATAGAGGGTAGTTCTGGAGTTTTCCAATAGAAGGCAATGTTGTTTTTTGTTACTAGCAGGATATGGATAACTATTGGTCTAAGGGAGTGGTCTATCTGGTCCATGTCCAACGAGAGAAGTGCTAGTTGTGGTGTCAATGTCAAGTCTTTGTTCAGAATTATATTAATAAGATCTGAGACCTTGATTCTTGGGCAGTTCCAGAAAATATGTATTAATGACCACAATTCCTCCAACATATAGATAAGTGCACTGGGTTAATTTGAAACAGTCTAGCTGGGGTGTAATACCATCTAGTTAGAAGCTTGTGGTAAGATTCTTGAAGCGACATGGATAGAGTAGATGCGTATGTCAGACAAATTGCTTGTTCCCAGCCTTTTGGGTCAATTGTGTAGAATACGGATTCCCATTTTGACATGTAAGATGATTTGACAAACTCTGTGTTGTTGTTAAACCAATTGTATATGTAATTCAGACTCCAGAAGACCTTATGGCCAATATTACAAATTAGGTTAGCTACCGGTTCAGCGAGAAGGTTTTTTTTTTGGCTAATGAAATGTTTTACTTGATCTTTTAGTATCAAAAATTGAAGAAAGGCCGATGAGGGAACATTAAGTTGGGATTTTATAAAAAAACAAAAGAAACACAATCTTTACCATCATGGATGTTTCTTAATTTTTCAATCCAGAATTCTCTCCAGATGGGGTCCAGCAATTGTTTGTTAAGAGATAAAATGAATGAAAGAGGTACATTTTTTAACAAGTTGAACCTGAGCAACCCTTTCTTTGGCTTGGATAATTTCTTTCATGCTGCGGATGAAATATGAGGTGTGTACTGTAATAGTCGTTCTTGTTTAGAAGTTGGTTTATTATGATTGAGCTAGGTGAGATGTTGTTGTTGAAGGTTAGCTCCAAATCCAACAGTGCTTGGGTTTCTTTTTGAGACCACCAATAAATAATTTTGTTTTATCAAGTTCGTGTAATAATACGCCGAGATGTTTGGTAGTCCGGCACCTCCACAAAATTTTAACTTTTGAATAAAATATTAGTGGCAGTTCTCACCTTCTTGTTCCCCCAGATATAAGAGTTGAGTGTAGATTGTACACTGTTTAAGTACGATACTCAGGGCCGGCTCCAGGTTTTTGAGGGCCCCGGGCGAAAGAGTCTCAGTGGACCCCCCCTTTAACACATACCACGATTCATGATCGCATATAACACAGCCATTTAGTATATAACATAGCCAACGTAGTATATAACACAGCCACGTAGCATATAACACAGCCATGTAGTATATAACAGCCCACGTAGCATATAACACAGCCACGTAGTATAAAGGACAGCCCACATAGCATATAACCCAGACATGTAGTATATAGCACAGACATGCATCATAGAAAAATTAGTTGGCGCACCACAATGATATCAAATAAATAAATATATATTGGGGGTGCAAAACAATGGCTAATACGCAGAGCAGATAATAAACAAGAAAAGAAAAGCCACTATAATGTATGCACACCACCAAAAGTTATAATAAGTCACACAAGCTTTATTGGTAACATATAAAAACAATTAAAACCATACACACAAAACTCCCTCCATATACGTGTGCCCAACACACAATACTTCCATATAGTAGTGGAAAACATGCATCAAATATGGCAGATAATGAAATAGTATACACAAATAATTACTGGCAAAGCCGCCCTGTCCTGATCAGCAAAAGATATATCTGTCAATAGCAAAACCCTGTCAGGCTGCAGCTTACCCACAGCAAATAGTCCTCCTGGTATATAATGAGTAGGGCACATGCAAATATGGCCAAATAATTACCCCAAATAGGAAAAAGGAGCACGGCTGTCACCCGTCCTGAGCATAAGAGGGGAACATGCTGCGGCAGCTAGAAGGTGATCCAGACAGAAGGCTCACAAAATATAGAGACAATATAGCAAGGACTGGGCAGCCAGCAAGTGAAGGGCAACAGAGGGAGAGCCTTTTTATATGTTACCAATAAAGCTTGTGTGACTTATTATAACTTTTGGTGGTGTGCATACATTATAGTGGCTTTTCTTTTCTTGTTTAATATAGCACAGACATGTAGCATACAGCACAGCCGCCCTCCCCCCAAGAATGGCCCCATAGTCCAGTACTCACTGTTATAGTTACAAAAAAAAAATCCTCACCTTTCAACGTGCCTGCGCTGCTCCCTGCTCTGGTCTCGGCGGCTGCCGCTGCACTGCCTGACACACAGGGAGTGCGCGATGACATCATCGCGCACCTGCAGCGGCAGTGTCAGAGTGGGGAATGATGGGAGAGGGAGCGTCAGGTGACACTCTCTCCATCATTTGCTTTGAACTTTCCCGGCAGACGCCGGTATAGTTCAATGCGGTAGCGGGGGAGTTGGCGCTGGCGACAGGCTGGCCCCCCTGCCTCACAGAGGCCCCATAGTGGCTGCGTGATGTTCCACTAGCTGACGGCTCCTGGGGGAGCGGGGGCCCTAGGTAGCTGCCTGCCCCTAATGCCGGCCCTGAATGGGCTCCCCTGTCTCGCCAGGGCCCCGGCACTTGCCCGGGTACGCCGGGTGCTGACGCCGGCCCTGACGGTACTGACATTATTAACCCTGCTGTTGTCTTCGGTCAAAAACGACCGACCTTGAACTTCAATATTTTTTAAAATATTCAGGATGCGGCTCTGAAACCCGTGGCCGACCGACCCATCCTCATTTAAGTCAATCAACCACAAGTTTCAGAACCGCATCTTGAACACCCCAAAAAATACCAAAGTTCAAAATAGGTCCCCCCAGACCGAAGACAACAGCAGGGTTAAATGAAGAGATCTGAATATGTAGAGTATCTTGGGAAGAATGAATGTCTTTACGGTCATAATTTTACCCCACCAAGACAATTCCCCTTCACCAAAAACCCTTAAGTCTTTGGCAATCGTTTTCAAAAGGGAATCCATATTGGTTGGGATTAGGTATTTGATATTTCTAGTAATTTTTATACCCGAATAAGTAAAATCATTTTCAGCCCAGCTGCATGAGGAGATTTTTTTAATTTCATTAATTTGTGGTTAATTCAGGTTCAAGTGTAAAATTTTTGATTTGGATTCATAAATTTTTAAGTGTGAGATTTTGGAAAAGAGAAGAACTTGGTGTTGGAGTCTAGGGATGGAGTTAATTGGATCAGACAGGGTTAGGACAATATCATCGGCATATAAGCCGATTTTAAATTCTCTGCTTGTGGTATGGATTCCGGTAATTTTCTTATTGTCTCTAATTGATTGTGCCAATGGCTCCATAGCTAAAATGAACAATATTAGGGAAAGGGGACACCCCTGTCTGGTTCCGGTTGAGATAGGAAAAGGGATTGAGAGATGATTATTGGCATCTATTTTAGCCTTTGGGTTTGAATACAATGCCTTGACTGAGGATAAACAATGAGAGTTAAATCCGAATTTATGGAGTGTGACTTGAAGGTAGTCCCAATTTAGGCGGTCGAACGCCTTTTCGGCGTCTAATGAGATAATAGTGGAACCGATTTTTTTTTTTTTTTTAAGAAATCATTTTAATTATTGACCCTCCTAGATCCATCCATAGATTGTCTGCCTTTTATAAATCTAATCTGATCTTTATTAACTTTGAAAGAATAGCATTAAGTCTATTGGCTATAATTTTGGAATAGATTTTTACGTCGGTGTTGATTAAAGAGATCGGCCTATAGTTAGCTATTTGAATTGGGTCACTGTTAGGTTTTGGTATAAGGATAATTGTCGCCCCAAGCATCTCTTCTGGGAAATTTCCAGCTGAAGCTGCTGAGTTGAAGATTTGTGCAAGCTGCGGGGGCTAGTATTTCGTTAAAGGCTTTATAATATTCATTAATGAATCCGTCAGGACCAGGGGATTTAGAGGGCTTTAACTCTTTGATGGTTTCAATTATTTCTTCTGAGGTGAAAGGGGATGTGAGGGTATCTGTCATCCTGTGCTAATTTGGGGGGGTCAACAGTTGAAAGAAGGAATTCTATTTCTTGTTTGTTGGGTTGAGACAAGGGATTAACTCGTTTGATGTTGTATAATTTTGAATAATACTCAGCGAACAAGTTGACAATGTCCTGAGGATGCGTTAGACTAATATTTTTTTTTTTAGAAAGAATTTATCAATTCTACTCCTTAGCCTTATTTTTTTTTTTATCTATTTGTCATATACTTAGATGGTTTATTTAAGGAGGTATAAAGTTTGAATTTAGAAGACTTAGTCACTGGGTCATAGAAAGAAAAAAATTACCGCTTTTAATTCTTGTCTTAGGCTTCTAAGATCAGACTGGATTAAGGGACATGGAGTTGTGCGATTAGTTTGGGCTGATTCTTTTTGTTTTATTAGGGACTGGAGCTCTTTAATTTTAGCTCTATTGGCTTTTTTCGTTCTCGAGGAGATTTGAATTAGAACTCCTCTTAAGATAGTTTTATGTGCCAACCAGCACGTGAAGGGGTTGAGAGGGTCTGTATTATTTTCTTTGAAGTAATTCTCTATGGCAGAGATTTCATTTTTGTTGTTTGGATTAAGAATTATAGAAGCGTTGCCTTTCCATAGGAATTGATTTTTTAATTGTTGGGCCATCAACTATTTCACAAAAAAACAGGGAATGATCTGATATCGTCTTTGGTTCTATGGGTATTGATTTAAATTTGGGGATCGAGAATACGTCTGTGAGAATGTGAACAATTCTAGAGGCAGATTGATGAACGTCCGAAAAGTGGGTGAACTCCTTTGAGGTTGTGTTTAAACATCGAAACACATCAAATAGTTTGTTACTGAACAACCAGTTGTTTAAAGAGGTTGATTTGTATCTGCTTGGTGAAGTTAAAATCTCCGATAATTAGTAGAGTTCCTTTTTTGATGTTGCTAATTTATTTAATTTTAGAAATCTGATGTGCTGCTTGTTTGGAACCTACCATATTTTTCGGACCATAAGACGCACCAGACCATAAGACGCACCCCAAATTTGGGGTGAAAATTGCAGAACAAAAAGATTTTTTATAAGATGGGGGTCCGTCTTATTGTCTGAATTTACAGTATCTTACCTGAGGGCTGGCGGTGGCAAAGCAGGGTCACAGGAGGCATGGTGTCAGCAGAGGTGGGGTGATGCGGTCCAGCGTGCACCTGAGCAGGGTCCCTTCCTGCTTAGGTGGGTGATGCCACGGCCTGGTGTCCATGGGGGGTTGCAGCAGTGGTGTGGCGACGGCAGAGGTGCGGGAATAATGAGCGGTATGGCGTGAGCAGGGTCCCTTCCACAGGTGAGGTGACGCAGCGGCACGGTATCCATTCCAATGAGAGCAGCAGAGCCGGGTTAATTACCGGTTTATCGGTGGCCATCTTTCTGAGGCCGCGTGTGCGCAGATGTAGTGCTCTGCTTCCCGAGGCTTCAGGAAAATGGCCGCGGGAGGCCGCACGTGCGCAGATGGAGATCGCGGCGGCCATTTTCCTGAAGCCGAGATGTAAATCTGCGAACTCGGCTTCAGGAAAATGGCTGCCGCAATCTCCATCTACGCACATGCGGCCTCCCGTGGCCATTTTCCTGAAGCCCCGGGAAGCAGAGCACTCCATTTGCGCACGCGCGGCCTCAGGAAGATGGCCGCCATCACCGATAACGCCATGATTCACCCGGCTCTGCTGCTTACCGGGCTGCGGCATCACCTCACCTGTGGAAGGGACCCCGCTCACGCCATACCGCCTCCTCATCCCCGCACCTCTGCAGCTGCCACACCACTGCCGGTAAGCCTGTATTCCAACTATAAGACACCCCCCCCCCCCATTTTCCCTTTTTTTGGAGGGGGAAAAGTGCGTCTTATAGTCGGGAAAATACGGTAAATGTTAACGATGGCATAAGTATGATTGTTCAAGTTACAGACCAAGATGTAATATTTTCCTTTGGTGTCTTTAATTTCATCCAGGAACTCAAAGGAGAAAGTATCTTTGATCATGGCTAAAACCCCGGCCTTTTTTATTGAATTGGTGGATTCAAAGCAGTGGGGGAAATTTTTTACTGTGAAAACAGGATGATCATTGGTTTTAAATTTTGTCTCTTGAGGGCAGACTATATCCATGTGGGCTTTAATAATTTCTTTTTTAATCGTGAAGCGTTTATTGGGACTATTTAGTCCTCTTATATTATAGGTCATAAGATTTATGCTCATTTTAAGTTAGGTTCTTAATTAGAGTTCTAGAATGGGCTAATTAGTTGAGAAATGTACCAATTATAAAGTGGAATTAAGAGGGAGACAGACAATTAACTACAATTAAGAGAAGTGTAATTAGTGTTGTGTTTTTTTTAGTAGCTAGACTGAAATAAAACAATAACCGTAACAGTCGTTGACTATAACAGGATTGAATATTTGCAGCAAGAAAACAGTAGTTAAGTAAAACAATGGTCCAAACTTTTTTAAAAGTACCGAACGTCCTCTTGAAGAAATCCTTATCAAAGGATTCTCCTTCGCTTTTTGAGGGAAAGTTTGTGAGTATGAAGCTCTTAAAGGGATCATTAAGTATGAAAGCCATACAGTTAACAAAAGACATTGCACAAGTGTAACAGACAAAATTTAGACAACTGCGATAGTCTTATGATAATGGATTAGATCTGAAGAATTGACTATTGTGTTTATAGAGTAAATCAGAGTAAATACACACACAATATGGGTAATTATAAAGAAATGGAGTCTGTTGATATTATAAGATAGATAATATATTCAGGTGATGTTGTTTCTCGGAGGGGAAGTAGGCTTAGTGCGCAAAGCAGGGTTGATTGAGGTCAGGAATCCTTGAGTCTTCCTCAGGGGTGAAAAGCAAAACGGGCATTAACCCTGTATTAGAATTCCCTACCGTTAGTAGGCCCAGACTCTTTGTATGAGTTGGAACAAGAGAAAAGGAGAACAAGGATTTAATATTACAGTCGCAGTATTTCAGAATAGATTATTATCCTCTCGTATCAGCCACCGGTATTTTCCATCTCGCGATTAATATCAGGAAGTAGATGATATTGCTGGTATCCAGGTGGCAATAGATGTGGCTCTGTGAGTGTAGGGGTTAATGTTCAAGGGAGGAATAGTAGAGGTGACTAATGATCCTTAAGGCTAATATCCGCTTTTGTTTTCTGCTAATTACTGTTTAATGAGGCTCCCAGATCTATTGTTGTCTGCCTTGGGGTAATATCAGCTACCAGGAGTTCAAGGAGACTAAAGGTACCATCACATTAAGCGACACTGCAGCGATCCAGACAACGATCCGGATCGCTGCAGCGTCGCTGTTTGGTCGCTGGAGAGCTGTCACACAGACAGCTCTCCAGCGACCAACGATGCCGGTCCCCTGGTAACCAGGGTAAACATCGGGTTACTAAGCGCAGGGCCGCGCTTAGTAATCCGATGTTTACCCTGGTTACCAGCGTAAAAGTAAAAAACAAACAAACACTACATACTTACCTTCCGCTGTCTGTCCCCTGGCGCTGTGCTTCTCTGCACTGTGTAAGCACAGCGGCCGGAAAGCAGAGCGGTGACGTCATCACTGTGCTCTGCTTTCCGGCTGGCCGGCGCTCACATTGCAGAGAAGCACAGCGGGGGACAGACAACGGAAGTTAAGTATGTAGTGTTTGTTTTTTTTTAACTTTTACGCTGGTAACCAGGGTAAACATCGGGTTACTAGGCGCGGCCCTGCACTTAGTAACCCGATGTTTACCCTGGCTACCAGTGAAGACATCGCTGAATCGGCGTCACACACGCCGATTCAGTGATGTCTGCAGGGAGTCCAGCGACGAAATAAAGTTCTGGACTTTCTGCACCGACCAACAATGGCACAGCAGGATCCTGATCGCTGCTGCCTGTCAAACTGAACGATATCGCTAGCCAGGACGCTGCAACGTCACGGATCGCTAGCGATATCGTTCAGTGTGAAGGTACCTTAAAGGTACCGTCACATTAAGTGACGCTGCAGCGATCTAGACAACGATGCCGATCGCTGCAGCGTCGCTGTGTGGTCGCTGGAGAGCTGTCACACAGACAGCTCTCCAGCGACCAACGATGCCAAAGTCCCCGGGTAACCAGGGTAAACATTGGGTTACTAAGTGCAGGGCCGCGCTTAGTAACCCGATGTTTACCCTGGTTACCAGTGTAAATGTAAAAAAAAACAAACACTACATACTTACATTCCGGTGTCTGTTGCGTCCCCCGGCGTTCTGCTTCCCTGCACTGTGTAAGCGCCGGCCGTAAAGCAGAGCGGTGACTTCACCGCTGTGCTCTGCTTTACGGCCAGCCGGCGCTGACACAGTGCAGGGAAGCAGAACGCCGGGGCACGCGACAGACACCGGAATGTAAGTATGTAGTAGTTTTTTTTTTACATTTACACTGGTAACCAGGGTAAACATCGGGTTACTAAGCGCGGCCCTGCGCTTAGTAAACTGATGTTTACCCTGGTTACCAGTGAAGACATCGCTGAATCTGCGTCACACACGCCGATTCAGCGATGTCAGCAGGAGATCCAGCGACGAAATAAAATTCTGGCCTTCTAGCTCCGACCAACGATGTCACAGCAGGATCCTGATCGCTGCTGCGTGTCAAACACAACGATATCGCTATCCAGGACACTACAACGTCACGGATCGCTATCGTTAAGTTGTTCAGTGTGAAGGTACCTTTACTCTCAGGTGTCAACAACTAGCGTTAGTGTCCCCTGATAAAGTCTGCTGGTGTGCGGTGATGTCAGCCACTGAGTGTCTGTCAAACCAGACACTCGCTCCTGTCAAACCAATCTAATCAGTTTTTATGAAGAGGTAAGCTATAGACTGGACCACGGTGAGTCATTGGACGTGGTATATCTCGATTTTTCCAAAGCGTTTGATACCGTGCCGCACAAGAGGTTGGTACACAAAATGAGAATGCTTGGTCTGGGGGAAAATGTGTGTAAATGGGTTAGTAACTGGCTTAGTGATAGAAAGCAGAGGGTGGTTATAAATGGTATAGTCTCTAACTGGGTCGCTGTGACCAGTGGGGTACCGCAGGGGTCAGTATTGGGACCTGTTCTCTTCAACATATTCATTAATGATCTGGTAGAAGGTTTACACAGTAAAATATCGATATTTGCAGATGATACAAAACTATGTAAAGCAGTTAATACAAGAGAAGATAGTATTCTGCTACAGATGGATCTGGATAAGTTGGAAACTTGGGCTGAAAGGTGGCAGATGAGGTTTAACAATGATAAATGTAAGGTTATACACATGGGAAGAAGGAATCAATATCACCATTACACACTGAATGGGAAACCACTGGGTAAATCTGACAGGGAGAAGGACTTGGGGATCCTAGTTAATGATAAACTTACCTGGAGCAGCCAGTGCCAGGCAGCAGCTGCCAAGGCAAACAGGATCATGGGGTGCATTAAAAGAGGTCTGGATACACATGATGAGAGCATTATACTGCCTCTGTACAAATCCCTAGTTAGACCGCACATGGAGTACTGTGTCCAGTTTTGGGCACCGGTGCTCATGAAGGATATAATGGAACTAGAGAGAGTACAAAGGAGGGCAACAAAATTAATAAAGGGGATGGGAGAACTACAATACCCAGATAGATTAGCGAAATTAGGATTATTTAGTCTAGAAAAAAGACGACTGAGGGGCGATCTAATAACCATGTATAAGTATATAAGGGGACAATACAAATATCTCGCTGAGGATCTGTTTATACCAAGGAAGGTGACGGGCACAAGGGGGCATTCTTTGCGTCTGGAGGAGAGAAGGTTTTTCCACCAACATAGAAGAGGATTCTTTACTGTTAGGGCAGTGAGAATCTGGAATTGCTTGCCTGAGGAGGTGGTGATGGCGAACTCAGTCGAGGGGTTCAAGAGAGGCCTGGATGTCTTCCTGGAGCAGAACAATATTGTATCATACAATTATTAGGTTCTGTAGAAGGACGTAGATCTGGGGATTTATTATGATGGAATATAGGCTGAACTGGATGGACAAATGTCTTTTTTCGGCTTTACTAACTATGTTACTATGTTACTATGAGTGTTTCTCCGGCTCCGGTGTCTCTGCAGTTCCCGCTGTAGTCTGGAGGAGTTGCTTGTAGTCGTCGGTGTGTAGTCATGTTAATTGTTGGATCCTCCGGACAGCTTGGTTCTAGTATAGCGGTCCTTTTCATCTGGTCCGCGTCTTTGGTTGGGATCCAACGATGCTCGGCGGTGGTGGGGGTCATCACTGCGATGTCAGAAGCGCCGGGTTGTTTTTCTCCTGTTTCCCCGATCACCTCTCCCTTGTGCTCCGGTCTTCAGTCCTCGCTTCTCAGGTGGTTGTTTCTTGCTCTGCAGGATGGCGGGCACACTAGCGGAAGGTCACTGTAGCCACTCACTAATGTCAGCTGCTCCGCAGGATCTCATCACCGGGTGCCGGCTGCAACCCCGCCGAAGCTGTCCAACAGCAGTCCTACGTCCTCGGAGCTCCTGGTTGTGGGCACCGAATCATCCGGCAAGGACCCAATGATGTAAACTCCACAAGGACCTTGGCGTGTTGACTGCCGGTCTGCAAGATGGGGGAGGGGACAGTCACAGTGTGCTGCGAGCAAGGCAGGAAGGGCTCTCACCCGCGGTCCTGAGCTATCCCTGTCTTCTGATGCTGATAACTCTGGATTAGAGTATCCAATTCTTTTAAAGATGGGCTCAAAATGTTCTTGAAGATTTGTAGGTTAAGCCCAGTATGAATATTAGTGAATAATAAATCTTCCTGTAGCTTAGGTAGGTAGCTTTAGAGGAGGTACCCTCAGAGGAGGTACCCTCAGAGCTCCTTGTCCCTGCAACTTATTCCATCCAGGTCCAAGGCCATGTCCCCCATAACCATGATTGTTAATCACAGCTTTCATGGGTCTCGGCATGCTTTCCACCAGTTTTTCACACTTCTCCTGGCGCACAAATGTAAACAGTTCTTCTTTGTTTGATGGCTTGTGACTATCCATCATCCTCTTGATTATATTCCAGAGGTTGTTGTCAGGTCTGGAGATTGGGCTGCCCATGACAGGGTTTTGATGTGATGGTCTCTTAATTTTTGCCATAACTGTAAGTCAGATTGCCCCCAAAGGAGAGGACTGAAGGGCGTCCAAAACCAGACTGCGGTCCTCTAGATCCAAGAGAATTCAAACGGTGGCAACGGGTTTGCCCCAACAGGCAGTACTGACCTATGGTCTACAAGTCAAGTTCTGCCGGACAAGCATAACTAAGGCAGGACCCTGGCCCTTTGGAGACAACTCTAGCTCAAAACAGGTCTGCAAAAATTAAAAAGGAAGATAACGTCATAGGAGCGCTGCCAATAGGTCTTCACCTATGGAAAAGAGGCTTTCTAAATGAAATGGTAGAAACTAGAGTTGTTTTTTTTTTATGTAGCCAAGGCATGGCAATAAACACTTTTTTTTTTTTTTTTTGCAATTAATGGGTGAATGGAGCTCTATGGAAACGTGACGTATACACCAAAGTTAGACTCTGTTCACATAAAATTATAGTTCTACCATGATATGGTAATCAGATATCCCCGTAGTGGAATAATAAGTCTTCATTCACTTATATATTAATGGTAATGTCAAAAATAAAATGTAAAAGTAAAAATATTAATGTCCATTTTTTTCAGGATATGCTGTGACATCCTTCCGGCTGTACTCGCCAGCACTAGCTCTTAATGGATGCAGCTTTGCGGTGGTCCACAGGTGATGATCCTTTGTCTTCAGTAACTGCGGGGTCTCTGAAGCCGGAGCAGCACACGGAGCCCCGTGGGAGCAGCTTAGAGCAGCAGATGCGCATTGCTTCAATCTCTTGCTGACAGCAGTGCTCCTTATAATTGTTTACTGTGAAGACAAAATAAGTGTGAACATCACCGTATTGTGCGGATTGTATGGGGCAGACCGTGGTATGACGACGCGCTTATTGTGGCGTACACTGCAGGCATTGTTGGATCGCACACGCAGCCTTCTGACACGGATCCTTTCTCTTAGGCATCACTCACCTGTAGGAAAGAGGCAATAATCAATATACTGCATACATAAGGGTCATTTGTAAAACGACCACAGCACATGGATACAATTACAAAGTTTATCAGAACTTGTCTCACACGATCAACGCATTTCGGAGCGTTATGGGCTCCTCTCTCAAACACATAGACATATGTACTGTATTTTTCAGAATATTGGGCGTAACTTACTATAATACACAGCCCGGGTTAAGACAGCAGAAAACAGGAAAAACGTATGGCCTACTAAGCGTCACAATACTACCTTGCTTAAAGTGCAGCTACTGGAAGAAAAAGAAGTTATTTCCTCCCGGAGCTGCCAGCTTTCAGTCATAGGGCCGTGCACAGACTGGCTATGGTCACCACTCACTATACTGTATACACTCCCCGGCACTTTGACAGATCGCTCTGCACAAATGTGCTGTACCCTGAGCGGTCAAAGGTTCTGGGGGCTTACTGTAAAGTGAGCGGTGGCCGTAGCCGCTGTATGTCCCTATGACTAAAAGCTGGAGGAAATAAGGGAGCTTCCACACTGCGTTCCCGTCAGGGCTTAAGTCTGAACCCCCAGCAAAATGAGATTCAGGCGTATACGCCGTCGGGGCCATTATTGGGAATACCTGCCGTGGACGCAATCGTTCTCTTCCGGATTCTTGATTGCTCTGCCGGTCGGTCCGCGCTGGGGGCGGAGCTAACACGTACATGGGTGGTGCCTCGTGTGTGGAAGTGGTGAGCTTTGTGGGACCACGGGACACCGTGCTTCCCACTGGTTTCGCGTTCCAGGAGACAGGACGCTGCCTTGCCTGGTGTTAGCCAATGGTGGGAATTTGGGCACCTTTCTGTTCAGATGAGCAGGAACTGGCTCCCGGACACAACAGGGAGGAATGCATCTCCCAATTATTACCCTTGGATAAGGCCTGCTACTAATCCAGTCCAGTGATGTAGTCAGTTCCCTTTTGGGTTTTTTACAAGCTTTAGATTTACTCTTGTACCTGACTCCACATTGTCCACGTCACCAGATGCCAACTACCCTGTGACAGCAGTCTGGGACGGTCTCTGTAAAGCCCCCTCTCCTACGGGAGTGGGTGAAGAATATCCCGGCCCTTTAGCACTTGCCTAGCAGTGGTGCCTTGTGTAAAATGCGCTTCTGCTGGTCCAATGCGAGTCGTTACAGATTAGCCATTCCTACGCATAGCAGCCATTGACTATAAGGGTGCAAACAGGCGTGTATGCCAACTGTAGGTGGGCATCCTGACATAGTAGATTACTAGTAGTCGGGGGTTCAAACACAAGCCCTGATGGGACCAAGAACGCAGCACGAAAACACCAAGTGAATTTTCTCCAGGTAGCCGCCTGCATTGTAGATGGTCGGTATTATAACTTTATTAACCCTATATCTGCAAGTAAATAGCTTTTTCCAAGATGACATGTTCCCTTTAAAACTTCCCTGTTGGTGTAAAGAAGAGGAGGGATCGATATCATTACTTTAAAAGCACTAGGGTAGAATAATTAGTTAATAGATCGTGTTACTGTTGTCTTGCTGCATGTGTTATGCACATAAAGCTTTACAGCACTCATACACGGCACACATGCTGCTGCTGCTACATACACACACCTTAGCTACATGTATGCACCCACCTCAGCTACATGTATGCACACACCTCAGCTACATGTATGCACACACCTCAGCTACATGTATGCACACACCTCAGCTACATGTATGCACACATCTCAGCTACATGTATGCACACACCTCAGCTACATGTATGCACACACCTCAGCTACATGTATGCACACACCTCAGCTACATGTATGCACACACCTCAGCTACATGTATGCACACACCTCAGCTACATGTATGCACACACCTCAGCTATATGTATGCACACACCTCAGCTACATGTATGCACACACCTCAGCTACATGTATGCACACACCTCAGCTACATGTATGCACACACCTCAGCTACATGTATGCACACACCTCAGCTACATGTATGCACACACCTCAGCTACATGTATGCACACACCTCAGCTACATGTATGCACACACCTCAGCTATATGTATGCACACACACCTCAGCTGCAAGTTGTGTACTCACTGCCATATTTGGAATATCCTTCCAGACAAGTGATTGATGGCCTGAAAGTTCCTTCATTTAGTCAGGACCGGCAGCATCCGTGCACCAGATCAGTGTTGGGCAGGAGGAGAGAGCTATCCTCTCAGTGATTGGGAAGGACACTGTATCACCGGTGTTCTTCGTCATAAGCATCAGACTCACTTTTTTTTTTTTTGCTACAAAAGTGCATCTACAGGTGTGTTCACACTGAGTGCACTTCAAAGAGTTATGGAGCAGAAACTCTTCAATCAAAACTTTATGATTTTTGAAAAGATTCGACTCCAAAAACTACTGAAATAGACCACCAAAGACAATCAAGAGTCTTCAATAAGGGTGGTCCTACACAAACACAAAGGAGGCGAGGAGGCTGCTTTCTAATCATCATATACTCCACACATCGTCCAAGCAAAGGTACGTGATACCTGCGCCAACATGGTGACATGTGAACACACTGACTCTACACCATGGCTGTTGTGACCATATTATGTTTTATATCATATTTTCATGCTGAAGGGCAAGCAATTCTGATCAAGTCTTTTTTGATGAATATTGGAGAATGTTGCACGTCCTCTCCCAATATGTGGTAGGTGTAATAATATTAGAAAATACTTCCACTAAGGGCCCCTTTCCACTTGTGAGAAAAACGGACGAGTGCAATCCGATAAAAAATCGGATTGCACTCAGACCAATGTTTTTCAATAGGTGACATTCCATTAGCGATTTTTTTTTTTCCCAGCCGAAATCGGACTGAGAAAAATCTGTGTCGGCTGAGAAAAAAATCGCAGCATGCTGCGTATTGCTGAGATTCTCGGACGAGACTCGCCAATGCAAGTCAATGGGTGCGAGAAAGCTCCCACGATCTATGAACAGCCAGCAGAGGGCGCCTCACCGCAAATGCAGGTAAATATAGCTCATTGACCTACTTTACCTTCATTCCCTGGGGTTTTGCAGCGAGGAGTAGCGCTGCATTAGCAGAACTCCTGGCTGCAAAATGTTTTAACCCCTTCAGAAGGATTTACATCGTTGGACTTTACAGATCTGCGGAAGGTATGTATATTGTTGGTTTATTATGTTTTTTTTGGTTACAGAACGAGGGTCTTCAGTGCTTGGATTGGGCGTTAAATAAAATATTACAACAACCTTTGTTTTTATTTCATTAAAATAATTTTTAATAATGTGTGTGTGTGTTTTTTAACCCTTTCATTCAATTGGATTAATAATGGATAGGTGTCATAATTGACGCCTAGCCATTATTAATTAGGCTTAATGTCACCTTACAATAGCAAGGTGGCATTAACCCTTCATTACCCCATATCCCACCGCTACACGGGAATGGGAAGAGAGTGGCCAAGTGCCAGAATAGGCGCATCTTCCACATGTGCCTTTTCTGGGGTGGCTGGGGGCAATGTTTTTAGCCAGGGGGGGGCCAATAACCGTGGACCCTCTCCAGGCTATTAATATCTGCCCTCAGTCACTGGCTTTACTACTCTGGCGGAGAAAATTGCGCAGGAGCCCACGCCAATTTTTTCCGCCATTTAACCCTTAAATATAATAGCTAGAACGGCCAAATTTTGCATATACACGCTACTAACATTAGTAGTGTGGAATATGCAAAAAAAAATGGTGATATGAGATGGTTTACTGTATGTAAACCATGTCTCATATCATGTCGGGTTTAGGAAGGAGATAGCAAAAGCCGGTAATTGAATTACCAGCTTTAAAGCTCTCTCACGCTGCATTAAATATATATATATATATATATATATATATATATATATATATATATAGGTGTCTCCCTGACATAGAATAGGTATATATACATATATATATGTGTATATATCTACTCTCATCTAACCTGTCAGTGTGATTTTACTGTACTCTGCGCTGAATTACCGGCTTTTCAAAGGAGACCCGTGCGTAAAAATCGGACAGCAATACGGATGTCATACGGATGTTGCGATAAAAAAAAATCGCATGACACTCGCAGACGTTACATCAGTTTTTTCGGTCCGTAAATCGGACCGTTTTTTTCTTACACAAGTGGAAAGGGGCCCTAAGAAATGTAGTATAGTTCCTCTGATTAGCTATGCTGCTTACCCCATGTACATGGCATTGAAGTAGATTATGTATCCATGGCTACAACCACTGATATAGTGACAGTTAGTTGTTAATGGTCATAACCTTGGATATCTAAGCTACTGCAATGCCCTGCCCATGGGGTACGTGACATAGGTTATCAGGAGAACTATACTGCATTTCTCATTGGAGGTATTTACTATTATTATTATTACACCTACTACATATTGGGATAGGATCTTGGAGATGGGAATGCCACTTCAATTTTTATAAGACCGCCCTCATTGGACGGCCATGGATATCCCATTCTCAGTACAATAAAACCTTTTGGCTGTTGATTATACAAAGGAGAGGAGTTCCAATGAACAGTACCATTGTATGTACGTCACTGAGGACACCTTGCAATTTTCACCTGGATGAGCTGCACCCATCTCATGTCCTGGTACCTTTATCCGAGCCAAGGAACAGACTTATCAGCAGCGTCTCTCTTATGCTAGATCTAGACACAAATCAGAGCTGACATGGAGGGCGACCTGACATGTGCCGACCCGTGTCCTCAGCTCCTGGGATTGGAGGGGACATAGTTGTGGAACTCCATTGATATATTGTGTATAGCTGGGAAATCACAAAAACCCCTTTAGGCTACGTTCACAACAAAACGCATGCGTCGTGCAGCCCTATCGTTAACATTGGCGCCGCATGGGGCCGCATGTACATGCGTTGTAATGCGTTTTGGTGCGTTGTACGCCGCATGCGGCGTTAGGGCGCACCTGTCAGGGCGCGGCAAACGCAACATGTTGCATTTTTCGGGCGGCGCCGACCTTTTAAAAAACGCATGCTTCGTGTTTGCGTCGTCGATGCGCCTTTTTCCCCATTGACTTGTATTGACAACGCAGACGACGCAAGTACTTGCGTCGTGGTGCGTTGTACGACGCATGCGTTTTCCAATAAAAAATGCAAAACATAACACCAACCCTCTTCTAGCCATTGGTGGTTCTTATCTATTGTGTAGACACTTTTTTTTTTTTGGGGGGGGGGGGGATGAAGAATGACTCACTGCACAAAAAACGCATGCGTCGAAAAACGCTGCGTTTTTTGGTCAAAACGCAACTGCGTTGAACGCATGCGGCGTTGAACGCATGCGGCGCAAAACGCAGCGTTGTGCATGCGTTTTGCTGCGTTTTTGTTTGCGTTGTGCGTTGCGGCGACGACGCTGCGGCGCACACCGCAAATGTGAACGTAGACTTAGGTGGGCACCGAAAGCAATCGCTTGGAGCTGGATGTTGCTTTGCATCCTATGGCACAGGTGAGCGCTGCTGCTCTGTGTACATACCGTCTACGCGACAAGGCGGGAAGCAGTGGATGCAGGAGACCCCTAGTGGCCCACCATTGCTCTACAATATAGCATGGAGGAATTTCTACAAGAAATCGAAAAAGAGAAGGAACATAAAAGACACTTCTGTATTTGGAATTAATTCACACAAAACAACAGTTTTATATAAACATGTAAATTGGAGTTTAAATTAGACGTCCAAACAAAATCTGTGAGTCTTAAAGGGGTATTCTCATCTCCAAGATCCTATTCCAATATGTAGTAGGTGCAATATTAGCAAATACCTCCAATTAGAAAAGTATGATAGTTCTTCTGATTAGCTATATCACATACCCTCATGTGCAAGGCATTGCCATAGCTAAGGTATCCATGGTTACAACCACTCATATAGTGACAGTTAGTTGTTAGTGGTCGTAACCATGGATACCCAAGCTACTGCAATGCCCTGCACATGAGGGTAAGCGATATAGCTAATCAGAAGAACTAGACTACATTTCTAATTGGGAGGTATTTGCTATTATTATTATACCTACTACATATTAGGAGAGGATCTTGGAGATGGGAAGAGGGTCCGCTCTGCTGACATCTTCTCCGCTCACGTCCTGGCCCCTATTAATGACTCCGGTTCCCGTCACACAAGGTCGATTCCTCATTTGTAGTTTGTTAAGGACACTGAATTTTTCTCTTTCTTGTGATTATTTACTATTTATTTTTTTTTACAATAAATTCTTTAAAATGACCAGACGCTTCACGTAAAATAAGTCAATAAAAAAAAGGTGCACGTCCGGCCTAAAAATGTCACAAAACTGGCGCAAAATTTACAGACGGACATAAAAAAAAAACAAAGTGGAGATTTTTTTCTTCTTTAGGCTGAATGAATGAGATGAATAAGCTGAAAATGTTCGGAAATCCCAAAACAAAACCACAATTAACAAACCTAAAAAAGCGAACGCGTAAAAAAAGCTAAAAGAAAGTGGCGAAAATGAAAAACAGGAGAAAAACACCAAAAAGTTGGGGAGAAAAGGCGCAAATGCAATAATGACGGAGCGATGGTGCTCACATATAGGCCATAATATACTATACACAGGGTATAAGAGGATACAGCCGCCGGAGGAAGAGAAACAGCAACATCCATGTACACAAACCTCCTGCTGTTGGCATGAAGGACACCAGGGAGTCGGGAAACCCCGGAGCAAGGCTTGGTAGAGAAAAGAAAGCACACCCTGGGTCAACCTAAAGCGCAGCCGCAGGAGGATAAGTTGCCATTTTCTAGAAGACCACACCGGGTATAGTCAAAGCTATTGACTTCAACAAAATGGCGCCTGAACCGCAGACTTTTTTTAAATTTCCTGGCACGCAAACCTCGTCACTAGAGCTTCCGTTGTACTGCACGGGACAAGATGGCGGTGCAGGCCGTACACATCGAAGGAGACGCTTTTTTAGTGTGTGTGGCTCATTCTCTGAGCACAGAGCGGGAGGAGGTCATGGGCCTGTGTATTGGTGAGGTGAGGAGGAGGCCGGCGCCGTGATACAGCGGACACTCTGGTTAGGGACCAATCACAACTCGGCTTTCATTTCAGCCGGTGATAGAGATTTGACAGTTGAAACCTGATTGGTTGTTATGGACAACTGCCACTTTCGGCCACTTTTAGTCTCTATACATTAGAGCCGTAATTGTCACTGACCGCCACAGCACACAACGCAGCCCTGTGATTGGTGGGACCAGTAGGACCGGGCAGAGTCGCTAACACGGCTGACTGTTTCCTGACTGTTACCACAGAGCATGTTCTGTCATGTGGCAGCCTAGAAGCTCAGCCCCTCTTTCTGGCAGACCACTACATCTGACCTGTAATGGAGCAGCAAGGAAATGCTCCACCGCACGCCATCCAAGCGGGGACCCCCCATCCGTGTAATCAGTGACTATCCCAGAGCTCAGACCCCCGACCATCTGCAAATTATCACATTTCTTATCCTATAGTTTACAGCTCATTTCTTAGGTTACAGACCACCTTTGCCATGGCCGGTTTCCTAAGTAAGGAGCTTGTTTGCAGTCGCTGTCTTGAGGCCGGCGGGGTAGCTGTCCCGAGGCCGGCGGGGGTAGCTGTCCCGAGGCCGGCGGGGGTAGCTGTCCCGAGGCCGGCGGGGGTAGCTGTCCCGAGGCCGGCGGGGTCGCTGTCCCGAGGCCGGCGGGGGTCCCTGTCCCGAGGCCGGCGGGATCGCTGATTTTAGTCCCTTTGTGCTGCTCCGCTGCTGTAGAAACGACCTTATCTCAGGACGGCCGCTCAGTTGTGTCACTGGCTCGAACTCTCAGTTTTCAGGAGGGCGTCGCCCCCCAACATGCAGGGGGCAGAGAAGAGCAAACGTGAGACCTCCCCTGTAATGGCAGCGTGTGCAGGTCTCTGATCTGGAGTCCTGATTATGCAGAGCGTGTGAGGTCTGTGTGCGGCCCCCTGAGCCATGTACCGGTCTGTGTCCTACAGGTGGACACTCAGCGAGTCGTTCACATCCACTCAGTGATCATCTTACGGCGGTCCGACAAGAGGAAGGATCGGGTGGAGATCTCACCAGAACAGCTGTCAGCAGCCACTATAGAGGCCGATATATCCTTCTGTATAAGGACATGTGTGGTATATACCGTGCTTCACTAACAAGAAGAAGAGGGTCTTACATTGTTTTTGCTCTGTAAGATGGGTCAGGGCTTATTTTCAGGAAATGTCTTACTGCACACACACATGTAGACACATACACGTACACACACTGACTGCAGACACACTACACATATAGGCACACACACTGACTGCAGACACTGCACATAGGCACACACGTGTAGATACACACACTGCAGACACTACACATAGGCACACACTGCACACACACATGTAGATACATACATGTACACACTGCAGACACACTGCACATATAGGCACACATTGCACACACATGTAGATACATACACATGTAGACACGCACACTGACTGCAGACACACTGCACATATACATGTAGACATACGCACACTGCACATACACATGTAGACACACTGCACATATAGGCACACACTGCACAAACACTTGTAGATACATACACACACTGACTGCAGACACACTGCACATACACATGTAAGCACACTGCACATATACATATACGCACACACACTGACTGCAGACACACTGCACATACACATGTAGGCACACGCACACTGCACATACTCTGCACCTTGAGGTACATCATGGGATGCTGCTAACATATATCTCAGACGGAGGAGCCTGTAATATGGGGGTACAATGCCGTGCTTCAGTCCCCCATCTCTTCACTGACCTCAGGCCAACCTTTCATGTAAAACACCATCCACAGCCTTATGTAACTGGGTGAAGCCTAGAACTTACCGTCACATATGACATGATCAGTCTGTGTGCTGTACCGAGCGCTGGCACCTGGGGTTGGTGAATGGGGCGCAGCTTAGGAATCTTCTACCTTGAGGACATTTCCTTCCATGATTCTTAGGCGTGACGGTTAATTCTTGGGTCAATGCTGCCCGATGAAGCCCTGGACCCACTGTGTGTGGTAGATGATGGAGGGTGACTAGACCGCTCCTGTCATACAGTTATATGGCGGAATCTGAGAGGTTACCCCCCTTGACTGTCTAATTCTAGGGTGGGGTTATATGTCTTCATGGAGGGTTTTGAAGCCACATTTTTGAGTGTCACATAACTAGAAAAAGAGTGGTGGATCGCACGTCCAGAGGTCGCACATTAGTCTCCTGCAGCTGAGCCGCCTTTACAGGTGTTTGATCAGACTGTATAGGCCCACTGCCACGTCACAGCGACCCTCTGGGTTGGTCCCCAATCTTCCGGGTGTAGCGGCCTCTGCAGTGTGCCGTGCTTCTCTCAGATTGATGTGAATCTATGCGGATAAGACTGGGGGCTTCATTAGGGCCTTTTCTAATGCCCGTATTTTGGGCTTAGAATCATTTTTACAATTTCCTTTGTGCTGATTTCTGACCATGTGAAAGTTGAGTTGAACTTTGTTGTCATAAATCAACTAATAGGAGATCTAGAAAAGGCCGATAAGGCTGGGGCGAAACCGAAACCTTTCCCGGGGATCACAGGTCGCACGTCCAAAGATCAGCGCACGCCACTGCTGCATGGCAGCATAGTGTGAGGTCCCACGACAAGCAATCTGACCCCACTAAACCCGCGCTTTACTCACATGCAACGATCGGTGGCCAAAGTAGCTGTGTAGCCCTGGCCTAAAAGAGTTAAAGGGAATCCGTCACCCCAAAATACATTTTTAATGGGCTATACAGTGGTGTAGGGGACTTAGCCCCTGGATCAACTGCACCAGCATTGTATCTGTTACTGGTACAGGGCCTGAGAGAATAACCTTTAGGGTATATGCAAATGAGGGGGCTTCGGTGAACTCTGGGCGTGGCCAACATTTTGGCGCACCGTTATAACTCATTTGCATATTCTGATTGGCAGTGCTCGCTTCCCATGCGCTGTCTGAATGCTGCTTGCGTGCAGTGGCCGAGCACGTTCTCCCTGCCTCCTCTGAGACATGGACAGCCGCACACACGCCGGCAGCATTCAGAGACCGGGCTCACTCCGGGAAGCAGGACTGTCAATCACAAGTGGGGGAAGGGACCCAATATGCTCGTATAGAGAAATAACGGTGCACCAAACTTCTCTCCAGGCCACCGGGGGCGCCGTAACGTCCCCAATTGTGTATAAATTACGTTATTCTCTCAGGCCCTGTAACAGCGCTAGTTGTTATAGGGTCTAAGCCCCCTACCACGGTTGTGGAGTCGGTAAGCCAAAGCTCTGACTCCTCAATTTCCATGACACCGACTCCACCAAAATGGGCTCCGACTACGAGTCGGTAAGCCAGTCCTCCGACTCCACATCCCTGCCCCCTACAACACTGTATAGCCCATGGAAAATCCAGTTTGCGGGGGTCCCGGACTCCCTTTATCAACTTTTCTATCAAAATGACTGTCAGCCAACAAGGAGCCCGTAAAAGCCAAACGGTGCAAATTCTGTAATGAAAGCAAACTTCCCCAAAAAATGAGTTTTAGTCGAAAATACTGAGCATATACCGTACATACAAAAAAAATGCTGCAAAAGCTAATGTTAGTTCAGGAATCTCCTCCCAGCCCTGCGTAGCCACCCAAACAGGGAAGTAGTCCTGCTCAAAAATGTAGTATTGTCAGCTGTCAACCCGAAACTCGTCCACCTTCATCAACAATATCAACTGTTTAGGTGCAAAGTGCTTGTTTTGAAGCTATCCCCTTCGGCAGGTACAGATGGTGCTGGCTCTAGTTGCCCCGTTCTGCCGTGGAGGCATCATGGCGTTTGTAGCAGAGCAGTGAATCTCAAATTCAAGATGTTAATTGATTAGATTATTACTAGGGGACAAGTTGCCTCGTGCTATCTAGTCCTCCTGCTCTGTATAACCCCGCCCCCACTACTGATTGGCAGATTTCTGTGTGCACTACCAATCAGAGAGGTGGGCGGGGTTGTGCACAGCTCAGCATTCAGAGAACTGCTGGATCTACAGCAGCGAAAACTGATTTTATCACAACTGCAGCAAGCAGCCCAGTAAGTGACACATCGCTGGAATCAGGGTCTTTGTCCATACATCATGCTGCTCTCATGACTGTTTGAAAGATCAGGATATATAAAGAGCTTTTTGCACCATTTCCGGCAAGTTTTCTTCTTTCTTTAACTCCTCTGCACAGATTGTCGGAGATTACCGGACGTCCCATGAGGGTCGTGGGTTGGTATCACTCTCACCCACATATTACAGTGTGGCCGTCCCATGTCGGTAAGAGACTAAGGCTGTATTCACACATCTGTGTCTCACGGGCCGAATACGGGGCCTGTGGCTGCCCACACCCAAACTCCACGGCCGATCCGTGCTCGGATGTGTGACTGTGGCCTAATGAGCATACGTAATGCAGGTAGAGGGTTACTAATTAGTGGTGTCTCCCGCCGTGCACAGATGTGCGCACCCAGGCCATGTATCAGATGATGGACGCCGGCTTCGTGGGATTGATCTTCTCCTGTTTCATAGAGGACAAGAACACAAAGGTCAGTTCTCCTTTTTTTTCAGTCTATTGTTCTGCTGATGCATGCGCACAGGGAAAGTATCATCCCTAACCCTTTCACGACCTTTGACGTATATGTAAGTCATCGGCCGTGTCCCTGCCTTTGATACGGCGCTGAGCCCGCATCTTCCCCGCATTCCATGGCCTTTAACACCAGCGTTCCACCCGCTGCTTTTCACCAGCAAAATGCCGGTTAATTAGTGACAGCGGGATTTAACACACACCAGCCTGTCGCGTGATCGCGGGGCGCCGATCGGTTATCATGTCAATCGGGGGTCTGCAGAAGACCACGCTCATCACCGGCGTTCATAGATCGTGATTTTTAGTAGTGCTGCAGCCCTGTTCCGTAGAGTACGGACGATCGCAGCTTCATGTCTACTAAGGAGACTATTAACCCCTTCATGATAGCGCCCTTTTTCGTTTTTGCGTTTGTTTTTTCGCTCCCCTTCTTCCCAGAGCCATAACTTTTTTTATTTTTCAGTCAATATGGCCATGTGAGGGCTTGTTTTTTTGCGGGACGAGTTGTACTTTTGATAGACAACATTGGTTTTACCATATCGTGTACTGGAAAACGGCAAAAAATTCCAAGTGCGGTGAATTTGCAAAAAAAAAAAAAAAAAAGTGCAATCCTACAACTGTTCCGTCCCCCCCACCCATGTTCACCAAACGCTAAAACTGACCTGATATTGTGATTCTCCAGGTCATTGTGAGTTCATAGACACCAAACATGTCTAGGTTCTTTATAATCTAACTGGTGGAAAACAAATTCCAACGTTTGTTAAAAAAAAAAAACATTGCGCCATTTTCCGATACCCGTAGCGTTTCCATTTTTTGTGATCTGGGGTCGGGTGAGGGCTTATTTTTTGCACGCCGAGCTGTCGTTTTTAATGACACCATTTTTGGTGCAGATATGATCTTTTGATCGCCTGTTATTGCATTTTAATGCAATGTTGCGTCAACTAAAAAAAAAGCGTAATACAGGAGTTTTGACTTTTTTTCTCGCTACGCCGTTTACCGATCAAGTTAATTCTTTTTTATATTGATAGATCGGGCAATTCTGAACTCAGCGATACCAATTATGTGTATGTTTGATTTTCTTTTTTTATTGTTTAATTTTGAATGGGGCAGAAGGGGGGTGATTTGAACATTTAGATTTTTTTATTTTTAAAAACATTTAAAAAAAAAAAAAGCTGCCATAACCTGATCAGATCACCTGTATGTAACAGAACTGCTGACTTTCCATGAGGTCCGACCACCGGGAGGCGCTCATAGCAATCTGGCAGTGACAACCATAGAGGTCTGCTGGAGACCTCTGGTTGTCATGCCGACCCATCGGTGACCCGCAATCATGTGACGGGGTCACCGATGGGTGGGATTTCCAGTGCTCTTGCTGGAAGCACGTGCTAAATGCCGCTGTCAGAGTTTGACAGCGGCATTTAATGGGTTAACAGCTGCGGGTGGATTGTGATTCCACCTGTGGCTGTTAGGGGCACATGTCAGCTGTTCAAAACAGAAGGAAAAAACAAGATGCGCAGTATATGTACGGTGCATGTTGTGAAGGGGTTAAAGAACAAACCCATACATTTGTGTTGTCTGTGAACTCATACTGACCTGGAGAATCACGTTACCAGGTCAGTTTTACGTATAATGAACATAGTAAATAAAAAAACAATTGTGAATTGCACTTTTTTTTGTATGAATTGCAACGCACTTCGATCCCTCCCCCCCAATTTCCCAGTGCATTACAATATTAAATGGATGATTTCCTTCAAAAGTACAACTCGTCCCATAAAAAAACAAGACCTCATATAGCTATGTGGACATAGTAATAAAAAACCTATGGCTCTGGGAGAAAAACAAAAAACGAAAAATTGCAAGGTCATGAAGGGGTTAAATAGCTAAAAAACATTTAATGAATATATAAATTTTTTACAACATTAACCCCTAAGGGGGACATAAACACGTGATCCCTTGGTCTCGCTGCGGGGAGCCAACGGAGTGACAGAGGGAGCGATCTCCATCTGTCGCATTCTATTAACCGTGGCATGTAAGGCGTTGAACCGCTGCAGACACCGCAGGCATGGCGCTTGTCAGGTAGGTAAGTATTTTTGTTTTTTTTCTGGAGCTATCCAAGATGTGTAAGCCCGGCTGCATATTACGGCCGGCTCTCCATCCTCGGCCTTCACCAGTGCAGCAGCTGCACTGACACGTTATCCTCCACTGTATCATATAATGATCGGAGGGAGAATAAGGGACACACGATTTCTCTATTTTGCTCCTTGTGGAATTTTGCAGACTTCCCAGTTTCCTGGCCATATTGTTGTTCTTAAATATATTGTTTTATTTTATATTTATAATTTTGATGTTTCTCCCTCCTCTCCAGACTGGACGTCTCCTCTACACCTGTTTTCAGTCAGTCCAAGCACAGAAGAGCAACGAGTAAGTGACTTTTAGGGCCGGGTCTATCCGTGCTTATGGTACGTACCGGTCTGTGCGGAGATCGGACCCCTGTTACGCCCCAGGGCAGTGCACTAAGTGACCCGCGGTCCAAGGGGAGCGCCATTTAGTGCCATCACCGCCACCCCACCATGGGAGCACGTGGGAACGATGGGTTGCCCTGGCTGAAGGCGCTCATGACTGCCATGCTGGTACTCCTGGACTTCATAGGAGACAATGGAGTGGCATTGCAGTATATAGAATATGTGATCAGATGATCACAGTCTCCTATTGGGACAAAAAAATAAGAAGAAAAACAATCTTAGATCTAAAAAAAAAATCTAAAAAAAATTGACTTGCCTTCCTTTCTCCCATTTAAAAGAAAAAATAGTATTGACTGATGTAGCAGCTCGCCATGCACAACAGAAGTCCTCATACTGCTCCATCCACAGAAAAATGAATATCTCAGAAAATGGCGACATGTAATAAGAATATATACAAGTGCTTCTCACAAAATTAGAATATACAAATAGTGAAACTCATATATTATATAGTCATTACAAACAGAGTGATCGATTTAACGTGTTCATTTCTGTTAATGTTGATGATTAATCAACATTAACAGTCAGTCAAAAAAAAACTGGCTATAAAAAATAAACTGTCTCTTGGAAGAAGGGGAGGAGAAAATTAGCATGTCAAAATAGAAAATTCATCAGTCAAGAATGGGTTAAAGGTAATGAGGAACTTAAAAGAAACCTAATGAGGTCCAATAATGATATTAAGCTGCAGATATTGGGATAATCTTGAGGTTAATAGATGTCCGGCTGCAATAATGAAATTGCTGCTCACGGGAGAAAATGAACTGTAAGAACATCCTGGCACTGAAAGCTAGCGCAGCAGTGCATCAGGGCTGGCTGTCAGTCAGAGCCGGCTGTCAGTCAGAGATGACTCAGCAGTTCATCAGTACAGGGACGGCTGTCAGTCAGGGACGGCTGTCATCGCTGACTCAGCAGTGCATCAGTATTGGGCTGGCTGTCAGTCAGAACCGGCTGTCAGGGCTGACTCAGCAGTGCATCAGTACGGGGCTGGCTGTCAGTCAGGGCCAGCTGTCAGTACAGAGCCGGTTGTCAGAGCCGACTCAGCAGTGCATCAGTACAGGGCTGGCTGTCAGTCAGGGCCGGCTGTCAGAGCTGACTCAGCAGTGCATCAGTACAGGGCTGGCTGTCAGTCAGGGCCAGCTGTCAGTACAGAGCCGGTTGTCAGAGCTGACTCAGCAGTGCATCAGTACAGGGCTGGCTGTCAGTCAGGGCCGGCTCAGCAGTGCATCAGTTGGCTGTCAGTTGGAGCGGGACACGCTTCAGTGCTGTGAGCAGTGACTGTAATTGCTCCAGATCACCGTTACGTTCCTCATTTTTCATGCTGAGCGTCTTCTCACACTGAATGACAGTGCTCGGTTCCCAGAGTTATCACAGTCTTCACTCAGCCCACGTGTGCTCATGCGCACTAACGCTGCCGCAGCCCGACTTCGCGCACACAGTTTGGGTGGGCTCTTTCTCCTCCCTAGCCCATTTCATACATTTCCAGATGTCTTGGTGTAGTGATCAGCGTCTGCAGAGTGGAGGATGTGCTCACTCGCTCTGACCCTGTGTGCGCCGCAGGGCTCGGGCAGTGACAGTGTGCATGCGCGCACACAATGGCTGATGTTGGGCAGCGCTGATCTGGGAAGTGAGCCCAGTCAATCCTTACTAGAGGAGATGCATAATGAGAAGGTGTAACGCTGCGCAGAACTCTTGGTCACGCCGTGAAGCCCCCTGATTGTTTTATCAGCTCCAGTTGCTCTTACACCACATTCTATCTTCTGTCCCACAGATATGAAAGAATAGAAATACCACTTCATGTTGTCCCACATGACACGATCAGGAAAGTCTGCCTGGAGTCAGCGGTGGAACTGCCCAAAATTCTGTGCCAGGAGGAGCAGGATGCGTACCGCAGAATACATAGGTAGCCGCTCACCTTCTCCAATGCTCAACATGCGAAATCCATCTTCCATGAATAGAACGACACTATGGCCCCCTAAGCACAGAGACAGTGGTCAGCCTTCTATTCTCCGGTAGAACGATCACGTATGGACTGATCACTGGAGACGTTACTAGTGGTCGCTGACTAGTCAGGGTGGTTGGACATAAGTTTGGGTTTTCACAGCATTTGCTGCTTCGGTGTCAGACACCCACAGACATTCAGTATGGCACCCAATAAAGCAATGGTTACAGTAATGCCTAGATAAGTATTTAAGATGCTTGATCTTCACCCTATTACCCCCAGCACACAGGAGAGACCAATCCGGTCATGTAATAAGCTTCGCGGCCCATGAGAGGGGAAGGGACAGGCTCGTATTTGCCCAATTAACTCATTAAAGACTGGATTTCATTGGCATGGGTTGGCACTCTAAAAGTAGCGCAATGGCGCTTCTGCTCCTCGTCTACTGGCCCTCACTAATCAGCCCTGAAACACCATGATATCCTAAGAAACAGCTGTAAGGAAGCCGCGCTCTTAGCCCTGCCGGAGAGACTGCTTTCAAGCGGTAAAGCCACGTAGCCTCTCGTTGTAAGATGGACCTTGCCGAGATACAAAGGGTTGCTTTCCCAGGCACTGGTGTTATAGCAAGGCAGGATAGGTGGTGCATTTTGTGTTTGCTAGAGCCCCCATTTTCGCGGTTGGTACCAGCGTGCCTTTGTACCAGTTTTGGTCTTTATTTTTGCTTGTGTGTTTTGTTTCTTTTCGACCCTTCTGACCAGGTTTTGGCTATTTTATATGACCTAATAAAAGTTACATTTTACTTGCCACGTGCTGCTATTTCTGTAATTAGGGTTACTGTGTATTGCCACAATAAAAACAGAAGCAGCAAACTTTATAAAAACGTTATGAAAACTTTGTGAAAACTTTTGGCCATGGCTTCATAACCGGCTGTTTTGCTGTGAAATAATGACCGATGCTGATTCATACAAAACTTACTGGAGAACCAGCTATAGAAAACTTGCACCCAGACCCCCACAGAGGGATAAAAAAATAGCTGAAAAAATATAATAATCTATTGTTTTGTTTTTCTTTGTTTGTTTGTTCTCAGCCTGGGACATCTAGATTCCATCACCAAGATTCATAATGGTTCTGGTAAGTGATCAGACGATGGAGATGAAACCAAAGAGGCAATGTTTGTATTCTTATCTGATTTCCTTGTAGTATTGGAGGTAGCTAGCTATACTTGGGGATCAAGGAGAACAATTGTATAACCTGCAAAATATCCTTTTTTTTTTATAGTGTTATTCAGTGGCTGGCGTACGTTGGATGCATTGTGGCTAAACTTTCCAATTATACGCTGGCGGGTTTTTTGTGTAACCGGACCCGAAATGTCCTAAATATCATTATCACCGTAATTGAAAACATTTTGTCTTGCAGTTTTTACTAAGAATTTGTGTGGCCAAATGTCTGCAGTCAGTGGTCCGCTGCTCCAGTGGCTCGAAGACCGTCTCCAGCAGAATCACCAGCGCGCCCAGGAGCTCGAAAAAGAGAAGGAGAAGCTAATGCAGGAATTGGAGAGCCTGGACTGATGGTCATGGGTCACTTGTGACGAGTCCTGATCGCAGATTCCACCTTCGCGTAACCTGGACTGATGGTCATGGGTCACTTGTGACGAGTCCTGATCGCAGATTCCACCTTCGCGTAACCTGGACTGATGGTCATGGGTCACTTGTGACGAGTCCTGATCGCAGATTCCACCTTCGCGTAAACATAAAATAACTTGGGACGTTGAATTGAAAGATCTCAGTGCAGTGTGAAAAAGCCACGTGAATTTAACGTCACAGATAAAATGATGCGACGTAGTGTTAATGCAAAATATATTGTGTTATTTTTATTGTCAAGAAAAGAATCCTTTTTTGTTCACTTTTTTTTTCCTTTAGTAGAATATTCCTAGTCTTCTAATTGTATAGGAAATAATCTATTGCTTTGGTGATCACCCCCATCATGACCCGACGATTTTTTGTTTTTTTTTCTTCTCACCTTCTTCCAAGAACCTTAACTGTTTTTTCTCTTCATCCACTTAATTGTATGAAGGCTTGTTTTTTGTAGGAAATGTTGTACTTTCGAATAATACTGTTCATTTTATCATGTGACGTACTGTAAAGCAGAAAAGAAAATCCTGGTGGTTCAATTTTTTTTCTCATATCGTTTACCGATCAGATTCAGATTTTATATTTTGATAGATCGGAGATTTCTGACCGCAGCGATATCAAGTGTGTATTTTTTTTATTTTTTAATGGGGCAAACCTACATTATTTTTTTGCATTTTTCAAAACTTTTTTTTTTTTACTGTATTTAAGTCCCTTTAGGGGACTTGACGCTGCCATCATCCGATCACCTGCACTGTACGTAGCATGGCTTCAGCACTGCTGTGTATAGTGAAAATCACGATCTCCTATGAAATATGGACACATACATTCTCACAGGAGGATCGTAATGACAGTTACAAGGGTCTTCAGCAGACCTCCAGCTGTCATGGCAACCCATCAGCGCCCCGAATTCATGTCATAGGCATGCCAATGATTGCGTTGAATGACCCCCTGCCGCTGTGTGTTCAATGCTACTGTTAGAAATTGTTGGAGCTCCTCTCATGGGTGTTAAAAGCGCTCAATGGCTGTTTAAATCAGCCATCATGTGCTGGGACAGATGCGGGATCTGCAACCCCCAAAAGTATGTAAACAGGAACACATGGGCTACTTGCACAGTGAACAAGTCTGTATGATCATGTTCACACACCACCAAGAAACCTGAAGACACAAAAGAGAATAGTAAAACCAAAAACACTCAGTTTGAAAAAATGTTGCAGTAATCCGCAAGTGCTAGTAAAAGATGTAAAAAACAGGGTATTTGGTTGATACGTTTTTTGCAAAAAATGTATACTAAGCTGCTCTACCAATCTTCACGGTATACCCTTATCAGAGCAGTCCTAACTAATGTATGCAATCCCTATCTGATGTATTTAAAAACCTGATCATCTGTATATAACCTGTGTGAACAGGGTTCAGAGAGGAAAAATCCATGTGTGCATACAGGGTAGAACAGCTTTTGTGCAGATAGCCCAAGAGGAGTGGTGGAACTCCCCAGTCTTGTAGACACAAGAGAACAATTATGGAAACAGGAACACATGGGCTACTTGCACAGTGAACAAGTCTGTATGATCATGTTCACACACCACCAAGAAACCTGAAGACACAAAAGAGAACAGTAAAACCAAAAACACTCAGTTTGAAAAAATGTTGCAGTAATCCGCAGGTATTGTAAGTATGTGTACAGCACCCAACCTGTCCATCTGAATTGACCCTATATTGTTCCCCGGATTTCTTTCGATGGTAAAAACGCCGGTGCCATGTGCCTTTCTGATCTCCTAAATCAGCCCTTATCTGTTCCCTCCAACCCAGGGAAGTGGGGAGTTGTAATGTATAAGAATACACTAACCAGAAACCAGATTAACAAGGGAGGATGTACAGGAATAAATGAAAATACCAATCATACAAATATGCACTCACAACACAGAGGACAACCGGGAAGTATAGGAAGGGAAAATCAAGTAGTACAGGATGAGGATAGGAGTCAAATCACAAAGTAACAGTCTTCTAAATAAAACTCTAAAGGTACCTTCACACTGAACGATATCGCTAGCGATCCGTGACGTTGCAGCGTCCTGGCTAGCGATATCGTTCAGTTTGACACGCAGCAGCGATCAGGATCCTGCTGTGATGTCGTTGGTCGCTGCAGAAAGTCCAGCACTTTATTTTGTCGCTGGACTCCCAGCAGACATCGCTGAATCGGTGTGTGTGACACCGATTCAGCGATGTCTTCACTGGTAACCAGGGTAAACATCGGGTTACTAAGCGCAGGGCTGCGCTTAGTAACCCGATGTTTACCCTGGTTACCAGCGTAAAAGTAAAAAAAAAACAAACACTACATACTTACTTTCCGCTGTCTGTCCCCGGCGCTGTGTGTTCCTGCACTGGCTGTGAGCGCCGGCCAGCCGGAAAGCACAGCGGTGATGTCACCGCTCTGCTTTCCGGCCGCTGTGCTCACAGTCAGTGCAGGAAAGCACAGCGCCGGGGACAGACAGCGGAAGGTAAGTATGTAGTGTTTGTTTTTTTTACTTTTACGCTGGTAACCAGGGTAAACATCGGGTTACTAAGCGCGGCCCTGCGCTTAGTAACCCGATGTTTACCGTGGTTACCGGCATCGTTGGTCGCTGGAGAGCTGTCTGTGTGACAGCTCTCGAGCAACCAAACAGCAACGCTGCAGCGATCGATATCGTTGTCGGTATCGTTGCAGTATCGCTGAGTGTGAAGGTACCTTAAATGCTTACTCGAACAACCAACACCTGCAACTCCAGAAACAAGCAATCACTGATTGCCAGAGGCGAGTATATATAGCAGGGGGGAGTGACTTAACACTAAACAGCTGAGACCATGAAAGCAGGAAAGCTCCAGGAGCTCTTTATTTAACAGATTAAGCCCTGCACTGCTAGTAGAAACCTGCACTGTTTAATATGATGGTGAAGTGTGTCTAATCATTGCAGGAGTATGTAAAATCAGACACTGCAGTCTTTCAGCCCCTTTATGTCGCAGTATAACAAAATCATACCAAGCCGAAGATCAAATAGATTTTGTAGGAAAAAATGTTAGGACACATTCTTTCCTGGATAATGACTTGTATATAAGGCAAAATAAGAAAAGGGAAAAAAACACCATCACTAAACATCTCTTCCCAATTTGCCCTGGTGCAGTGACCATAGGGGTAATGAGATTTTGGGTTGATGATAGCTGTGATTTGTCAAAAATCACAGCTGGCATCAATCCCTGGTGTTACTAATCTAGTAAGAAAAAGGAAAAAAACACAAAAAGCCTTTATTCATAAAAAAACACTTAACAAAAATTAACAAAAACACTCCACGACAAATGCCCTCGTTTTCCCATTTGAAGAAAAAAAAATGAGCTTACATCAGTTCATAACCACCTTGGTCTCACGGAGCACTGTGACCTGGAATCGCTGTAAAAAATCGGACTGTGCTGCTGCCATGTCTCGCAGAGCGCAGTCCGAAGTACTACAGTGATTCTGCTGGGTTAATCGGACACCAGGAGGCTGCGAACTCTGGTAACCTTAGTTCACAGCCTCCAGGTGTCAAAGCAGCTGGGAACTCCAGTAACCTTAATGCTCCCTTAAGATTTCTGGGCCTCACAGCTGCCACGAGACCTGGAGGCTATGAACTCCATCATGAAAGGAAATGAGATTAGTCTGGCATGACTTGTCTGCTTCAAACCCATGCTGGCTCTTGTTAATTACTGTATTCTTAAGGTACTGTTACACTAAACGATTTACCAACGATCACGACCAGCGATACGACTTGGCCGTGATCGTTGGTAAGTCGTTGTGTGGTCGCTGGGGAGCTGTCACACAGACAGCTCTCTCCAGCGACCAACGATCAGGAGAACAACTTCGGCATCGTTGAAACGGTCTTCAACGATGCCGAAGTCCCCGGGTAACCAGGGTAAACATCGGGTTACTAAGTGCAGGGCCGCGCTTAGTAACCCGATATTTACCCTGGTTACCATTGTAAAAGTACAAAAAAAAAAAATAGAATTATTCTTACTGTTAATTCGGTTTCTAGGAACCTTCCACGACAGCCACTTCGGAGGTTGTCTTCCCCGCCCTAATAGGGGACAGGAACACAAGAGGTTAAATACCCCTCCCCTTCCTGCACCGCCAGTGTTTTCCTGGACACAGTAGCATGTATAGTTACCACAAAAGTGCAGGAATCATCCAATAAGAATATCAGGTAGGGAGGGAAATTAGTGCTGTCGTGGAAGGTTCCTAGAAACCTAATTAACGGTAAGAATAATTCTATTTTCTCTAGTCACCTTCCACGACAGCCACTTCGGAGTAGTACCAACAGCTAATTTCTCTAGGGAGGGACTACAGCCTGCAGAACACGTCTGCCAAACGTTAAATCCCTATTGAAATTTAGCCGGTAATGTCTGGTGAACGTATGGATGGACGACCAGGTGGCGGCTCTGCATATCTGCTCTGATGAGGCATTCCCCCTCTCTGCCCACGATGTTGCCATTGCTCGGGTAGAGTGTGCTTTCAGAGAGGCAGGTGGATCCAGTCCCTGCGATGAATAAGCTAAGCAAATAGACTGTTTGATCCAGTTTGCGATGGTATTTTTTGCCGCCTTCTTTCCCTTGTTTCGTCCCGAGAACTGAATGAATAAATTTTGATCAATTCGCCAGGTTTCAGTTTGCTGTAAGTAAAATAGGACCACCCTGCGAACATCCAAGGTGTGGAAGGTCTGTTCTTTAGGGTTGGAGGGGTTTGGGCAAAAAGAAGGTAGTAGAATGTCCTGATCTCTGTGGAAATTCGAGACCACTTTAGGTAAAAAGGATCGGTCTAGCTTTAGTATAATGCTATCCACAGTGACCGTTAGATAGGGTTCCTGTATTGACAGGGCCTGTAGTTCACCAATACGTCTAGCTGTCGTGATTGCGACTAGAAAGACTGTTTTTAAAGTTGTTTTTTATGGTTATGGTATCCAGGGGTTCAAATGGATCCTGGGTTAGTGCGTTAAGTACAGTATTGAGGTCCCAGGAGAGTACTCTATTACGTAGTGTAGGACAAATTCTGGATGCGGCTGTCATAAATCGCTTGATCCAGCGGTGATTGGCTAAATTCGAGTCAAAAAAGCTACTAAGGGCCGATACTTGCACTTTGAGTGTGCTAGGAGTAAGGCCTATGTCCAAGCCCTTCTGTAAAAATTGTAAGATCCTCGCTATATCAGGATTGAAGGGGTCTGGAACTTCTGGGGAGCACCAGGATGAATATTTTTTCCAGATCTTAGTGTAGATGGCATTGGTTACCGCCTTTCTGCTTTTTTGAAGGGTCTGGATTACGTCATCTGAGAGTCCTTTAGCTTTTAAGATTGTGACTTCAGTAGCCATGCAGCCAAGTTCAATCTGTTTAGGTCCGGATGTAGTAGAGGACCCTGGTGTAGGAGATCGGTCTTTTGAGGTAGAAGGCAGGGACCTTCCAGGGCCATATCTAATAGGGCGCCGTACCAACTCCTCCCGGGCCACAATGGGGCAATCAAGATTGTGGTCACTTCGTCTGTCCTGATTTTTTGCAGAGTTTTCGCCAGCATGGGAATGGGAGGAAAGGCATATGCAAGGTTGAATCTCCACTGGTGTGAAAAGGCATCTATTCCTTGTGCCTTGTCTTTGTGATGAAGGGAGAAAAATGTTTCTACCTTCGTATTTTGCCTGTTGGCGAATAAATCCACCTCTGGAGTACCCCATTTTTCGGTTAGGGACTGGAACACTGCTTGGTCTAGGGACCACTCTCCTGGATGAACGTCCTTCCTGCTGAGGAAATCCGCCTGAGTGTTGTCCAATCCCCTCAGATGAACTGCTGTGACCGATAGAAGGTTTTTCTCTGCCCAGAAAAATATTCTTGCAGCCACTTCTTTTAGAGAGGCATACTTTGTCCCCCCCTGGTGTCGTAGATAGGCTACTGTGGTCATATTATCCGAGTAAATACGAACGTGATGATTTTTGATCAGTGCCGATGATGCCTTTAGGGCCTCCTCCACAGCTTTAAACTCTCTTAAATTCGAGGAGCTGCTGCTGATGTTCGATGTCCATTGTCCCTGAAAGTGGAAACCCTCTACCACCGCACCCCAGCCTCTTTTGCTGGCATCTGAGCGGAGTGTTTTTAGGGGAAGGTGGTCCCAGCTGACCCCTCTCTGGAGATTTTGGTAATCTAGCCACCATTTTAGAGCTCATTTCACATGGCCAGGGAGAAATATCTTCTGACTCAATGGAGTCTGTCGTCTCCTGGAGTGTAGGAGAACATAAGTTTGGAGAGTTCGTGTGTGAGCCTGGGCCCAGGATACCGATTGTATACATGCGGTCAGGGACCCTAGTACAGACATCGATTCTCTGAGGGTCGGTGCACGCTGGCCTCTGAACTTGGTTACCTTGCGGACAAGGTTGATTTGATGATCTTTGGGTAGAAAAGATGTTCTTACATCCGAGTCCAGTAGCACCCCCAGAAATTTCCTTCTTGTGGAGGGATGGACCTCCGATTTCTCCAGATTTGGGATCCAACCCAGGGTTTGTAATATTTCTAGGGACTTTGATACATCTGTTTCCAGACGGGAGGCAGATGGAGCCATGATAAGCAGGTCGTCTAGATACGGGACTATGCATATTCCCTGTTGACGGATGAAGATTATTGCTTCCGCCATAATCTTTGTGAAAACCCGAGGGGCCGAAGAGATGCCGAAGGGGAGAACATTGAACTGAAAATGTTTGATTTGGTGACCCTTGGAGACTGCGAACCTGAGGAATTTCCTGTGCTCTGGATGGATTGGCACATGGTAATACGCATCCCTCAGGTCCACAGTCGCCATCATCCAATTTTGACCGATGAGGGGGATTACTGATTTGACTGTCTCCATTTTGAATCTCCTGTATCGGACTGATTCGTTTAAGGGTTTCAAATTTATGATAATTCTGTTTTTCCCCGACGGCTTGGTTATTAGAAAAAGGCGTGAATAATGACCACGTCCTTCCTCTAACTTCGGCACCTGAGAAATCACATTTGACTGTATTAGTTTTTGTAGATCTTGTAACAATGAGTTTTGGAGATCTGGGTTTTGAAGGGAGGTTATCTTTAAGCATTGTGGGGGTGGTCTCACGAATTCTATTTTTAGTCCCTCTTGAATGGTACGAAGGACCCACTGATTTGTGGAGATGTTTTGCCACTCAGTGAAAAATCGTGAGAGTCGACCCCCGACTGGAGTACAGTTATTGCTAGTCATTGCTTATCTGGGGTTTGCTGGGCCTGAGGGGCCAGGATATTTTTTCCCCTGCCTCCCTTAGGATAACTCCACCTTCCCGTTTTGCCTTTCCCTCTCTGTGAGGATTGATCACGGGAGGGACGAAAAAAGCGTTTTTTTGGGATTTTCTGCTCAGGGAGATTTCTTTTTATCTGCCGCCTTATCCAAAATATCGTCCAGAACGGGTCCAAATACATTATGACCCTGAAAGGGTATGCTACATAATTTGGACTTGGAGACAAAATCGCCTCCCCAGGATTTTATCCAGAGTGCTCTCCTGGATGAGTTAGAGAGAACGGCAGCTTTTGCGGCTACTCGAACTGATTCAGCAGAAGCATCGGCTAGGAACCCCGTTGCTTTCTGTAGTAAGGGTAGGGAGTCTAAAATCTCCTCTCTTGGGGTGCCTTGAGTCAAGTGATCCTCAAGTTTGCGTAGCCAGATAAATAGAGATCTGGCCACGCAAGTAGAGGCTATATTAGACTTCAGGAGATTTGTGGAGGTGTCCCAGGACTTTTTTAATAAACTCTCTATTTTACGATCCATCGGATCCTTGAGTTGCGAAGAGTCCTCAAAGGGAAGGGCAGTTTTTTTTAGTTACCCTAGACACCTGAACATCCACTTTCGGGGTCTCCCATAAGGAGTTATCCCCATCCAATGGGTATCGGTTTTTTAGTTCCGATGGTACAGTCAGACCTTTTTCAGGGAGGTCCCATTCATGCAGAATTAGATCTCGTAAATTCTTATGCACTGGAAACCCCTTTTGATCTTTGGGTTTCAGACCCTCAAACATCTCATCATGTACTGTGAGTGTAACTTCTTCATCCTCTACCCCCATGGTGCTTCTTACTATACCGATTAGGTCACTCATGTCCTCAGAACTAAAATAATATTTTTTGTTTTCTGATTTACAAGTGGGGGTAGAAGTGGAGCCTTCGTTTTCCCAGTTATCCTCTGAACCTGAGGACTGGATCTCTCCCGAGTCCGGGTCAGATTCTACTGGGGCTTTTTTCCTCTTTTTTGGAGGGGGTGGCTGAGGCACCGACATCTGAGAGAAGGTAGCCATAGAAGAATGGACCTCATCTTTAATGAGGGATCTAATGCTATCCAACAGCGAGGGTTGTTCAGCGCGTAGGACATCATCCGTACAGGATTGGCAGAGCTTTTTCCCGTATGTTGATGGGAGTCTGGCCGTACACACTTTACATTTGTGGCTTGACTTCTTAGGGTCGGAAGCCTTTTCTCCCTATGAGAGAGAGAGTTTGCTAAGCCACTTAGAGGTATATATCTACATATACATATATACATGCATGCACATATGTATATAAGGGATAGCTGGGCCCGACACCTGCTACTTACTTTGGTAGGAGGGGGAACGCTGGCATCTGCAGATGCAGAGCAAGGGGGTCTGTCACCGTCCATGTCCGTCACAGTGTAACAGTCAGACAGCTTTCCTTGCTACCCGGATCTCTTTATAAAGGATCGGTGGTCCCAGCGTGTAGTGCTCCTCCCCCCACGTGTGGCCCGATTGGGGTAGGGTCCTGGAACGCCCCCGAAACACTGTCTGTATGGCGTGCTTTTGCTGCTGGATGCCATTGCCGGCTGGCGTGCGCTCCATAGAGCGCTTCCTTATTGAACCGGAAGTGACGCGCGTTAACCCGGAAGTCATCAGGCCTCCGGCCACAGCCCGGGACGCGCGCCACCTCCAGCACCGCAGCCATGGGAGGAGGGAACCGGGGGGCTGCAGGAGGCCCCCGGCAAGCACATCACCGCCCCGCATTACTCCCGGAGGGGCGGGAAGGTCCCGAGTCCCTCAGAGAGAGGAGACGGGAGCGGCATATCCGAGGAGGGAAGCCCGACCTCAAGCAGCCCGGCTTTACCGGTAAGAGGAGCTCCGTCGCCGGCCACGGCAGCCCCTTCGGAATCTCTTCATGCCCCATAGGGGACAGGAAAACACTGGCGGTGCAGGAAGGGGAGGGGTATTTAACATCTTGTGTTCCTGTCCCCTATTAGGGCGGGGAAGACAACCTCCGAAGTGGCTGTCGTGGAAGGTGACTAGAGAAACACTACATACTCACATTCCGATGTCTGTCACGTCCCCCGTCGTCAGCTTCCCTGCACTGTGTAAGTAATCATTAAGCATGTACTTGGGTAAAGGTACCTTCACACGTAACAATATCGTTAAGGATATCGTTGCAACGTCACGCTTTTTGTGACATAGCAATGATCCCGCTAACGATATCTTTATGTGTGACAGCGACCAATGATCAGGCCCCTGCTGGGAGATCGTTGGTCGTGGGGAATGATCAGGACCTTTTTTTGGTCGCTGATCACCTCGCTGTCATCGCTAGATCGGCGTGTGTGACCGCACTTAGTAACCCGATATTTACCCTGGTTACCATTGTAAAAGTAAAAAAAAAAAAAGCACTACATACTCACATTCCGATGTGTCACGTCCCCCGCCGTCAGCTTCCCTGCACTGTGTAAGCGCCGGCCGTAAAGCAGAGTGGTGACGTCACCGCTGTGCTCTGCTTTACGGCCGGCGCTGACAGTGCAGGGAAGCTGACGCCGGGGGACGTGACAGACATCTGAATGTGAGTATGTACTGTTGTTTTTTTTTTTTTTACTTTTACAATGGTAACCAGGGTAAATATCGGGTTATTAAGCGCGGCCCTGCACTTAGTAACCCGATGTTTACCCTGGTTATAGGTGAACACATCGCTAGATCGGCGTCACACACGCCGATCTAGCGATGACAGCAGGGTGATCAGCGACCAAAAAAAGGTCCTGATCATTCCCCACGACCAACGATCTCCCAGCAGGGGCCTGATCGTTGGTCGCTGTCACACATAAAGATATCATTAGCGGGATCGTTGCTACGTCACAAAAAGCGTGACGTTGCAACGTTATCCTTAACGATATCGTTACGTGTGAAGGTACCTTTACCCAAGTACATGCTTAATGATTTGCTCAAAGATCTTTCCTGGTTTAGAAGTAAGGCTCACTGGCCTGTAATTTGCTGGCTCCATATTCTTTCCTTTTTTGAAGATAGGGACAACATTTGCCCTTCTACAATCTTCTGAGACTTCTGTTCTCCAGGATTTTTCAAAGATTGTGGTTAGTGGTTCTGCAACTTAACTCTGCTAACTCGGTACCCTAGGATGTAATTCATGTGGACCAGGAGATTTAAATTTATGTAAATCATCTAAGTGTTACTTCACCATCTCTCTGTTCATAGTGTGGATTGTTTTATTCCTTCGGTGACACCCTGAAGATCAGTTGATGTTACAATTGCTTTCTTGGAGAACACAGATGCAAAATAGGAATTTAAAAGTTCCACCTTCTCAACATCATTTTTGACCACTTGACCCTTTCATCTTGTAAAAATCCTGTAGCTTCTTTGACTTTTCTTTAGCTTTTGATATACCCGTAGAATCCTTTTTTTATTGCTTTTGGTCTCCCTTGCATGCCTCATTTCATTACTGGCTTTAGCTCATCTAACGCGTGCCCTGGATTCCCTGCAGACAGCAACATATTCTTTAGGTATGCCTCCCTTTCCATTTTATAGATAAATCTTTTTTAACAAGTCATTAAGTTCTGTGTTCATCCATCCTGGTCTCTTTAAATGCTTCCAATTCTTTTTGGGATCATTACTGATTGTGCAGTGAGAATTTAATTTAGCGAAATCTCCCATCCTTCTAGGACATACTGTATCTGTCCTTTAGAACATACAGCTATTAGACCTTTCTGAGTCCATTAAAATCTGACTTTCTGAAGATCAACCTTAAAGTCTGAGTCTTCGCTGCTCTTCCTCCTCTTGTAATTCAAAATCGAGGATGGCCTGATCGCTGCCTCGTAAATTCACAGCCACCTTTATTTCCTCAACCATTTTCTCCCTGTTGGTAAGAATTAGATCCAAGATGGAAGATCCTCTTGTTCCTCCTCTAACTTTTGAAAGATAAAGTTGTCAGCGAGAGAAGCTAAGAATTTATTGGACCTGTTACTTTTGCCTGAGATTCCCAACAAATATATGGAGGGTTAAAGTCTCCCATGATCTCTGTCATACTTTTTTAGAACAAAGACATTTGAAAAGAGTTCATCCATATCTTGCTTCTGTCCTGTTGGCCTTTAGTACACACCTTCAGTAGTGTCCTTTCTGTTTTTCTCTCCTTGTATTCTTACCCTGTGCAAAGTGTCTCAAATATTTTTTTCTAATATTCGCTAGCCATTTTTCTATTCACATTTTATACTTTTCATATTGACATGCTTTAACACAAATGAGTGCAACCTTTTTTTGTATATTGTACATGTAAGTAGCTGTTTTTGTTATGCACCTATTCAGACTAGTTTTTGATGTGCCAGTCAGTTTTCTGTTGTTTCAATGTATTCTTACCCTAACAGTTTCTACAGAGTTACCATTCTCTGAAGCTTGGATCTCTGTGGATTTATACACTTTTAACATACAATGCAACACCTCTCCTCTTGTTAATCCTGTTTCTAGTAAATAAGTTGTAACCTTCAAGGTTTGTATTCCAAGCATGTATATCATCCCAAGTTTCAGTGTTGCCTATGACATCATATCGGTCTTCCAGTGTTAGCAGCTACCATTCTCGTTGCTTCCCATGCTATGTACATTTGTATAGACACATTTTAGTGTGTAATCAGTTTTTCTTAAGCCTCTATTTTCATTCAGAATTTTTGTTCTTTGATCTTTATTTCCACTTCTAATAACAGAGTTCTCAAAAGAATTTATTAGCTGCATAATCTTCCTGGCCGTATAATTCCCATCTCATATTGCTCTAGTTTAGAGCTCTCATGATGAGTGTATCAAGGCGTCTACCAAATATGTGTTTTCCTGTTTTTGTAAAATGCAACCCATCCCTAGCAAGGAGTCCATCATACAGGTAATTCACTCTATGGTGAAGAAACCCAAAAGGTTGCTGATGGCATCATCGATGTAGCCAGTTGTTCACCTGTAGAATCCTATTCAATCTCCTTGGCCCATGTCCATCCACTGGGAGGGTGGATGAGAAGACAACCTGCACTCCCACTTCCTTCACTTTCCGGCCTAGGTCTTCAAAGTATCTGCATATAGTTTCCAGGTCCTTTTTTGCTGTCATTTGTTCCTACATGTATTAGTAGACTTTGGTACTCGTCTAGCACAGAAGAGTCTTGATAACCTATCAGACACATCTTTGATTTGGACACCTGGAAGACAGCACACTTCACGCGAATTAATGTCTGGTCGGCAGATAGGGGCTTCTGTTCCTCTCCTACACACAACCACCACTCTCCTTTTTTTCTCCCTTCAGAGGCTTCTAATTGCTTGCTGGGGTGTTCTTTGTGGACAAAGCACTTTTTTTTATGTACATCTGCTACAGATGGATCTGGATAAGTTGGAAACTTGGGCTGAAAGGTGGCAGATGAAGTTTAAGAATGATAAATGTAAGGTTATACACATGGGAAGAAGGAATCAATATCACCATTACACACTGAACGGGAAACCACTGGGTAAATCTGACAGGGAGAAGGACTTGGGGATCCTACTTAATGATAAACTTACCTGGAACAGCCAGTGCCAGGCAGCAGCTGCCAAGGCAAACAGGATCATGGGGTGCATTAAAAGAGGTCTGGATACACATGATGAGAGCATTATACTGCCTCTGTACAAATCCCTAGTTATACCGCACATGGAGTACTGTGTCCAGTTTTGGGCACCGGTGCTCAGGAAGGATATAATGGAACTAGAGCGAGTACAAAGGAGGGCAACAAAATTAATAAAGGGGATGGGAGAACTACAATTCCCAGATAGATTAGCGAAATTAGGATTATTTAGTCAAGAAAAAAGACGACTGAGGGGCAATCTAATAACCATGTATAAGTATATAAGGGGACAATACAAATATCTCTCTGAGGACCTGTTTATACCAAGGAAGGTGATGGGCACAAGGGGGCATTCTTTGCGTCTGGAGGAGAGGTTTTTCCACCAACATAGAAGAGGATTCTTTACTGTTAGGGCAGTGAGAATCTGGAATTGCTTGCCTGAGGAGGTGGTGATGGCGAACTCAGTCAAGGGGTTCAAGAGAGGACTGGATGTCTTCCTAGAGCAGAACAATATTGTATCATACAATTATTAGGTTCTGTAGAAGGACGTAGATCTGGGGATTTATTATGATGGAATATAGGCTGAACTTCCTCTTCCCACAGGTATGCACTGACTTTACCCAGCTCTCCCTGGCTCCAGAATATCTCTGTATACTGCATTGATTTTCCATGGTATGCACTGACTTTACCCAGCTCTCCCTGGCTCCAGAATATCTCTGTATACTGCATTGATTTTCCATGGTATGCACTGACTTTACCCAGCTCTCCCTGGCTCCAGAATATCTCTGTATACTGCATTGATTTTCCATGGTATGCACTGACTTTACCCAGCTCTCCCTGGCTCCAGAATATCTCTGTATACTGCATTGATTTTCCATGGTATGCACTGACTTTACCCAGCTCTCCCTGGCTCCAGAATATCTCTGTATACTGCATTGATTTTCCATGGTATGCACTGACTTTACCCAGCTCTCCCTGGCTTCTGAATGTCTCTGTATACTGCATTGATTTTCTATGCTTCCCCAGGATCTGAGTGTCTTGGTGCAGCACATATAATCCTTTTAGTATGCTTTCTCACCTATGAGCTTGTTTTCCATGACCTGTTTTCATGTATCCCATTGTGTGATCCTGGCATCTCTTTGAGTGGTCAGTCTTACCCCTCCCTCACTTTATGACCTTTGCTTAACTCTCTACATCTGGTCTCCCATACCCAGCCACCCCCTCATTCACACCTGATTGCCCTTAACTGGGGATATATTCACATGCAGGAGTCTGCTATAGACTCAGTCTGCTGAAAATCATCTTTTAACTTCCATCTTTTAAATTACATCTTTTTAATTATGATTCTGAATTAGACTGAATTGGACTGGAATTGACTGGAAGGTAACAGAACACTAACCACTACAATGTTTCGGTTTCTTTTCTCTTTCACCCCCATACTACTTTCCTTCTTACAATCTCCTGCAATCCCTCCTCCTAGTAAGGAACTAGTCATTTCTTCCTCCATACTCCCCAGCCATATCACCTTCCCCTCAGAACTGTTCCTCCACATACAATCCTTTTTATCCAGACACACACGGCCACATCATGTCCTATCCTGCTCCCACCTTCTAATGATCTGTCTGTTACTCCTCATTGCTGGTGACATATCCCCAAATCCCGGCCCTCCCCAATTCATCCCCACACTCGTTTCTAACCCCCTGCCACGATCCTCCGCACGTTTTCCCAACCACGACAACCTCATAACCATTCATCCAGCCCCCACTCCCCAGCTCCCCCTACTTGGAGCACTATGGAACGCACGCTCCATCTGCAACAAACTGACATTTATCCATGACCTCTTCATCACCAACAAACTCTCCTTCCTCGGCCTCACTGAAACCTGGCTCACCCCCTCTGACTCGGCCTCTCCAGCTGCGCTCTCCTATGGCGGATTCCACCTCTCTCACACCCCTCGCCCCAGCAACAAACGCGGTGGAGGAGTTGGCTTGCTCCTGTCCGACACCTGCTCCTTTACTCCAATCCCGCTACCACCCTCCGCTACTCTTCCCTCGTTTGAGGTGCACTCTGTCCGCATCTATTCCCCCTCCAACCTCCAGCTGGCTGTCATCTACCGCCCCCCAGAACTAGCCATCTCCACCTTTCTCGACCACTTCACCACCTGGCTACTTCATTTCCTCTCTGTTGACATCCCCACTATCATCATGGGTGATTTCAATGTCCCCATTGACACTTTCACCTCAGCTACCTCTAAACTTTTATCACTGACTGCCTCCTTTGGCCTCACTCAATGGTCCTCTGAGGCCACTCACAAAGATGGCCACACGCTGGACCTCATCTTCACCCGCCTCTGCTCCCTTACTAACCTCACTAACACACCCCTCCCCCTGTCTGACCACAACCTACTGACATTCTCGTCCCTCTCCTCTCCTAGTGTGCAACCCCCACTCCACAAACTCACTCACCCTCGCAGAAATCTCAAACATCTCAACTTACAATCACTCTCTGAGTCCCTTCTCCCTCTCACAGACATAGCTTCCCTTCATGACACAGATGCTGCTGCCACTTTTTATAACACCACAATAACAACAACACTCGATTCGGCCGCCCCACTCATGCATAGTAAAACTCGTACAATTAACAGGCAGCCCTGGCTGACCAGCCTGACCAAAGAATTGAGACGGGCTTCCAGGATTGCTGAGCGGAGATGGAAGCGATCCCGCTCTGCCGACCACTTCACTGCATACAAGCAGTCCCTCGCCAGCTTCAAGTCTGCGCTCACTGCCGCAAAACAAACTTACTTCTCATCCCTCATATCCTCCCTGTCCCACAACCCTAAACAGCTTTTCAACACTTTCAATTCTCTACTCCGTCCCCCCGCACCTCCTCCCTCCCCCCTCATTTCTGCTGATGACTTCGCCTCTTTCTTTAAACAGAAGATCGATACGATCAGAGAAAGCTTTGGCCCACAGCGCCCACTACCCCTCTTAGCTGCTCAACCCTGCTCCTCCAAAACCAGCTTCTCCACCATGACAGAAGATCAGCTCTCCACCCTCCTGTCAAGATCACACCTCACCACCTGCACGCTTGACCCGCTCCCATCCCACCTCATCCCTAACCTTTCCACGGTCTTCATCCCAACCCTAAAGCACCTCTTCAACCTCTCACTCACAACAGGTGTCTTTCCCTCATCCTTCAAGCATGCCAAGATCACACCCATCCTCAAAAAGCCCTCCCTCGACCCATCCTCTGTGTCTAGCTATCGCCCAATATCTCTTCTCCCTTATGCCTCCAAATTGCTGGAGCAACACGTCCATCTTGAACTGTCCTCCCACTTCTCCTCCTGCTCCCTCTTTGATCGGTTACAATCAGGCTTCCGTTCCCATCACTCAACTGAAACTGCCCTAACTAAAGTCACCAATGACCTACTAACTGCCAGGAGCAAGCGACACTACTCTGTCCTCCTTCTCCTGGACTTGTCTTCTGCCTTTGACACTGTAGATCACTCCCTTTTGCTACAAATCCTCTCATCCCTTGGCATCACAGACTTGGCCCTTTCCTGGATCTCGTCATATCTGACAGACCGAACATTCAGTGTCTCCCTCCCCCACACCACCTCCTCACTTCGCCCCTTGTCAGTCGGTGTTCCTCAAGGCTCTGTTCTAGGACCCCTACTCTTCTCCATCTACACTTTCGGCCTGGGACAGCTCATAGAATCCCACGGTATGCAGTACCATCTCTACGCTGACGACACGCAGATCTACCTCTCCGGACCTGACCTCTCCTCCTTGCTTACCAAAATCCCGCACTGTCTGTCTGCCATTTCAGCCTTCTTTTCTGCTCGCTTTCTACAACTGAACATGGACAAAACAGAATTCATCATCTTTCCCCCATCTCACTCTACCCCTCCACCAGACCTATCCATCAATGTCAATGGCTGCTCACTATCCCCAGTCCCACACGCCCGGTGCCTCGGGGTGATCCTCGACTCTGCCCTCTCTTTCAAGCCACATATCCAAGCCCTTGCCTCCTCCTGTCGTCTCAAACTCAAAAATATTTCCCAGATCCGTGCTTTCCTTGACCGCAACACTGCAAAAACGCTAGTGCATGCCCTTATCATCTCCCGCCTCGACTACTGCAACCTCCTACTCTCTGGACTCCCCTCTAGCACTCTGGCACCACTCCAATCCATCCTACACTCTGCTGCCCGACTAATCCACCTGTCCCCCCGCTATTCCCCAGCCTCTCCCCTGTGTCAAGCCCTTCACTGGCTTCCTATCGCCCAGAGACTCCAGTTCAAAACCCTCACACTGACATACAAAGCCATCCACAACCTGTCTCCTCCATACATCTGTGACATGGTCTCCCGGTACCTACCTACACGCGACCTCCGATCCTCCCAAGACCTCCTTCTCTACTCCCCTCTCATCTCTTCTTCCCATAACCGCATCCAAGACTTCTCCCGTGCTTCCCCCATACTCTGGAACTCTCTACCCCAACACATCAGACTTGCGCCTACCATAGAAACATTCAAAAAGAACCTGAAGACTCATCTCTTCCGACAAGCCTACAGCCTGCAGTGATCCTCAACCTACTGAACAGCCGTACAACCAGCTCTTCCCTCTCCTAGTGTATCCTCACCCACCCCCTGCAGACTGTGAGCCCTCGCGGGCAGGGTCCTCCCTCCTTATGTACTCGTGTGCCTTGTTATCTGCTCATGTTTAATGTATTTGTCTATATTTGCCCCGTATTCACATGTAAAGCGCCATGGAATAAATGGCGCTATAAAAATGTATAATAATAATAATAATAATAATAACTGGATGGACAAATGTATTTTTTCGGCCTTACTATGTTACTATGTATCTTCATAGTTGTCATTCATGAGAGCCTGTAGCGGTTCTCCAGTTGCATGGGTGCTGACTGCCTCCATCACAGTCAGCACCTCAAGCAGGGGAGGGTGGCCACATGGTGCAGCCAATGGGTAAATGAGATATGAAAAATTATTTAAGACCTGGCTTATACTGGCCCACAGGGAAACAGGTAAATACCCCGGCGGGCCCTTGTGCAGGAGTAAGTCACTCCACCTCTCGCAGAGCAGGAGTTGGCCAAACATGTCTCATTCATGACATACAGACGAGAGTATTTGATCATTCATTCAGCGAACTATGAGGCACTAATGTACAGGCCATGTTTTATCCTTTCTGGGTTATCGGCCACCTTGAAGGCTCCTTTCCCTCTGATATGGTTTCTCACATGCTGTGTGTGACTCTACAGAAGGGGCAAAGTCTCCTCACAATGCTTTGGCTTCCATCCATTGACGTCCAGTAATCAGCGATAACCGGCTGTACTCCGTGTAGTAGATCTTCACACCGCAGTGTCAGTGGATTACGTGTGCTGCAGCTTCCACCTCCCACCCCCCCCATCCTGTTCCCCAGATTTTAGCTGTGAGAAACTAGTTTGTTAATGCAAGCCAGGGAAAATATATATAAGGTTAAGTGCAGAGCAGATCCGCTTCAAAGAACACCTTAACCCTGCTGTTCTGTTCGGTCTGGGGAGACCTATTTTGAACTTTGGTATTTTTTGGGGTGTTCAAGATGCGGTTCTGAAACTTGTGGTTGATTGACTTAAATGAGGATGGGTCGGTCGGCCACGGGTTTCAGAGCCGCATCTTGAATATTTTAAAGAATATTGAAGTTCAAAGTCGGTCATTTTTGACCAACAGAACAGCAGGGTTTTAAAGGGGTTCTCCAAGAACGAGCTAGAATGGCGTCCCTGATACAACTCATACTCCAGCCTGTCCTAATCACGTGTAAGGCTGGTGACTGAAGACATTCAGCTCCCGAGACCCGTGTCTCCACTGACAATAGCGGCATCTCACTTACCTGAGTCAGCGACCAGGAGCACAGCTGTGATATGTGAAGAAATATGTCTTCCTCGCTGAACACAACAGGGCTATCTCCAGATTCATCCTCCTCCTTCAGTCAAGTAGGAGGCTGCACTAGGCTGGGACTGAGCCGGAGTGACAGAGGCTTCAGATCTACCATAATCCTTCAGTCTCGTTTGCACATCAATTCAAACTCTGACTCAATGAGAGATCCCCGCAAATTCCATGCTGGGTCAATATGGTAAATCCTGCTGCTTCCCATGAGGGTGGTATATAAAAATAGACAATGTTTGGAAAACTTGGATAAAAGGTATGGAAGCCTTGGCTTGAGTCTCCTCTGATGGACATTAGTCACCAGGGACAGAGGAAGACTCTCTCATGATAAAGTATGTGATATTTGGTGCCTGATGCGGGCGTCCTATGTTTTTGGTCAAGATACTAGACACATGGCATGTTCAGGGCAACATTACCTTTACCAGATAGCGTTGCTCATTAATACTGTTTGTTCCATGATGTGACCTTATTGTGTTGTATAATCTTCATTAGAACTAGTAAAAAAAAATTAAAAAAAAAAATCTCCCGGTGAAAACAGCTCCAAGCTCGGCCCTATCCATCCACAAGACACTATAGATCAGTAGGTCACGTAGCATGCAGTGCATGCTCTCCTGTGCAGACCGTGCATGCAGACCCCTCCTCACCCCATCCCCTCTTGTTCTTCAGCACCTTACCCTCATTGCCACCCTTCCATCCCCCCCAGCCCAATTCATTTGCACTCATGGTGTTTTGGGATTCTCAAAAACATTTTCAAATTTTTTTTTTTTTTTTAAGATCTTGGCACCGCTGCAGGTGATTGACAGATCTCTCCCTCTCGCGCCTGTCAATCACCTGCAGCAGCAGTGGGAGAAGCCCCCTGGGGTGCGGAGCGCGACTAGTTTCATACCCGGCTGGAACGTCAAAACAATATATTGTCTGAAATGTTGGCGCGTTCCCGAGAATAAAATACCTGGCTACAATCCCACCTGTCGATAAGCATGAACGCACAAAAAAAAAAAAGTCTACAAAAAGAAAAAACCTAGGAACGGAGAATGAAGAATGGCCGAGGATTTATTCAATATACTTTATTGGTTCACGCCCCAAGTCACCAGCGATGACCTCTCGGGACGTTCCACCAGCGACAATGCACATGATTGTGAACTTTAATAGCAGTACAAATATAATTCACTACTAGGAGCTTCTGGATGAGGTTGTTGGCACCTTCAGACATCTATACGGTACTTGGATCCTTTGGGAACCACCTGGTTTAGTAGGTTAGGAAAAAAAAAAAAGATGAGGACGATGTCTCACAAAGCCTTACAGAGCCGATGGCGGAGGTAATGAGGTCTCTACTACTTAGACATAGGAGATTAGAAGCACAACAGCTTTATGGCCATTGATGAGAAGTACCGTCTTATGGTCTGGACCATGTTCTGGGGAGTCTAGGGCACTAAATGAGAAGTATCCGTGGGACGCAGCAGTGCTGCTCCGCACTGGACCTGGTGTTGATGGTGATAAGGTATTGGACCTGTTTGCACACAGTTAATGGTAAAGAAGCAAAGTCACTTTTTTTCTTAAAATAAAGAGAAATGTCTGTAGGGACTTAAAATGAATACTTTTGCATTGCAGAAAAGCAGCGAATACTGCAGAACATAAGAGGGACACGTCTAGTCTGTTGCAGAGTTATTTTACTCATTAGAAGTGTGCAAACATTGCAGGAAATGCGATACTGAATGGTAAGTCTTGGAAGGAGACTGCATCCACCTTGGCAAAGGTGATCATTTCTTGTATGTTGTGCGGCACATAATCTTGTAGAGGTCTCGTCAGTAGACCCAGGTCACCGGGACCCACTGAGGGGAGGCACACGCTGCATCGAGAGCCCTTAGTAGATCTTGAACGGTTTGCTCCGCATCATTGTTAACCAGAGTTAGGTCGAAGAATTGCGCGTAGCGAGCCCTGAGAACCTCCGACTCCGCACGCAGCTTCTCGAGTGCATCAGACTGGAAACACAGAAAGGTAGGAGGAAAAAAAAAAAAAAAAAAAAAAAAAAGGTCAATGCAAAAAAAGTACAACATATAGTCAATGGGTGAACTAAAGTCTGGGATCAATCTCAAAATGATTAAAATCAATGCAACTATTGGTAGAAATGTGTGTCAGAGAAGGTGACATGGGAGAAAGGTTATTGGATTAGACATGAATTTCATACTTAAAGAGGTCGTATGGCACTTTTTATTTTGCTAGTATATCCTTTGTTATAGGACATCAACATTATTGGGGGAGCGACATGGCACTGCTGCCGATCATTGTTCCTGGCCCGATGTGATCGGCTGCAGCTGTCTCCTGTACATGGCTGCAGCCAAGTCTCTAGGAATGACTAGGGCTGGATCTGCAGAACCTTGCTGTGGTCACTATACAGCTGGACTGTTCTGCAGCTGATCATATCTGGACACACGGGAAACAGCTGATAGGTGGAGGTGCCAAATATCGCACACTCACCTGTCTGTTATCAATAACCGGCGGTGATGCTTGGATAACGTCTTATCTGAGCACGCTTATCCGAGTATCTTGTAGTGCTTGTATATTATGTTCCTGTCTCTGCGGCTGCATGATTTGTGGTTTTTAGACATGTGGGGATTCCCTAACAAACAGGTGATCCCCAGATCCACACGTGTTCAGGCCGTCTAAGGCTATGTGCGGATTGCAAAATCCGCAGTGAAAACCCATTGCGGTTTTTACTGCGGATTTATCGCGGTTTTTACTGCGTTTTCTTCTGCGGATTTTCAACTGCAGTTTTCTATTGGAGCAGGTGAAAATCCGCAGAAAAGAAGTGACATGCTGCGGAATGTAATCCGCAGCGTTTCCGCGCGGATTTTTCTGCAGCATGTGCACAGCGTTTTTTGTTTCCCATAGGTTTACATTGTAATGTAAACTCATGGGAAACTGCTGCGGATCCGCAGCGGTCAAATCCGCTGCGGATCCGCAGCAAAATCCGCAAAGTGTGAATATAGCCTAACAGCCACAAATCATGGAGCCACGAGGACTCGACCATAGTATACAGATGCTCAGATAACGCCTGAGTGTGCTCACATAAGACGTTATCTGAGCATGTTCGCTCATCACTAATAACCTGTCCTTAGGCTAGACCACCATTATCAAAGTGCCAGAGAACCCCCCCCTAAATAGTACTATATATTAAAATATTAAAGTCAGAGCATCACCAGTCCTGTGTATTATACACTTGTGTTCTCAAGTTCATTGTAAACGATTAAATCAAGTCATTTGTTAGGCACCAAAAATACCAACATAAAAAACCCCCCAAAAAACTCAGATTGTTCCACGGAACCCGGTCCAGCAGCCAGGTCAGTAATTTATGGCCATCGGACGGGAGCCCCGAGAGCCGCCTCCCCCCTGATGGCATCCAACTCTCACCAGGCCGGCTAATCACGCGAGCAGAAGGGGATGCGTCAGATAAGAGGCAGGCGGCCGAGCTCCCTTCTGACGGACACAGACTACTGGCCTGACCACTGGACCTACGAATCAATTTGCCACCTTTCTAAAGCCAAGCCATCAAATTGCCTCTACACACTGTGCGGAGCGGTGGTGATCCAGCTCTGTAGAACTCTGAGGAGGGTGCAGAACTATCAAGTAGAGGTCATAAAAAAAAACCAAAAAAAATAAATAAAAAAAATATACTATATTATACTTTATGTATCTGCAAACTTGGGACTCGTCACAGTGTGCAAGGAAACCGTGTGATTGCAAATAGGCAAATTGCATACTTCCCGCCACACTCCGACTAGACGTGTCCGGCCTCACATGTCTAGTCTTCATGTGACTGCATGTATGCAAATCCTATACTTGTAGACCTGCACCGGTCTGCTCCCAACAGCGCGCAGTGTGAGGATTCGCAAGTCTGCAGGGACGCGGACTGACTGCAGACCTAAACCCCAAGCCTGGGCACCCTCTATTAGAGAAAAAAAAAAAAAGTAGATTTGATGCTAGATGTCAAGATTAGAATGACAGAGGCTTATACTGTATATTGATACATAATAAAGAGAAACGTCTTCAGTTTTTGGATTTCTATTCCCAGACACGTTGTTCTCTATAAAGTGTGGATATTCCCATAGAAACAACAAATATCATGACCACGAGCATCGCATCGATATTAAAATATAAAACAAACGAAAGTCACCTTGTCCGTATCGGTGGGAGATATGAACACGATGAATGGAGCTAGCTCTGCCGTACGAACCATCTTTAGAGTCTGGGAAATAGAAGAGTAATAAGTTCTGATAATTATTCGATCAGCTGACAGCCAAATAATGTGAATTAATAATTACACAAATTACATTCAAAATTGGATTGTACAACCCAGCACTATTGTATGTGATCTCACGATCAATGCTCGCATCATGGCGGAGAAACCATAATGAAATGAAATCACATACAGGAAAAAAAAATAAAAAAAAGTTATTGGTATTTAAAAGAGAAGCATCACCACAAATCCAATATAATAAATATATTTTTTTCCTTTTTTTTTTTTTAATTTCTTTTCTTGATTTAGGTTGTCAATATGCATCTAAAAACCTTGATTTATCCACCTAATTTTCAATGGAAGTGCGCTCTCATCTTGTGGATGGCACGGCTCCTCAATGATTGTTCTGCACCTTACATGCTTCTAATGCGCATGTGCAGGCTGAGAGACTGGACGGGGCTGCTCCAGGGGCCTTAGTGTCAGAAGACATGCGGTTCTCGCTCCCATCAGAGCAGAGACCACTGGTAATGACGGGCCGGGAAGCCTTTCCCGATAGTGACACTATGGCCTGGGAGCGGCGCACACATTATCTGTCGCTCCACAACACAGAACATGGTCTCCATTCTAATCAGAGACAGGTCCCTGCCGTGCCGTGATGTACTGCCGCTAGGAACTGCAAATATTAGCAGATAATGGTATTTCGCCCCTCACACAAGATGCAAAGAGGGATTTTTGGTTTTTACCGTAAAAATCTCTTTCTTGGAGCCTTCATTGGGGGACACAGGTATCCATGGGTGTATGCGGCTGTCGCTAGGAGGATGACACTATGCAAAAAAAAAAAAAAGGAAAATAACTCCTCCCCGGCAGTTTACACCCTCCGACAGGCACAAGTCAACTCAGTTGGTGCAAAAGCAGTAGTAGGAGCAAGTATAAACAAACTCAACCTATGTACCAACCCACAACAACAGCACATTGACCAACACGGTACAACATAAAGTGAGGGTGCGGTGTCCAATGAAGGCTCCAAGAAAGATTTTACGGTAAGAACCAAAAATCCCTCTTTCTTTCTCGCTTCATTGGGGACACAGGTAACCATGTGACGTCCAAAAGCAGTCCCACGGGTGAGAAAAATATTCAGAGAGAAGGAGACTTAGGTCAGCCGGTGGGAAACTGCCGCCTGCAGTATCTTCCTACCCAGGCCTGCGTCCGCAGAAGCCCGAGTATGCACCTTGTAAAAACCTTACGAAAGTGTGAACAGACGACCAGGTTGTGGCCTTGTAAACCTGCAAAGCTGAAGCCCGGTGACGAACGGCTCAGGAAGCTCCCACAGCCTGGTTAGAGTGAGCCCTCACCCCTGGAGGAGGCTGGCTGTTTTGATCACGGTAAGCCTCCAGAACCGCCGAACGAATCCAACGAGCAATTGTGGATTTAGAGGCGGGAGCCCCTTCCGACGACCTTCAGAGACGACAAACAGAGGATCGGACTGGCGAAAAGAAGCCTAGAAAGAGACTCGGATAGCCCTGACCAAATCCAGTTTGTGGAGAAATTTCTCCAAGGGATGAACCGGGGAAGGGCACAAGGAAGGAAGATGTCCTTGTTGATGTGAAAAGCCGAAACTATCTTTGGTAGAAAGGAAGGAACCGGCCGAAGGATCACTTTATCCTGGTGCAGAATCAGAAAGGGAGAACGGCAGGACAATGCCACCAACTTGGAGACTCTCCTAATAGAGGTGATGGCGACTAGGAAAGCCACTTTCCATGAAAGAAGGGAAAAGGAAATGTCTTGAATTGGTTCAAAAGGCGCAAGCTGGAGGGCGCCGAGGACAAGGTTGAGATCTCACGGCTCAACCGGAGGATGGTAAGGAGGCGCTATGTGAGCGACACCCTGAAGGAAGGTCTTTACATGGGGAAGGGAAGCCATGTCCCTTTGGAAGAGGATGGACAAAGCGGAAACCTGACCATTTAAAAAAGGTACTCGGAGAAAGGCCCGAATCGAGACCCGTTTGAAGGAAACCAAGGACTGAAGGAAGGGAAAAGACCATAGGGAACAATTTGTTGTCATCACACCATCGGAAAAAGGCCTTCCAACATCTATGACAGATACGTCAAGATGCCGATTTCCTAGCTTTTATCATGGTGTGTATGACGCTGTGGGAAAAATCTGCGTCCCTTAGGACAGCGGCCTCAACGGCCATACCATTAAAATTCAGAGACCAAGAATTCGGGTGGAAGAGGGGCCCTTGCGAAAAGATCCAGACGATCTGGGAGTCTCCAGGGAACGACTGATAACGTGTTCACTAGCTCCGCATACCAGGCCCTCTGAAGCCAATTCGAAGCTACCAACAGAACAGGAACAACCCCCTCTGCCTTTACCTTTTTTTTACAACCCTTGGAATCAATGGAAGAGGCGAAAACAGATAAGGCATCTGAAACTGGGCCCACGAGATCACAAGGGCGTCGCAGCCGACAGCCATCGGGTCCCGAGACCTGGATATGTACTGGGGAACCTTGTCGTTTGTTCGTGAAGCCATTAGGTCGACATCCGGAACGCCCCACCTCTGACAAATTTGGTTGAAGACGGTGGGGTGAAGAGCATATTCGTCTGACACGAGCCCCTGACGGCTGAGAAAGTCGGCTTCCCAATTGTCCACTCCTGGAATGTGGACAGCTGATATGGCGGGGATGTGGTTCTCTGCCCACCATACAATCTTTGCCTCCTCCCTCATGACCTGCTTGCTGCAAGTCCCTCCCTGGTGGTTTATGTAAGCCATGGACGTGGCATTGTCCGAATGAATGCGGATCGGTTTTCCCGTGAGGAGGGAATGCCAGGAAGATTGCCCTGATCTCCAAGAGATTGATCAGGAGAAGGGTCTCTTGAACACTCCAGCGGCCATGCGCTGTGAGATGGAGAAAGACCGCACCCCACCCCTGAAGACTGGTGTCGGTGGAGACCTGCCAGCGGAGGGGAAGAAATGACCTCCCTCACAGAATGGAGGTGGATAGTGTCCACCAAGTGAGAGTGTCTCACATTGAGAGGTAGGCGAACTGGGCGATCTAGGGAAAGTGGGCTCCTGTCCCAGGCTGACAGGAGGGCCAGCTGGAAAGGGCGAGAGTGGAACGGAGCATAATGTACTGCTTCCATGGAAGCGACCATCTTCCCTAGCACTCTAATGCAGAGCCGTAGAGGCAGAGAAACAGGGCGCTTTAGGGCTTTGATGCACTGCCGAAGAGAAAGGAACTTCTCCTTTGGGAGGAAGACCTGGGCTTGAATGGTGTTGAATTCCATGCCCAGGAACTCGAGATGTTGGGTCGGAATTAAGGTGGACTTTGTTGATTATCCAACCCAGACGGATTAGCGTGTCCAGAGTGATCTGGAGACTCTGGCTGCAGTCCCGGCGAGATGGACCCTTGACCAGGAGGTCGTTGAGATAAGGGATTATGAGGATCCTCTTTGATCGAAGGATGGCCATGACGCCGCCATTACCTTCGTGAAGACCCTGGGAGCGGACGCCAGGCCGAACAGGAGAGCTGTTAACTGGTAATGTTGCTCCTGGATCGCAAAATAAAGGAACCTCTGATGCTGTACACAAGCAGAAATGTGTAAGCACGCACCCTGAATGTCCACAGAGCACAGATATTCTCCCTGTTCCATGGAAGCGATCACCAAGCGCAGAGACTCCATCTTGAAGTGCCGAATCTGAAGGTGGCGGTTCAACTGCCAAAATCGGGCGGAGGGCTGTCTTTTTTCAGAACTATGAACATATTTGAGTAAAAACCCGAAAACCACTCGTGGTAAGGAACTGGGACAATTACCCCTGAGGCAAGGAGGGAAGCGATGGCCTAGAGAAGCCCTGGGACGTGGGAGGGCTGCTTGGGTGGGCGAGCGAGAGGAAGAAGCGTCTTACTGGGGGCGAAGAAAATGCTCTTTTGTAGCCTGACGTAACGATCTCCCTGACCCAGGAGTCGTCGACTAACGATAACCAAGCCTCCGTGAACAGAAGAAGCCTGCCTCCCACCCTGGAAAGATTTCCAGGTGGGGGTGACCCGTCATTTTGAAGAAAATCTGTGGCCGCGAGATCCAGAAGGTTTAGAGGAGTGGCTTCCTTCGTTCCCCTTGAGCGGAAGAACGGTCCTGCTGAGAGGCACCGCCTGAGGAAGTGAAGGGCCGAAAGGATTGGGGTCCCTTTCTATTGAAGGGGCGCCTAGGTTTAGATTGAGGTAGAGAAGTGCTTTTACCACCAGTGGCGTCTGAGATAATCTGGTCCAGCTTTGTGCCAAAGAGCCTGGAGCGGCAGGCCAGTGAGGGATTTTTTAGAAGCGGGGTTTGCGTTCCACGCCTACAGCCAAAGAATCCGGCTAATGGCAATGATGTTGCTGTTTAATCTTGCGGAGCAAGCAGCCGCATCCAAGGAGGCATTTCCTCGCTAAGGCAATTTGGTCCGCTAAATCCGCTAGCTCCTCAGAAGGAGCCGAAGCTACAATGCCCTTACGAAGGATCTTGGCCCAGGCCGATATGGCTTTTGCCACCCAAGAGGAGGCGAAACTTGGGCAGAGAGGCACCGGACGCCTCAAAGGCTGATTTGGTTAAAGCCTCAATTTGCCTGTCCGTAGCATCCTTTAGAGACGCCGCATCAGGAATGGACAGAACTGTCTGCGAGGATAACCTTGACACCGGTGGATCTACCTTAGGGGATTCGGACCATTTGCTGACAAGGTCTGAATCAAAAAGGGTATAAAATGTCCAGACGTTTTCTTCCTGGAAAACGTTTCCGGGATGTTCCCAGTGTCTAGAGGTAGTATTCTCAAACTCTTTGTGATTGAGAAAAACTCTGGAGGACCGTTTCAATGAAACAGAGTCGTCCTGAGTAGTCGCATCTTCCTCCTTAAGTTCAAGGGTTTGAATAATAGCCGAAATAAGGCTATCTACCTTATCCTGCGTCCCGGAGGTCTGATCTGCATCCGAGTCAGACTCCAACTGAGAAGCTACATCCGACCTGACGTTCGCCTCTGAGGAGGGGAAACGGGTAGAGAGGGGTATTCTAGATGACGCAGTGGGGTCCGGTTAACTGGATGAGGAGCTAGACAGTCCTCTTCCTGGATCTTTTCTCAAGTCTGTCCCTGTGAGAGTCGTGGTCAGGTGCGAGTGAATCGCCGTGGGAGGCGTTCGTGGTACTGGTGGCAGCAGATGGAACGCATGCCGCTTCTAGGACTTGTACCAGGGACTGAGACACTTTAGTCAGGTCTGAGACATGGAAACATCCCACTCCGGGGGAGTGCACTCATCCCGAGTGTTAGGGACATCCTGAAGGACGGACATGGTGGAAGGACTGCAGGACGGACAGAAGGGAGATGGCTGGCCTGAAGCCCACTTTCTCTTACAGCGTGCACAAGCGTAGTGAGTCACCGTAGGGATATAGCCGGGGGACCCTGCGGGGTTGGGCACAGGTAGAGAGTGAGTGACACCTGTAGCAGGATGCCAAGAAGTTGATACTGCTGAGGGGAGAAAGGCCGAAGATACAGGCCAGGGAAGGAGGAGTGCAGAGCCTACCAGACACGATGATGCAGTGGCAGCGCAGGAAGCTGTGTCCCCCCGCCTGGAAGAAGACCTCGTGGCCACGCGACATGAACGGTGAGGGAAGCGGTCCTGAAAGGATAGGGACTGCAGGCTTCCTGTAATTGGCCCGTTGTTCTGGTGCACAGAAAAGGGGGCATGGCTGGACGCATAAAGCGAAACCGACAACCCGATAGGCTGACACGCCTGAAGGGACGGCTCCCGCCCGAGAGTGGCCAATGCCAGTGCTGGGAAGAGGTGGAGGTGTGCCCAGTGCTGCGAAGGAGCCACAGGCTGGTTAGGCCAGAATGAAGGGGCGTGGCTTGCCGGAAAACACTGCCGAGGAGAAGAGGCAGGAAATCGTGCGCTGAGAAAGGCAAAAGGGCGCGAAGTTTGAATAAATGGCCGCAACATGCCCGATGGCTGCAGTAGGTGAACACTGCAGCGGCGAGCGCTGCGGGCAGGGGGGGGTTGAAGGGTCCCTGGGTTGAAACTACCTGCTTGAAGATCCGGTCCCTCTTCATAGCTGAGGATCATGTCAGGAGCCCTCGGAAGGTAGAGAGGGTCCTGGAAGAGAAGATCCTCCTTCCCGCGCCGTATCCAGAACGGCGCAGAAGACGGCGTCAACCCCTTACGAGAAGGGGGGAGGTCACCGCAGGCGACCACTGTCCTCCTCTCAGTCCTCTCCAAGGAGAGGGGTGAGGAGGGGAAAAGGGAAGGACCGGCCACCAAGAGTCACCCTGAAACACCCGTGATAGGGGACAGAGTCCTGCCAGGGGGTCCGACAGTGGGCGATGTGGGTGATACCACAGGGTGAGAAGCTGCACCGTTACCCAGAGAAGTGAATCTGAAAGAAAAAAGGGAAATTATTAATAAGCACACACAAAATTCCCTGAAAAAAAGATTAAGCGGATCTGGTGGTTAGATCCAGGTCCGCCTTCTATGGACACTAAGCAAAAACGGAGTTGCCTGGTGCCTGACGGAGGGTGTATACTGCCGGGGAGGAGTTATTTTTTCTTTATTTGCATAGTGTCAGCCTCCTAGCGACAGCAGCATACACCCATGGTTACCTGTGTCCCCCAATGAAGCGACAAAAATGCATTTACTTAGTACATTTTTAATTCATTACATAAGATTTTTTTTTAACTTGTAATATTGTAAAATAATAAAAGCTGCGATTTTTGACGATGGTTACTGTAATCTCCTCTCTTCTCACCTGGGGCTCTATGTCCAGTACAGCCACTTTCCCATCATTATGAATATCCTTTATAGTCTGGAACTTTGTCCCAAACATATATCCACTAAAGCTCCCAAACTCCAAAAACTGATTTTCGGAGATTCCTTGGCTCATTTCTTCCACAGAGACAAAATGATACGAAGCTCCATTTTCTTCTCCACGTTTTGGGGGACGAGATGTATCTTAAAACGGAAAAAAATAAAAAGTTATATAAGCCCATTGATTTACATGAGAAGTACAGAGGAAAGGTCCTACAGTATGGACACAAGGTGCGCTGGGTCCCCTTGCTGATGGGCAGCCGTCCACGGCAGCTCACATTGTCACACTCAGCAGCTCATTCTAGCTTTGCACCTACTTTTGCACTAGTTTATATGACAGACTTGTATTTTCAGTCCTTTTCTTAACTTATTATACACATTTGTTTCTTTCTGTTCAGTTATTTAAAAGAGGGAGTTCCAGTACTCCAAAAAAAAAAAAACCCAATATGTGCATCGACTAGTGGCAAGTTATAGATTGTACCATCCGGTAAGGTGCCACGCCAACCTCAGGTTCTGCAGTCGTTTTCCCAAGCACTTTCCACCAATATCCATCTATGGAGATGGGATTAACCCTTTAAAAGGAGACCGTGTGTGACCTTTTAAAGGGATATTCCCATCTCCAAGCTCCTATCCCGATATGCAGTGGGTGTGATAATATTACTAACCAGCTCTCATTAGAGCAGTGCAGCACTCCTGATCTGCGCTGTCACTTACCCCTCGTGCAGTTTTTGATATGCCCCAGAAGGGATTATTCACCAAGCTGCTTGTCTTACATCTGTTAATTGTAAACACCTTACTTTATTCACAAGATCTCGGTTCTGCAATTTCCCAAGTGTTTTTATGTCTGATTGTGAATGTTCTGCTTCCTTTCACTTGATCATTTGTGTCGAGTCGTGTATCCTGAACAGTAATGCCGGCTGTGGTCTCTTGCCAATTTCTTATTCAACAAGGCAAACTGGTCCTACATCCCATCACACACTTCCAATGTATCCAGATCTGGCTTAAAGAGAGCACGTGTGCTGGGGCACATGGAGAAATTTTATGTTAGGTCCAAAATGTTTCAAAGTGTCTTGGAAGTTAGGGTAGGTGCACACAGTCAGTAATTGGTAGCGCTTCAGACGCAGCACATGTCCAAAGCGCTGCTGGCTATTGAACAAAGGTGAATCTGCATGTGGTCATTGAACCGTGTGGAACCACCACGCTCAATACATTGAATGGGAAATTTATCTTGTGGAGACTGAGCGTCTCCGCAAGGTAAATTGACATGCTGCAGTCTGGAAAAACGCGCCGCATGTCCGTCTCCGCGTGTGAGCCGCGAGTATCTGCGCCTGCATAGTGGGCATGAGATTTCTTGAAATCCCATCCACTATGCTGTAACATCTGGACGTGGATTGCGGACCGTATGCACCTACCCTAAAACATGGCAAGTGGACCACACAGGAGACAGGTAAGCCATGCCAGATATTCACACAAACATGCTCCTCATTCAGGTGCACTATGCCAGGTAATTTCCTTATCTCTTTGCGCCATAGTTGTTCTAGCTGCTGTTTCCTTTCACCTCTACTGCCCTTTGACACATTCTACACCATCTCAATATATCAGCCCCTCTCTCCTCCCCTCTCCCATGCACAACACTGAGGCCCTATTGACATTTCTCAATCACACAAAACCATCCACTATTACCATACAGTGCACAAAACGCTCACACAAATCATTGAACTTCCTGCTCGCCCTCTTCTGTCTCCTTCTCTAGTCGCTGGGGACATCTTTCCCAACCCTAGACCTCCTTACACTACTATATCTAACTGTCATCCTGCAGCACATAGAAACCCAGGTAATCTTATAAACATTCGTTCCTTGCCTTCTCCCATCTCCTTTTATTGTGCCCTATGGAACTCACGGTCAGCATGCAACAAACTACTCTACAGTCAAGATTTCTTCCTTTCAAATTCCCTTAACCTTCCGGCTCTCACTGATATCTGGATCCAACAGTCTGACACCACCGCCGCTGCTGATCTCGCATATGGTGGGCTACATTTGTCACACACCTCCAGACCTCAGAACAGACAAAGTAGAGGTGTTGGCCTGCTCCTTTAATCACAATGTGCTTTCCAGGGTATCCTCCCAATACCCTCACTTATGTTTCCTCTGAAGTCAAAACGGGTAGGTTTTTAAAACTCTTCTCCCTGCAAGTGGAGGTTGTGTATCAGCCTTCATGCCCCTGTCATCAGTTCTTGGATCACTGTCACCTGGCTTATACACTTCTTATCCTAAAATATTCCCACTCTCATCATGGGGGATTTTAACATCACCATTGACGATCTGCTCTCCCCATCTGCCATCTTCCTCCTTTGGCCTTCAGTTTACTAACTCTCCTACACATGAAGATGGGAATTCTCTGGACATGGTCTTCTCACGACTCTGTTCCTGCATGACTTTACTAACTACCCTCTCCCACCCACAACCTTCGTTCCTTTTCTGTCAAGGACCGTTACCCTGCTCAGGACACCCCCAATTGCTAAACAAACAAATCTACGAGCCATCAATACCCAAGAGCTTATGGACAATCTGCATCTTTAGCTCCCATCTCCTCCCACTTTTGTCCAGACTCAGAATTGTCACATAACACATTGCAGAGCGGCCCGGATGAAGCAGCACCAGTTACACGCAGAACGACCCACCACAGAAAACAGCGACCCTGGCACACGATGCAAACAGGTTTTCTCCAGTGCTGCTCAAGGTGTGACAAGCGTCTGAACAAAATCACTTTAAGAGTATTTCATCCACTATATCTGGGGTCTCAAACTGCATTCCTCGAGGGCCGCGAACCGTGCATGTTTTCAAGATTTCCTTAGCATTGCATTAGGTGCTAGAATCATTATCTGTGCAGGTGATTAAATTATCACCTGTGCAATACATGGAAATCCTGAAAACATGACCTGTTTGCGGCCTTTGAGGAATGCAGCTTGAGACCTCTGCACTATATGTTCATGCTCAAAACTTACAACTCTGCCCTCCATCTGGCCAAACAAGTCTACTTCACATCAAAAATCTAAAATGATTGTTTGAAACCTTCAACTCCCTACTGAGCCCTAAAGTACAGACCCCCGTCACCAAGCGCACTGCTGACAATCTGAACACTTATTTCCCACAAACAAAAAATCATATCTGCCAGGACATTTTCGCACAAACCCCTTAGAGCCTGGTTCCCCTACCCTCCTGCACCTCAAGTAAACTTTCCATTTTTGAGCCTGTCACAGAAGAAGTCACCAGACACCTCACCCTGCAACAGTGATCCTACTGCCTCACATCTCCTTCAGTCCCTCTCCCTAGCTGTCAATACGCACCTAACTAAAATATTTAACCTCTCTCTTCATTCAAACATGCCATCAAAACCCCTTTACTCAAAAAGACCAAAACTGCACTGCTAAATTCAGACCGGTATCTAATCTTCCCTTCATCTCAACTCCTGGAAAGCTTGGTCCACTCCAGTCTAATCTGATATCTCTCTTCTTGACCCTCTACAACCTGGTTTCCGCTCTTTACATTCTACTGAAACTGCACTCATTAAAGTCTGTAACAATCTATTACCGGCTAAATCCAAAGGTCACTGCTGTTTGCTGATTCTGCTGGATCTCTGCAGCATTGGGCCAATCTGCAGCATTTCTGGCTGGTGGCCACCGATAATAGCTGACCGGTGGTGAGGGTGTCGGACCTCGGTCTACAAGACATCGATGACCTGTACTAAGGATAGGTCATCAATGAAAAAGTATATGGATATATGGATACATATCTATACACCCGGATGTACGAGAACTCTCTCATACACAGCAGTGCAACCCGTGTTCGACTCATGGACTTTGTCTTCCATTTCATGGTGCTCAGCAATAACAAGTCTCAAGATAACGCAAACTTAATATTTTAGAGACATCCACTGAGGACACAAAGGGCTGCAACATCATGTGCAAGAGAGGCCTGAGTCCAGAAGCATGTGCACGGTTTCTGCATTTGAGGTTTATGTAGTATCTGCAGAGGAGAGACCTGACATAAGACGAGGCGAGAGGGGATTTAGACAGAGCTCAGAAACCTGCTCCCAGCCTCCCTCTATACCACCCACTGAGTGCGCCATTACGTGGAAAGATTAGGAATACCAACAAAGTGACCTACGGGATAACAGCCCACATTCTGTCCACCATGCATGTAATGGTAAGGGGCACTTACGTGGTAAAGGGTAGCTGAACCTCTCTGGATATTTAGTGAGTAAAATATTTTTTATGTGACTTCGTCCCACTCCACTGACACCTGTGAAAGATAAGTTGAAGATTAGTACTCGGGAAACACGTCAGCGATAGTGGCTGGACATGGCATAGAGCCGTGTGATGACGCCCCAAGTATCCAGCAGGGACTGGGCGCTTCAGCGAGGCTCACGTATGGCCACATGTCACTGTAGTGTATATTTATATACACATTACTATCTTTTTGATACAAGAATGATCCAGCAATCCCTTTACATAGCCGCTCCGTTCCTCCATTACTGAGAAATCAGGGTTTGAATTGATAAGCAAATAAGGCTTAAGAACTATGGTAGATATGAAGCATGTCACTCCAGCTCTATTCCCCACCTAACACCACTTCCTCGTGCTGGACTGACAGCCTCTGTAGGACTTCAGGCAAAGAAACTTTCCATCCTGCAAGAGGAGGCAGCGCTGTGCGAGGATTAGAGCTGGAGTGACAGAGGCTTCAGCTCTACAAATAGTTCTCCAAATGACAGTCACGTTATTCATGCGATTTATAGATGCATGCCTTATTAACAAGTACATATTACGGCATCATGGGATCAAGAGAGAACCTTTTTGGTGCCACAGTTATCTGGACATTTTTACCACCAAATATGTATTTTTCAACTACTCCTCCATTACCAATGAGCACAAGGGTTCTTCTCTTAAACGCTGGGAGAGACACCACTTCTTCATAAGACACCACATCCAGCTGATCGAAAACTGCAAAGAGAAGGAGAATGAATACGACAGGTCCAGATACAGTCTGACAGCGCCATGCGTCGCGGTGTATACTCACTGGAACTATGCTTGGCCAAGTATTTATCCTTGCATTTCTTCTTTTTGCTAAAGGGGCTACACGTCTGAGGTATCTGGTTGCTTGTGTTGGTGCTGGCTACACGCCTAGAATAATCCAGAGTGAAAAGTATTAAAGGGTATCCTTGCCAAAAGACTGCACATGGTGGCTTCTGTGCGCGCTCAGCTCCTGCAGTGTCAGAGTGCAACTTCACCTCCCTGTCCTATCAGCACTGGCTGCCGGCCAATGCGCGACCCCGTGCGCAACCAGAGGCCCCCCAGACGTACGACTAGTGCACAGCAACCGTCCGACACAGACAGAAGAGGGGGGAATCAGGGGTCACCCGCACACACCGACATTGTCAGTGTGTACACAGATGAGGCTTCAATACAGGTAGCTTAGTGCTGTCAGTCGCCACAAGGGGAGCAGTGGAAGAAGGTAACGAAGCGAGAAGATGTATGCATTGAAGCGCTCTCATAAAAAGTTTAATTACATAAGTTAAATCTGCACCACCATTGTGATTTTTATAAGGGCAAAGTCTCCTAGATGGATGTATTAATAGTTTAAGCTCAATGTTGGGGCAACAGACTCCTTGTCTAGACCTGCTCTCCCCCAGAGGGTGACATGGGAGTTGATGGCCACCATTACACAGCCTGTGATCATCCTGCACGAGCCATATTAGGGAGAATAGGACGTGTGCACAATAGACCCTACGTGTAGCCTCTGTAACCGACCACCAAGTGTCCGGCTCCTTCTCTTTCCAAGCGCTTGGTCAGATGGTGCAGGAGTGAACAGCAGCAAAATCCTTAAAATGCAATTGAAAAGAAGCTTCTTTGTGAAGGCGGCTCACCACTCCTGCAGTTCAGGTGACGGTATGAGTCCGGCTTTCTCTTCCCCTTGCTTCTTTCCCTGCCACCAGTTGGAGTCGTCCTTGTTTATGATTTGCAGAACATCTCCAGTGTTAAAGCGCAGACCTGCCTCTCGGCAAGGAATGAGGGAGTCCGAGAGCGGGTCATAATCGAAGAGCGCGCGCACAAACATCTAGGGAAAAGAAATCTATGAACACATGTACAGATGATCTCTCAGCAGAAGTGACTTACAATGCCAGATGACCGAGGACCACCATACAAAGTAGATGGCCATTGGCTGAATGATCCTTCCACTCGGCGGGCAGCCATCTCAGCCGGCCGTCCCTACACAGGAGCGCTCTAGTGTTCGCTATGAGAAAGCTGCTGCCCGACATGACTTCTCTCAATGTGACTGGCAGTCAGAAAGCACACATACCCAAATAACATCCTTCCCGACATTCAGTCAGCTGAAGCCATCATATACATTAGAGTGTCGGTCAAACCCATCAAAAAGTGGACCCCAAATCATTCCGCCCACCCGGTCCAACGTTGGCTCTCCGCTGCTGCTCAGGTCTCCGTGTTTTGGCTTCAAAGGTGACATCCCTTTGACAGCTCATATCACCTCTGCAGCCAGTGAGGTCGGCATCAACATGACGTACCCGGCAGCAGCTAATGACGTCACTGCTGCAGCCATTGAGGTCAGCATCAATATGACGTCACTGCTGTACACAAAACATGAGTCAGGGGTATCACCGGAGAGCCAACCCTCGACTGGGGAGGGCAAGTACTATCTGATCTTGCTCTATTACATGATTGGAAACGTTTGGTATCTACTTTTGCAAAAGTGCAAAACCCCTTAAATGGCTGGCATGTAAGACCCCTGCAGTGGCAGGTCACTGCTTCCATGGACGTCGTTGGGGCTTTCAGAAGCTGGACCTGTAGATTTACCTGCAGTGGGAGCTTGCGGCTGCTTTGTGTTGGCGACACCTTCAGAGTGACTGTTCCTTTGCTTTCTTTCTACAGCAGGAAAGAGAATATTTGAGATTTCGTTAGAAGCTGTCTACTGTACAAGGAGCAGTCACAGTACATTTCGGATGTATGTTCATGATTGTCAGCAGAATCCCCGAAGTGTGATTGCTCCGATACAAATTCAGATCTGTATGGGGGAGGGGGCCAAAATCCCTGCGGCAGTGTGCGAAAACCTGGTCAAGAACTACAGGAAACGTCTGACCTCTGTGATTGCAAACAAAGGTTTCTGGACCAAATATTAAGTTCTGTTTTTCTATTGTATCAAATACTTATTTCATGCAACACAATGCAAATTAATTAATAGAAATAAATATAAATGGTGGCGCAAAATGTAAAAAGAAAGGGGCTATCAATCCTTGCTGCAGTACCAAACCAACCTCCACACTTGGTTGGTAAATAAATGAATAACCCAATAAAATTATGCACCTAGGTGCAAAAAGGTACGCGCTTGATAATAGCCAATAGAATGTTTACAACAGAGAGTGGAATAACCCATATGGGTAATAAAATAAAGCATAGTTTCTCAATATATCCACCAGAAATTATCCTTGTTTGCACCAATGGTCGGTAGTCAAAGTGATAAGCATGAGTGTTCCTACCTCCAGTGACAAGTCCGTGATGAATGGGGAAACTACCGTGCTGCCGCTGTGTTTCCAAGGAACTCCAGGTACAGAGTGCTGATGTAGAATCCAAACTGGTGGCTGCCCCGGCTGGTAGCAGCCACCTGAAATTAACCTCCGGGTTGGAACGGGGTCCTGAGATGCCAGACACTGCGTGGTACGAGAGCGGTAAGTCCGGCTGAAGAAGGAGACAGCAGTCTCAGAAACGCGTCGGTTGATTGACCCTCACTGCGTTCCGTACTCACTCCTGGGCTCCGGTAACGGTTACGTGACCAGACACGTCACGCAGGTCCTGCGCTTCACCCGGACTTACCGCTCTCGTACCACGCGGCGCCTGACATCTCAGGACCCCGTTCCAACCCGGAGGTTAATTTCAGGTGGCTGCTACCGGCCGAGGCAGCCACCAGTTTGGATTCTACATCAGCACTCTGTACCTGGAGTTCCTTGGAAACACAGCGGCAGCACGGTAGTTTCCCCATTCATCACGGACTTGTCACTGGAGGTAGGAATACTCATGCTTATCACTTTGCCTACCGACCATTGGTGCAAACAAGGATAATTTCTGGTGGATATATTGAGAAACTACGCTTTATTTTATTACCCATATGGGTTATTCCACTCTGTTGTAAACATTCTATTGGCTATTATCAAGCGCGTACCTTTTTGCACCTAGGTGCGTAATTTTATTGGCAAATTAATTATGGTAAAATCCTACAATGTGATTTTCTGTCTGTCACAGGTGAAGTGTACCTACAATACAAATTACAGACCTCTCCATTCTTTGTAGGTAGGAAAACTTGTAAAAATCAGCAGTCTATCACTTATTTTCCCCAATATATAAAACTTCCAAACTTTCCCTTAGTTTCTCACCAAAATACTCTGCAAATGGTCCACGCTTTGGTTTTGGACAAGTTTTCCATTGATTTCCAGGATTTCATCACCAACGTGCAGCGAACCTTCCATCAAAACAAACAATATGTGAAAATCACAGATCTGAGCCGTTGGGTCTCATGTCAGTCATTTAATCATTTTATAGGCGTTAATTCCATTGAAATTAAACATTTGCAAAAGATCAGTAGAAATTTCCTATCATTTTGGGGCTATGACGGCGTTGAATCTCTAGTCACAGAGGAGTGCTGTGGATCACGACCCTCTCGCGTCCTCCCCAATCGCCTGATTCACCCTAAACTAAAACTCCTGCTCGCAACAAGTAGAAGCAGCTCCCAGTAGTGCGACACCAGTGACCCCGCTCTATTACAATGGGGGCGCATAGGTTTGCATAAGACTTGTGTACACAAAATTGTACAATAGTTTTATGAAACTCTAGGGGGGAGATACATCAAGCTAAAAGTGGCAAAATTCTGGTGTAATTTGTGCCCCAAAAATAAATAAATGAATAATAAACATTAACTTCAAAGAAAGGAAGGGGGAAAAAAAAATCCAAGAAGCAAAAATTACCTTGCCGGTGGATGAGACCGCCATGTAAAATGCGAGCAACAACACATTTCTGCTGTGAATTCAGTTTAAGGGTGATGCCCTGCAACAGGCAAAAAGAAAAAACACTGTAGAGCTACACAATCAGCGAAAACCAACAGAACCAGGAAGGACGCCAATATACAGCGGGGGAAGGTAAAGGATAGAAAACAGTCACAAAGAGCCGGCCAGGTCCAGGGAAAACAACGTACCACCTACTGCGGGATAGATGATAACCTGAGGATCGGGAAGGACTGGGGGCACGCACCCCCCTCCCTACCACCACTGAGAGGCGGCACACACACCGCCCTCCCTAGCACCGCTGTGTGGCAGCATGCACCTCCCTCCCCACAACCGCTGTGTGGCAGCACGCACCCCCCTCCCCACAACCTCTGAGGGGCGGCACGCACCCCCCTCCCCACAACCGAGAGGCGGCACAAACACCGCCCTCCCCAGCACTGCTGTGTGGCAGAACGCACCCACCTTCCCACCACTGAATTGCGGCACGCGCCCCCTCCACCACGGCTGAGTGGCATCACGCACCCCCTCCACCATGGCTGAGTGACGGCACGCACCCCCTCCCCACCACCACTGAGTGGCGGCACGCACCCCCTCCCCACCACCACTGAGTGGCAGCACACACACCGCCTTCCCCACCACCGCTGTGTGGCAGCACGCATCCCCCTCCCCACCACCGCTGAGTGGCATCACGCACCCACCTCCTCACCACTAAATGGCGGCATGCACCCCCCTCCCCACCACTAAATGGCGGCATGCACCCCCCTCCCCACCACCGCTGTGTCAATGTTAGCACCACGTAAAATGTTAGATCTAAAAGACAACAGGGTTCTAGGTAGGACGACCCTGATGTATGGCCGCCAGACCCTGCCTAGTACCCCAGGTACACAAGAGGCTGCTGTATGGACTGGTGCCGGCCTAGTACCCCAGGTACACAGGAGGCTGCTGCATGGACTTGTGCCGGCCTAGTACCCCGGGTACACAGGAGGCTGCTGCATGGACTGGTGCTGGCCTAGTACCCCAGGTACACAGGAGGCCGCTGCACGGGCTGGTGCTGGCCTAGTACCCCAGGTACACAGGAGGCTGCTGCATGGACTGGTGCTGGCCTAGTACCCCAGGTACACAGGAGGCTGCTGCATGGACTGGTGCTGGCCTAGTACCCCAGGTACACAGGAGGCTGCTGCATGGACTGGTGCTGGCCTAGTACCCCAGGTACACAGGAGGCCGCTGCACGGACTGGTGCTGGCCTAGTACCCCAGATACACAGGAGGCCGCTGCACGGGCTGGTGCCGGCCTAGTACCCCAGGTACACAGGAGGCTGCTGCATGGACTTGTGCCGGCCTAGTACCCCAGGTACACAGGAGGCTGCTGCATGGACTTGTGCCGGCCTAGTACCCCGGGTACACAGGAGGCTGCTGCATGGACTTGTGCCGGCCTAGTACCCCGGGTACACAGGAGGCTGCTGCATGGACTTGTGCCGGCCTAGTACCCCGGGTACACAGGAGGCTGCTGCATGGACTTGTGCCGGCCTAGTACCCCGGGTACACAGGAGGCTGCTGCATGGACTGGTGCTGGCCTAGTACCCCAGGTACACAGGAGGCTGCTGCATGGACTGGTGCTGGCCTAGTACCCCAGGTACACAGGAGGCTGCTGCATGGACTGGTACTGGCCTAGTACCCCAGGTACACAGGAGGCTGCTGCATGGACTGGTGCTGGCCTAGTACCCCAGATACACAGGAGGCCGCTGCACGGGCTGGTGCTGGCCTAGTACCCCAGGTACACAGGAGGCTGCTGCATGGACTGGTGCCGGCCTAGTACCCCAGGTACACAAGAGGCCGCTGCATGGACTGGTGCCGGCCTAGTACCCCAGGTACACAAGAGGCCGCTGCATGGACTGGTGCCGGCCTAGTACCTCAGTTACACAGGAGGCCGCTGCACGGGCTGGTGCTGGCCTAGTACCCCAGGTACGCAGGAGGCTGCTGCATGGGCTGGTGCCAACAGTCTCATTGTTCTGGCAGAATACTTGAGGGTATTCTCCAGACTTCTGCCCACAGACCAGTTGTTGGGGCCTGTGACCTTTTAACTAGCAGAAGCAGATGAGGTTGTCTTTTATTAAAGAAAAAAAAAGAAACAAGCCAGCACTTTCCGTCCCCGACTTCCCCTTTTCATTTCCTCAGCCCCCCACCCCCGCTTACCATAGGTTCCTCAGTCTCCCTTTCAAATTGCACCAGTCGGACCCTTTTCTTTTCCTCGGGACATCCGGGGGCTGCAGATCCATTGGTGTAAAACTCTTCTGCTAGAACATTAGATGGGGACGGAAATCCCTATTAAAGGAAAGAAGAAATTAAAAGAATGAGCGGCATTGATGTGAACAGAAGCGACCTAATAAGGACACTTGGGGGGGGGGGGGTTGGGGGGGGGATTGTACAGGGTGCGGCTCCCCACGGGGACAATGCTTCTTCCACCCACAATGGTGGCGTGATTTTGTCACAGTGACGCTGCCCATGTTGATCCACCCATGCCGTGAAGTTCTGATAATCTGCCGACCGGTGACAAAGTTGACCTGTGCTTGTCTGCGTCTGCTCACATGACGTGCACAATGATCGCTGGTGCGACCGTTCGTCCCTGTACACGTTCCCGTGCTGCAAGCGACGGTCAATAGTTCAGAAGGAAGGTTTGGATGAGCACCCGTCCAGTCAATCATTTCCCGTGTAATTAGGCTTTAACACGCTAGTTACAGACTAGGGAGAGAGCACAGAGTCCATTTAAGAAGGGGTTATCAATTAGTGAACAAACCATTTAAAAAAAAAAAGAAAGAAAAAAAAGGAAGCATTTTCTGGTTTTGGAAAACGTAATGCCATTACTTACCCTCCCCAGGTCCAGCTCCTTTTATCTTATCTGTCAGATGCACTGCAGCCAATAACTGAGCGTAGCAGCTCATGTCATCAACTGAGATGATTGGCTGCAGCGCCATTGACGTGACCAGACAGTAGTAGACACCAGGAGCAAAGGCGGAGGAGCCTCAGTGCTGGACCCAGGATGGGCGAGTAAAGCTCACTTTGTTTTGCAAAACTTTGTTAATGATTGTCAAATTCTTCTGATTATAAAGCAATAAGAAATGTGTCCTAATTGGAGTCATAAATACAAGATCTCTGTCCGTCAAATGCTCCTGTCGGTGACCATCATCCCCTAAACTCTAGGGGAAAGGCGGAGCGGCTGCCTCCAGCCCCCCAGGAGCGGACATTAGACATGGCAACCAAGGGGCAATCATCGGGGTAGATAGGAAGGCAAAAAAGCTCCTGATCATCCCCCGTTGTGTACACGTGCCAAGGATCGTATGACCAAGAAGCAAAACAACTCATCGGATTGTTTGTGGCGAAGCAAACAAAAGTAAAAATAAAATTACGGCGTGGCGGTATCAGTGACCGTCCTGCCCCCGTAAGTGTGTACAGAGGGGAGAATCAGCGACCGTTCTGCCCCCGGTAGTGTGTACAGAGGGGAGAATCAGCGACCGTTCTGCCCCCGGTAGTGTGTACAGAGGGGAGAATCAGCGACCGTTCTGCCCCCGGTAGTGTGTACAGAGGGGAGAATCAGCGACCGTTCTGCCCCCGGTAGTGTGTACAGAGGGGAGAATCAGCGACCGTTCTGCCTCCGGTAGTGTGTACAGAGGGGAGAATCAGCGACCGTCCTACCCCCGGTAGTGTGTACAGAGGGGAGAATCAGCGACCGTCCTACCCCCGGTAGTGTGTACAGAGCGGTGACCGGTGCAGAAATCCGCGCAGTATGTGAGGGACGAGTCTGCAGGAGACTTGAAGCCCCCGAAGTGACGCAGCTCTGCAGTAAGTCGGCCGTTCCCAATCACTGCTCCCTACACTCGGCCTCTATTAGCTGTTCATATCCTACAGAATACAGAGCATGTACGAAGGGTTAATGAGCGCTGGGCAACAGAGGCCTGATCAGGAGCACGCTGCACCGCCCGAATCACTACAGGCCTGAGTGGCGGGATCACGGGGGGCGTCGCCCACATAACGGGGGGCATCGCCCACATAAGTGGAGCATGCTCCATCGTGCAGATAATGGGGGCATCTCACAGATAACGATTACTGCGACACCCTCCTCTGTGGCCTCCCCGCTAACTCTCTTGCACCACTCCAGTCTGTCCTCAACTCTGCTGCCCGGCTAATCCATCTCTCTCCTCACTACTCCCCTGCTTCTCCCCTCTGCAAATCCCTCCACTGGCTCCCAATTCCCCAACAAATCCAGTTCAAACTACTAACACTGATCTACAAAGCCATCCACAACCTGTCTCCTCCCTATATCTCTGAACTAATCTCCCAATATCGGTACTTACCTACCCGCAACCTCCGATCCTCACAAGATCTCCTACTCTACTCCCCTCTTATCTCCTCTTCCCACAATCGTATACAAGATTTCTCTCGCGTATCCCCCCTACTCTGGAACCCTCTACCACAACACATCAGACTCTCGCCTACCATCGAAACCTTCAAAAAGAACCTGAAGACCCACCTCTTCAGACAAGCCTACAACCTGCAGTAACCACCGATCGACCAAACCGCTGCATGACCAGCTCTACCCTACCTACTGTATCCTCACACAACCCTTGTAGATTGTGAGCCCTCGCTGGCAGGGTCCTCACTCCTCCTGTACCAGTTATGACTTGTATTGTTTAAGATTATTGTACTTGTTTTATTATGTATACCCCTCCTCACATGTAAAGCGCCATGGAATAAATGGCGCTATAACAATAAATAATAATAATAATAATATCTTCCCTCACATAATCTTCGATCCTCCCAAGACCTCCTTCTCTCCTCCACACTTATTCGTTCCTCACACAACCGTCTCCAAGATTTCGCCACAATATCCCCCATCCTCTGGAATTCCACGCCTCAACACGTCCAATTATGCACCACCCTCGGATCCTTCAGACAGAACCTGAAAACCCATCTCTTCAAGAGAGCCTACAATAACCATTCAGCCGCCTCACCAACCGCCAGAGCTGCCGCCTCACCAACACCAGAGCTGCCGCCTCACCAACCGCCAGAGCTGCCGCCTCACCAACCGCCAGAGCTGCCGCCTCACCAACCGCCAGAGCTGCCGCCTCACCAACCGCCAGAGCTGCCGCCTCACCAACCGCCAGAGCTGCCGCCTCACCAACCGCCAGAGCTGCCGCCTCACCAACCGCCAGAGCTGCCGCCTCACCAACCGCCAGAGCTGCCGCCTCACCAACCGCCAGAGCTGCCGCCTCACCAACGCCAGAGCTGCCGCCTCACCAACACCAGAGCTGCCGCCTCACCAACCGCCAGAGCTGCCGCCTCACCAACCGCCAGAGCTGCCGCCTCACCAACCGCCAGAGCTGCCGCCTCACCAACGCCAGAGCTGCCGCCTCACCAACGCCAGAGCTGCCGCCTCACCAACCGCCAGAGCTGCCGCCTCACCAACCGCCAGAGCTGCCGCCTCACCAACCGCCAGAGCTGCCGCCTCACCAACCGCCAGAGCTGCCGCCTCACCAACCGCCAGAGCTGCCGCCTCACCAACCGCCAGAGCTGCCGCCTCACCAACCGCCAGAGCTGCCGCCTCACCAACACCAGAGCTGCCGCCTCACCAACCGCCAGAGCTGCCGCCTCACCAACACCAGAGCTGCCGCCTCACCAACCACCAGAGCTGCCGCCTCACCAACACCAGAGCTGCCGCCTCACCAACACCAGAGCTGCCGCCTCACCACCACCAGAGCTGCCGCCTCACCAACACCAGAGCTGCCGCCTCACCACCACCAGAGCTGCCGCCTCACCAACACCAGAGCTGCCGCCTCACCACCCACCATAACTGCTGCCGCTCCCCCGACCTTCTGTCTCTTCCCCACTATCCCATAGAATGTAAGTCCACAAGGACAGGGTCCGCTCCCCTCTGTCATTGTAAACCTGCTTACTGTAATCGATATCTATAGCTCTGTATGTAACCCCTTCTCATGTCCAGCACCATGATATAAATAATAATAACGGGGAGCATCATACGGTACCTGGGTCGCCGCCCGGCTCTGCAGCAGGGTCTCCAGGTACAGGTCGGACAGCGCGGATCTCATGCTCGGGCTGTCGCAGCGGCGGATTTCTGAGCGCTCGAACTTCAGCGTCATGTCTCCGGCCGGCTGCACGGGAACCTCCGCGGGCTCTTCCTTCTCTCCGCTCCGGGCTCTTCTCTCTCTTCCTCTCCTCAGCCTCCTGCCCTCTCACCCCTTTATCTCCGCAGAACAGGCGCTGACTCAGGGAAGACGCAGGGAAATAGCGATAATAAACCTGCGAGGCGCGCACACTGTGCAGGTCAGGGAGTCCCCGCGCTCAGCCGCCGCCCCCCTCCCGCCGGACATTGCGCGTTCCCGTGCGCGCGTCCCCGTGTAGCTCTCTTCCGCGCTGCGGTATCACGCCCCCCTCCGCAGAGCCGCCGGGACGTATAATGCCGGCGCTCGCCGCGTCACAGCGCAGTTATCACACCTCCGTTATGTGAGATGGTACGGCCGGGGGTCACATGACCGTCCCTGGAAACGGTCACGTGATGACAGAGCCCTTAGGGGAAACGCAGACGACTGCTCCCTGGTCATGTGACGCAACGGGGCGTGGCTGTGTGAGTGACGTCGGCATCTGGGATTGCGGTAAACAAGCAGGACAGTGACGGACGGCGGCCGAGAGCGGACACACCAGCGCTGCTGCGCCCCCATATTTAAAGGGGTAGTCCATTGTGTATTCTATATAAAGTGAGCGTTCCCTGCCCGTGTGCTCCTTGGTGACAGGCCACCAGTGATAAGATTAGAAAAGTGCGAAACTAGAAGCATAACATTGGGGCCCCGGCAGTCCCATCCTCTGTGCACACAGACAGGCGGCTGTGATTGGCTGCAGCGGTAACACCATGAGAACCATTCCCTGAAGTAGTGGCAGTGTCGCCCCTTGTGGGCAGCCTGTGCCATCACATGCCTACAGCAGGGTGGTGAGCAGCCTGCAAGAAAACATTCCAAAAATGCCGTTTTTTCATTCATACGAACACCGACAAAATAGTATAACAAGTGGCATGTAAAGAAGAATGGCGTCACTGAGAACAGCAGCGCGCCTGGAAGACGACCCCCGGTGTTTCTGCACCTCTCACAGTGCCAGGGTGAAAAAAAGGGGTTTAAGGTGTGTTATTAGCAAGAAAAGTTAAAAAAAAGCGGAATACATGTGGTGTGTGTCCTGGTGCCGATCCCCAGGAGGAGGCCGCCTCATCACTGTCCCGCATGGCCAACGGCGCTAGGAAGAACAAGCCAAACCTTTCGTTCCTTCTGCCTCCCCCCAGGCTGTACACGCGCCCAGCGGTGTGATCTACAGGTGTCTGGTGCCAGAACTGAGGCCGCACGGCGTCCATAGTGATCCCACCGGCCTCACCGTGAATGCTTGTGCCGAGGATCCAAAATCCCCCTCTCAGGTCCGCCATCTGCCAGCGTGAAAACACAGGGTCTCCATGTCACCGGTGTGAAAGCATCAGTGGCTCCCATAGACCAATCCGGCAAAGTCCAAAGCCAAATTCTCTCCCTCCCTTCTGAGACCCACGGTGCCAAATCCACAGTTATCGTCAGTAGCGAGTGTATGGACAAGGCTCATGGGGTGTGTGTCCCATACACAGTAGGTAATGGCTGAGTGTTGTACAGCCAGGACCTGCCTCCAACAACAGCGATTGTTAACCTGTTAAATGCGTGTAACGACTCGTGTTGTCGTGAGTTTTGGGACCATGGGCTCCTTCTATGTCCCTAACGCTACGGTCACCCTAGCTCACCCTGTTCCCCAGATTACTTCTGATGGTGAAGATGCCATGGCCACATACCTTGCCTTAGCTCCTGAATCTGCCCTCAGTTTATACCCTTCTCCCACCCAGGGAAGAGGGGAAGAGTAGTGTACTGTAATACACAAACCATCCTAACAAGGTAATAAGAACAGGGATAAATACCAATCATACAAATATACCCACACATACAACAGAGGAATACATTGGGGAGTGCAGGATGGAGAAAAACCAAAGTAGGAGAAGGAGGGGGATGAGTACACACCCAAAACCTAGCAATAGTCCCAGATTAAGGCTGCCGTCACACTATCAGTATTTGGTCAGTATTTTACATCAGTATTTGTAGCCAAAACCAGGAGTGGAACAATTAGAGGAAAAGTATAATAGAAACATATGCTCCACTTCTGCATTTATCACCCACTCCTGGTTTTGGCTGAGAAATACTGATGTAAAATACTGACCAAATACTGAGCGTGTGACGGCAGCCTAAGGAATCATACCCATATGCGAGAAAAAAAATGGTCCGCAATCTGGACCGAATAAACGGACGAATGACATGCGAGTACAATGCGATTTTCACAGCTAGCTTCTGATTTACATCCAAGTGCATTGAGATTGCTATCCGATTGCAATGTGATTTTAACATGAGCTTTTACATACAGCAGTTCTCTATGTTATTTACACATCGTTTTCAAAGGAAAAAATAATCAAAACACACACATATATATTAGATATATATAATAGATAGATAATAGAAAAGTTGGCAATTCCTGTGTGCTTACGGTAAAATCACACTGACAGGTTAGCATAGAATAGATAAAATAGATTTACTGTATACACATAGAATAGATGTATGTGTATATATATATATATATATATATACTAGATGGTGGCCCGATTCTAACGCATCGGGTATTCTAGAATATGCATGTCCACATACTATATTGCCCAGCCACGTAGTATATTGCCCAGCCATGTAGTATATTGCCCAGCCACGTAGTACATTGCCCAGTCACGTAGTATATAGCCCAGCCACGTAGTATATTGCCCAGCCACGTAGTATATTGCCTAGTGACGTAGTATATTGCCCAGCCACGTAGTATTTTGCCCAGCCACATAGTATATTGCCCAGCCACGTAGTATATTGCCCAGTGACGTCGTATATTGCCCAGTCACATAGTATATTGCCCAGCCACGTAGTATATTGCCCAGCCACATAGTATATTGCCCAGTTACGTAGTATATTGCCCAGTTACGTAGTATATTGCCCAGCCACGTAGTATATTGCCCAGCCACGTAGTATATTGCCCAGTTACGTAGTATATTGCCCAGTGAAGTAGTATATTGCCCAGCCACGTAGTATATTGCCCAGTCACGTAGTATATTGCCCAGCCACGTAATATATTGCCCAGTCAGGTAGTATATTGCCCAGTGAAGTAGTATATTGCCCAGTGAAGTAGTATATTGCCCAGTGAAGTAGTATATTGCCAAGCCACGTAGTATATTGCCCAGTTACGTAGTATATTGCCCAGCCACGTAGTATATTGCCCAGTTACGTAGTATATTGCACAGCCACGTAGTATATTGCCCAGTGAAGTAGTATATTGCCCAGCCACGTAGTATATTGGCCAGTCATGTAGTATATTGCCCAATATCCAAACAAAGGAACAGCGCTCCACCAGGTGTAGTGATCCAAAGAAAGTCTTTATTCAGCCATATAGCATCAGCAACGTTTCGACCATATGCTGGTCTTTCTCAAGCAAGCATATGGTTGAAACGTTACTGATGCTATATGGCTGAATAAAGACTTTCTTTGGATCACTACACCCGGTGGAGCGCTGTTCCTTTGTTTGGATATTGATGCTTTACCCAGGAGGGTTCCCTGGATATGGGACGAGCGCCCGTATGAGTCAGTGCTGTCGGTCATCTGCTTATTGTAGTTGTAGTATATTGCCCAGTCACGTAGTTTACTGCCCAGACACGTAGTATATTGCCCAGCCACGTAGTATATTGCCAAGTTACGTAGTATATTGCCCAGTTACGTAGTATATTGCCCAGCTACGTAGTATATTGCCCAGTCACGTAGTATATTGCCCAGCCACGTAGTATATTGCCAAGTTACGTAGTATATTGCCCAGTTACGTAGTATATTGCCCAGCTACGTAGTATATTGCCCAGTCACGTAGTATATTGCCCAGTTACGTAGTATATTGCCCAGCTACGTAGTATATTGCCCAGTTACGTAGTATATTGCCCAGCTACGTAGTATATTGCCAAGTTACGTAGTATATTGCCCAGTTACGTAGTATATTGGCGAGCTACGTAGTATATTGCCCAGCCACGTAGTATATTGCCCAGCCACGTATGTCACAGGTTAAAAAATAAACATATACTCACCTTCCGAGGGCCCCTTGTAGTTCGGTCGCATGACCGTGACGTAATGGCAGGTCGCTCTCGTGCAGGCGCGCAGGCCCTGTGATGATGTCGCGGTCACATGACCGTGACGTCATGGCAGGTCCTTCTCCCATACCATCCTTGCCACCGGAACCTGCCGCTTGCATGGAGCGGTCACCGGAGCGTAGCGAGGCGCGGGAAAGGCGGCGGAAGGTGAGTATATAATGATTTTTTAAATTATTTTTAACATTAGATGTTTTTAATATTGACGCTACGTAGGCAGCATCAATAGTAAAAACTTGGTCACACAGGGTTAATAGCGGTCCGTTACCGCTGGCATTAACCCTGTGTGAGCGATGACTGCGGGGAGTATGGAGCGGGTGCCGGACGCTGACTGCAGGGGAGTAGGGAGGGACTAATCGGACTGTGGCCGTCACTGATTGGTCGCGGCAGCCATGACAGGCAGCTGGAGAGACCAATCAGCGACTTGAATTCCATGACAGACAGAGGCCGCGACCAATGAATATCCGTGACAGAAAGAAGGACAGACAGAAAGACGGAACTGACCTTTAGACAATTATATAGTAGATATATAGATGTCAGTGACACATATATACAGTACAGACCAAAAGTTTGGACACACCTTATTTAAAGATTTTTCTGTATTTTCACGACCATGAAAATTGTACATTCACACTGAAGGCATCAAAACTATGAATTAACACATGTGGAATTATATACTTAACAAAAAAGTGTGAAACAACTGAAATATGCCTTATACAGTATTCTAGGTTCTTCAAAGTAGCCACCTTTTGCTTTGATGACTGCTTTGCACACTCTTGGCATTCTCTTGATGAGCTTCAAGATGAGCTTCAAGAGGTAGTCACCGGGAATGGTTTTCACTACACAGGTGTGCCCTGTCAGGTTTAATAAGTGGGATTTCTTGTTTTATAAATGGTGTTGGGACCATTAGTTGTGTTGTGCAGAAGTCTGGTGGATACACAGCTGATAATCCTACTGACTAGACTGTTAGAATTTGTATTATGGCAAGAAAAAAGCAGCTAAGTAAAGAAAAACGAGTGGCCATCATTACTTTAAGAAATGAAGGTCAGTCAGTCCGAAAAATTGGGAAAACTATGAAGGTGTCCCCAAGTGCATTGGCAAAAATCATCAAGCACTACAAAGAAACTGGCCCACATGAGGACCGCCCCAGGAAAGGAAGACCAAGAGTCACCTCTGCTTCTGAGGATAAGTTTATCCGAGTCACCAGCCTCAGAAATCGCAGGTTAACAGCAGCTCAGATTAGAGACCAGGTCAATGCCACACAGAGTTCTAGCAGCAGACACATCTCTACAACAACTGTTAAGAGGAGACTTTGTGCAGCAGGCCTTCATGGTAAAATATCTGCTAGGAAACCACTGCTAAGGACAGACAACAAGCAGAAGAGACTTGTTTGGGCTAAAGAACACAAGGAATGGACATTAGACCAGTGGAAATCTGTGCTTTGGTCTGATGAGTCCAAATTTGAGATCTTTGGTTCCAACCACCGTGTCTTTGTGCGACGCAGAAAAGGTGAACGGATGGACTCTACATGCCTGGTTCCCACCGTGAAGCATGGAGGAGGAGCTGTGATGGTGTGGGGGTGCTTTGCTGGTGACACTGTTGGGGATTTATTCAAAATTGAAGGCATACTGAACCAGCATGGCTACCACAGCATCTTGCAGCGGCATGATATTCCTTCCGGTTTGCGTTTAGTTGGATCATCATTTATTTTTCAACAGGACAATGACCCCAAACACACCTCCAAGCTGTGTAAGGGCTATTTGACCAAGAAGGAGAGTGATGGGGTGCTACACCAGATGACCTGGCCTCCACAGTCACCAGACCTGAACCCAATCGAGATGGTTTGGGGTGAGCTGGACCGCAGAGTGAAGGCAAAAGGGCCAACAAGTACTAAGCATCTCTGGGAACTCCTTCAAGATTGTTGGAAGACCATTCCCGGAGACTACCTCTTGAAGCTCATCAAGAGAATGCCAAGAGTGTGCAAAGCAGTCATCAAAGCAAAAGGTGGCTACTTTAGACCATTATTTTTAATTAGACCATTATTTTTAATCTTTAAAGACTCCATAATAACAGGGTCTGTACCACAGGACTGGGTATAGCAAATGTGGTGCAAATATTCAAAAAGGGGACAAAAACTGAACTCGGTAATTATAGGCCAGTAAGCTTAACCTCTACTGTGGGTAAAATCCTGGAGGGCATTCTAAGGGATGCTATAATGGAGTATCTGAAGAGGAATAACCTCATGACCCAATACCAACATGGGTTTACTAGGGACCGTTCATGTCAGACTAATCTGATCAGCTTATATGAAGAGATAAGTTCCGGACTGGACCAAGGGAACCCAGTGGATGTAGTGTATATGGACTTTTCAAAAGCTTTTGATACGGTGCCACACAAAAGGTGGATACATAAAATGAGAATAATGGGGATAGGGGAAAATATGTATAAGTGGGTTAAGAGCTGGCTCAGGGATAGGAAACAAAGGGTGGTTATTAATGGAGCACACTCGGACTGGGTCGCGGTTAGCAGTGGGGTACCGTAGGGGTCAGTATTGGGCCCTCTTCGTTTTAACATATTTATTAATGACCTTATAGGGGGCATTCAGAGTAGAATTTCAATATTTGCAGATGACACTAAACTCTGCAGGGTAATCAATACAGAGGAGGACAATTTTATATTACAGGATGATTTATGTAAACTAGAAGCTTGGGCTGATAAATGGCAAATGAGCTTTAATGGGGATAAATGTAAGGTCATGCACTTGGGTAGAAGTAATAAGATGTATAACTATGTGCTTAATTCTAAAACTCTGGGCAAAACCGTCAATGAAAAAGACCTGGGTGTATGGGTGAATGACAAACTCACATTTAGTGGCCAGTGTCAGGCAGCTGCTACAAAGGCAAATAAAATAATGGGATGCAGTAAAAGAGGCATGGATGCACATGAGGAGAACATAATTTTACCTCTATACAAGTCGCTAGTTCGACCACACTTAGAATACTGTACACAGTTCTGGTCTCCGGTGTATAAGAAAGACATAGCTGAACTGGAGCGGGTGCAGAGAAGAGCGACCAAGGTTATTAGAGGACTGGGGGGTCTGCAATACCAAGATAGGTTATTACACTTTGGGCTATTTAGTTTGGAAAAACGAAGACTAAGGGGTGATCTTATGTTAATGTATAAATATATGAGGGGACAGTACAAAGACCTTTCTGATGATCTTTTTAATCATAGACCTGAAACAGGGACAAGGGGGCATCCTCTACGTCTGGAGGAAAGAAGGTTTAGGCATAATAACAGACGCGGGTTCTTTACTGTAAGAGCAGTGAGACTATGGAACTCTCTGCCGTATGATGCTGTAATGAGTGATTCATTACTTAAATTTAAGAGGGGACTGGATACCTTTCGGGAAAAGTATAATGTTGCAGGGTATATACACTAGATTCCTTGATAGGGCGTTGATCCAGAGAACTAGTCTGATTGCCGTATGTGGAGTCGGGAAGGAATTTTTTTCCCCAATGTGGAGCTTACTCTTTGCCACATGGGTTTTTTTTTGCCTTCCTCTGGATCAACATGTTAGGGCGTGTTAGGTTAGGCTATGGGTTGGACTAGATGGACTTAAAGTCTTCCTTCAACCTTAATAACTATGTTACTTTGAAAAACCTAGAATATAAAACATATTTTCAGTTGTTTCACACTTTTTTGTTAAGTATATAATTCCACATGTGTTAATTCATAGTTTTGATGCCTTCAGTGTGAATGTACAATTTTCATAGTCATTAAAATACAGAAAAATCTTTAAATGAGAAGGTGTGTCCAAACTTTTGGTCTGTACTGTATTTACACTACTGTTCAAAAGTTTAGAGTCACTTAGAAATTTCCTTATTTTTGAAAGAAAAGCGCAGTTTTTTTTCCAACGAAGCTAACATTAAATGATTCAGAAATACACTCTGTACATTGTTAATGTGGTAAATGACTATTCTAGCTGCAAATGTCTGGTTTGTAATGCAATATCTTCATAAATGTATAGAGGCCCATTTCCAACAACCATCACTCCAGTGTTCTTCTTCTTATTATTATTATCATTTATTATTATGGCGCCATATATTCCATGGCGCTTTACATGTGAGGAGGGGTATACATAATACCTAATATGCATAATATGGTACTTTGTGCTTGCTAACTGTGTAAGAAGGCTAATGAATGGTTAGTAAACCAACAGAGAGGGCAGCCAAAGTAGATGCTCCGCCATAATATAACAATAGAATACCAAAAAAAGATGGACACTAGAGCTAAAAGATAACTCTTTATTGAAAAAAACTAGGGAATAAAAATACAACAATGAGAAAAAGAGTAAAAAGACACAATGAAAAAAGAGAGGCAACACTAGTGCCACGCACGGATACTATAGCTGGATAGTACAATAATATAGATATATAAAAATCAATACCAAACTATCTATAGGAGCGGATCATAAATATAACATATAGGTAACGTATCTTAATACATATACAGTGGGGCAAAAAAGTATTTAGTCAGTCAGCAATAGTGCAAGTTCCACCACTTAAAAAGATGAGAGGCGTCTGTAATTTACATCATAGGTAGACCTCAACTATGGGAGACAAACTGAGAAAAAAAAATCCAGAAAATCACATTGTCTGTTTTTTTAACAATTTATTTGCATATTATGGTGGAAAATAAGTATTTGGTCAGAAACAAAATTTCATCTCAATACTTTGTAATATATCCTTTGTTGGCAATGACAAAGGTCAAACGTTTTCTGTAAGTCTTCACAAGGTTGCCACACACTGTTGTTGGTATGTTGGCCCATTCCTCCATGCAGATCTCCTCTAGAGCAGTGATGTTTTTGGCTTTTCGCTTGGCAACACGGACTTTCAACTCCCTCCAAAGGTTTTCTATAGGGTTGAGATCTGGAGACTGGCTAGGCCACTCCAGGACCTTGAAATGCTTCTTACGAAGCCACTCCTTTGTTGCCCTGGCGGTGTGCTTTGGATCATTGTCATGTTGAAAGACCCAGCCACGTTTCATCTTCAATGCCCTTGCTGATGGAAGGAGGTTTGCACTCAAAATCTCACGATACATGGCCCCATTCATTCTTTCATGTACCCGAATCAGTCGTCCTGGCCCCTTTGCAGAGAAACAGCCCCAAAGCATGATGTTTCCACCACCATGCTTTACAGTAGGTATGGTGTTTGATGGATGCAACTCAGTATTTTTTTTCCTCCAAACACGACAAGTTGTGTTTCTACCAAACAGTTCCAGTTTGGTTTCATCAGACCATAGGACATTCTCCCAAAACTCCTCTGGATCATCCAAATGCTCTCTAGCAAACTTCAGACGGGCCCGGACATGTACTGGCTTAAGCAGTGGGACACGTCTGGCACTGCAGGATCTGAGTCCATGGTGGCGTAGTGTGTTACTTATGGTAGGCCTTGTTACATTGGTCCCAGCTCTCTGCAGTTCATTCACTAGGTCCCCCCGCGTGGTTCTGGGATTTTTGCTCACCGTTCTTGTGATCATTCTGACCCCACGGGGTGGGATTTTGCGTGGAGCCCCAGATCGAGGGAGATTATCAGTGGTCTTGTATGTCTTCCATTTTCTAATTATTGCTCCCACTGTTGATTTCTTCACTCCAAGCTGGTTGGCTATTGCAGATTCAGTCTTCCCAGCCTGGTACAGGGCTACAATTTTGTTTGTGGTGTCCTTTGACAGCTCTTTGGTCTTCACCATAGTGGAGTTTGGAGTCAGGCTGTTTGAGGGTGTGCTGTTATGACCTGGAGGTCAGGACAATAATGGACCTGGTGGTTAAGAGCACACGGAATGACCTGATAGTTACTGATAATAAAGGACGAACTCTGGGACGTGGGAACTCTGCTGACCGCAATCCCTAATCCTATCAAACACTAGAAATAGCCGTGGATTGCGCCTAATGCTCCCTATGCAACTCAGCACAGCCTAAGGAACTAGCTAGCCCTGAAGATAGAAAAATAAAGCCTACCTTGCCTCAGAGAAATTCCCCAAAGGAAAAGGCAGCCCCCCACATATAATGACTGTGAGTAAAGATGAAAATACAAACAGAGATGAAATAGATTTAGCAAAGTGAGGCCCGACTTACTGAACAGACCGAGGATAGGAAAGGTTACTTTGCGGTCAGCACAAAAACCTACAAAAAGACCACGCAGAGGGCACAAAAAGGACCCTCCGCACCGACTCACGGTGCGGAGGCACTCCCTCTGCGTCCCAGAGCTTCCAGCAAGCAAGACAACAATAAAAATAGCAAGCTGGACAGAAAAATAGCAAACCAAAGAAATACAAGCTGGAACTTAGCTTCTGCTGGGAAGACAGGTCACAAGAACGATCCAGGAGTGAACTAGACCAATACTGGAACATTGACAGGTGGCATGGAGCAAAGATCTAAGTGGAGTTAAATAGACCAGCCAGCTAACGAATTCACCTCGTCACCTGTGGAAGGAAACTCAGAAACACCCACCAGAGGAAGTCCATGGACAGAACCAGCCGAAGTACCATTCATGACCACAGGAGGGAGCCCGACAACAGAATTCACAACAGTACCCCCCCTTGAGGATGGGTCACCGAACCCTCACCAGAGCCCCCAGGCCGACCAGGATGAGCCAAATGAAAGGCACGAACCAGACCGGCAGCATGAACATCAGAGGCAAAAACCCAGGAATTATCTTCCTGACCATAACCCTTCCACTTGACCAGGTACTGGAGTTTCCGTCTCGAAACACGAGAATCCAAAATCTTCTCCACCACATACTCCAACTCCCCCTCAACCAACACCGGGGCAGGAGGATCAACGGATGGAACCACAGGCGCCACGTATCTCTGCAATAACGACCTATGGAACACATTATGGATGGCAAAAGAAGCAGGAAGGGCCAAACGAAATGACACAGGATTGATAACCTCAGAAATCTTATACGGACCAATGAAACGAGGCTTAAACTTAGGAGAGGAAACCTTCATATGAACATAACGAGACGACAACCAAACCAAATCCCCAACACGAAGTCGGGGACCCACACAGCGCCGGCGGTTAGCGAAACGTTGAGCCTTCTCCTGGGACAATGTCAAATTGTCCACCACATGAGTCCAAATCTGCTGCAACCTATCCACCACAGTATCTACACCAGGACAGTCCGAAGACTCAACCTGCCCTGAAGAGAAACGAGGATGGAAACCAGAATTGCAGAAAAACGGCGAAACCAAAGTAGCCGAGCTGGCCCGATTATTAAGGGCGAACTCAGCCAACGGCAAAAAGGACACCCAATCATCCTGATCAGCAGAAACAAAGCATCTCAGATATGTTTCCAAAGTTTGATTAGTTCGTTCGGTTTGGCCATTTGTCTGAGGATGGAAAGCCGAGGAAAAAGACAAATCAATGCCCATCCTTGCACAAAAGGATCGCCAAAACCTTGAAACAAACTGGGAACCTCTGTCAGAAACGATGTTCTCCGGGATACCATGTAAACGAACCACATGCTGGAAAAATAATGGCACCAAATCAGAGGAGGAAGGCAATTTAGACAAAGGTACCAAATGGACCATCTTAGAAAAGCGATCACAAACCACCCAAATGACCGACATCTTTTGAGAGACGGGGAGATCCGAAATAAAATCCATAGAAATATGCGTCCAGGGCCTCTTCGGGACCGGCAAGGGCAAAAGCAACCCACTGGCACGAGAACAGCAGGGCTTAGCCCGAGCACAAGTCCCACAGGACTGCACAAAAGAATGCACATCCCGTGACAAAGATGGCCACCAAAAGGATCTAGCCACCAAATCTCTGGTACCAAAGATTCCAGGATGCCCAGCCAACACTGAACAATAAATCTCAGAGATAACTCTACTAGTCCATCTATCAGGGACAAACAGTTTCTCCGCTGGGCAACGGTCAGGTCTATCAGCCTGAAATTTTTGCAGCACCCTTCTTGGTCAAATCAGTCAACGGTTTAGCAACAGTAGAAAAATTAGCGATGAAACGCCGATAAAAATTAGCAAAGCCCAGGAACTTTTGCAGGCTCTTCACAGATGTCGGCTGAGTCCAATCGTAAATGGCCTGGACTTTAACAGGGTCCATCTCGATAGTAGAAGCGGAAAAAATGAACCCCAAAAATGAAACCTTCTGAACTCCAAAGAGACACTTTGACCCCTTCACAAACAAGGAATTCGCACGAAGGACCTGGAACACCATTCTGACCTGCTTCACATGAGACTCCCAATCATCCGAAAAGACCAAAATATCATCCAAATACACAATCAGGAATTTATCCAGGTACTCTCGGAAGATGTCATGCATAAAGGACTGAAATACTGATGGAGCATTGGAAAGCCCGAATGGCATAACCAGGTACTCAAAATGGCCCTCGGGCGTATTAAATGCTGTTTTCCATTCATCGCCTTGTTTAATACGCACAAGATTATACGCCCCTCGAAGATCTATCTTGGTGAACCAACTAGCCCCTTTAATACGAGCAAACAAATCAGACAGCAACGGCAAAGGATACTGAAATTTGACTGTAATTTTATTAAGAAGGCGGTAATCAATACAAGGTCTCAAAGAACCATCCTTCTTGGCCACAAAAAAGAACCCTGCTCCTAACGGTGATGACGACGGGTGAATATGGCCTTTCTCCAAGGATTCCTTTATATAACTCCGCATAGTGGCATGTTCTGGCACAGATAAATTGAACAATCGGCCCTTAGGAAACTTACTACCAGGAATCAAATTAATTGCACAATCGCAATCCCTATGAGGAGGTAGGGCACTGGCTTTGGGCTCATCAAATACATCCCGATAATCCGACAAAAACTCTGGAACTTCAGAAGGAGTGGAAGACGAAATAGACAAAAATGGAACATCACCATGTACCCCCTGGCAACCCCAGCTGGACACAGACATAGATTTCCAGTCCAATACTGGATTATGAACCTGTAGCCATGGCAACCCCAAAACGACCACATCATGCAGATTATGCAACACCAGAAAGCGGATATCCTCCTGATGTGCAGGAGCCATGCACATGGTCAATTGGGTCCAGTACTGAGGCTTATTCTTGGCCAAAGGCGTAGCATCAATTCCTCTCAATGGAATAGGATACTGCAAGGGCTCCAAGAAGAAACCACAGCGCCTAGCATACTCCAAGTCCATCAAATTCAGGGCAGCGCCTGAATCCACAAATGCCATAACAGAATAGGATGACAAAGAGCAAATCAGAGTAACGGACAATAGAAATTTAGACTGTACCGTACCAATGGTGGCAGACCTAGCGAACCGCTTAGTGCGCTTAGGACAATCGGAGATAGCATGAGTGGAATCACCACAGTAAAAACATAGCCCATTCCGACGTCTGTGTTCTTGCCGTTCAGCTCTGGTCAAAGTCCTATCACATTGCATAGGCTCAGGCCCATGCTCAGATAGTACCGCCAAATGGTGCACAGCTTTACGCTCACGCAAGCGTCGATCGATCTGAATGGCCAAGGACATAGACTCATTCAGACCAGCAGGCATGGGAAATCCCACCATGACATCCTTAAGGGCTTCAGAGAGACCCTTTCTGAAGATTGCTGCCAGGGCACATTCATTCCACTGAGTGAGCACAGACCACTTTCTAAACTTCTGACAATATATCTCCGCTTCATCCTGACCCTGACACAGAGTTTATCCATCCAAGAGGACAGACCTTGAATGTCCATGTTTACACCTGTGTCCTGAACCACCCAGAGGTAAAGGGGAAAAGAGAGACAAAACACACTGCAAAGAAAAAAAAATGGTCTCAGAACTTCTCTTATCCCTCTATTGAGATGCATTAGTACTTTGGGCCACCTGTACTGTTATGACCTGGTGGTCAGGACGACCATGGACCTGGTGGTTAAGAGCACACGGAATGACCTGATAGTTACTGATAATAAAGGACGAGCTCTGGGACGTGGGAACTCTGCTGACCGCAATCCCTAATCCTATCAAACACACTAGAAATAGCCGTGGATTGCGCCTAACGCTCCCTATGCAACTCGGCACAGCCTAAGGAACTAGCTAGCCCTGAAGATAGAAAAATAAAGCCTACCTTGCCTCAGAGAAATTCCCCAAAGGAAAAGGCAGCCCCCCACATATAATGACTGTGAGTAAAGATGAAAATACAAACACAGAGATTAAATAGATTTAGCAAAGTGAGGCCCGACTTACTGAACAGACCGAGGATAGGAAAGGTTACTTTGCGGTCAGCACAAAAACCTACAAAAAGACCACGCAGAGGGCACAAAAAGACCCTCCGCACCGACTCACGGTGCGGAGGCGCTCCCTCTGCGTCCCAGAGCTTCCAGCAAGCAAGACAACAATAAAAATAGCAAGCTGGACAGAAAAATAGCAAACCAAAGAAATACAAGCTGGAACTTAGCTTCTGCTGGGAAGACAGGTCACAAGAACGATCCAGGAGTGAACAGAGACCAATACTGGAACATTGACAGGTGGCATGGAGCAAAGATCTAAGTGGAGTTAAATAGAGCAGCCAGCTAACGAATTCACCTCGTCACCTGTGGAAGGAAACTCAGAAACACCCACCAGTGGAAGTCCATGGACAGAACCAGCCGAAGTACCATTCATGACCACAGGAGGGAGCCCGACAACAGAATTCACAACAGTGTGCACAGGTGTCTTTTTATACTGATAACAAGTTTAAACAGGTAATGAGTGGAGGAAATAGGAGACTCTTAAAGAAGAAGTTACAGGTCTGTGAGAGCCAGAAATCTTGATTGTTTGTTTCTGACCAAATACTTATTTTCCGCCATAATGTGCAAATAAATTGTTAAAAAAACAGACAATGTGATTTTCTGGATTTTTTTTTCTCAGTTTGTCTCCCATAGTTGAGGTCTACCTATGATGTAAATTACAGACGCCTCTCATCTTTTTAAGTGGTGGAACTTGCACTATTGCTGACTGACTAAATACTTTTTTACCCCACTGTATATATGGCGTGGTTAAATACTCAAAAAGTAAAAGACTGTTCCATACCAAAGTGCCTATACATACCAGTAACCATACCCATAGAAAAAACTCCAAGATAAGATCAGATGAAGGAGGGTTCAGGAATGAAGGAATAAGGTGCTAAATGCAGTCATTGCTTAAATGCAGTCCCTAATATGACCAAATAATGATTGTGCATAGCCACAAAGATCCTGGGAAGTCCCATATACTAATGTGTACATACACTCAGGGCTGCACATGTATGATAATATAGATGGGTAGGAGATATAGGGAAAACAAATAAGGAGGCGAACCAACCTGCTGCCGTGCGTGGAAAGAGGGGCCCCGACGTGCGTTTCGCATCTGTTGCTTCCTCGGGGGGCTGGTTAGAATACACTTGAAAACCCTTGTGGAAGTATGTTAGCGCAGCTGAAAACAGTTTGATTAGAGAACCTATAAACCTGACCTTCCCATGAGCTAGTTGAGAATCTGGAGCATTACATTTGTTGGTTCCATTAAACTCTCAAAATGGCCAGAAAAAAAGACCTTTCATATGAAACTTGGCAGTCTATTCTTGTTCTTAGAAATGAAGGCTATTCCATGCGAGATATTGCCAGGAAACTGAAGATTTCCTACAACGGTGTGTACTACTCCCTTCAGAGGAGAGCACAAACAGGCTCTAAAGGTACCTTCACACTGAGCAACTTTCCAACGAGAACGACAATGATCCGTGACGTTGCAGCATCCTGGATAGCGATCTCGTTGTGTTTGACACGCAGCAGCGATCTGGATCCCGCTGTGACATCGCTGGTCGTATCTAGAAGTCCGGAACTTTATTTGGTCGTCAGGTCGGCGTGATTCGTCATGTTTGACAGCAAAAGCAACAATGCCAGCAATGGTTTTTCATGGAGCTAACAACCAGTGAGAACGATAAGTACGTCACTGGATCGCTCCTGCATCGTTCAGCTGTTGCCGGTGTTTGACGTCTCCTAGCGACCTAAACAGCGACGCTGCAGCGATCGGCTCGTTGTCTATATCGCTGCAGCGTCGCTTAATGTGACGGTACCTTAACCAGAGTAGAAAGAGAAGTGGGAAGCCCTGCTGCACAACTGAGCAACAAGACAAATACATTAGAGTCTGTAGTTTGAGAAATCGACGTCTCACAGGTTCTCAACTGGCAGCTTCATTAAATAGTACACGCAAAACACCAGTGTCAACGTCTACAGTGAAGAGGCGACTCCGGGATGCTGGCCTTCAGGGCAGAGTGGCAAAGAAAACGCCATATCTAAGACTGGCTAATAAAAGGAAAATATGAATATGGGCAAAAGAACACAGACATTGGACACAGGAAGATTGGAAAAAAAAGTGTTATGGACAGACGAATCCAAGTTTGAGGTGTTTGGATGACACAGAAGAACCTTTGTGAGATACAGAACAACTGAAAAGATGCTGGAAGAGTGCCTGATGCCATCTGTCAAGCATGGTGGAGGTATTGTGATGGTCTAGGGTTGCTTTGGTGCTGGTAAAGTGGGAGATTTGTACAAGGTAAAAGGGATTTTTGAATAAGGAAGGCTATCACTCCATTTTGCATCGCCATGCCATACCCTGTGGACAGCGCTTGATTGGAGCCAATTTCATCCTACAACAGGACAATGACCCAAAGCACACCTCCAAATTATGCAAGAACTATTTAGGGAAGAAGCAGGCAGCTGCTATTCTATCTGTAATGGAGTGGCCAGCGCAGTCACCAGATCTCAGCCCCATTGAGCTGTTGTGGGAGCAGATTGACCGTATGGTGCAAAAAGTGCCCATCAAGCCAAACCAACTTGTGGAGGGACTCCTGGAAGCCTGGGGTGAAATTTCTCCAGATTACCTCAGCAAGTTAACTGCTAGAATGGCAAAGGTCTGCATTGCTGGAATTGCTGCAAAGGGAGCAAAGATTGAAGGAGAAAATTATTATTTCAAATAAAAATCTTTTTTTCGAACCTTGTCATTGGACTAAATTTTCAGTTCATTTGGCAACTCATTTGATTAATAAAAGTATGGGTTTTCATGGAAAACACAAAATTGTCTGGGTGACCCTAAACATTTGAACTGTAGTGTGTATATGTCTTTATATTTCATAGAGAGATAGAAGAATAGCTGGTAATTCATCTGCCGGCTTGTGTAAAATCGCTGCAGGAGCCGACAGGATAGAAGAAATGGTTTACATACAGTAAATAGATGCAGAATAGGTAGATATATAGATGTCAGTGACCAATACAATTAGTACAGTGTGTGTGCAAATTAGGGGGCATGTATTTAATTAATAAAAGATTATTTTACAGAAAAAAAGGGTGTGGGCTCCCGCTCAATTTTCGCAACCAGCAGAGGGAAAGCCAGTGACTGGGGGCAGATGTTTATAGCCAGGGAAGGAGGTAATATACATGGAGCTTCCCAGACTATTAATATCAGCTCACAGCTGTATACTTAGCCTTTACTGGCTATTAAAATGGGGACCCCCCCAAAAATGACGTGGGTCCCCCATAATTAATAACCAGCAAATACTATGCAGACAGCTGTAGGTGATATTAATAGCCTAGGAAGGAGCCATGGTTATTGACCCCCATCTAAAAACATCAGAACTCAGCCGCCCCAGAAAAGGAGCATCTATAAGATGCGCCAATTCTGGCACTTAGCCTCGCTCATCCCACTTGCCCTGTAGCGGTGGCAAGTGGGGTAATAGTTTGGGGGCTAATGTCACCTTTGTATTGTAAGGTGACATCAAGCCCCAGGCTTAGTAATGGAGAGGTGTCAATAAGACGCCCATCCATTACTAATCCTATAGTTTGTAAATGTTAAATAAAGACACGGCCAGGATAAAGTCTTTTTGTGAAATAAAACACTGAACACAGTTTTCCCATTTTATTACACTCCTAATTCCTGCGACGCCCTCTATCTCCTGTAATAGACATAAAATAAAAAAGCAACAATATACCATACCTGTCCGTCGCTGTGTCCCACGCCGTAATCATAGCTGGGGTATATACAGTTTACAACCAGGATGGTGCCAAGATGCGACCGCCCCGGCTGTAAACCACTGGTGAATGAATGAGATGCTGCCGGCGCTGCTTCAGAGACTAGCGGTGACATCACTGATCACGCGCTGCCTCACATCGTGACCTGCGCTGAACTCTGGAGCGTGGGAAAATGGACTGGCATTGAGTGCTAGCCAACTAGCTGAGAGCCTAAACGCAGGAGAGCTTCCAGGAGTTCTCAAATGAGCAGATTAACCCCTGCACTGCTAAAAGAAAACTGCACCATTGAATGTGAAGGTGAAGTGCTTCTAATCAGTGCAGGAGTAGGAGAAATCAGATACTGTGGTCTTCTGACAACATTAACAGGGTGCCAGGATGGGAGCGCGTCATTTTATGTACCCTTTAGCACATCCAAGACGTCATCGTGGACCGCCAATGGGTTGCTATGACAGTTGGGGCAGAATCAGCTTTAATGGTTAGATTATCCACTAATGAATTACCCTCTTGGTACGTATACAATATAGCTGTAAGGGTCCTATCTGAATAAAGATAAAATATAACCTTTATTGTGAAGCATTTAAATTGAATCTGGACCATCCACATCAGTGACACAATAAACCAAAACATAAAGTGCGTGTGCCTAACAGTGCTCAATATAAAAAAATGGTTTGGCCTCACCAAATCTCGTTGTCCCATATCGAGTCCATCATGAACAGGAGCAAAATATGTACCTATTTATATTTAATGACGGGGGAGGAGGATGTCAATGTTTCCCTGTCGTGCCCCTGCGCTGCTCCTGTAATGACAAGGACAGTCCCCAGGTATATACTACTATGGGGTACCCACCACCACTCAGAAAGATGTATGTATTCCCTACGCGATTCTTCCCCAATGAGGGGGATTCGTCAGAGGAATCTAATAATAAATATCCAAAAGTGGGCGTTCAATAGACAATTTTTGAAACGGGAGACCTGCAGTGGCAGATATCGCCCTATCTAGGCGTGACCGTTTACATCACTGGCCTTTTTGTAAATGTGGCATAGGAGGGTCCTTCCAAACTATATCATGATGGACTTGATATGGGACAACGAGATTTGGTGAGACCAAACCATTTTTTTATATTGAGCACTGTTAGGCACGCGCACTTTATGATTTGGTTTATTGTGTCACTGATGTGGATGGTCCAGATTCAATTTTAATGGTTATCAATAAGGTTATATTTTATCTTTATTCAGATAGGACCCTTACAGCTATATTGTATGACAGTTGGGGGTCTACTGAAGACCTCTGTGCTTGTCAGTTTGGAGTTCCTCTGAATCCCTGCTTGTGGCCGAGTTTCAAATGAGACCGTGATTTGCACTAGATGCAGAAACACTGTGGCATCGCTGTATATGGCACAAGCGATCAGACAGTCGTGGGGTCAAGTCCCCAAAAGGGACTATTAAATACAGTGAAAAGTAAAAAAATGATATAAAGAAATGAGTTCAAATCACCCACCTTTTTCCCCTATTAAAAATAAAGATAATAAAAAATACACACATGTGGTATCTCCGCATTCAGAACAATCCAATCTATCAGAATATACAAAAAATAACCCAATTGGTAAACACCGTAAATTAAACAATTAAAGTGCACCAATATTACGTTTTTATGGTCACTACAATACCACAAAAATGCTGTAGCAAGCGATCAAAAAGTCACATCTGTCCCAAAATAATAAAAGTATTTTCTCATCCTGCAAAAAATAAGCCATCACACAGCTCCATCGACCAAACAATAGAAATGTTTCGGGTCTCGGGAAATGCATTTTTTCAAACGTCTGATTTTTTTTTTCACTACTAAAGTAATACTCATACTTTGAGAAAATGATATGAGAGAGAACAAAGTTAATTTCTTGCCCTTTCAGCGAGATGCCAAGGTCTTTTTCCCAGGAGATAAGGAAGGGGGAAGTAGAGACTTGCGTCAGAGAGATGGGTTTGTTATATAACTTAGAAGTTATTTGGGTTAGAGGTCTCGGCTTATATTTACTTAATTACAATGTTTGGTAAAGGATTTTAGATGTTTATGATTTCAGGTCTTATTAGGAAATAAGCAGATCCATGATGCATCGGTAGGAGAATTTTTGCTGGAGAAAAATAATTGTTAGATATGGATTAGACATTTCTTTCATTAAACCTAATGGTTCCTGGAAGTTAGAATGAAGGTGATGTGGAATATACATAAAAAGGTTGCACTCTATCGTGCCAAAGCATTGTCTATTATGAAATACATGAAATATGAATAGCAAAATGGCTTTTGAACATTGAGAAAAATATTTGAGAGACGCTTTGCACAGAACTTGGCCAAATAGTGTGAGCCCATCAATCATCCTCAAGGTGGTTTCATTAATCTGATGGGTCCCTGACCTCCCTGTCCAAATGTGAACACTTACCGAAGGTTAATGTCTGTATGCCTGGGTGAATGTGGACACCTCTCTCAGCAAAGCCTACATATGGGTTGGCCGGAACCAAGTGTGATTAGATGTAATGAGACCACCTTGACGATGGTTGATGAAGGCTTTGCTGAGAGAGGTGTCCACATTCACCCAAGCATACAGACATTAGCCTTCGGTAAGTGTTCACATTTGAACAGGGACCCATCAGATTAATGAGACCACCTTGACAATGGTTAATGGGCTCACACTATTTGGCCAAATTCTGTGCAAAGCGTCTCTCAAATATTTTTCCTAATGTTCAAAAGCCATTTTGCTATTCATATTTCATGTATTTCATATTAGACAATGCTTTGGAATGATAGAGTGCAACCTTTTTTTGTATATTGTATATGGAGGTAGCTGTTCCTGGTATGCACCCATTCACACTAGTTTGGATGTGCCAGTCGTTTTTCTGTCATTTTGGTGATGTGGCATAGTCCGTGCTGGAGCAATAGGGGAAACTGTTGACCCATGGCTTGCTTGAGAGTTGATGGAGTATCAAGACTTAAGAATGGCTTTGGTGAATAAGATTTTTGAGCTCTTTAAAGAAAACCTGTCATGAGGATCATGGATGTTAAACTAAAGGCATGGGTGTACTGATTTACCTTCAGCCTAGAAATCCGCATCTTGGTTGTTTAATTACCACTAGACGTTTGTGCATCGGGGTGGGACTGTGAGGCAGGACTGTAGGTAAGATCTTCAGCCCTACCACAGCCCGTCTGCTATCTTTGGTGTCAGTATCTTCTTAGTGTTTTAGTGGGCGCAGTGCTTGCGCACATTGATCTCATGGCGGTCTTCAGGAGAATGGTGCCAGAGTCATTGCATGTGTAGATTTAGATCTTGGCTCAACGACGAGCCAAGATTTCAATCTGCTCATGTGCCACCACTGGTGCCATTTTACTAAAGGCCGCTGTGAGATTAGCAAGTGCCTCCCGGGGTTGGGAAGGCGCGATATTTAAAATTGTAAGAAGGTATGGAAACTAGAGGCAGCGGAGGGGCGGTGGCAGAGCTGAAGACCCTACTCAATGTTCTTCCCTTATACACGAAGCTTAGGAAACCCAAACTTCTAATGATTGAAGATCAAGCAGGCTGCGGATTTCTACTCTGAAGGTACCTATTAAATCAGGATAACAGAGTCTTTACGTCCATACCTTTAGTTTAACATGAATGATCCTGATGACAGGTTCTCCTAAGTAAGCATTGTTTTTCCATGGCCTTGTACATAAAGGTCTATTTAGATCTTAGACATCGCTGTAGAAATATTTCCTTACTTTAGTCAACTCAGACAAATAGCATTATAATTCACTTGTACTGTATATCGGGGAAGGCTAACCCTCCATTGGATGTGGGTTGTGTTAATAGCCTACAAGCAAGTCCGTGAGGTTTAGAGTGCCATAATGTCAGTTCAACCTGAAGACATTGATGGGTTCGGCTGATGGTCTTATGTGTATGGGGGTATGATTTCGGACTACCGATAGTATTGTTCTTCTTGAGATAAACTGATGAGTCAGCCAGCGGCTTTCTCATAGAGAACAGAACATAAATGCACTGGACTGAACGAGCAGTCAACTGAAGATCTCTGAAACATCGTTCGGCCGACAGCCATCTAATATGGCTAACCTGAGAAGTGTCACAATAGCTACTTGACTTATTTAAAGGGAATCTGTCACCCGCTTTGGCCGACATAAGATGCGGCCACCACCTTTCAGGGCTTATGTACAGCATTCTATAATGCTGCAGATAAGTCCCCGATCCGACCTGAAAGTAAGAAAAATAAGTTTTATTATACTCACCCGGGGGCGGTCCGGTCCGATGGGTGTCTCAGGTCCGGGTCTGGTGCCTTCCATCTTCTTATGATCGCCGCCCTCCTGCTTGCTTCATTGTTCCCTGGCATCGCGCTCCTGTGCAGGCGTATTTATCTGCCCTGTTGAGAGCAAAGTACTGCAGTGCGCAGGCGCTGGGCTTCTCTGACCTTTCCCAACGCCTGCGCACTGCAGTACTTTCCTCTGCCCTCAACAGGGTAGATAAGTACGCCTGTGCAGGAGCGCGATGATGGGAGCTATGAAGAAGCAGGAGGGCGGCAATCATAAGAAGATGGGAGTCGCTGGACCCGAACCTGCAACACTCATCGGACCGGACCTCACCGGACCGCCCCCCAGGTGAGTATAATAAAACTTATTTTTCTTATCTTTCAAGTTGGATCATGGGCTTATCTACAGCACTATAGAATGCTGTACATAAGCCCTGAAAGGCGGTGGCCACATCTTATAGCGGCCAAAACTGCTGACAGGTTCGTTTTAAAGAAAAACAAACATCTGCCGGCCGGTATGTAGTTGCATATCGTGCAAACAGAGGCCGAAAGAACACACTTTTAGTCTCTGTCTGGTGAATGGTCACCGATACCAAAGTTACAGTACACAGTTGTGCTCAAAAGTTTACATACCCCAGCAGAATTTTTGCTTTCTTGGCCTTTTTACAGAGAATATGAATGATAACACCAAAACTTTTCCTCCACTCATGGTTAGGGTTGGGTGAAGCCATTTATTGTCAAACTACTGTGTTTTCTTTTTTTAAATCATAATGACAACCCAAAACATCAAATGACCCTGATGAAAAGTTTACATACCCTTTTTCTTAATACCATGTATTGCCCTCTCTAACATCAATGACAGCTTTTTTGGTAGTTGTGGTTGAGGTTCTTTATTTTCTCAGATGGTAAAGCTGCCCACTCTTGGCAAAAAGCCTCCAGTTACTGTAAATTCCTGAGCTGTCTAGCATGAACTGCGTGCTTGAGATCTCCCCAGAGATGCTCAATAATATTGAGGTCAGGAGACTGAGATGGCCACTCCAGAACCTTCATTTTGCTCTGCTGTAGTCAATGACAGGTTGACTTGGCCTTGTGTTTTGGATCTTTATCAAGTTGGAGGTCCAAGTATGTCCCATACGCAGCTTCCGGGTTGATGAGTGCAAATTTGCCTCCAGTATTTGCATATAACGTGCTGCATTCATCTTTCTTTCCACTTTGACCAAGTTTCCTGTGCCTTTGGAGCTCACACATCTCCAAATCATCAGCAATTCACCTCCGTGCTTTACAGTAGGAATGGTGTTCCTTTCATCGTAGGCCTTGTTGACCTCTCTCCAAATGTATCGTTTATTGTTGTGGCTAAAAAGTTCAATATTGGTCTCATCACTCCAAATTTCCTTGTTCCAGAAGTTTTGAGGCTTGTCTCTGTGCTGTTTTCAGTATTGTAGGAGAGATACTTTATGGCATTTGTGCAGTAATGGCTTTCTTCTGGTGACTCGACCATGCAGCCCATTTTTCTTCAAGTGTCTCCTTATTGTGCATCTTGAAACAGCCACACCACTAGTTCAGAAAGTCCTGTACTTCAGCTGATGAAATACATATTTTTTAAGTGGGCACCATAATAAAATACTATAGTGAGCTACTTGGATCGCTGCTATGCATGTAGAAAAATACCATAACACAATAGAAGGAACAAAGGTACATGCACATACAGTAAATGTAGGTTCACCACACAGATAGCAATAAATTTACCAAAATAATTTTTATTTTACACACCAAAAAGACACTACACACAAGTTTTAAAAACATCTAAAAATTGTTGCACATTGGAACATACATGTTAGATCCAAAAAATACAATATTCAAATACAAAAATATATATATAAATGCAATATCCGGCTGAGAATCACAGTTGCATCAGGAAAGTCTATTACAGGCTCCTTGTAATCTGATAAGTAATATATACACAAGCCAAAATGTGGAGACTTGGGTGGACAATGGGATAATAGAAACACATATACCAAAAATTAGCATAAGAAACTATTTCAAAAAATGACATACACAACCCATAATACAGGTAATATGTATGAAGACTACGTACATGAACTGTTTAAGCATGGTGGCAGAGGTAACAGTGGCCTTTGTGGCCCATGTGAATACGTTAGTCCCAAATACAGTGGGGCAAAAAAGTATTTAGTCAGTCAGCAATAGTGCAAGTTCCACCACTTAAAAAGATGAGAGGCGTCTGTAATTTACATCATAGGTAGACCTCAACTATGGGAGACAAACTGAGAAAAAAAAATCCAGAAAATCACATTGTCTGTTTTTTTATCATTTTTTTTGCATATTATGGTGGAAAATAAGTATTTGGTCAGAAACAAACAATCAAGATTTCTGGCTCTCACAGACCTGTAACTTCTTCTTTAAGAGTCTCCTCTTTCCTCCACTCATTACCTGTAGTAATGGCACCTGTTTAAACTAGTTATCAGTATGAAAAGACACCTGTGCACACCCTCAAACAGTCTGACTCCAAACTCCACTATGGTGAAGACCAAAGAGCTGTCAAAGGACACCAGAAACAAAATTGTAGCCCTGCACCAGGCTGGGAAGACTGAATCTGCAATAGCCAACCAGCTTGGAGTGAAGAAATCAACAGTGGGAGCAATAATTAGAAAATGGAAGACATACAAGACCACTGATAATCTCCCTCGATCTGGGGCTCCACCAAAATCCCACCCCGTGGGGTCAGAATGATCACAAGAACGGTGAGCAAAAATCCCAGAACCACGCGGGGGGACCTAGTGAATGAACTGCAGAGAGCTGGGACCAATGTAACAAGGCCTACCATAAGTAACACACTACGCCACCATGGACTCAGATCCTGCAGTGCCAGATGTGTCCCACTGCTTAAGCCAGTACATGTCCGGGCCCGTCTGAAGTTTGCTAGAGAGCATTTGGATGATCCAGAGGAGTTTTGTGAGAATGTCCTATGGTCTGATGAAACCAAACTGGAACTGTTTGGTAGAAACACAACTTGTCGTGTTTGGAGGAAAAAGAATACTGAGTTGCATCCATCAAACACCATACCTACTGTAAAGCATGGTGGTGGAAACATCATGCTTTGGGGCTGTTTCTCTGCAAAGGGGCCAGGACGACTGATCCGGGTACATGAAAGAATGAATGGGGCCATGTATCGTGAGATTTTGAGTGCAAACCTCCTTCCATCAGCAAGGGCATTGAAGATGAAACGTGGCTGGGTCTTTCAACATGACAATGATCCAAAGCACACCGCCAGGGCAACGAAGGAGTGGCTTTGTAAGAAGCATTTCAAGGTCCTGGAGTGGCCTAGCCAGTCTCCAGATCTCAACCCTATAGAAAACCTTTGGAGGGAGTTGAAAGTCCGTGTTGCCAAGCGAAAAGCCAAAAACATCACTGCTCTAGAGGAGATCTGCATGAAGGAATGGGCCAACATACCAACAACAGTGTGTGGCAACCTTGTGAAGACTTACAGAAAACGTTTGACCTCTGTCATTGCCAACAAAGGATATATTACAAAGTATTGAGATGAAATTTTGTTTCTGACCAAATACTTATTTTCCACCATAATATGCAAATAAAATGTTAAAAAAAACAGACAATGTGATTTTCTGGATTTTTTTTTCTCAGTTTGTCTCCCATAGTTGAGGTCTACCTATGATGTAAATTACAGACGCCTCTCATCTTTTTAAGTGGTGGAACTTGCACTATTGCTGACTGACTAAATACTTTTTTGCCCCACTGTATATAGGGTCTATATGGTCTATAATGGTCCACAGGGATACAAGTATCCAAAATGAGCTCCCCTATATCCTTAAGGTACACTACTGTCTCCATGGTCCTAGATGCAAGGGTACAGCCCAGAAAAGGGTTAACGGACCCACGCGTTCCGACACACACGGTGTCTTTCTCAAGGTGGTAATGTCTGAAATCAGTGCTCTTATCTATTTATATATACCTTAATTAACAGCCATGGTTCAGCTGTGGGAAGCAGTTTGCGGACAGGATCGCTGGCATGTTCGGAGTTGACCCGGAAATGGAGACTTCGGGTCATTTGGTATATTGCGCCTGCGCGCATTACAGGTCCTTCTCACCTCTATGTGCGCTTGCGCTGCATATGTACAGGCTTGGATTTAGTTACGCTTGCGTACGAGTGTACGGTGACCTGTACCATTCAGAAATGACCCGGAAATGGAAACCTCGGTATATTGCGCCTGCACGCGTTACAAGTCCTACTCACCACTATGTGCGCTATATATTCTCTGAAAAAAGGCCACGGAAACAATAACTTCTCCGGGGTATGTAAACTTTTGAGCACAACTGTACATTGGGAAATGCTCCAGATGCCTACTATAGGCTACGTGCACAGTCGCACTGCCTACAGTGTATGTCAGGACCACCCCTAGTCTACAGTATATGTCAGGAGCCTTTTCCACCGTAGTCAACCATTCCACAGACGAAGGCTGACCGTATGTTCTTTCGGCCTCCATCTGGTTGGTGGTATGTGACTGCATTCCAGTTGTTTACCTATATAGTAAAGCGCAGAAGACTGCGAATCGAACCTTTTTGCCAAAGTTTTTTTTATGCCTTTAATAAAGGTACATTCAGATCTTATTTTTTTACAATAAGGAAGACAGGAGTTTGCTACACTTGTCACTGTGTGTAGAACTTTTGTTTACCAAGAAGATAAGCTTCAGCTGAGTTAACATTCCTGATATCTTGTAGTTTTTTCTTTAGAGAGATGAGATGTGTTGGCAGCCTGGCGACACTGATGGCTGTCTGATGTAGTCATGTCTTCTGTTTCTTCAGGTGGGAGCCTGGAGCTGTACACTTCCTTCTCATTGTTGTCCTAAGTACTTCCAAAACAATAGAGGGAGTAATGGGAGGAACAGTCCCTTGGAAGAATTGAAGTTTTTAAGATAATACTGGAACCTGGAATTTTTTGTCTAATAAGGTTTTCATTCAAGCGCCATTAGACTATTTTTTGGGAGGGGATTTAATTAATTTATTAATTGATAGACATGGGAGCATGAACCGAGATCCTGATATACTTATGAGGATTTATGGGCTTTAGATAACATATTGCAAGAGGTAAATAAATAGTGGAGTCACTGATAGGAGGAGTGCTCTTTGGAATGATATGAATAGTCTTTGCCAGATGGGTTTTGCAACCTCCACACATCAACAAGATCTAGGTCAGCGAGGTTTCGCTTCATTTTTCTGACAGATCAAAAAGATGAAGCAGATTTCCCTTGAGAATAAACAAGAAGGGGGTCTAACGTTGCATTTAAAGGGAACCTGTCATTTCGCCAAACCTTGTTAGCCTGCAGATATGGAGTTAATAGCGTTATAATGCGCCTGTAGATATGGAGTTAATAACGTTATAATGCAATCCAGCCAAGTTACTAAAAATATGGCTACGGCGAGAAAATGAGCTTTTTTTTTATCTCAGGAGTCGCCGGATTTCAGTCATAGAGGTGTGACCAGAGTGGCTACAATCATCGCTGAGCACACAGAGAGCAGCAGCTATAAGCACGGCCTGGCACATTTACTCACAGCAGAGCTGTACTGCACCCCAAGCTGTCAATCAGAGTCCTGGGGCGTGCACACCGTTCACTGAGCGATGACTGTAGCTGCATCGGGCACGCCACTGTCTGAAAGCTGGAGGCTTCCAGGGGTTAATTTTCCCCATAGCCGCACTTTCAGCAGGGCAGCTGCACAGCATTGTAATGCTATTATCCAGAAAGTTTACAGATTTGGAGACATGACAGGTTACTTGTAAGCATCTGTAAGGTTGAAGCTAGCCAGGCTGTTTGCACCCAATTAGAAGCATAAAGGTTACAAATTGTGACTGGCATTTTAGCCAGTGCCCCTATCACAAAAATCTGACTATATTATTGCACCTTCAGTGTCTGTCTGGAAAGGGTAGTGTGATGCTGAGTCACTACTCACGGACAAGCCATGACACGGTAGTCAGGAGGTCCGAGGTCAGATGCCAGGAGGACTCGTAGTACAAAGGGGCAATAGAAAGGCGTGGTCAAGTAACTGGAGCGCCTGCTAGGACCGCGGGGTACTCGGGCCGAGTTTGTTCTTAATTAGATGTGTCACGGCAGCAGTGACCCAGTCCGTCGCCCTAGGCGTCCAATAAAAGTGAAATAAAGGGGAAAATAAAGTTTATGGGGAATATTTTGTGACGCCACCTGTGGTACTCGGCTAGGGATGGCCGACGCTGCTTAAGGTACCGTCACACTGAACGATATCGCTAGCGATCCGTGACGTTGCAGCATCCTGGCTAGCGATATCGTTGAGTTTGACAGGCAGCAGCGATCTGGATCCTGCTGTGCCATCGTTGGTCGGAGCAGAAAGTCCAGAACTTTATTTCGTCGCTGGACTCCTGCAGACATCGCTGAATCGGCGTGTGTGACGCCGATTCAGTGATGTCTTCACTGGTAACCAGGGTAAACATCGGGTTACTAAGCACAGGGCCGCGCTTAGTAACCCGATGTTTACCCTGGTTACCAGTGTAAACGTAAAAAAAAAAAACACTACATACTTACATTCCAGTGTCTGTTGCGTCCCCCGGCGTTCTGCTTCCCTGCACTGTATAAGCGCCGGCCGTAAAGCAGAGCGGTGACTTCACCGCTGTGCTCTGCTTTACGGCCAGCCGGCGCTGACACAGTGCAGGGAAGCAGAACGCCGGGGGACGCGACAGACACCGGAATGTAAGTATGTAGTGTTTTTTTTTTTTTACGTTTACGCTGGTAACCAGGGTAAACATCGGGTTACTAAGCGCGGCCCTGCACTTAGTAACCCGATGTTTACCCTGGTTACCAGAGGACAGGCATCGTTGGTCGCTGGAGAGCTGTCTGTGTGACAGCTCTCCAGCGACCACACAGCGACGCTGCAGCAATCGGGATCGTTGTCTAGATCGCTGCAGCGTCGCTAAATGTGACGGTACCTTTAAAGAGACCACTGGGGCGGATGGTGATGCAGCAGAGTTGTTACAGATCTCCACAGTTAGAGCTTAGTCCCAGGGCAATTAAGGTGTTAAAGTCAATGATGGTGAACGTGAATGTTGTAGTGCAGGGCAGGTGGGCCAGCAATAATTCAGAGGACACAGCAGGGTGCAGTTTCCACAGTTTACTCACAGTTTGAAGTGCAGGCCGGGGCAATAGTTACAGATGACAATGGAGGTCCGGGAGCCTGGAAGCAACTTAGGATCCGTTAGCTAGATGGGTTTTGAGACCTCCTTACTGCACTGTCCTCTGAGGTCCTTGCTGCCTAAAGCTATGCTCAGTCCTCTGTTCCTTATTGGTCTGTAGTACTTGCCTGTATGGCAGGCAGTTTGAGCCTATTACAGGTGTCAGTCCGTCGTGGTGGCTCCGGGCTCTCATTTGCTGCTGTGCCTTCAGGTGTTGTGATGGGCCAGGAGACCTGCAGTCCCCTGCCCTCTGGATTTAGCTGCCGGGACTTCAGTATCCGCACAACCATGGACTCCGGCGTCCAGTCTCTAGCACTTGGCCCTGAGGTGAGCTTACCTACAGCTCCATTCCTCAAGTTCTTCCTTGACTTCCTCTCTCCTCTCTGTCTTCCTCAGACTAACTAACTCCGCCTCCAGGCCAGAACTTATATGAGGAAGTGCAGCGCCCCAGAGACCTGGTCGTCGCAGTAATGTCGCTCTGACACTAAGGGGAGTGATGGTACATCTGATGGCACTAAAGGAGTTCACCTGACTAGGTATCACAGTCACACACTACATTTCACACTCCGGCCACCAGGGGGAGCAAAAGGTTCTATTTATTAGGCCACTCCTCACACTTTGGTAAAACTGGAGGTTGGATAGGAAGTTAGTCAGAAGCTGGCTGGGTTTTGTCCAGGCAACATCCCATGGCAGGGGGTGTTGCGGGGAAAATTCAGAGGGGTCCCTGTCAGGCGTGGGAACCTGGCAGTGACTTAGCGACAAGGACAGATCGTTACAGAACTGCGTCTGCACTACCTTGCGGCGGTATCTAAAGAAAGGACTCGAAGCGAAGTATATTGTGGAGAAGTGAGAAACGAGATCAAAGCACAAAGGAGAACCAGTAGGAGTCGTGCCCTGAGATCGGCAACATTCTACTGAGGCGCGTAGCCGGTGGCCAGAACGCAGAGGAAGTAACTAACTCCAAGCATTACTTCAAACAGAGGCAGGACAGTTGATTATAGGTTGGCTGTCTAACATACATCACCTAAGAAGACATAGGGGGCAAGCATGGAGAGGGGCGTCTCTAGGATCCCAGAATAGCTCCGAGCCTTCCCGTCAAACGGGTGCGTCCTAGCCATAACAAACTTGGGGGCGAAGCAGAACATCAAAATAGAAACGACAGTTGTGAGGACTATCCCGAATGCTCAGCAGGGAAGGACTGCAACACACAGGCACTAGTTGGTAGGCACTGATTTCCACCTGCAAAGGGAACTCTGGATGTGCCTTCAGACCGGCCGGTCTCAGACAGCCCTGTTGACAGTGCTCCGGATTGAGGATCCTGAAGTCACCAGTAAAGAGGTAAAGAGACTGCAACCCTTTGCCTTCGTTATTAACTGCGCCTCTCACCATCGCCACCTACACTACTGGGAAGCCCTGGGGATACACTTCACCTGTGGAAAAGTATACCATCTAGCTGCCATTCCATCACCCCAGCGGACCCCGAAGCAGCGTCGGTCGCCCTGACCGAACACCACAGGTGGCGTCACGAACCCTTGACAAACTACCATCAACCCTTTCATTGGACGCCCCTTAGCAGGGTCACGGACCGGGTTCCGCCACCGTGACAACCCCAGAACTGAGACAGAGAGGACCGGTAACCTGTGGCCCTGTGTCTGGGGGCGCTCCAACTTGGCGTCACGAACAGGATCGTACTTAAGCCTAAAGAATTGGGTCATGTGTGCCTTGGAACTGTGAGTGAATTGTGCTTGAACTGTGATTTATTGCGAAGACTGTGTATTGCTATTTGCCGCCAAGATTCCCGCCAAAACCGCCGCCATTGCCGCGCCACGAGGAGCGCAGGAGAAGAAGGAGGGCGTGCCATGGGAGGAGACTATCGAAGTGGCACCAGAAGTGCTGACCGCCCCCTCCGATTACTGTTGCGGGAGGACGATCTGCCCTGAAGCAGAGGAGAACCACCCCCTGATTTGCAACGGCGGGAACCAAGACAAGGAGCTCCACCCCCAGAAAATGGAGGAGCAGCGTGTGAGTGCCATCGCAGATCCCGGAGTGGGGATGACGACCAGCGGGTACCCGAACGACGAAGGAGTGACTCTGGCCTGTCTCCATCAGCCGGAGGTGGACCTGGACTCGAATCTGCCAGGGCCGGAGGAGCTGAGTCAGCCTATTCCGAGCGTGGAGCCAGCCGATGTAAAGCAATTGAGGTCGGAGCCGTCACCGAGGGCCGCATCGGGAGAACCGCGGTCCGAGCCGCAGCAGACTCCAGTGTCCTCATCAGCGGGACCGACCGACATCGGTGAAACCACGTCAGACGCAGGTACCAAAAACGACCCTGCCCCACCGACCGATCCAGCTCCAGCGACCGCTCCCCATCCCATCTATGACCGTTCTCCCGCTGCCGAGATTGAGGTGGCAGCCCTTTACGCCATGAAGGGGATATTGCCCCCGCTACCGATATCTATGGGTGAGCCGTTAGACGTGAGCCACGAGGGGGTGATCTTTGAATGGGATGCGCCAAGGATCCAACCAGACGGGTCCAGACAGGAGGGCTCTTACGTTGTTGGGCTCACCTGGGAGCAGTACAGACAATGCTTAGTTTCACAATGGAAAAGCCGAGAACAAACAAAACAGACTGTCCAAAAAGTACCGAAATCTAAGACTAAACATGGCAAAAAGGATCCGGTGAGACGAGGGACAGTGTTAGCCTTTCACCCGAGAAGGGGTTTGGGCTTCATACTGGAGCCGGGACTGCCGACTGAAATCTTCGTTGCCAACTATAACGTGGAAACTCAGCCCCGTGGTGGGGCCCCTAATCGAAGCTTGTGCAGTGGGATCTTGTGACTTACACACGCCACTGGGGTGAGCAAGGATGGTATGCCAAGAATGTTCAACGATATGAGCCTACTGTGGCGCCATCTACTGCCATGATTAAGATTAACAACATTAACCCCCTAGTCTTAGAAATAGCGGGTCCTAGCACTACTATCACTCGTGTGTATCGTTCCTCCTGCTGAATCTGCTACAAAAGTTGAAATCCGTATCAGACCCACTAATGACTTGACCACGCCGGAGAGACAAATCAACGACGGTAATACGGCATCAGATGAGAGTCCGGATACATACCTTCCCCGGTCAGGGAGTGTTCACTTCCGCCTAATGTCGCGTCACCTATTACAGTAACAAACCTCGAAACCCCGACAACTGTAAATAGTTAACTGCTTCCTGCTCTTTTGCTGCCTTAAACCCGTCTAGGGTTATTTCTTAAAGGGATCCCTTTGTTGACCCGGGAACCCTATTGTTTTACATTTTTCTACTTTGTACAAGTTCATCACTGTTAAAAGACTGCCGAATCATGGATGGTGAATGATTCACAAACTGTGTTGTAAATAGTTTGCACCTTCTTAAAGGTGCCCTGTACTGGTTTTACAAAAGAAAGAAGACTTTGTGAAGAGACTGTTTCTGAATACAGCATAGAAGTTCTTGCTTTCCAAAGGACTTGCAGATAGAGAGAATCTGCACTACCTCAAAGAGACTTAGTTCCCTCATAAAGGGAATGTTCACGTGTTGCACTTAAGTATAATGTTGCCTTAAGAAAGTTAAATTGTAATAATGTTGAACCTTAGGAAATGTTAATAATGTTACTAGAGATTGAGGACAGGAAAATTTGGAAGCCGAATTTCAACACAGTGAACCCGTAGGGGTTAGAGAGTCCTCCTGAGAACCATAGAGAGATGGTTGATTGCGCTGATAGAAGAACAATGGCAGTAGGCCCAGACAAGGAGCTAGGCGGTCCTGCATTTGTAAAGTCAGAAAAATAAAGAAAAAGTTAAGCTTGCATTATAGTATTTTATAGTAAGCCTTTAGTGGGTTCAGGCTATACGCCCCCTTAAAGGAGAAGTTAAATTATTGTTCAGAATTTGCACTTAGTAGAATACCCGGCAGGGTACCAGAAGTTATTTATAGTCAGAGTGTTATTTAAAATATTTAACCTTGTTTTCGTTTGTAACGTTCAAGTGTTCTCACCTCCCATAAAGGGAAGCATTGTTATATTTATTTGTTCCTTGCATTTCAAAAATTCGCATGTCTTTTGCTAACATGTACTGTTGTTCTTCCCAGTCCGGGAGTACTGGATTTAACCGGGAAGGAGTGCAGCGCCCCAGAGACCTGGTCGTTGCAGTAATGTCGCTCTGCCACTAAGGGGAGTGATGGTACGTCTGATGGCACTAAAGGAGTTCACCTGACCAGGTATCACAGTCACACACTACATTTCACACTCCGGCCACCAGGGGGAGCAAAAGGTTCTATTTATTAGGCCACTCCTCACACTTTGGTAAAACTGGGGGTTGGATAGGAAGTTAGTCAGAAGCTGGCTGGGTTTTGTCCAGGCAACATCCCGTGACAGGGGGTGTTGCGGGGAAGATTCAGAGGGGTCCTGTTGTGAATTCTGTGGCAGAGCTCCCTCCTGTGGTCACAAGTGGTACTTCGGCTGATTCTCTCTGGGAGCTTCCATTTGTGGAGGAAAGTGGTACTGCGGCTTCTGAGTTTCCTCCCTCAGGTGATCTGGTGAGGTCGTTAGATGCTTCTCTACTTAACTCCACCTAATGCTTTGATCCATGCTTCCTGTCAATGTTCCAGTGTTGGACTTGTTTTTCCCTGGATCATTCCTGTGGCCTGCTGCTCTGCATAGCTAAGTTCTTCTTTGCTATTTGTTTGCTATTTTTTCTGTCCAGCTTGTCTAATTGTTTTGCTGGAAGCTCTGGGACGCAAAGGGTGTACCTCCGTGCCGTTAGTTTGGTACGGAGGGTCTTTTTGCCCCCTTTGCGTGGTTTTCTTTAGGGTTTTGTGTAGACCGCAAAGTTATCTTTCCTATCCTCGCTCTGTTAAGAAAGTCGGGCCTCACTTTGCTGAATCTATTTCATCCCTACGTTTGTCTTTTCATCTTAACTCACAGTCATTATATGTGGGGGGCTGCCTTTTCCTTTGGGGTATTTCTCTGAGGCAAGGTAGGCTTATTTTCTATCTTCAGGCTAGTTAGTTTCTCAGGCTGTGCCGAGTTGCATAGGCAGAGTTAGGCGCAATCCACGGTTGCCTCTAGTGTTGTTTGGATAGGATTAGGGATTGCGGTCTGCAGAGTTCCCACATCTCAGAGCTCGTTCTATTATTTTGGGTTATTGTCAGATCACTGTATGTGCTCTGACCGCTATGTCCATTGTGATACTGAATTGCCTATCACAACAGTACAGGAAGCCCAAAAGTGCTAATGATTCTCAATAGAGGGAAAAAAGAAGTTCTGAGACCATTTTTTTTTCTTTGCACTGTGTTTTGCCTTTTTTTTCCCCTAGACATTTGGGTGGTTCAGGACACAGGTGTAGCAATGGACATTAAAGGTCTGTCTTCATGTGTGGATCAGCTCACGGCAAGAGTTCAAAATATTCAAGATTTTGTGGTTCAGAATTCTTTGTTAGAACCGAGAATTCCTATTCCAGATTTGTTTTTTGGAGATAGAACTAAATTTCTGAGTTTCAAAAATAATTGTAAACTATTTCTGGCTTTGAAACCTCGCTCCTCTGGTGAACCAGTTCAACAGGTTAGGATCGTCATTTCTTTTTTGCGTGGCGACCCTCAGGACTGGGCATTTTCTCTTGTGTCAGGAGATCCTGCATTAAGTAATATCGATGCGTTTTTCCTGGCGCTTGGATTGCTGTACGATGAGCCTAATTCAGTGGATCAGGCAGAAAAAAATTTGCTGGCTCTTTGTCAGGCTCAGGATGAGATAGAGGTATATTGCCAGAAATTTAGAAAGTGGTCCGTGCTCACTCAATGGAATGAATCTGCGCTGGCAGCTATATTCAGAAAGGGTCTCTCTGAAGCCCTTAAGGATGTCATGGTGGGATTTCCTATGCCTGCTGGTTTGAATGAGTCTATGTCTTTGGCCATTCAGATCGGTCGCCGCTTGCGTGAGCGTAAATCTGTGCACCATTTGGCGGTATTACCTGAGATTAAACCTGAGCCTATGCAGTGCGATAGGACTATGACCAGAGTTGAACGGCAAGAACACAGACATCTGAATGGGCTGTGTTTCTACTGTGGTGATTCCACTCATGCTATCTCTGATTGTCCTAAGCGCACTAAGCGGTTCGCTAGGTCTGCCACCATTGGTACAGTACAGTCAAAATTTCTTCTGTCCGTTACCTTGATCTGCTCTTTGTCATCGTATTCTGTCATGGCGTTTGTGGATTCAGGCGCTGCCCTGAATTTGATGGACTTGGAATATGCTAAGCGTTGTGGGTTTTTCTTGGAGCCCTTGCAGTGTCCTATTCCATTGAGAGGAATTGATGCTACGCCTTTGGCCAAGAATAAGCCTCAATACTGGACCCAGCTGACCATGTGCATGGCTCCTGCACATCAGGAGGTTATTCGCTTTCTGGTGTTGCATAATCTGCATGATGTGGTCGTGTTGGGGTTGCCATGGCTACAAGCCCATAATCCAGTATTGGATTGGAAATCCATGTCGGTGTCCAGCTGGGGTTGTCAGGGGGTACATGGTGATGTTCCATTTCTGTCAATTTCGTCATCCACCCCTTCTGAGGTTCCAGAGTTCTTGTCTGATTACCGGGATGTATTTGATGAGCCCAAGTCCGATGCCCTACCTCCGCATAGGGATTGTGATTGTGCTATCAATTTGATTCCTGGTAGTAAATTCCCAAAAGGTCGACTGTTTAATTTATCCGTGCCTGAGCACACCGCTATGCGCAGTTATGTGAAGGAATCCCTGGAGAAGGGGCATATTCGCCCGTCATCGTCGCCATTAGGAGCAGGGTTCTTTTTTGTAGCCAAGAAGGATGGTTCGCTGAGACCTTGTATAGATTACCGCCTTCTTAATACGATCACTGTTAAATTTCAGTACCCCTTGCCATTGTTATCTGATTTGTTTGCTCGGATTAAGGGGGCTAGTTGGTTCACCAAGATAGATCTTCGTGGTGCGTATAATCTGGTGCGAATCAGGCGAGGCGATGAATGGAAAACTGCATTTAATACGCCCGAGGGTCATTTTGAGTATCTAGTGATGCCATTCGGACTTGCCAATGCTCCATCAGTGTTTCAGTCCTTTATGCATGACATCTTCCGAGAGTACCTGGATAAATTCCTGATTGTGTACTTGGATGACATTTTGATCTTCTCGGATGATTGGGAGTCTCATGTGAAGCAGGTCAGAATGGTTTTTCAGGTCCTGCGTGCTAATTCTTTGTTTGTGAAGGGATCAAAGTGTCTCTTTGGTGTGCAGAAGGTTTCATTTTTGGGGTTTATCTTTTCCCCTTCTACTATCGAGATGGATCCTGTTAAGGTCCAAGCCATCCATGATTGGACTCAGCCGACATCTCTGAAAAGTCTGCAAAAGTTCCTGGGCTTTGCTAATTTTTATCGTCGCTTCATCTGCAATTTTTCTAGTATTGCCAAACCATTGACCGATTTGACCAAGAAGGGTGCTGATTTGGTCAATTGGTCTTCTGCTGCTGTGGAAGGTTTTCAAGAGTTGAAGCTTCGTTTTTCTTCTGCCCCTGTGTTGTGTCAACCAGATGTTTCTCTTCCGTTCCAGGTCGAGGTTGATGCTTCTGAGATTGGAGCAGGGGCTGTTTTGTCGCAGAGAGGTTCTGATTGCTCAGTGATGAAACCATGCGCTTTTTTTTCCAGGAAGTTTTCGCCTGCTGAGCGAAATTATGATGTGGGCAACCGAGAGTTGCTGGCCATGAAGTGGGCATTCGAGGAGTGGCGTCATTGGCTTGAAGGAGCTAAGCATCGCGTGGTGGTATTGACTGATCATAAGAACTTGACTTATCTCGAGTCTGCTAAGCGTTTGAATCCTAGACAGGCTCGTTGGTCGCTGTTTTTTGCCCGTTTTGACTTTGTGATTTCGTACCTTCCGGGCTCTAAAAATGTGAAGGCAGATGCTCTGTCTAGGAGTTTTGTGCCCGACTCTCCGGGTTTATCTGAGCCGGCGGGTATCCTCAAGGAAGGAGTAATTGTGTCTGCCATCTCCCCTGATTTGCGGCGGGTGCTGCAAAAATTTCAGGCTAATAAACCTGATCGTTGTCCAGCGGAGAAACTGTTTGTCCCTGATAGGTGGACGAATAAAGTTATCTCTGAGGTTCATTGTTCGGTGTTGGCTGGTCATCCTGGAATCTTTGGTACCAGAGAGTTAGTGGCTAGATCCTTTTGGTGGCCATCTCTGTCGCGGGATGTGCGTACTTTTGTGCAGTCCTGAGGGATTTGTGCTCGGGCTAAGCCCTGCTGTTCTCTTGCCAGTGGGTTGCTTTTGCCCTTGCCGGTCCCGAAGAGGCCTTGGACACATATCTCTATGGATTTTATTTCAGATCTTCCCGTTTCTCAAAAGATATCAGTCATTTGGGTGGTCTGTGATCACTTTTCTAAGATGGTCCATCTGGTACCCTTGTCTAAATTGCCTTCCTCCTCTGATTTGGTGCCATTGTTCTTCGAGCATGTGGTTCGTTTGCATGGCATTCCAGAGAATATCATTTCTGACAGAGGTTCCCAGTTTGTTTCGAGGTTTTGGCGAGCCTTTTGTGGTAGGATGGGCATTGACTTGTCTTTTTCCTCGGCTTTCCATCCTCAGACTAATGGCCAGACCGAACGAACCATTCAGACCTTGGAAACCTATCTGAGATGCTTTGTTTCTGCCGATCAGGATGACTGGGTGTCCTTTTTGCCTTTGGCTGAGTTCGCCCTTAATAATCGGGCCAGCTCGGCTACCTTGGTTTCGCCATTTTTCTGCAATTCTGGGTTCCATCCTCGTTTCTCTTCAGGACAGGTTGAGTCTTCGGACTGTCCTGGTGTGGATACTGTGGTGGACAGGTTGCAGCAGATTTGGACTCATGTAGTGGACAATTTGACCTTGTCCCAGGAGAAGGCTCAACGTTTCGCTAATCGCAGACGTCGTGTGGGTCCCCGACTTCGTGTTGGGGATCTGGTTTGGTTATCTTCTCGTCATATTCCTATGAAGGTTTCCTCTCCTAAGTTTAAACCTCGTTTCATTGGTCCGTATAGGATTTCTGAGGTTCTTAATCCTGTGTCTTTTCGTCTGACCCTCCCAGATTCTTTTTCCATACATAATGCATTCCATAGGTCATTGTTGCGGAGATACGTGACACCTATGGTTCCATCTGTTGACCCTCCTGCTCCGGTTTTGGTGGAGGGTGTGAAGAGCAGAACAAAAATGATTACCTCAATGAACAAAAATAAAAAAAAAGAATTTGTGATAAATATTGACCTGTCAATTCAAGGACATTTTAGCTATAGTATGAAATCCTGTTTTTCTTGTCTGTGGAATTGCCTTTGTACTGTTTGTTGTGAAACTGCTGCCCACGAAACTGTTTTCTTTTCTTTTCTTTCTTTCCTGTTTTGTCTCTTTGTTTAAACATGCAAAACTTGTATAACCACTAAACCTACTGAAACAACTATATAAAGAAGGGATAGCACCTTGAAGGCAGGCGTGCTTCAGAGACTTCCCAGTGATACACTATACAAGACGTGTCTTGTGTATTATTTCTGGTGATTCCCCACTTCCAAAGGCTGCTCCGACTGAGTGTGATCCCGACATTTCCTGGCGCCTGAACAGGGACCCGAGGTCTGTGTATTCCTTCAAGAACACCGGCAGAATACGAACGAAAAGAGAATCTGGGATAATGGACGGCAGATGAACAAAAACCTGGCCAGGTAAGAGACACTGTTAGATCTCTTATATCTGCCCTGCACTGTCCGTAAGATTTTCTGTGTCGTGTTCTTTAGCGGGTAGTTCTAGTAGAGGAGGATACCTATAGCTCGGGTTCTTGAACTATTTAGGAATTGATCACCTCACGGAGTACGGCATTGAATGAGAGTGAATGTGAATAGAAGGTGTGTGGAAGTTGGGAATAGCCCTATAAGCCGCCCAGGGGGTTGAAACAGAAGAAGTGACTGTCCCACTGGGCAACGTGGTTGCGTCCTTTCGGGGAGACCTCCGCGCCTATGTTCAATCTCTGATCCTGTCTTTGACAAAAACCTGGTGACGGATAAGTGTATGATAGTATGAGCCCAGGACAGATAAATTAGCCTGGGACAAGAATACGTTGTATGTGATAGTATAAGCCCAGGACAGATAAATTAGCCTGGGACAAGATACGTTGTATGTTCTTTTTCTTTTTCTGTCTGGTTGCATTTGTGTTGTTTGCTATAGGTGTAGGAATCAGGATTTTCTTACATCAACACAGTTTAACCCCTTCATGACCCAGCCTATTTTGACCTTAATGACCTGGCCGTTTTTTGCAATTCTGACCAGTGTCCCTTTATGAGGTAATAACTCAGGAACGCTTCAACGGATCCTAGCGGTTCTGAGATTGTTTTTTCGTGACATATTGGGCTTCATGTTAGTGGTAAATTTAGGTCAATAAATTCTGCGTTTATTTGTGATAAAAACGGAAATTTGGCGAAAATTTTGAAAATTTCGCAATTTTCACATTTTGAATTTTTATTCTGTTAAACCAGAGAGTTATGTGACACAAAATAGTTAATATATAACATTTCCCACATGTCTACTTTACACCAGCACAATTTTGGAAACAAAATTTTTTTTTGCTAGGAAGTTATAAGAGTTAAAATTTGACCAGCGATTTCTCATTTTTACAACGAAATTTACAAAACCATTTTTTTTAGGGACCACCTCACATTTGAAGTCAGTTTGAGGGGTCTATATGGCTGAAAATACCCAAAAGTGACACCATTCTAAAAAATGCACCCCTCAAGGTGCTCAAAACCACATTCAAGAAGTTTTTTAACCCTTCAGGTGCTTCACAGCAGCAGAAGCAACATGGAAGGAAAAAATGAACATTTAACTTTTTAGTCACAAAAATTATCTTTTAGCAACATTTTTTTTATTTTCCCAATGGTACAAGGAGAAACTGAACCACGAAAGTTGTTGTCCAATTTGTCCTGAGTACGCTGATACCTCATATGTGGGGGTAAACCACTGTTTGGGCGCACGGCAGGGCTTGGAAGGGAAGGAGCGCCATTTGACTTTTTGAATGAAAAATTGGCTCCACTCTTTAGCGGACACCATGTCACGTTTGGAGAGCCCCCGTATGCCTAAAAATTGGAGCTCCCCCACACGTGACCCCATTTTGGAAACTAGACGCCCCAAGGAACTTATCTAGATGCATAGTGAGAACTTTGAACCCCCGGGGGCTTCACAAATTGATCCGTAAAAATGAAAAAGTACTTTTTTTCACAAAAAAATTCTTTTAGCCTCAATTTTTTTCATTTTCACATGGGCAACAGGATAAAATGGATCCTAAAATTTGTTGGGCAATTTCTCATGAGTACACCGATGCCTCACATGTGGGGGTAAACCACTGTTTGGGCACATGGTAAGGTTCGGAAGGGAAGGAGCGCCATTTGACTTTTTGAATGAAAAATTATCTCCATCGTTAGCGGACACCATGTCGTGTTTGGAGAGCCCCCGTGTGCCTAAACATTGGAGCTCCCCCACAAATGACCCCATTTTGGAAACTAGACCCCCCAAGGAACTTATCTAGATGCATATTGAGCACTTTAAACCCTCAGGTGCTTCACAAATTGATCTGTAAAAATGAAAAAGTACTTTTTTTTTCACAAAAAAATTCTTTTCGCCTCAGTTTTTCATTTTCACATGGGCAATAGGATAAAATGAATCCTAAAATTTGTTGGGCAATTTCTCCCGAGTACGCCGATACCTCATATGTGGGGGTAAACCACTGTTTGGGCACACGGCAGGGCTCGGAAGGGAAGGCGCGCCATTTGACTTTTTGAATGGAAAATTAGCTCCAATTGTTAGCGGACACCATGTCGCGTTTAGAGAGCCCCTGTGTGCCTATGCATTGGAGCTCCCCCACAAGTGACCCCATTTTGGAAACTAGACCCCCCAAGGAACTTATCTAGATGCATATTGAGCACTTTAAACCCCCAGGTGCTTCACAGAAGTTTATAATGCAGAGCCATGAAAATAAAAAATAATTTTTCTTTCCTCAAAAATGATTTTTAGCCTGGAATTTCCTATTTTGCCAAGGGTAATAGGAGAAATTGGACCGCAAATGTTGTTGTCCAGTTTGTCCTGAGTACGCTGATACCCCATATGTGGGGGTAAACCACTGTTTGGGCGCACGGCAGGGCTCGGAAGGGAAGGCACGCCAATTGGCTTTTTAAATGGAAAATTAGCTCCAATCATTAGCGGACCCCATGTCACGTTTGGAGAGCCCCTGTGTGCCTAAACATTGGAGATCCCCCACATATGACCCCATTTTGGAAACTAGACCCCCAAAGGAACTAATCTAGATGTGTGGTGAGGACTTTGAACTTCCAAGTGCTTCACAGAAGTTTATAACGCAGAGCCATGAAAATAAAATAAAAATTTTATTTTCTCTAAAATGATTTTTTAGCCTGCAATTTATTATTTTCCCAAGGGTAACAGGAGAAATTTGACCCCAAAAGTTGTTGTACAGTTTCTCCTGAGTACGCTGATACCCCATATGTGGGGGTAAACCACAGTTTGGGCACATGTCGGGGCTCGGAAGTCAAGTAGTGACGTTTTGAAATGCAGACTTTGATGGAATGCTCTGCGGGCGTTACGTTGCGTTTGCAGAGCCCCTGATATGGCTAAACAGTAGAAACCCCCCACAAGTGACCCCATTTTAGAAACTAGACCCCGAAAGGAACTTATCTAGATGTGAGGTGAGCACTTTGAACCCCCAAGTGCTTCACAGAAGTTTATAACACAGAGCAGTGAAAATAATAAATACGTTTTCTTTCCTCAAAAATAATTTTTTAGCCCAGAATTTTTTATTTTCCCAAGGGTTACAGGAGAAATTGGACCCCAAAAGTTGTTGTCCAGTTTCTCCTGAGTACGCTGATACCCCATATGTGGGGGTAAACCACTGTTTGGGCACACGTCGGGGCTCAGAAGGGAAGTAGTGACTTTTGAAATGCAGACTTTGATGGAATGGTCTGCGGGCGTCACGTTGCGTTTGCAGAGCCCCTGGTGTGCCTAAACAGTAGAAACCCCCCACAAGTGACCCCATTTTGGAAACTAGACCCCCCAAGGAACTTATCTAGATATGTGGTGAGCACTTTGAACCCCCAAGTGCTTCACAGACGTTTACAACGCAGAGCCGTGAAAATAAAAAATCATTTTTCTTTCCTCAAAAATGATGTTTTAGCAAGCAATTTTTTATTTTCTCAAGGGTAACAGGAGAAATTGGACCCCAGTAATTGTTGCCCAGTTTGTCCTGAGTACGCTGATACCCCATATGTGGGGGTAAACCACTGTTTGGGCACATGTCGGGGCTCGGAAGTCAAGTAGTGACGTTTTGAAATGCAGACTTTGATGGAATGGTCTGCGGGCGTCACGTTGCGTTTGCAGAGCCCCTGGTGTGCCTAAACAGTAGAAACCCCCCACAAGTGACCCCATTTTGGAAACTAGACCCCCCAAGGAACTTATCTAGATATGTGGTGAGCACTTTGAACCCCCAAGTGCTTCACAGACGTTTACAACGCAGAGCCGTGAAAATAAAAAATCATTTTTCTTTCCTCAAAAATGATGTTTTAGCAAGCAATTTTTTATTTTCTCAAGGGTAACAGGAGAAATTGGACCCCAGTAATTGTTGCCCAGTTTGTCCTGAGTACACTGATACCCCATATGTGGGGGTAAACCACTGTTTGGGCACACGTCGGGGCTCGGAAGGGAAGGAGCACCATTTGACTTTTTGAATAAAAGATAGGCTGGAATCAATGGTGGCGCCATGTTGCGTTTGGAGACCCCCTGATGTGCCTAAACAGTGGAAACCCCTCAATTCTAACGCCAACACACCCCTAACCCTTATCCCAACTGTAGCCGTAACCCTAACCACAACCCTAACCGCAACACACCCCTAACCACAACCCTAACCCCAACACACCCCTAACCCTAACCACAACCCTAATTCCAACCCAACCCTAACCCTAAGGCTATGTACCCACGTTGCGGATTCGTGTGAGATTTTTCCGCACCATTTTTGAAAAATCCGCGGGTAAAAGGCACTGCGTTTTACCTGCGGATTTACCGCGGATTTCACCTGTGGATTCCTATTGAGGAATAGGTGTAAAACGCTGCGGAATCCGCACAAAGAATTGACATGCTGCGGAAAATACAACGCAGCGTTTCCGTGCGGTATTTTCCGCACCATGGGCACAGCGGATTTGGTTTTCCATAGGTTTACATGGTACTGTAAACCTGATGGAACACTGCTGCGGATCCGCAGCGGCCAATCCGCTGCGGATCCGCAGCCAAATCCGCACCGTGTGCACATAGCCTAATTCTAAAGGTATGTGCACACGCTTCGGAAAACGCTGCGGATCCGCAGCAGTTTCCCATGAGTTTACATTTCAATGTAAACCTATGGGAAACAAAAATCGCTGTACACATGCTGCGGAAAAACTGCACGGAAACGCAGCGGTTTACATTCCGCAGCATGTCACTTCTTTCTGCGGATTCCACAGCGGTTTTACAACTGCTCCAATAGAAAATCGCAGTTGTAAAACCGCAGTGAAATGCGCAGAAAAACCGCGGTAAATCTGCCATAAATCCGCAGCGGTTTAGCACTGCGGATTTATCAAATCCGCTGCGGAAAAATCCGCAGAGGACCAGAATACGTGTGCACATACCGAAACCCTAACCCTAACCCTAACCCCTAACCCTACCCCTACCCCTAACCCTACCCCTAACCCTACCCCTAACCCTACCCCTACCCCTAACCCTACCCCTAACCCTAACCCTAACCCTAGTTCTAACTCCAACCTTAGTGAAAAAAAAAAAAAATTCTTTATTTTATTATTGTCCCTATCTATGGGGGGCAAATGGGGGGGGGGTCATTTACTGTTTTTTTATTTTGACCACTGTGATAAATTATATCACAGTGATCAAAATTCACATTGGAACGAATCTGCCGGCCGGCAGATTCGGCGGGCGCACTGCGCATGCGCCCGCCATTTTGGAACATGGCGGCGCCCGGGGAAGAAGACGGACGGACCCCGCCAGGATCGGTAAGTATAAGGGGGGGAGATCAGGGCACAGGGGGGGGAGATCAGGGCACGGGGGGGCGTCGGAGCACGGGGGGGAGGGATCGGAGCATGGGGGAGAGTGATCGGTGTGCGGGCGGGTGGATCGGTGTGCAGGGGGGGTGGATCGGTGTGCAGGGGGGGTGGATCGGAGCACGGGGGGGGATCGGAGTGCGGGGGGGTTTGATTGGAGCACGGGGGGGTGTGATTGGAGCACGGGGGGAGCGGACAGGAGGACGGGGGAGCGGAGCACAGGACGGAGGGGAGCGGGCCACAGATCGGGGGGCTGGGGGGGGCGATCGGTGGGGTGGGGTGGGGGCACATTAGTATTTCCAGCCATGGCCGATGATATTGCAGCATCGGCCATGGCTGGATTGTAATATTTCACCAATTTTTTAGGTGAAATATTACAAATCGCTCTGATTGGCAGTTTCACTTTCAACAGCCAATCAGAGCGATCGTAGCCACGAGGGGGTGAAGCCACCCCCCCTGGGCTAAACTACCACTCCCCCTGTCCCTGCAGATCGGGTGAAATGGGAGTTAACCCTTTCACCCGATCTGCAGGGACGCGATCTTTCTGTGACACAGCATATGCGTCACAGGTCGGATTGGCACCGACTTTCATGACGCATACGCTGTGTCACAGGTCGGGAAGGGGTTAAACATCCTAGCTCCTTAGGAAGAAGGTAACGAGGTATTCTCATACCCAAACGCCACCTAGGGCAAGAAAAAGACATCCTAGCTCCTTAGGAAGAAGGTAACGAGGTATTCTCATACCCAAACGCCACCTAGGGCAAGAAAGCTCAGGATAAGAAAATGGGGAATAAGCAAACAAAGTCAGAACCAGAAGAATTAGATATCTATACTATCATAAAGGAGAGAAGTGGTGAAGATGCCACTAAGGGGCTGAAAAAGATTTTTAGTAAGTTTGGAGTTACTAGGGCAGAAGCTTTTAGTAGAAAACTATGGGAAGGAATTCAGGAAAGGAAAAAAGGCATAATCAGAGACAAGAAATGGATAGATCAGATCCAAGCATTGATTGATGTCTCTAGGGTAGCAGAAAATGAGGGATGGACATATAATCAACAGAGTAAAAAGTGGTGTATTAGACCCACAGGCTGTGGAGAAAAACAAAATGTGGAATCTAAAAATACCCCACCCCCATACCTTAACCCACATGCCCCATCTTTTCTCCAAACACCACCTCAAAGTTTAGCCGGACCAGGAGGATGGGTATGTCCGCACTGTGGACAACAAAATCCAGACTGGAGAAATGATTGCCTAGCCTGTGGTACACCTAGACATGGCGCTGAACTTGCCCCTGTTAGGGTAGTACCAAGACCCTTTAGGGAACCTGGTGCTGACGGAGTAATGGGAACTAGATATCACCAAACTCGACAATATTTCCCTTGGTCCCCCGCTGAAGGCATGTCTCTCTTGCATAACGCACCAGATCCCACCCAGTGTCCAGTTAGATTTGCACAATATATACAGCAAATTATGCAGACTCACGCTGGAGTTTGGGCAGATGGAGAAGAATTATGTAGAATGAAAATGACTCCTGGACTCTTCCAGGAGCTATTAGCAAATCTACAGGTACATAGGCCCCAAGCAGGAGATGGTGCCTTACAAACGATAGAATCAGGTACACAATTTGTAGATCACTTAATGGTTTTCATGAGGGAGAGACAGAGGCAGAGAGGAACAACGGGAGTGGTGGCTCAGAAATCTGGACAATCAGTAGACGAATATTATCTAAGTGTAGAAAATAATTTCAGAGATGAAGGCATGGATCTAACCGCTCCAGGAATGATGAGGTTAGTTACAAAAACCTTTATAGATGGATTGTCTCCAAAAGTGAAGGAAAAGCTTAAGGCCGCAACCCCTGATTGGAGAACCTTGGAAGACCCACACCTGGCTAGACAGAAAGCTGTAGGGATAGAAATGGACTTAAGAGAAAATTCTAAGCCAGTAAGAATTGCACAGGCTAATACTGGCTCTGCTAATCAAAAGTTTACTTGTCATTACTGTAAGAAGCCAGGACATTTCCAAAGGGAATGTAGGAAGAGAAAAGCAGATATAGATTCAGGAACCTTTGTACCCAAAAATAGGATAAATAACCCAGTGCCTGATCAAACAGACAGCTCAGAATGACTGAAAGTTATGCAGGTCTCTCTTCCTTCTAGAAGACCAATAATACAAGTTGAAGTTGAGGGTAAAAATGTACCTTTTCTGATAGATACGGGAGCAACATCCTCCATTTTAAATCAGGACTTTTTACCATATCCTGACAATATATCCTCAAAGGTTACATATGCAGAAGGGTATGATGGTAAAATTCAGGCGTTGCCCTTTACAAAACCTTTAAATGTGAGCTTTGGCCCTAAAACTTTTGTATCCAAATTTTTATTTGCTAAAGGTGCACCTACCTGCTTGTTGGGTACTGATGTCTTAAGTAAAATGCATGCAAACATCCATTTTAGAGAAGATGGCACAGTTATGCTGACCATCCCTGAAGATGCAGAAACTCTGGAACCATATGTTAGAATACAGGCAATGGAGGATTTTCCCGAAATTTACACTCACCAACTTTGTACTCTGAAGCAATGCAGACCGTGCTAAAAAATTTCATCCCAGAACCAGGAGTAGTCATTCTACAGTATGTAGATGACTTACTTATTTGTTGCCCTGATGAGCAGACGGCAGTTACCTCAACTGTTAATTTCTTAATTTTCCTAGCGCAAGAAGGCTGTAAAGTAAATAGACAGAAACTCCAGGCTTGTCAACAAACATTCGTGTTTTTAGGTCACTGCATATCACAGGGCATCAGACACCTCACACCTCAACGTACGGAAGCCATACGTAACATGCTTGAACCCAGGAATCACAAACAGCTGCGTGCTTTCCTAGGTATTGTTTCACACTGTAGACAGTGGATCATACATGCAAGTCAACTCATGCAGCCTTTATATGACTGTATTGCCAACACACCATATTCACTCAGTGAAGAGGCTAAACAGTCATTTTCCTCTTTGAAAACAGCACTGGTATCAGCTCCGGCTTTGGGACTCCCAGACTACACTAAACCTTTTCAATTGATGGCAGCTGAGATATCCTCACATGCTACAGGGGTGATCACACAAAAACATGGAAACAAACAGAGACCTGTGGCATACATATCAGCTCATCTGGACCCTGTAGCTAGAGCCGCACCTTCTTGTGTAAGAGTAGTAGCCGCAATTTCACTGTTATTAGATAAAGCTTCTGAGATTGTTCTTGATCACCCACTTCTAGTTCAGACCACTCATGATGTACATGGCATTCTTAACCAGGTCCAACCTAAACATATTTCAATGGCCAGACACCTCCGTCTCCAATGTTCCCTACTACTGCCGCCCAACATTTCCTTTGCCAGGATTCAGACTCTTAATCTCGCGTCTTTGCTCCCTTTGGAGTCTGAGGGGGGTACCATACCTGAGGAAACTGCAACTGCACTCTCCAACTCCTTTGACCCATCAAAGTCAATGCATGATTGTGTACAATTAATGGAACAAGGGCTTATGTAATGTACGTGACAAGCCACTCTGTAATGCTACATTTGAACTTTTCATAGATGGCAGTAGATATGCAGATATGAATGGACAATTTCATACAGGTTATGCGGTAGTAACTCAGCATGAAGTGCTGAAAGCAGAACCTCTCCCTGCTAATCAGTCTGCACAAGAAGCAGAACTTACGGCATTAGTTGAAGCTCTAAAAATAGCCAAAGATCAGACAGCAAACATATACACTGATTCTAGATATGCACATGGCATTATTTTCGATTTTGGCGTAATGTGGAGAGCCAGAGGTTATATGACTGCTTCAGGCCAACCTGTTAAACATGCCTCCCTCATTAGACAGATTCTGGAGGCAGCACAAGAAACTAAAGAAATAGCGGTGATAAAGGTAGCTGCACATGTGAGACTCGACACCGAGGAAGCCAGGGGTAACGATAAAGCCGATAAGGCAGCAAAACAGGCAGCACGTAAACCCTTACATCATGCCCACACACTAGATAGCTCTGAAGATGATGAGGAAAGATTGAAGGAAGCTCAGAAACAGGTAGACGACGAAGAACGAGGGCAGTGGCAGAAAAAAGGGGCAGAAGATCAGCAAGGATTATGGAAAAAAGGAACTTTGTTGTGTTTACCCAGAGCCTGGTACACCGCAGTGGCAAGTGACCTCCACCTACCCACGCATGTGTCGGCAAATGGTATGACGCTCAAGGTAAAAGAAAGGTGGTTGGCTCCAGGCTTTGGTAATTTTGCTCGGAACATGTGTGCTGCATGCGCTATATGCCTGGCACACAATCCAGGTCAGGCCATTAAAACCCCAACCAAGCATCATGTAAGACCACTGTATCCCTTTCAAAGACTCCAGATCGACTACATCCAACTTCCTAGGTACAATGGATACGAATATGTGCTTGTGTGTGTGGACATGTTCTTCAGGGTGGCCAGAGGCTTATCCAGTTCGTAAAGCCTCAGCAAAAACTACTGCCATTAAAATAGCACATGAACTGATACCCCGTTACGGCATGCCTGAGGTGATCGAGTCAGATAGGGGTACCCATTTTACTGGGGAAATATTCCAGAATGTTATGAAAATGTTGGGAGTAGAAAACCAGTTTCACACTCCATATCATCCACAGAGTTCAGGTAAAGTGGAAAGATTAAATGGGACAATAAAATTAAAAATCCAGAAGGCCATGGCAGAAACAGGAAAGCCTTGGACCGAGTGTCTACCACTTGCCCTGTATTCCATCCGAAACACCCCAAGGGGGAAGGCTAAGCTGTCACCACATGAGATTCTTTTTGGTAGAGCAGCAAATTTGGGTTGTTATTTTCCACAACAACTGATGTTGAATACTGAGACTTTAACTGCTTATGTACAAGAATTACAAAAACGTTTAACTAAAGTGCATTCGCAAGTTTTTGCTTCCCTTCCAGATCCAGAAAATCTCGAAGGAGGCCACAAGTTGGAACCTGGTGATCAAGTCTACGTGAAAAGACACACCAGAAAGACTCTGGAACCGAGATTTGACGGACCTTTCCAAGTCCTGTTAACAACTCCAACAGCAGTCAAGCTTGAAGGAAAGGCATCATGGATACATGCAAGCCATTGCAAAAAAGCAGTATAAGACTCATGATATTGATGTTAATAATGTTAACCTCAACGGAGGCATGGGAAAGACTGAATTCTCTAGCCCCTTTGAACAATAGATTCGTACAACATCATAGAAAATTAGTGCATGACTTGTTAAATAATACGCAACCCCTGGCAGATTGTTGGATCTGTACCCATTCACCAGTATCAGCCACAAGTATACCTTTTCTAGCAGTTCCCGTGTCAGCTGAAGAAATATTCGCTTGGCCTAATTGTTCAGACAACCTGGCCAACAACCAACCTGGCAATACTAGACTATGGAATACTACAATCGCCATACCAATTGTGGGATGGGTAGAATTTCCTTGGTGGCAGGGCAATCTTACAGGAAAAATAGACAACTTACAATATTTAGCATTCAAGGGAGGAAAATGGGTACCTAGGAATAAGACTGGATTAACTGATTTAGGACAGGTCCCCACTGAAAATCTACAGCTCAGTTTCAGTACAACCACCCCTTCCTCTGATGCTTTCAAACCTACAGTATTGGAAAGATACATACATAATAGAAAATGGGAACATTCTGAGTTGTTCCCCCAAGGTGATGCAAACAGTTGTACAAGTAACCGGTACAAGTACCGGGGAACCTGGTTTGTAATGAATCCAATGAGTATGTCAACGGAATGCATGTATGTGGGAATCCCGCAGCCGGGTACTGTAGCCCCTTGGGACAAAAACCCTCTTGGTGTATGCTTCAGAATGTATCTAGTTTTGTGGATTTGGCTCACAGATTGGTATTGCAGCACTCAGCTTTGTGGGATCTGCCTGAGGGTACATTTTGGATATGCGGAGAAGGAGCATATAAATGGCTTCCCGTAGGTATAAAGGGTACTTGTACATTAGGACGCCTAACCCCGGCTACTTTCATAATTTCAAATAAACAAGTGAATATGCAAGCCGTGCCCAAGCACACACTGTATAAAAGAGCTGCAGATAACTCACCACGTCCCTCGGGGAGGCCGCATATAGTACAAATGGGAATTCCCAACAAAATTGCTAGTACCATTTTTATTTATCCTATGGTAACACAAATGTGGGATAAATTAGTTAGAGCCACGGATTATCTAGATCAGGGGTCAGGAACCTTTTTGGCTAAGAGAGCCGTAAACGCCACATATTTTGAAATATAATTCCGCGAGGGCCGTACAATATGTTTAAAGGGCCATTGACAGATCAATCGCTCCAATGTTCACTTAGTACAGCAAGGAATGCTCCTCCCTGCTGTATAAAGCCACAACTGGACTGAAACAATGGTAATTAGCAGTAAAAAATTAAATAAATAACTTACATTGTGAGCTTGCGATGCATGACATCAGTCCAGCAGTCTGGCTTCTTTTTCCTGCGCATGACTGGAAGCTGGCATTCTTCCCACCTGATGTTGAGAGAATGCCAGCTTTGAGGCATTCGCAGAAGAAAGAAGCTGGAATGTTGGACATGTCACACAACGCATTGTCAGTTATGTCAATTGTCTATTTTATTATTGTATCCATCCTGCCCCATGTCTCCAATCATGCCCCGTGTCTACATTCTGCCCATGCCTCCAGTCCTGCCCCCAGTGTGTCCAGCATATTACCGCCAGTGTGTCCAGCATATTACCCCCAGTGTGTCCAGCAATCTGCCCCAGTATGTCCAGCATATTGCCCCAGACAGTGTGTCCAGCAATCTGCCCCAGTGTGTCCAGCATATTACCACCAGTGTGTCCAGCAATCTGGCCCAGTGTCTCCAGCATTGCCCCAGTGTATCCAGCATTGCCCCAGTGTGTCCAGCAATCATCTGCCCCAGTGTCTCCAGCAATCTGCCCCAGTGTCTCCAGCAATCTGCCCCAGTGTCTCCAGCAATCTGCCCCAGTGTCTCCAGCAATCTGCCCCCAGTGTCTCCAGCAATCTGCCCCCAGTGTCTCCAGCAATCTGCCCCCAGTGTGTCCTCCAGCAATCTGCCCCCAGTGTGTCCTCCAATCTGCCCCACTGTCTCCAGCATTGCCCCCAGTGTGTCCTCCAATCTGCCTCACTGTCTCCAGCATTGCCCCCAGTGTGTCCTCCAATCTGCCCTACTGTCTCCAGCTTTGCCCGCTTAGTGTGTCCTCCAATCTGCCCCAGTGTCTCCAGCATTGCCCCCAGTGTGTCCTCCAATCTGCCCCAGTGTCTCCAGCATTGCCCCCCAGTGTGTCCTCCAGCATTGCCCCCCACTCCCCCAGTGTGTCCACCGATAACTGATCCAAAAAAAAACAAAAAAAAACAAGCAGTCTCCTCACCTGTCCGCGCTCCAGGCGGCGAGCTCCCTGCAGCAGCGCACACTCGCCGGCGACTGACAATGACGTCAGACGCCGGCGACGTGTGCGCTGCGGCCGACATCAGCCGCCAGCCTCCAATTGGCTGGCGGCTGTTTTTGTTAACTATCAATAGGAAACCGCCGCAGCGCTGCAAGGGGCCCGGTGAGCAGATGAGAAGGGGCCCGATGCGGCCCCCTCTCTCCGCCCACCGGGTCCGGGGGGCACATAAACGCCGGCGGCGGCGGCCGGCACGGGCCGGCATTCACAAATGATTATCAGAGGGTTAATCTGCGGTAGCCCAGGGCCCCCCCAGACCACTGGGCCCTGGGCTACCGCCCATATTGACCCTCTGATAATCCGCCCCTGGAAGTAAGTGACGGAAGTGTGCGGGAGCAGGAGGCGGACATAGTGCGGTGACCAGGGGCGTCTGACTTGCCGGCCCCGGGCCCCCTGTCTGCGAGCCAGATACGGCCATCAAAAGAGCCATATCTGGCTCGCGAGCCATAGGTTCCCGACCCCTGATCTAGATGATCAGATTTGGGATATATTGGACATATTAAATACTAGTATAGCTGTACAGAATCAGCTTATAATAGTCACTAACCAACATACCCTGGTATTGGATTACCTAACTGCCTCACAAGGGGGTATGTGTCAAATCATCGGACCCACCTGCTGTCATTATATAGACCCGAATAGTACTATGAGTATGAGATTTAAATTAAAAGATGTACAACGACTCAGGGATCAGTATGACAAAGACAATGACCAAAATAAGGATAGCTGGTGGTCAGATACCTTTTCTTTTCTTAACCCGGCCAATTGGTTCAGAGGGATCGGTGGGTGGGTTACCGGGATTATGCAAAGCCTAATACATACAGTTATGGTTATTGTAGTTATATATGTATTATTCAAGGTTGTACTCAAGGGTATCTCGGTATGCACAAATAAATTTTGTGTAATGGATGCGAGAATATAAAGTTTTTTTTTTGTAATATCACAAAAAGAATGACTAAAATGATCGACAAGGTTTTGAATGGAATATGTCAAAGGGGGGATTGTGAAGAGCAGAACAAAAATGATTACCTCAATGAACAAAAATAAAAAAAAAGAATTTGTGATAAATATTGACCTGTCCATTCAAGGACATTTTAGCTATAGTATGAAATCCTGTTTTTCTTGTCTGTGGAATTGCCTTTGTACTGTTTGTTGTGAAACTGCCGCCCACGAAACTGTTTTCTTTTCTTTCTTTCCTGTTTTGTCTCTTTGTTTAAACATGCAAAACTTGTATAACCACTAAACCTACTGAAACAACTATATAAAGAAGGGATAGCACCTTGAAGGCAGGCATGCTTCAGAGACTTCCCAGTGATACACTATACAAGACGTGTCTTGTGTATTATTTCTGGTGATTCCCCACTTCCAAAGGCTGCTCCGACTGAGTGTGATCCCGACAAGGGGGAATTGGAGTATATTGTGGAGAAGATTTTGGATTCTCGTGTTTCAAGACGGAAACTCCAGTATCTGGTTAAATGGAAGGGTTATGCTCAGGAAGATAATTCCTGGGTTTTTGCCTCTGATGTCCATGCTCCCGATCTTGTTCGTGCCTTTCATGTGGCTCATCCTGGTCGGCCTGGGGGCTCTGGTGAGGGTTCGGTGACCCCTCCTCAAGGGGGGGTACTGTTGTGAATTCTGTGGCAGAGCTCCCTCCTGTGGTCACAAGTGGTACTTCGGCTGATTCTCTCTGGGAGCTTCCGTTTGTGGAGGAAAGTGGTACTGCGGCTTCAGAGTTTCCTCCCTCAGGTGATCTGGTGAGGTCGTTAGGTGCTTCTCTACTTAACTCCACCTAATGCTTTGATCCATGCTTCCTGTCAATGTTCCAGTGTTGGACTTGTTTTTCCCTGGATCATTCCTGTGGCCTGCTGCTCTGCATAGCTAAGTTCTTCTTTGCTGTTTGTTTGCTATTTTTTCTGTCCAGCTTGTCTAATTGTTTTGCTGGAAGCTCTGGGACGCAAAGGGTGTACCTCCGTGCCGTTAGTTCGGTACGGAGGGTCTTTTTGCCCCCTTTGCGTGGTTTTCTTTAGGGTTTTGTGTAGACCGCAAAGTTATCTTTCCTATCCTCGCTCTGTTAAGAAAGTCGGGCCTCACTTTGCTGAATCTATTTCATCCCTACGTTTGTCTTTTCATCTTAACTCACAGTCATTATATGTGGGGGGCTGCCTTTTCCTTTGGGGTATTTCTCTGAGGCAAGGTAGGCTTATTTTCTATCTTCAGGCTAGTTAGTTTCTCAGGCTGTGCCGAGTTGCATAGGCAGAGTTAGGCGCAATCCACGGCTGCCTCTAGTGTTGTTTGGAGAGGATTAGGGATTGCGGTCTGCAGAGTTCCCACGTCTCAGAGCTCGTTCTATTATTTTGGGTTATTGTCAGATCACTGTATGTGCTCTGACCGCTATGTCCATTGTGATACTGAATTGCCTATCACAACAGGGTCCCTGTCAGGCGTGGGAACCTGGCAGTGACTTAGCGACAAGGACAAATCGTTACAGAACCGCGCCTGCACTACCTTGCGGCGGTATCTAAAGAAAGGACACGAAGCGAAGTATATTGTGGAGAAGTGAGAAACGAGATCAAAGCACAAAGGAGAACCAGTAGGAGTCGTGCCCCGAGATCGGCAACATCCTACTGAGGCGTGTAGCCGGTGGCCAGAACACCGAGGAAGTAACTAACTCCAAGCATTACTTCAAACAGAGGCAGGACAGTTGATTATAGGTTGGCTGTCTAACATACATCACCTAAGAAGACATAGGGGGCAAGCATGGAGAGGGGTGTCTCTAGGGTCCCAGAATAGCTCCGAGCCTTCCCGTCAAACGGGTGCGTCCTAGCCATAACAAACTGGGGGACGAAGCAGAACATCAGAATAGAAACGACAGTTGTGAGGACTATCCCGAATGCTCAGCAGGGAAGGACTGCAACACACAGGCGCTAGTTGGTAGGCACTGATTTCCACCTGCAAAGGGAACTCTGGATGTGCCTTCGGACCGGCCGGTCTCAGACAGCCCTGTTGACAGTGCTCCGGATTGAGGATCCTGAAGTCACCAGTAAAGAGGTAAAGAGACTGCAACCTTGTGTCTTCGTTATTAACTGTGCCTCACACCATCGCCACCTACACTACTGGGAAGCCCTGGGGATACACTTCACCTGTGGGAAGGTATACCATCTAGCTGCCATTCCATCACCCCAGCGGATCCCGAAGCAGCGTCGGTCGCCCTGACCGAACACCACAGGTGGTGTCACAAACTCTTGACAAACTACCATCAACCCTTTCATTGGACGCCCCTTAGCAGTGTCACGGACCGGGTCCCGCCACCGTGACAACCTCAGAACTGAGACAGAGAGGACCGGTACCGAGTAACCTGTGGCCCTGTGTCTGGGGGCGCTCCAGAAGCTCCCCTGAAATCAGGTGTTAGAGCTTCCTGGAGTAGGAAAGGTCTTGCATGCTGATGTATTACCTGCTTAGGGAATCCCTCCTTTCTTCCAGGCATGGCATCACCCCCCCCCCTGAGAGGGAGGCAATGCCACTGTGGCAACCAGGCTCCTGGGGTGTCACATAACCATCCAGCGTCAAATGCCAGGGGGGTACGTCAAGATAAGGGGATATAAAAAATGGATAGTCAGAGACCAAGTCATGGGGTCATGTATCTGAGTTCAGAGAGCGTCAAGAGCAAAAGGAATAAAACACGTTATAATGCAAATCCAAGAACTGACAACAAGATCTGGAAATCAGTCACAGACCAAAGCACACACATCACTGAGCAGAGCTACAGCTGACAATGGTCTGCTCACAGCTAGCCAGCTAAATAGCTAGCGAATTATCAAGAATGGGAGGCACCTGGAGGAATGCCAGCAGGCTAGGACAGACAGATCAGCAGGGCTGTCAATCAAAATGCTGACAGCCTAGAATGCCCCAGCAGCAGATTGGATGACTGGGCTGTCACTCACAATACTAACAATCCAGTACGCTCCAGATCCTATAGGGAGGCTGAGCTGTCACTCACAGCATCCCTAGGCCACAGATAGTGATAAAACTGTGACAGGTAGATCCTTATGAATTCGATTGCTGCCGGATCTCTTCTAACTGATTATTACTGCACATGTGAACAGAGCCTAACTCTTTTCGAGTTGAAGTTGGTGAGAGCTGTGGTACCATTTAGAGCATTTTAAGTTGGGTAGATTGGGTAACTCACGTGTTCAAATTGGGTTTCTTGGAACAGGATGATAGCAGGGAAGATAACTTGGCTGTATTTGTTAAAATAATGTAGTCGTTTTATCATTAAATTATATAGCCTATACAGCTTAATGTTTACTTGGAGAAAAAGCTGGATCTCTGTGGAGGAGGGAAGGTTAAAACCATTAGAAACTTCCGCCAGAGCAGTGGGCGGACGTGTTGGCACTATATTTGTCGGGAGACCCTCAAAAGGTGTATTATGATTTGGCCCTCCAGGATGCCAAAGAATATGCCAAATTAAAAACTGAAATCTTGGCACGCCTGGGGGTAACGATATCCATTAGAGCACAGGAAGTTCACCGCTGGGCATATGCTGGCGACAAACCCCCTCTCTCACAAATGTTTGATTTGTCACACCTAGTGCAAAAGTGGTTGCAACCAGAGACCTCTCCTCCAGCCCAGATGGTTGAGCGTGTGGTGATGGACAGGTTTATCCACTACCTTCCCTGGCCAATAGAAACCTGGGTTTCCCAGGGTGACCCTCGGAATGCGGACAACCTGGTTGGCCTGGTTGACATAGCTACATACCTGCACTGGGATACCCAAAGGGGGCAACCTCACCACAGAGGGTGGCTAGACTCATAAATGGGGGGCATCCCAATATTGCCGAGGGGTCCCCTAAGGCTGTTATGAAGGACATGGTCTGTTGGCGATGTCACAATCCTGGACACGAAGTCGCTCGGTGTCATATGTCCCCTGAACTAATGGACTGCAGCCTAGGCAGGTGCTGCTCCTATTATGCCTATCCGGCCTGCACTGTGGACTGACAACCTGGCAAGGGGCTGCAGTCATGTACCGTATCTGTCAATGGGGTAATGGTTGTTGGACTTTTGGACTCTGAAAATCTAGTGACCCTAATCAGTGCTACACTGCCCCACCAATTAATCCCTAACAAGTTTGTGGGCGTCCGTTGCATACACAGATGCCAAAGACTACCGTGTAGCCAGAGTTACCATGGGAACAGATTGTGGTAATAAGTCCCATGAGGTTGTGGTAGTAAAAGACTTAATTCATCCTGTCATACTGGGGCGGGATTTTTCACTATTTTGGAACTTGTGGAAAAGGGGGCTGTACAGATTGTCCCGGACAAAAGCCAAGTGCCTCTGGAAGAGGTTCTGCCAAAAGTGAAAACGGAGGAGTTTCCCCTATGTGTCCACGCTGGAGAGGAGGACGAGATGGCGACAGACAAGTCCATCTTCCCTGAATTAGAAGTACCTGAAGAGAACTTTGGGACTGCTCAACTTAGAGATCTGACAGGGGCATTTGATAATGTTATCGTATGTAATGAGGTCGCTCAAAAGTCGGGGACTGACACCAGGTTCCCTCACTTTGCAGTCAATGGTTATTTGTTGTACTGGGTGAGCAAATTGAGGGGAGGTGAGTTAGTGGAGCAGCTGTTAGTTCTGGGTCTCTTCTGGCGGAGGGTTTTAGACATGGCCCATTCACATGTTTTGGGGGGACATCTGGGGGTGGAGAAAACTCAGGAGAGAGTAATGAGGAGATTCTATTGGCCAAGATGTTACCGAGAGATCCTACATTATTGTAGGTCCTGCCCCACTTGTCAGATAACTGCTCCTACTTCTCACTTCTGAAGCCCCTTAGTTCAGTTGCTGGTGATAGAGGTCCCGTTTGAGAGGATTCCCATGGACCTAGTAGGTTCCCCTAGTTAATACTGCACGAGGCCATCAGTACATACTAGTGGTCATGAACTGCGCGACCTGGTCCCCAGAAGCGGTGCCACTGAGGAACTCTTCGGCTAAGAGGATCGCCCGGGAGCTTGTCCATGTCTTTGCTAGGATGGGGTTGCTTAAGGAGATTTTGAAGCACCAGGATAACCCCCGTTATGAGCAAAGTGATGAGGGAGCTGTGTAAAGTCCTCCAGACTGCCCATCTGCGAACCTCAGTTTACCATCCGCAGACCGATTGCCTGGTGGAGCGCTTCAATAAGACCTTGAAGGCCATTCTCAAGAAGGTTGCTGAGAAGGCTGTTCAAGACTGGGATTGCTTGCTTCCATTTCTGTTATTTTCGATCAGAGAAGTCCCACAAGCCTCCACTGGCTTCTCGCTGTTTGAGCTCCTGTACGGTCGACATCCGTGAGGACTCCTGGACATCGCCAAGGAATTCTGGGAAGGTGAGTTCACGCCGCACCGGAGTGTCATTGAGCCTGTTGCCCAGTTGCAGGAGAGGATGGCGCATGTGATGTCTATCATAAAGGAACATCTTCTCCAGGCACAGGATGCACAGGCAAGGGTATATAACCGATCAGCAAAGCTGAGGCAATTCCAGCCCGGGGACTGTGTGCTAGTTCTTATCCCCATGGTGGAGAACAAGTTCCTAGCCAAGTGGCATGGCCCATATAAGGTCATGGAAAATCTGGGTGACGTGAATTACAAGGTACAACAGCCCGGTCGCAGGAAGCCATACTAGGTGTACCATGTGAACTTGCTCAAACCATGGCGACACTGGGAATCGCTGGAAGCTCCTTGCCTGGTGGCCCATCCTGAAGCCAAAGTGGAGGAGGTCACTATTGCTGAGACACTAACGCCGGCCCAGAAGCAACAGTGTCGAGAACTGCTGCACCAGAACCGTGACCAACTCAGAGCTGCTAGGGCGCACACAGGTCGTTGAACATAATGTGCTAACAGAGCCATATGTAAGAGTGAACCTCAAGCCCTATACAATCCCTGAAGTACGCCAGGAGATAATATCAAAGGAGGTGAAGAGAATGCTGGACCTCGGGGTGATAGAGGAGTCAAAAAGTGGATGGTCAAGTCACATCGTCCTCATGCCGAAGCCCAACAGCGAGTCGCGGTTTTGTAACAATTACCGTAGGCTCAATCAGGTATAGGAACATACCAGAACTGATGCAGTGCAATAAAATGCACATTCCCTAACAAAGGATACTCTAAAAAAAACTATAGAGAGTGAATGAGAAACATAGAGAGTTTAGATATCCTTGTAATGGTATGGATTAACCTCAAAAGAGCATATCTGAATATTAAGAACTTGCTATGTCAAACGGTACAAAATTATTTTTATCAATCAATGAATACACATAGACAAGACAAAGCTAGTGTGAACATTGCCGCATGCAGATTGTATTTTTTTGTGCACTGGTGTACCAAACGGCCACTCCCTGATTGTAGGTTGGCTGTCTCATCGGTATTGCTGCACCTGTGTAGCCGCCATCTTTAATTGGGTCCACTGCACCCTGATAGTGCATTTGTTTTGAGGCCTGGGCAGGTAAGCATCTCTGCCTTTTTCTTGGTGTTTTTATTACAAACTAGATGGTGGCCCGATTCTAACGCATCGGGTATTCTAGAAAATACATGTCATAGTAACATAGTAACATAGTAACATAGTTAGTAAGGCCGAAAAAAGACATTTGTCCATCCAGTTCAGCCTATATTCCATCATAATAAATAAATACCCAGATCTACGTCCTTCTACAGAACCTAATAATTGTATGATACAATATTGTTCTGCTCCAGGAAGACATCCAGGCCTCTCTTGAACCCCTCGACTGAGTTCGCCATCACCACCTCCTCAGGCAAGCAATTCCAGATTCTCACTGCCCTAACAGTAAAGAATCCTCTTCTATGTTGGTGGAAAAACCTTCTCTCCTCCAGACGCAAAGAATGCCCCCTTGTGCCCGTCACCTTCCTTGGTATAAACAGATCCTCAGCGAGATATTTGTATTGTCCCCTTATATACTTATACATGGTTATTAGATCGCCCCTCAGTCGTCTTTTTTCTAGACTAAATAATCCTAATTTCGCTAATCTATCTGGGTATTGTAGTTCTCCCATCCCCTTTATTAATTTTGTTGCCCTCCTTTGTACTCTCTCTAGTTCCATTATATCCTTCCTGAGCACCGGTGCCCAAAACTGGACACAGTACTCCATGTGCGGTCTAACTAGGGATTTGTACAGAGGCAGTATAATGCTCTCATCATGTGTATCCAGACCTCTTTTAATGCACCCCATGATCCTGTTTGCCTTGGCAGCTGCTGCCTGGCACTGGCTGCTCCAGGTAAGTTTATCATTAACTAGGATCCCCAAGTCCTTCTCCCTGTCAGATTTACCCAGTGGTTTCCCGTTCAGTGTGTAATGGTGATATTGATTCCCTCTTCCACGTAGTATATTGCACAGCCACGTAGTATATTGCCCAACCACGTAGTATGTTGCCCTGCCACGTAGTAGATTGCCCAGTCACGTACTATATTGCCCAGCTACGTAGTATATTGCCCAGTGACGTAGTATATTGCCCAGTGACGTAGTATATTGCCCAGTGACGTAGTATATTGCCCAGCCACATAGTATATTGCCCAGTCACGTAGTATATTGCCCAGTCACGTAGTATATTGCCCAGTCACGTAGTATATTGCCCAGCCATGTAGTATATTGCCCAGAGACGTAGTATATTGCCCAGCCACATAGTATATTGCCCAGCCACGTAGTATATTGCCCAGTCACGTAGTATATTGCCCAGCCACATAGTATATTGCCCAGCCACGTAGTATATTGCCCAGCCACATAGTATATTGCCCAGCCATGTAGTATATTGCCCAGTCACGTAGTATATTGCCCAGTGACTTAGTATATTGCCCAGTCACGTAGTATATTGCACAGCGACGTAGTATATTGCACAGAGCCACGTAGTATACAGCACAGACACGTAATATATTGCCCAGTGACGTAGTATATTGCCCAGTCACGTAGTAATATTATTATTATTATTATCATCATTATTTGTAACATTAGATCTTTTTACTATTGATGCTGCATATGCATCATCAATAGTAAAAAGTTGGTCACACAGGGTTAATAGCTGCGTTAATGGAGTGCGTTACACCGCGGTCCAATAATGTTGGCATTAACCCTGTGTGAGCGCTGACTGGAGGGGAGTATGGAGCGGGCAGTGACTGCGGGAGGAAGGAGCGGCCATTTTTCTGCTGGACTGTGCTGGTCGCTGATTGGTCATGGCTGTTTTGCCGCGACCAATCAGCGACTTGGATTTCCATGACAGACAGAGGCCGCGACCAATGAATATCCGTGACAGAAAGACAGACAGACGGAAGTGATCCTTAGACAATTATATAGTATATAGACAAGACAATGCTAGTGTGAACAAATCCATACACCAAAATTCTTCTATAGAGAAAGATAGGCTGGCAGCAGTGCAACCATGGAGCAACAGGGGGCGTACATTATAGACGGATAAGTGGAAAAGCCCTAGACGCCCGGGTCAAAACTTATATCACAGTACATGTTGTTCAATACAAAAATGTATACATGTAGTAAGGTTATCCTACAAAATAAAGAGGAAATATCATGATGTTTGGCAAATTCCATTCCTTATAATTGTAACCTGGTCAGTGTATAGGTATAGGGATATTGCCAAACACAGTATTCAGTAATTATAAAGTGCCACATGGGCATGTAATGGGATAATATAAAGTCCTCTTACCCATGATTAGTATGCCAAGCGGTTCAGTACCGGGGTATTAGGGGCAGTAACAGGGACACATATGGCAGCAGGGGGCTCAGTATTGGGGTATCAGGTGCAGTAATAGGGACACATACGGCAGCAGCGGCTCAGTATTGGGGTATCAGGTGCAGTAAAAGGGACACATACGACAGCAGCGGCTCAGTATTGGGGTATCAGGAGCAGTAATAGGGACACATATGGCAGCAGAGGCTCAGTATTGGGGTATCAGAAAAGAATGAACGAACGAACTAGAACAGAAGTTGTGAGGACTATACCGAATGCTCAGCAGGGTAGCACTACAACACACAGGAGCTATTGGTAGGCAACGATTTCCACCTGCAAAGGGAACTCTGGATGTGCCATCGGACCGGCCGGTCTCAGTCAGCCCTGTTAACTGTGCTCTGGATTGAGGATCCCGAAGTCTTCAGTAAAGAGGTAAAGAGACTGCAACCTTGTGTCCTCGTTATTGCCTGCACCTCACACCATTACCATCCACCTAGTCGGGAAGCCCTGGGGACATACTTCACCTGTGGGAAGGTATACCATCTAGCTGCCATTCCATCACCCCAGCGGACCCCACAGCAGCGTCGGTCACCCTGACCGAACACCACAGGTGGCGTCACGAAACCTTGACAGACTTCTACCACCTTTCATTGGACGCCCCTTAGCAGGGTCACAGACCGGGTCCAGCCACCGTGACATCCCCAGAACTGAGCCAGCAGAGGACCGGTACCGAGTAACCTGTGGCCCTGTGTCTGGGGGCGCTCCACATACGGCAGCAGCGGCTCAGTATCGGGGTATCAGGTGTAGTAATAGGGACACATACGGCAGCAGCAGCTCAGTATCGGGTATCAGGTGTAGTAATAGGGACACATACGGCAGCAGCGGCTCAGTATTGGGTTGTCAGGTGCAGTAATAGGGACACATACGGCAGCAGCGGCTCAGTATTGAGGTATCCGGTGCAGTAATAGGGAAACATACGGCAGCAGCGGCTCAGTATTGGGGTATCAGGTGCAGTAATAGGGACACATACGGCAGCAGTGGCTCAGTATTGAGGTATCAGGTGCAGTAATAGGGTCACATACGGCAGCAGCGGCTCAGTATTGGGGTATCGGGCAGTAATAGGGACACATATGGCAGCAGCGGCTCAGTATTGAGGTATCAGGTGCAGTAATAGGGACACATACGGCAGCAGTGGCTCAGTATTGGGGTATCAGGTGCAGTAAAAGGGGCACATACGGCAGCAGCAGCTCAGTATTGGGTATCAGGTGCAGTAATAGGGTCACATACATCAGCAGCGGCTCAGTATTGGGGTATCAGGGGCAGTAATATGGTCACATACGGCAGCACCGGCTCAGTATTGGGGTATCAGGTGCAGTAATAGGGACACATGCGGCAGCAGCGGCTCAGTATTGGGGTATCAGGGGCAGTAATAGGGTCACATACGGTAGCAGTGGCTCAGTTTTGGGGTATCTGGTGCAGTAATAGGGACACATACGGCAGAGGCTCAGTATTGGGGTATCAGGGGCAGTAATAGGGACACATACGGCAGCAGAGGCTCAGTATTGGGGTATCAGGGGCAGTAATAGGGACACATGAGGAAGCAGCGGCTCAGTATTGGGGTATCAGGGGCAGTAATAGGGACACATACGGCAGCAGCGGCTCAGTATTGGGGTATCAGGTGCAGTAATAGGGGCACATATGGCAGCAGCGGTTCAGTGTTGGGGTATCAGGTGCAGTAATAGGGTCACATACGCAGCAGTGGCTCAGTATTGGGGTATTAGGTGCAGTAATAGGGACATACGGCAGCAGCGGCTCAGTATTGGGGTATCAGGTGCAGTAATAGGGACACATACGGCAGCAGTGGCTCAGTATTGGGGTATCAGGGGCAGTAATAGGGACATATACGGCAGCAGCGGCTCAGTATTGGGGTATCAGGGGCAGTAATAGGGTCACATACGGCAGCAGCGGCTCAGTATTGGGCTATCAGGTGCAGTAATAGGGACACATGCGGCAGCAGCGGCTCAGTATTGGGGTATCAGGTGCAGTAATAGGGACACATACGGCAGCAGCAGCTCAGTATTGGGGCATCAGGTGCAGTAATAGGGACACATACAGCAGAGGCTCAGTATTGGGGTATCAGGTGCAGTAATAGGGACACATACGGCAGCAGTGTCTCAGTATTGGGGTATCAGGTGCAGTAATAGGGACACATACGGAGAGGCTCAGTATTGGGGTATCAGGTGCAGTAATAGGGACACATACGGCAGCAGCGGCTCAGTATTGGGGTATCAGGTGCAGTAATAGGGACACATACGGCAGCAGTGGCTCAGTATTGGGGTATCAGGTGCAGTAATAGGGACACACACGGCAGCAGCGGCTCAGTATTGGGGTATCAGGTGCAGTAATAGGGACACATATGGCAGCAGCGGCTCAGTATTGGGGTATCAGGTGCAGTAATAGGGACACATGGCAGCAGCGACTCAGTATTGGGGTATCAGGTGCAGTAATAGGAACACATACGGCAGAGGCTCAGTATTGGGGTATTAGGTGCAGTAATAGGGACACATACGGCAGCAGCGGCTCAGTATTGGGGTATCAGGTGCACTAATATGGACCCATATGGCAGCAGCGGCTCAGTATTGGGGTATCAGGGGCAGTAATAGGGACACATATGGCAGCAGCGGCTCAGTATTGGGGTATCAGGTGCAGTAATAGATGTTGTGAATTCTGTTATCAAACTCCCTCCTGTGGTCATGAATGGTACTTCGGCGAGTTCTGTCCATGGACTCCCTCTGGTGGCTGTGAGTGGAGCTGCTGGTTCTGAGGTTCCTTCCACAGGTGACTTAGTTTATTCTTTGGCTGGCTGCTCTATTTAACTCCACTCAGATCGTTACTCCATGCCAGCTGTCAATGTTCTTGTACTGGTTCAGTTCTTTCTTGGATCTTTCTGGTGACCTGTCTACTCCAGCAGAAGCTAAGTCCCTGCTAGTTAATTATTTGTTCATTGTTTTCTTGTCCAGCTTGCTATCATGATTTTGCCTTGCTAGCTGGAAGCTCTGGGATGCAGAGTGGCACCTCCGCACCGTGAGTCGGTGCGGGGGTCTTTTTGCACACTCTGCGTGGTCTTTTTGTAGTTTTTGTGCTGACCGCAAAGATACCTTTCCTATCCTCAGTCTGTTTAGTAAGTCTGGCCTCCTTTGCTGAAACCTGTTTCATTTCTGTGTTTGTGACTTTCATCTTAACTCACAGTCAATATATGTGGGGGGCTGCCTTTTCCTTTGGGGAATTTCTCTGAGGCAAGGTAGGCTTTATTTTCTATCTCTAGGGCTAGTTAGCTCTTAGGCTGTGAAGAGGCGTCTAGGCTGAGTTAGGTACGCTCCACGGCTATTTCTAGTGTGTGTGATAGGATTAGGGGTTGCGGTCAGCAGAGCTCCCACTTCCCAGAGCTTGTCCTGTGATAGTTTAACCATCAGGTCGTTCCGGGTGCTCCTAACCACCAGGTCCATAACAAATAGGGACGCATACGGCAGAGGCTCAGTTTTGGGGTATTAGGTGCAGTAATAGGGACACATACGGCAGCAGCGGCTCAATATTGGGGTATCAGGTGCAGTAATAGGGACACATATGGCAGCAGTGGCTCAGTATTGGGGTATCAGGTGCAGTAATAGGGACACATACGGCAGCAGTGGCTCAGTATTGGGATATCAGGTACAGTAATATGGGCACATATGGCAGCAGCGGCTCAGTATTGGGGTATCAGGTGCAGTAATAGGGACACATATGGCAGCAGTGGCTCAGTATTGGGGTATCAGGTGCAGTAATAGGGACACATACGGCAGCAGTGGCTCAGTATTAGGGTATCAAGTGCAGTAATAGGGACACATACGGCAGCAGTGGCTCAGTATTGGGATATCAGGTGCAGTAATATGGGCACATATGGCAGCAGTGGCTCAGTATTGGGATATCAGGTGCAGTAATAGGGACACATACGGCAGCAGCGGCTCAGTATTGGGTTATCAGGTGCAGTAATAGGGACACATACGGCAGCAGTGCCTCAGTATTGGGGTATCAGGGGCAGTAATAGGGACACATACGGCAGCAGAGGCTCAGTATTGGGGTATCAGGTGCAGTAATAGGGACACATACGGCAGCAGCGGCTCAGTATTGGGGTATCAGGTGCAGTAATAGGGACACATACGGCAGAAGCGGCTCAGTATTGGGTTATCAGGTGCAGTAATAGGGACACATACGGCAGCAGTGCCTCAGTATTGGGGTATCAGGGGCAGTAATAGGGACACATACGGCAGCAGAGGCTCAGTATTGGGGTATCAGGTGCAGTAATAGGGACACATACGGCAGCAGCGGCTCAGTATTGGGGTATCAGCAGGATGAGGAGGTTGTGCGGGTTGGGGATAGATGGAGACGGTGCAGAAAATGTGAGACGTAAAATGTGTCTCTGTTGTAATCTCTGCAGCCGAGCCCTGGCTTGAAGAAAAGATGGGAAAAGTGAATGACTCCACCAGAAAGAACATTCTCTGTAAGTCACCATCAATAACTACTGTAATCACACATGTTTTGCAGGGCTGGTATCTACCACTATATGGTCACCGTGTGGTGGTTATATCAGTGTTGGTCTTTGTATAGAGATATTTTTGAGTTTCAGCGCGGTCATCTGCTGAGGTTCTCCTACATCTACTATTAGGGTGCATCACCATAGTTGTAATCAGTGTTACCTGGTTAGGCCACTCAGAAGTTTCATCCCACCTGAACCAAACCCCTGGCTACGTCTGTGTCTCAGGAGGACCTTGGAGGACCAAATCATGGTATTCCTGGAGTGAGAAGAACAGCTCATTTTTAGATAGGGGTATTGCCAGGGGCAAACTCCTGTGAGATCTATGGATTATCTAAACCAGATCTATGGAATCAGAAGACACAACTGAGATGGAAACATATTCAGAGTTCTCGGTTTAAGATGGGCAGAAACGTTGGGAGAAATCATCATCTTTAACGATATTTGTACCAGGTCTAAATGTCTCCAAAAAATCAAACATAGAGAGGAATAAAGGCCATGTAGCTTGTCTAGGGATTGGCCTCTTGGCTGCTTCCAGCATTTACAAGAATGCTTTCACGTTTCTCACCTTCCAGGATGTGGCCCATTCCTCGAAGACCCACTTGATTGCTATCAGACTGCGATTACCGATATCATAATTCCTCTTGGTAAGTGAGAATGTCATGAAAAGAAGGTGCATGGAGGGAGCTGAGTAAGAGACTATGTACCTTGTGATAATACTGCTCCGACTTCAACCGGCGAGGCTCCAACCTCCACTACAAAAGGACACGCTAAGACATCCTGAACTAATGCAGGTGAGAAGCAGTGAGGTACACGTTCATTTATAGGTTTTTTTCCCACAGTGTCTATATACACATGTATATATGTTATTTTCTTACTATCCCATCTCTGATAGTGCAGAGGTATCTGACCACTTGTTATACCTCTCTGTCCCCACTAGATGGCGCTCTAGCATTATTTTTGAGAACATTCATATTTAGCAGCCTGGTATTGCACATATTCAGTATGGCCATTATGTGCCAGGATGTGGCCAGCTCTGAATGATGGAAGTAGTGCAGCGTGGCCGCAGTACATCGGGCCGCTTGTGTTTTTAGTTATTGCGCAGGGGATTTATTAATACCAGTAATCTGTAGCAAACACTTCTATGAATTACAGATACATGAATTGTCTTATTTACACAAGGTTTTAGGAATTGTTTCTGTGCCCTTTATACACGGATACACTTTATTTTGACAGATTTTGTGATGGTAATAAAGGAGGAAAATGAGTCAAGACTGCTATTATTTTACAAAAATGAACAAACTTTATTAAATATCAATGTAGATAAAAGTAGAACTGTTAATGTACATACATACAGTTCTTAGAGCAATCAATGTATAATATAACAATATGACGATAAGAGGTGCATGACAAGACTCCAACTAAGTGAGTGCCGGTACGGCATGCCTGCATAAAAGGGTTCTCATATATAATGTAATATGATAGACAAAGTATCCTTAGTAGCTGTGGTGCAAATATGTGCAGCATGGATGCCTGCAGTTACATTGATGAACAAGGCTGAGTCATATACTGCATAGAAAAGAAGGGCTTTAGAGCAATTGCAGATCTCAATGAACTCTGCCGCTCCTAATCTTACCCACTCTAATCAGCCCAGAACATGTTAAGTCAAGAACAGCCGTTCTACCAAAGCTGCTGTCATCAGCAGCGTAAACCACAGCATCAATAAGATTACAAACGGTAGTTACCCATAATGTGACAGGCAAGCGTGACCGGACCTCACTCCCCAATGCACGTTTCGGTGCGAATCCACCTTCTTCAGGGGGCAAGGCTTTGATGGTAAATAGACCCTCCCTATATATCCGGCATGCATGATCATATGGTATGATTGTACCAATACAAATGATCTGCTGACGCAGGCGCACAAACCAGCACAAGCGAGCAGCCGCTCATCCATGTCATCCTCGCCGCTGCAGAGTCATGTGGGGCGGCCGGCGCCAGTACCCGCCCCACAGCAGAGCAAGCGGAGAGGACACACTGGAGAGCGGCGGCACGTGAGAGTGAGGATACACCCTGTCGGCGCATGCGCTCTATGTCCTCACTCTCGCATGCCACCGCTCTCCAGTGTGTCCTCTCCGCTAGCTCTGCTGTGGGGCGGGTACTGGCGCCGGCCGCCCCACATGACTCTGCAGCGGGATGGCGCGCGTGCGCAGATGGAGATCGCGGCGGCCATTTTCCTGAAGCCGAGATGCGAACTCGGCTTCAGAAAAATGGCCGCCGCGATCTCCATCTGCGCACGCGCGCCATCCCGCGGCCATTTTCCTGAAGCCCCGGGCAGCAGAGGACTCCATATGCGCACGCGCGGCCTCAGGAAGATGGCCGCCCCCACAGATCACCAGGGAAATAGCGCCGATCGCGTGTTTTTTCTTCTCCTGCCCAGTGGATTCAGAAGATGGGCATGCGCAAACCACTACGCCACCAACGGAAAGATATGCAAGATCTGGGGGAAGAAACAGCGATGTCGCCACACCCATCTGACCTGACCAGCCTGATTGACAGGCGAAAACGGCGACTTTGGTAAGTTATTTCGGCAGCATAGGTGGGAAATCAGGGTACACAAAATTCACTATAGTAACGCACAGCTCAGGCCCTATTTAACAGTATCTTTATCTCGTACTGAAAAAACGGGGTGACAGGTTCCCTTTAACATGTTCTGGGCTGATTAGAGTGGGTAAGATTAGGAGCGGCAGACTTCATTGAGATCTGCATTTGCTCTAAAGCCGTTCTTTTCTATGCAGTATATGACTCAGCCTTGTTCATCAATGTAACTGCAGGCGTCCATGCTGCACATATTTGCACCACAGCTACTAAGGATACTTTGTCTATCATATTACATTATATATGAGAACCCATTTATGCAGGCATGCCGTACCGGCACTCACTTAGTTGGAGTCTTGTCATGCACCTCTTATCGTCATATTGTTATATTATACATTGATTGCTCTAAGAACTGTATGTATGTACATTAACAGTTCTACTTTTATCTACATTGATATTTAATAAAGTTTGTTCATTTTTGTAAAATAATAGCAGTTTTGACTCATTTTCCTCCTTTATTATCAGATACTTTTTGAGTCGTCTTGCCTTTTTGTAATATGCAATATATATGCTACTACATGCATGGTAATGTCATAGAATTAATATGTCTTCGGGACTATTTTTCAGATTTTGTGATGGATTGATTGAAATGAAAAAAATAAATAAATAAATACTCCCAATCTTTTTTTTTAACCCTTAAACCTGTGTAAATGCATCAGCACTGCAGTGTAAGCGCGGTAATCTACTCACCGACGTCCATCTTCCCCGGTTTCTTGTCGCTTCACTCCTCTTTCAATTCAGATGAAGGCTATTCCAACTTGCCAGTGGGTCACATTGGAGTGTATATGTCACTTTTATAATGTAAGAGCCGAGTAGATGACTGCATTTTCTGTCCTAGTGCCATCTGACAAAAGATCAGCACTCGGACCAATCTTATGCTACAGGGCCATGCACACGTCAGAAAAAAATTGCAGCATACCCTAGTTTAATCCAGTATTTGGATCTCATTCACCATGCAAGTCGTGGTAAACATTGGATGATGACATCTGAGTGCAGTCTAATTTACAAAAACTGACAGAATGGAGAAGATGGAGACATTTTTTTCCATCTTCTCATCAGAGAAAATCAGATCCCACCGTGATCTGATTAGCATAATCATCCGGATTCTCTCGGATGAGAGAAAATACGCTGGTGTGGCCCTAATCTAAGCATATGGGTTCTCGTTGTGATGCTCCGTAGATTTATATTATAAAAGCAACTTCTGACATAAACCCCAACGTGAGTGAGCAAGTCGGAATAGCCATCACATGAGTGAGAAGAGGAGCAACGCTGGAAATCGGGAACGGCAGCAATCAGTGAATATATTACAACACTTACTACAGTACAGGTTCATTTACAAAGTTTAGGCAACAAAAATCAAGTTTGGAGTTCTTCTTTAAGTATTAGATCATGTGAAGTAATTATCCCCCCTCTACTTCTCCTTGGTCAGGCCTCATCTGGAATACTGTGCACGAAAAGCAAAAACGACATCTACAGAAAGGGAGGAATAGAACTACGCAACAGCATGCATGAAAAGACCTGGGTATACTAATAGATCACAGACTACACATGAGTGAACAGTGTGATGCCGCAGCAAAAAAGGCAAACACAATTCTCGGATGTATTAAGAGAAGCATACAGTCTAGATCGTGTGAAGTCATTATTCCCCTCTACTCCTCTTTGGTCAGACCTCATCTGGAATACTGTGTCCAGTCCTGGGCACCACATTTTAAAAAAGACATCAACAAACTGGAGCAAGTTCAGAGAAGAGCGACCAGGATGGTGAGCCAACCTCAAAGTATGTCCTACAAGGTACGGTTAAAGGATCTGAGAATGTTTAACTTTCAAAAAAGAAGACTAAGAGGAGACCTAGTAGCCGTCTACAAATATCTGAAGAGATGTCACAATGTAGAGGGATCATCATTATTTTCATTTGCACATGGAAACACGAGAAGCAATGGAATGAAACTGAAAGGGAGAAGATACAGATTAAATATTCGAAAAAACTTTTCGACAGTGAGGGTGATCAATGAGTGGAACAGGCGGCCACGAGAGGTGGTGAGTTCTCCTTCAATGGAAGTCTCCAGAGGTTGGACAGACATCTGTCTGAGATGGTTTAGTGAATCCTGCATTGAGCAGGGGGTTGGACACGATGACCCTGGAGGTCCCTTCCATCTCTAACAATCAAGTATTCTATTAATTGGAAGCACAGCATTGTAAGCACCATTTGTTCTTGAGGAAGGCTCAGTATTAGTGGTGACGAAACGTTGTGTCTTAAACTACGAGTGAATAAAAAGCTCCTTATTTCTCACTTCAATAAATGTGGAGTGCTGCCTCTTTTCCTAGAGTGTATTTCTTAGACATTTGATTACTTTATATAGTATTAAAATATTTTCGAGTTCTTCCCAACCATGACCAGTGCGCGGCAGTGCGAGACAAGGAATGGCAAACTATCGCCAATGACTATTCTTCGCACAGAGCCACTAGATGGCTGCAAACCTTAAGAAATAAAAGACGGTCCACCTGGTAATTAAATGCGCGGACACATACACAGACTCGGGCAGAAGAAATAGCTTTCTTTTAAATGGAACTGGAGGAGCCTGGAGAATAATATCCAAATATGTAAGGAGGAAATAGTAATATCGCGAGTCGATAGCCCGTGTATGAACGTCGCCAGTGATCTCGAAGCTACAAAGAAGCTCCTAATGTATTCTGTGCTCAAGACACATTGAGACTTATTATTTAGTATCAACTCATTTATATTTGTGCTTTAAAAAAGATTATAAATGACTCAATAATGTAATCTAATGTTCAAAGACTTTATCCATCCCCACTGGAATCGGTGGTCCGTCTGTGTAACACATACTGGGTCTTCTAGGGAAGGAAGCTTTCCGTACGTCCTCTATCACCTGGCTAATATGTGAGGATTGTAAAGATGTCAGAATTTACTCAGAAGGTTTCTAATTATGTTTTTTTGTAATCTAAACAATCCCATTGTTCCAAAAACAAACTTTGAAAATGAAGACTTTTGGTCACACGATCGCCGCTCCCGGCACCAAAGAATCCTGACGGCTCACTGTGCGCACGATGTGAGGACTCACAAGTGTGCAGTCACATAGAATGACTGCAGATTTGTAGCCTAAGACTGGAGCACCCCTTTAAGACTGTCTGCAGAGGAACGTATGAAAAATCGTCCAATTTTCATCTATATCCATTTCAGATGTTCGTTTTTTACGGGATCCGTTTTCATACACCTACATTAAACAATGCACAGTTTATACATAATAGATAATAGAGGGATGATAGATAGATAATAGATAGATAATATATAGATAAAAGATAGATAATAGATAGATGATAGATACTAGGTAATAAATAGATAATAGATAGATAATAGATAGATGATAGATAATAGGTAATAAATAGATAATAGATAGATAACAGATAGATACTAGATAGATAATAGATGGAAAGAAAGATAGCCTACCTGGATGACATTGTGATCTTCAGACAGGATTGGGGAAGCCATCGAGGCAAAGTCCAGGCGTTATTTTATGCTTTATGGAATGCAGGGTTTTCCATCAACCCGAAGAAATGTGCCATGGTGATGGAGGAAGCCTTGGGATATGTTGTATGCAGGGGCGAGATCAAGCTCCAAGTGACTAAGGTTCATGCAATCCAGAATTGGCCAAAACGGCTCTTAAAAAAAGCAGGTCAGAGCGTTCATGAGCATCGTAGATTTCTACCATTGTTTCATCCCTAACTTCGCCATGATAGCGGCACCTGTGAAAGACCGCATTAAGGATACGAAGTCGGCTATGGCCAAGTGGTCTCCAGAAGCTGAGACAGCATTCCAGGAACTCAAGCTAGCCTTGTTTAAACAACCAGTGTTTGTGTCTCCAGACTTCTTTAAAGGGTTTGTGGTCCAGACGCACTCATCAGATGTTGGATTAGGTGCCATCTTGTCTCAGGACGTGAATGGCAAAGAACACCCAATAATGTACTGAAGTTGGAAACTGTGTCCCTGTGAGGAAAACTACTCCATCGTAGAGAAGGAATGTTGGGCCATGAAGTGGGCTTTGCACACTTTACGATACTACTTATTAGGCAGGAAGTTTAGGTTAGTGGCAGACCATGCCCTGCTGAGGTGATTGTGGGAGAAGAAGGTTAACAATGCTTGTGTGACCAGGTGGTTCCTAGCACTTCAGCATTTTAGCTTCCATGTAGAGCATAGGCCTGGAAAACTGCATGGTAATGTGGATGCCATATTGAGGGTTTACTGTTTGATGGCGGAAGGTGCCAAGTAACCTGGCTTTGGGCTGAGGAGGGAAGTATGTAAGGTAGCCGCCGGAAAATTCCTCAAGGGGAGATATGTATTATTGAAGCTGGTAGCGTCGATAATGTAAGCCCAGAAAAGCAGGCGCCAGCACGTATAATGCTGAGAGAGTTAATAGGACATGTCAAGAACCAGGTTTACGAGCAGTCAGAGAGATGGGTGAGACTGACTGGTCATAGAGCCCCACCCCAGGGCACAGTACAGCAGATATAAGGAAGTCCAACTGTATCGTTAGGGCACAATGTGTGCAAGGTGGAAAGACCTTTGTTGTGTGGCTCTGTCTGCTGGAGGCTGAATGAAGGTCTGACGTTTAAACGGATGAGCCCGTGCTACACGTGGACTATTTACTTTCTGTTTTACCTTTTATACCTAGAAGAGGCTGTTTTGTTAATCTGGACGGTTTATGGACATTTAATAAACAGCACGTTTGTTTTGAACCAAAGAACTGGATTCTTGTGTGTGCACCAGCATCTACCAGAGAGTCGATCCCCTTTCAATTGCCAGTGTGTGCAGTAAACCATGCCTGACCAATTCAACGCCCCCCTCTGTTTTTACATTTACAATTGTGTCTTTTTTCATGAACTTATATGAACTTTCTGGTTCAGAACAGTCACTATTTTTTCAGACATAAAAAAACCTTTTACACCAAATAATTTGATCAAAGTGCCCTTTTTTGTTCCAAAAAATGTTTTATGATTTCAGTTATGTTTTACATTGGTGGTCTAACAAACCTTGTATTGTTCATTCTTGCAAGGTAAAGGAAAAACTGAACCTTGGGTCCTGAAAAAATGCAGCAAAAAATGCAGGAAAAACTCTGCAAAAAAAGCAGTAAAAAAAGCCAGCCAAACCTGCTTTTGTCAGCAGTGCTTCTATTGCCAAGAAATCAGGTTTTCGTTGCAGAAAAAAGAAGCAAAAAAAGCAACGTGTGAATATGGCCTATTTCTTTCTTTCAACAGTGAAAAACCACTGATGGTAAAACTGACAAATGAACCAAAATCTTGAATGAATCCTTCGAGTTTTGAATCTTATATTCTTATATATACGACATATCCAGTATGCTCCCACAGGTTTTAGTTTAGAAGTGCTTATATAATAATGGGTCCGGCTTAATCTATCAGGCAGGATGCCTTCACGGGTAATAAATCATAGAACAAAGTACGTTTAAAATGATCTGAAATTTCATGATGGCATTTTGTATGCCATCTAAGCTTGACGAGCAGAAGAGCAGGGCAGCTTAGAAGTAAGCAGGAGCCACAGTACTTTATATGACAATTAAAATCCTTGATTCGCTAATTTTGACCTTCTTTGTACGCATCAGTAAGGTTTTCAAATGTGCAATAAAAAATAATGAAATTGTGGCAAAATTATAAAACAAAAAAAATTAACTAAAAGACCTAAATAGTTCTGAAACACCATTCTTACCTATATCATGTTTTAACACAAGTCCTAAAAGTAGATAAAGAGAATTGAATCAATCAAGTTAGTAAAAAATAATAAATGTTCATTTCATGTTGTTTTATTACTGTGCAAAGTTGTCCAATATTAGATGTCTGCCAGTTGCAAACGTATAGTGCCTTGTGAAAGTATTCGGCCCCCATGAACTTTTCAACCTTTTCCCACATATCATGCTTCAAACATAAAGATACCAAATGTAAATTTTGGTGAAGAATCAACAAGTGGAAAACAATTGTGAAGTTGAACGAAATTTATTGGTTATTTTAAATTTTTGTGGAAATTCAAAAACTGAAAAGTGGGGGGTGCACTATTATTCGGCCCCTTTACTTTCAGTGCACTCCCTCCAGAAGTTCATTGTGGATCTCTGAATGATCCAATGTTGTCCTAAATGCCTAATGATGATAAATATACAGTAGTCCACCTGTGTGTAATCAAGTGTCCGTATAAATACATTCCCTATATTCCTGCTGCAAACTATGCCTATTATACTAATAATACTTATCCCACATGATACAGTAACCAGATAACACCTAAGTCTATCTTACCCTATAGTCACTACCTTATGTTCTAAACCTAACCTATGTCTTACTCTCTACTTTACACTAAACATACGTATAATATCATTTACATAATGCGATTGTTTTCTTCAGGGGCAGGAACGCGACAGTACAGTTCACCACCCTTACATAGGAGTCTAAACAGTGCCTAGAAGATCTGGTGGTGGTGAGTCCCATGGGCAAGCAATTATTTTCCATGTTGCCCAAGGACCAATCTATTGTGTGCAGCCTCTGCTGTGTACTTCCTGACCCACATCGACTAGAAACTATGGGTCTGATACATCAAGAGTGGGATTGTTCATGCCGGCCTTTATGAGGAGATGGGCTGGAGTCAAACACTCCAGGAGCGCCAAACAAGTGATTTACACCTATATGTGCACCTCATCACAAATTCTACTCCAGTCCCTGCTACAGTAAGATTTCTTACTTTCGGTATGAACTTCACAAACAGCGTTTGACATAACCCCAACCCACCCAATGACGCTAGAATTCTATCTTGAAAGCTTTGATGAATCGGTCCATGTGTCTCTGTCAGCACACAAAAGAGTAGTATCACCTGCTAATGTGTATAAAGCAAACCGAGCAGTAAAATGAGCAAAATGGGCAAACCCTCATTTTTCTTCTCTCGATCGTTTTTATGGTAGTCAGGCAGCATCCTCAAAAAGTGCCTGGTCTTTGTCATCATCGCCATCTTCATCTGCTACTTTCCATACTCTTCCCCTTCTTCCTATATTGTATTGTCAGTTGTATTGTCAGTTGGCCTTTTGTTTGGCCAAAAAACAAGCTCCCGGCCATCTATATGTGCGGAAACTGAACTCACACATGTACAAATTCGACGCAATTGATGACAAATCTCCTGGATTGTACTGCTAGCTGCAAAAAATTGCATGCAATCAACCCTTATGGAAGATGCCTAGCTGTCATAATTTAATGAATAAATCTATCTCTACTTTATATTTTCATGTGGCAGAGATGACAGGCTGCTCCTCGGAATTTATGTTGTGGTTGAAAGTTGCACTTAACTGTCAACAGCAGCAGTTACACCAAAGACTTTACATATTTTTGGCCCATCCCACTGAGTGAGTGTTTTGAAAGGGGGTGATCTTGACCAAAGCGGGGTGTTTTCTTTTTCTTACTGGTGCTGCCGTGAAACTGAAAGGAGATGGACCAGCTGCCATGTTCCCACTGAAGACATAAATGCTACTGTAGTGTAGAATGTGAACGGTCACAGGATGTCACTGCCCAGAATGTAAGTGAAAGGTGAAGTTTGCCCAGTAACACAGCAGGCATAGAGGCAGTGTGAGGGTTAACAGACAGCCCATATTGGGGAGTTGGAACTGAGGGTTATTGCCAATTTCAGGAAGTAACAAGTTAGTTTGGAGCAGTGACAAGCAGCAGGCTCAGGTCAGGGGCTGCTAGGGATAACAGGAGCCTAGAACTTCGAGGAAGAGGATTGCCAGAGAACCCCTCAGCCTGAGTCCCTTTATTGCTGGCATGGGAACCTCGAGATAAAGTCGGGGCCTGGTGGCTCGTTCTGCTTGTGAAGCTGCAGGAGAAATTGGACTCAAATTCTAAGTGGTGGAGTGAGATGGAATCCTGACATACTGCTTGAAAGGGGAGAAGATTCCCTAGAGCTAGAGAAAATAGGGAAAGGATTGTTAACCTAAATTGAGAACCAGAGCTGAAGTTGTGTCCAGTACCTGTGGAGAAGATACCACCCCATTGGGACTTTTCCTTTACATCTGACTGTAAATACTATAAATACTGCCATTTACCAAGTAAAAGTGTTTTTATGGAATCCGTGTCTCCTGGAGTTGCCGAGGTTCCAGAAGAGGAAAACCTGGAGCCAATGAAGGACTGCAGCCCTGATATAAGTGTGATGCACTCCACACACAGCAATACATTGGGGCAAGGACACGTGTTATCCCGCGGATGCAGGAGCAAGTGGGATTAGAAGCTTGCCCACGACTACCTCACTTGGGCATCTTACAACACCTCCGAACCAGGCAATGTTTATAGACTTCCTTCACTTTCTCCTCAATCGCCATCTCTCATCTCTCATTCTCCACCAGCAATGGGGCATAACCCTCTAACTAATGTCACACTGGGTGACTCCTATCCTAGTCAACTATAACAGGGCATCCTAGTAACCAACAATGCCGGAAATATTGTGGCTGCAAAGGAACACATGCTCGCTGAATCAATTTGATTGTGAAACTTTTTAAAAAAATATACCGTATGCAACAAAGTTGTGCTCATTGCCAGACGAAAGTGTGGGCATTTCAACCAATTCGACCTAGCAAAGAACTTCCACCTGTGTTTGCAGCTACATACTGCTGTAACTGAGCCACTGGCTGATTTGTAAAATTAAAACGTTATGCATATGTTGCAGAAACTGTATGAGTAATATCAGGTGGTGAAGTGATGGATAAAATTATGCAGCATCCATACAGGAGGATGGCTTTGTTAATAAACCTATGAAGGATTTCGCTCCTGCAGTGGGATAGGCAGAAAGAGCAACTTTTTTTTAGGTCAATAAAATTCTTTGTCTTCAGTGACTCAAATTTTTGGTACCTTTCAGTATCCTCAGTTTTACTGAGATATGTTAGAGTCAGCATCTGAGGTGAATTCCCTAACGAGGACAAAATTGTTGTAATTTAGCAAAGATTCTTGGTATTCCATTAATGTAACTATCTTAATATATACTTACCTTGTAATGTCTTCACATCCTGTTCCGTCCAGATGTGTCCGGATCCAAGAATTCCAAGTGGCGGAAGTTCACTGACCTCCATATTGGGACACACAAGTGATGGGTGTCTCAATATGGAAACTGCTGGTGGCATCAGCCTCTTGCGCGGTACCACCAGCGGAACACCGTGAGAGAGAAAGTGCACAGGGGTGAGAGAGACAGAGCCCAGGGGGGAAACAGCTGAAACGGGACAGCACATGAGGGGAGAACGCAGCACAGGAAGGAGACAGCAGTCAAGGGGGATAGCGCATGGGGTAGACAGGTCAAAGAAGAGAGCACAGATGGGAGGAGTCAGCACCTTGGGAGAGAGAGGGTGGATAGGTGGGTGAGCACATGGGGGGAGATTCTTAACACTGCAAAGCCTGCCCCCATCGTGACATTACCGCCCCCCCAATGCATTGAGCCTCCATCTAGTCTTTAAATAAAATTCTCAATGATTGTATACGCATTTAATGACTTTTTTGGGGTCAGATGAAGTTGCCCAGTAGAACCCTACACAGGATTGAGCCTCTGTGTAAGGATACTCACAGATAGCAAAATTTGTTATTGAAAAATTTTTGGCCTTTGATGGCTCCCAAAATTCATTTTACCTCTGATTCTTCATTGTTTATACTGAAATTAATACTTTTTGGGAGACACCATCTGTGGTGAATTTCCCTGTAGGACACGGTACAGAATTGGGCCCCAGCACAGAGAGCAAAGGGAAGAATTATTATAACTTAGCAACAAAAATTCTTGGCATTTCGTTAATTAAATTTTCTTGCACAAATATTTCAATTTTCTTATAAATTATGATTTTTGGAGGTCAAGTGACGTTTCCAGGTAGAATCCTGCATAGAATTGGATCCTTGCCTAGGACTGGGAACATAAAAGGATCTGGTAGTGTTTCTTTATTTATACTCCCTGTATTCACTATGAAAGAAATATCAGGTAGCTCAGGAGACAGATGGATCCTACTCAATGCTGTTAGAAACGTTTTCAAGAGATGTTGATATTAAACAGTTATCTTAAGAAGTATTCACTTCTTCAAGGATTTCAGATTCAACAGAATTTAATTTATATTAGTACTGGCTAATTCTCCTGGAGATGCAATATATATTTCCAGGTTCTTCATCTACAGCATGTCAAGTCTTCAATACAGGTTCTTCATTCAGCAATTTGTTGGCACTAAGTCACATGGGTGGTGATGGATGATGATCACTCAATGAATAAAACCTAAATTCTAAGGACACCATGTTAAAAATGGAAAGTACTATATAAAGTTGATAGGACACACAAAGTGTTTTTGCCACAAGAATGCATGGCTGTCATCAAGTCTAGGACTCTGCGTGCATTGTTGATAAAATGCATGTTCAACCAGGTATGTGTATGCATATGTGTATATGTAGACATAGGTGAATAGTGAGTTGTCCCTTGTGCTGGAAATTGTAATCATTCTCATGGACTTACAGACAGTGACAGAATGGTGTTCCTAATCAAAAATGTAAGAGGGATAATTTTTGGACAGGTATTATTTTTAATTTAAAATAAAATGAAAAGCCTGTCTATGTTTGTGTTAAGTAGGCTCTTAGTTACCATCCATTTACTCATAGCCAGATAGATTGAAGCCACATGGACATAACTAAGACTGTGTTTGCATCAAATAGCTCGAAAGGGGATCAATACAGTCCTTAGAGACCTCAAAGTGTAAGACATATTTTATGCACAAATGGAATATAATACACCTTGCTCTTGGAGGGATCTTTATTGACAGACCACTTCAGGAGGGGTTGGAGGGAAACAATGATCTTACATTTCATCAATTTGTACACAATCTGTCTGACTGTGGAATGATGAGGATCAAACTCTTTAAAGATGGTTGAGTAACCTTTTCCAGGCTCAGCATCAACAACGATTCTTCTGAGGTTCTATGATGCACTTCCACAAACACGTCTGGTGAAGATCAAACTTTGATAGACCACTGTTCATTAAATAAAATGGGTCGCCCACTCACGCATGATCACCATCCCGTAGATTGAAAACACCAGATTCTAATTTCACCTTCAAATCTGCTAATCCTAAATGTTTATATACGTTTGCCTTTCACACACATGTGATTTTGGAAACTTTTTCCCCATGTTAAAATGACAAAACTTTATGTTTTTAAAGGGACTCTGTCACCTGAATTTGGAGGGAACAATCTTCAGCCATAGGGGCGGGGTTTTCGGGAGTTTGATTCACCTTTCCTTACCCGCTGGCTGCAATATTGGATTGAAGTTCATTCTCTGTCCTCCATAGTAAACGCCTGCGCAAGGCAAGATTGCCTTGTGCAGGCATGTACTACGGAGGACAGAGAATGAACTTGAATCCAATATTGCAGCCAGCATGCAGCCAGCGGGTAAGGAAAGGGTGAATCAAACACCCGAAAACCCTATGGCTGAAGATTGTTCCCTCCAAATTCAGGTGACAGAGTCCCTTTAACTTTTTTGTTTTATTAGGTTTTCATTAAGTGAAAATCAAATGTAGTTTGCTGTCAAATCTATGCAGAAATATGGACAATTGTGAAAGGCCCACAAACTTATTATGAAAGGTTTTAAGCACCACTGTACACGGTGAACATTCGTTAATCTATTGCTTCATTTTAGGATTAGGAAAGGATTGATTAGGCATTGTATCTGCAAAGCTAAAAAATGATCCCAAAAAGAGATCCTTCAATCATCCACAAAAGGTAATTGTTGATGGTTTTTGACTAAAATTAACGATCTCCTAAGACGACACTGGCGCTTCCTGGTAGATGACACCTTTATCAGATGAACCCCAATGCGCTTATCAGAGAGTTTGCTCACTGAAAAACAATATAGCTTCATCCAACCCCCCCAGAAAAAATCTCAGGGACTGTTTCTACAAGAAAGGTGGAGCCAAATGTTGAAACAGATTTGGGTCCTATAAGATCCAGGTGAGATGCTGCGAGTGTTGTGAGGATACTAGTCATGACAACCAGGAAGCCTTGGCCAATACGACTAGGGAGAAGATCCCGTTATGGGTCAGAATGGATTGCATTTCCTGCAATGTCATCTATTACAGACAGTGCCCATGTGGCCTTCATCATATGAGACATACAGTGGAATCTGTAGGTAAATGATTAACCAGTCATCGTTATAATGTTAAAAGATACTTTTTGTTACATTTAATGTTGTAGATTATTCCAATTGAAATAGTACACTGCTCTTATACAACCCTTTGTCAAATCTATTTGATCTTTAGATTTAGAAATTTCTAGAAAAAAAAAATAGTTGGAAAATATCTAAAGATCACTGCAATATTCTGTTTAGCATATAGAGGCTGATTCATTAAGGCTGGTGTTGCGATCATTGGAGTACAATGAAAAACATACTGTGAAAAACACTGGGGACCGAGCCTCACAGGAGACTGGTCAGATATCTCCATCTGATACATGCTGCTTGTGGTACGGCCAGCATGTATCATCTGTCAGATTCATTTTAATCCCTTCACACCAGGGCCAATTTCCGTTTTTGCATTACCATTTTGTTCCTCCCCTTCTTCCCAGAGCTAAAACTGTTCTATTTTTCTGTCCACATAGACAGATAAGGGCTAGAGATGGGTGAACCCGAATAGTAAAGTTTGGGGTGCGTACCGCACACCCAGTGTCTGTTACCAAACCTCGAACACAGAATTTTTACTGTATGTCCAGTTTTTTGCTTGGTTTACCAGTCTAATAAAGCTTGATGAAAGGTTTTAGACTGTGGGCACTTCTGGAGCCATCACAACAATGCCACATATTATTACTGTATAAAGGCCAGATTGCGAATGCTGCCACCATTATCATCTCATTAGTGTAGGGTTAGTGCGCAGCTGGAGTGAAGGACAAATTCGGACTGCTCACTCAGCCAAAAATCCGCTGTTTGTACTCTGCAACCCATATCTGTGTGTGTATTGTGCTAAAACTCGATTTGTGTACTCTGCACCCATATCTATGGAAGTACTATGCCTTTAAGCCTCTATTCATACTCTACACCCCCCATCTGTGGGAGGTCTGTTCTTTTAAACCGCTGAGTGTACTCTGCACCCTCCATCTGTGGGAGTACTGTGCTTTTAATCCAGTGTGTGTACTCTGCACCCTCACGTGTAAGAGTACTGTGCCAAAAAGCTGTTGTGTGTACTCTGCACCCTTCACCTTTGGGAGTACTGTTCCTTTAACCGCTGTGTGTACTCTGCACCCTCCACCTGTGGGAGTACTGTGCTTTTAATCCAGTGTGTGTACTCTGCCCCCCTGCCTGTGAGAGTACTGTGCCAAAAAGCTTCTGTGTATACTCGGCACTCTTCACCTATGGGAGTATTAAGCCTCTGTGTGTACTCTGTCCTCCCCGACTGTGTAAGTACTGTGCCTTTAAGCTGCTGTGTGTACTCTGCTCCCCCTTTTGCTATTGGAGTACTGTGCTTGTAGGCTGCTATGTGTTTTCTAGTGGTCTGGGAAACAAATGATTGGCATTAGCCATCTCAGCACCATTTATAGACCAAATAAATAATTTTGCAGGACCGCTGTATGTTTTTTAGTAGCCTGGGAAATAAATAATTGGCATCAGCCATATCGTTGCTATTTACAGGCCAAAAAAATAATGTTTCAGGACTGCTGTCATAGAATCATAGAATGATAGCGTTGGGAGGGACCTCCAAGGTCCTCATGTCCAATCCCCTGCTTGCACAGGACTCACTAAACCATCTCAGACACATGTCTGTCCAGCCTCTGTTTGAAGACTTCCATTGAAGGAGAGCTCACCACCTCTCATGGCAGCATGTTCCATTCATTGATCAACCACACTGCTGTGTGTTTTCTAGTAGTGTTGCAAATAAATAAATCTACTCTTTCACCATCTCTTTGCGGGTAATGTTTAGAGAAAACACTTCTAAAAATGAGGGGAGCATCAAATAGGGGAGATGGCCATGGAGGTGCAGTTGTTGCTGCTGATGGTGGTGTAGCTGATGCAGGGAGAAGACGTGGTTATTCTGTACCTGCTACCTGCCCAAATACAACACCTTCCTCTGTTGCACGCAGGCGACAGGATGTTATGCATCCTTTCGTTGGTCCATTTACCGCAGCACGAATGGTGAGGCCACAAGATGTTGAAAAGGTGTTAGATTGCATGGCTGAGAGTGGCTCCAGTTCCTTTGCATTATCTTCCACCCGGTCCACTGCAGAAAGTGCAAAGTTGGCACCTGAGGACCATGATCATCTAGCTTCCACTTTACCCCGTTGCAAATCAGCCAAGCAGTCTGAGCCCCAATTCATGCAGCAGTCTATTCTGCTTTTTGAAGACTCTGCTGGCTGTGGTTCTGTGACCCATCCACCTGTCCCTGTCCTAGAAATGGAAGAGAATAAGTGCACTGATGCCCAGCCACTTGTTAGGTTGGAGGATGAGTACTTAAGAGGGCTAGTGCACATGGTCAGTTGACCCAGAAGCACATGTCAGATGATGACGAAACTCAGTTGCCAACTGCAGTGTCTTTCTGCAGTGTGTAGAATGGCAAGGAGGGCACAGTTGAGTATTCAGTGGAAGATGATGCAGGGGATAATGAGGTCCTAGACCCCAAATGGAGCGGAGGCCATCCTAGTGACGTGCACAGTTTGGGGATAGAGGAGGTGGCCTCGCTGCCACAGCAGCACACCAGAAGAGGAAGCAGGGTGCTGTTATGACCTGGTGGTTAGGAGCACCCGGCACGACCTGATAGTTAAACTCACACAGGACAAGCTCTGGGATGTGGGAGCTCTGCTGACCGCAAGCCCTAATCCTATCACAACAACTAGAAATAGCCGTGGAGCGTTCCTGACTCTCCCTAGACGCCTCTTCACAGCCTAAGAGCTAGCTAGCCCTAGAGATAGAAAATAAAGCCTACCTTGCCTCAGAGAAATTCCCCAAAGGAAAAGGCAACCCCCCACACATATTGACTGTGAGTAAAGATGAAGTCACAAACGCAGAAATGAAACAGGTTTCAGCAAAGGGAGGCCAGACTTACTAAACAGACAGAGGATAGGAAAGGTATCTTTGCGGTCAGCACAAAAACTACAAAAGACCATGCAGAGTGTGCAAAAAGACCTCCACACCGACTCACGGAGCGGAGCTGCCACTCTGCATCCCAGAACTTCCAGCTAGCAAGACAAAATCATGATAACCAGCTGGACAAGGAAACAATGAACAAATAATAACTATCAGGAACTTAGCTTCTGCTGGAGAAGACAGGTCACCAGAAAGATCCAAGAGCGAACTGAACCAATGCAGGAACATTGACAGCTGGCATAGAGGAACGATCTGAGTGGAGTTAAATAGAGCAGCCAACCAAAGGATAAACCATGTCACCTGTGCAAGGAACCTCAGAAGCAGCAGCTTCACTCACAGCCATCAGAGGGAGTCCATGGACAGAACTCGCCGAAGTACCATTCACGACCACAGGAGGGAGTTGGACAACAGAATTCACAACAGGGTGCAAAGGCACAGCAGGTGGCCCACAACCAGTACGTTGGCTGCTATTGCCCAATGCGCTGCCGAAATCAGCACACCAAAGACAGCTCAAAAAAGCTCCTTGGCGTGGCATTTTATCAGGGAATGTGCTGCTGACAAGCGACAGGTGGTTTGCACACTGTCCTGTCAGACCCTGAAGCAAGGCATAAATGTTCTGAACCTGAACACCACCTATATGACAAGACATCTGAAGTCCAAGCACCAGGTGCAGTGGAGTACACACCTTAAAAGCATGACAGATCTAAGCCTCCTCCTGCTCCCTCTTCTGCTGCGGTCTCAGCCTCTTCCTCCCACTCACAATCAACAGGGCCACCTAGCTCCCCACAAAGGGAGGATGTGACAGCATCAACACCACCAGTGTCCCATAGCACCTCCACACCATCAAAGTGAAATGTTCAGATTTTCATCCACCAAACCCCTGAGAGAAAGGGGTGATACTCCTCTAATTACCCATGAGCCATCTTCCTGAATGACAACATTTTTAAATTACTGGCTTTTGAAATGCTGCCATTCTGACTGGTGGAGATGGACAGTTTTAAAAAAATGATGGCAATGGCTGTCCCGCAGTAAGTTGTTCCCAGCCGTCACTACTTTTCCCGGTGGGCCATCCCTGCCCTGCTCAAACATGTTGCGGACCAAATCAGGTGCGCACTGTGCAATGCAATTAGTGGCAAGGTACATATAACCACCAATATGTGGACCAGTAAGCACAGCAAGGGACATTACATTTCCCTATCTGCCCACTGGGCAAATGTTGTGGTGGTTGAGACAGAGGTGGAAGGCATTGTAGCCCATGACCTACCATCACTGAAGATTGCTGGACGTTTATCGGTTCAGGTTGCCTCTTGCTCCTACTCAGCTTCCTCCACTGCCTCCTCATCCAGTCACAATAAGACCTGCACCACCAACTTTAGCACAGCTATGGGGAATCAACAGCAGGCAGTTCTTAACCCCTTCATGACCCAGCCTATTTTGACCTTAAAGACCTTGCCGTTTTTTGCAATTCTGACCAGTGTCCCTTTATGAGGTAATAACTCAGGAACGCTTCAACGGATCCTAGCGGTTCTGAGATTGTTTTTTCGTGACATATTGGGCTTCATGTTAGTGGTAAATTTAGGTCAATAAATTCTGCATTTATTTGTGATAAAAACGGAAATTTGGCGAAAATTTTGAAAATTTCGCAATTTTCACATTTTGAATTTTTATTCTGTTAAACCAGAGAGTTATGTGACACAAAATAGTTAATAAATAACATTTCCCACATGTTTACTTTACATCAGCACAATTTTGGAAACAAATTTTTTTTTTGCTAGGAAGTTATAAGGGTTAAAATTTGACCAGCGATTTCTCATTTTTACAACGAAATTTACAAAACCATTTTTTTTAGGGACCACCTCACATTTGACGTCAGTTTGAGGGGTCTATATGGCTGAAAATACCCAAAAGTGACACCATTCTAAAAACTGCACCCCTCAAGGTACTCAAAACCACATTCAAGAAGTTTATTAACCCTTCACGTGCTTCACAGCAGCAGAAGCAACATGGAAGGAAAAAATGAACATTTAAATTTTTAGTCACAAAAATTATCTTTTAGCAACAGTTTTTTTATTTTCCCAATGGTAAAAGGAGAAACTGAACCACGAAAGTTGTTGTCCAATTTGTCCTGAGTATGCTGATACCTCATATGTGGGGGTAAACCACTGTTTGGGCGCACGGCAGGGCTTGGAAGGGAAGGAGCGCCATTTGACTTTTTGAATCAAAAATTGGCTCCACTCTTTAGCGGACACCATGTCACGTTTGGAGAGCCCCCGTGTGCCTAAAAATTGGATCTCCCCCACAAGTGACCCCATTTTGGAAACTAGACGGCCCAAGGAACTGATCTAGATGCATAGTGAGCACTTTGAACCCCCAGGTGCTTCACAAATTGATCCGTAAAAATGAAAAAGTACTTTTTTTTCACAAAAAAATTCTTTTAGCCTCAATTTTTTCATTTTCACATGGGCAACAGGATAAAATGGATCCTAAAATTTGTTGGGCAATTTCTCCTGAGTACACTGATACCTCATATGTGGGGGTAAACCACTGTTTGGGCACATGGTAAGGCTCGGAAGGGAAGGAGCGCCATTTGACTTTTTGAATTAAAAATTATCTCCATCGTTAGCGGACACCATGTCGCGTTTGGAGAGCTCCTGTGTGCCTAAACATTGGCGCTCCCCCACAAGTGACCCCATTTTGGAAACTAGACCCCTCAAGGAACTTATTTAGATGCCTAGTGAGCACTTTAAACCCTCAGGTGCTTCACAAATTGATCTGTAAAAATGAAAAAAGTACTTTTTTTTCACAAAAAAATTCTTTTCGCCTCAATTTTTTCATTTTTACATGGGCAATAGAATAAAATGGATCATAAAATTTGTTGGGCAATTTCTCCCGAGTACGCCGATACCTCATATGTGGGGGTTTACCACTGTTTGGGCACTCGGCAGGGCTCGGAAGGGAAGGCGCGCCATTTGACTTTTTGAATGGAAAATTAGCTCCAATTGTTAGCGGACACCATGTCGCGTTTGGAGAGCCCCTGTGTGCCTAAACATTGGAGCTCCCCCACAAGTGACCCCATTTTGGAAACTAGACCCCCCAAGGAACTTATGTAGATGCATATTGAGCACTTTAAACCCCCAGGTGCTTCACAGAAGTTTATAACGCAGAGCTATGAAAATAAAAAATAATTTTTCTTTCCTCAAAAATTATTTTTTAGCCTGGAATTTCCTATTTTGCCAAGGGTAATAGGAGAAATTGGACCCCAAATGTTGTTGTCCAGTTTGTCCTGAGTACGCTGATACCCCATATGTGGGGGTAAACCACTGTTTGGGCGCTCGGAAGGGAAGGCACGCCATTTGGCTTTTTAAATGGAAAATTAGCTCCAATCATTAGCGGACACCATGTCACGTTTGGAGAGCCCCTGTGTGCCTAAACATTGGAGATCCCCCAGAAATGACCCCATTTTGGAAACTAGTCCACCAAAGGAACTAATCTAGATGTGTGGTGAGGACTTTGAACCCCCAAGTGCTTCACAGAAGTTTATAACGCAGAGCCATGAAAATAAAAAAAAAAAATTATTTTCTCAAAAATGATCTTTTAGCCTGCAACTTTTATTTTCCCAAGGGTATCAGGAGAAATTTGACCCCAAAAGTTGTTGTCCAGTTTCTCCTGAGTACGCTGATACCCCATATGTGGGGGTAAACCACTGTTTGGGCACATGCCGGGGCTCGGAAGTGAAGTAGTGACGTTTTGAAATGCAGACTTTGATGGAATGCTCTGTGGGCGTTACATTGCGTTTGCAGAGCCCCTGATGTGGCTTAACAGTAGAAACCCCCCACAAGTGACCCCATTTTGGAAACTAGACCCCGAAAGGAACTTATCTAGATGTGTGGTGAGCACTTTGAACGCCCAAGTGCTTCACAGAAGTTTATAATGCAGAGCCGTGAAAATAATAAATACGTTTTCTTTCCTCAAAAATAATTAATTAGCCCAGAATTTTTTAATTTTCCCAAGGGTAACAGGAGAAATTTGACCCCAATATTTGTTGTCCAGTTTTTCCTGAGTACGGTGATACCCCATGTGTGGAGGTAAACCACTGTTTGGGCACACGTCGGGGCTCAGAAGGGAAGTAGTGACTTTTGAAATGCAGACTTTGATGGAATGGTCTGCGGGCGTCACATTGCGTTTGCAGAGCCCCTGGTGTGCCTAAACAGTAGAAACCCCACACAAGTGACCCCATTTTAGAAACTAGACCCCCCAAGGAACTTATCTAGATATGTTGTGAGCACTTTGAACCCCCAAGTGCTTCACAGACGTTTACAACGCAGAGCCGTGAAGATAAAAAATCATTTTTCTTTCCTCAAAAATGATGTTTTAGCAAGCATTTTTTTATTTTCACAAGGGTAACAGGAGAAATTGGACCCCAATAATTGTTGCGCAGTTTATCCTGAGTATGCTGGTACCCCATATGTGGGGGTAAACCACTGTTTGGGCACACGTCAGGGCTCGGAATTGAGGGAGCACCATTTGACTTTTTGAATACGAGATTGGCTGGAATCAATGGTGGCGCCATGTTGCGTTTGGAGACCCCTGATGTGCCTAAACAGTGGAAACCCCTCAATTCTACCTCCAACACTTAACCCAACACACCCCTAACTCTAATCCCAACTGTAGCCATAACCCTAATCACACCCCTAACCTCAACCCTAATTCCAACCTTAACCCTAAGGCTATGTGCCCACGTTGCGGATTCGTGTGAGATTTTTCAGGATCATTTTTGAGTGTTTTTTGTGCGCATTTCACCTCCGGATTCCTATTGAGGAACAGGTGTAAAATGCTGCGGAATCCGCACAAAGAATTGACATGCTGCGGAAAATACAACGCAGCGTTTCCGCACTGTATTTTCCGCCCCATGGGCACAGCGGATTTGGTTTCCATATGTTTACATGGTACTGTAAACCTGATGGAACTCTGCTGCGGATCCGCAGCCAAATCCGCACCGTGTGCACATAGCCTAATTCTAAAGGTATGTGCACACGCTGCGGAAAACGCTGCGGATCCGCAACAGTTTCCCATGAGTTTACAGTTCAATGTAAACATATGGGAAACAAAAATCGCTGTACACATGCTGCGGAAAAACTGCACGGAAACGCAGTGGTTTACATTCCGCAGCATGTCACTTCTTTGTGCAGATTCCGCAGCGGTTTTACAACTGCTCAAATAGAAAATTGCAGTTGTAAAACCGCAGTGAAATGCGCAGAAAAAACGCGGTAAATCCGCCATAAATCCGCAGCGGTTTAGCACTGTGGATTTATCAAATCCGCAGCGGAAAAATCCGCAGAGGACCAGAGTACGTGTGCACATACCGAAACCCTAACCCTAGCCCTAGCCCTAACTGAGATATAATCTATTTCAGTGATCAAAATGCACTTTGGAACGAATCTGCCGGCGGGCAGATTCGGCGGGTGCACTGCGCCATTTTGGAAGATGGCGGCGCCCGGGGAGAAGACGGACGGACCCCGGCAGGATCGGTAAGTATGATGGGGTGGTGGGGGAGCACGGGGGGGGGGGGATCGGAGCACGGGGGGGTGGGGAGGTGGATCGGAGTGCAGGGGGGGGTGATTGGAGCACGGGGGGGTGATTGGAGCACGGGGGGAGCGGACACGAGCACGGGGGGGAGCGGAGCACAGGACGGAGGGGAGCCGGAGCAGTGTACCGGACAGATCGGGGGGCTGGGGGGGCGATCGGTGGGGTGGGGGCACATTAGTGTTTCCAGCCATGGCCGATGATATTGCAGCATCGGCCATGGCTGGATTGTAATATTTCACCAGTTATAATAGGTGAAATATTACAAATCGCTCTGATTGGCAGTTTCACTTTCAACAGCCAATCAGAGCGATCGTAGCCACGGGGGGGGTGAAGCCACCCCCCCTGGGCTAAACTACCACTCCCCCTGTCCCTGCAGATCGGGTGAAATGGGAGTTAACCCTTTCACCCGATCTGCAGGGACGCGATCTTTCCATGACGCCACATAGGCGTCATGGGTCGGATTGGCACCGACTTTCATGACGCCTACGTGGCATCAAAGGTCGGGAAGGGGTTAAACCAATCTGTTTAGGGACAAATCCCACAATGCACAGGAGTTGTGGACTGAGATCAAACAGCAGACAGATGAGTGGTTGGAACCAAAGATCTCAAATTTGGACTGATCAGCCAAAGCACAGATTTCCACTGGTCTAATGTCCATTCATTGTGTTCTTTAGCCCAAACAAGTCTCTTCTGCTCGTGACGTGTCCTTAGCAGTGATTTCCTAGCAGCTATTTTACCAAGAAGGCCTGCTGTACAAAGTCTCCTCTTAGCAGTTGTTGTAGAGATGTGTTTGCTGCTAGAACTCTGTGTGGTATTGACCTGGTCTCTAATCTGAGCTGCTGTTAACCTGTGATTTCTGAGGCTGGTGACTCGGATAAACTTATCCTCAGAAGCAGAGGTGACTCTTGGTCTTCCTTTCCTGGGGCGGTCCTCATGTGTGCCAGTTTCTTTGTAGCGCTTGATGGTTTTTGCCACTGCACTTGGGGACACTTTCAAAGTTTTCCCAATTTTTCGGACTGACTGACCTTCATTTCTTAAAGTAATGATGGCCACTCGCTTTTCTTTACTTAGAATTTGTATTATGGCAAGAAAAAAGCAGCTAACAGTCCATTCAGTAGGACTATCAGCTGTGTATCCACCAGACTTCTGCTCAACACAATTGATGGTCCCAACCCCATTTATAAGGCAAGAAATCCCACTTATTAAACCTGACAGGGCACACCTGTGAAGTGAAAACCATTCCCGGTGACTACCTCTTGAAGCTCATCAAGAGAATGCCAAGAGTGTGCAAAGCAGTCATCAAAGCAAAAGGTGGCTACTTTGAAGAACCTAGAATATAAGACATATTTTCAGTTGTTTCACACTTTTTTATTAAGTATATAATTCCACATGTGTTAATTCATAGTTTTAATGCCTTCAGTGTGAATTTACAATTTTCATAGTCATAAAAATACAGAAAAATCTTTAAACGAGAAGCTGTGTCCAAACTTTTGGTCTGTACTGTACATTGGGTGGTAAAAATGACCTTAAAACATGATTCTCCTCATCAATGTGATTACAGTGATATCCAACATGCCCAGTTTTTTTTATTATTTTAGTGGTGGAAAAAAAATCAGAGGTTTTTAAAAAAAATGTGGGGGTTGTGTTGCCATTTTCCAAGACATTTTTATTTTCCAGCCCATGGAGCTGTGTGTTGGCTGATCTTTTGCGGGATGAGACAACGTTTTCATTAATATCATTTTGGGATAGTTGTGACTTTTTGATCGCTTGGCATTTTTTGTGAAATTGAGGCAACTGAAAAAATTTAATTTTGGCATTGTTGAATTATTTTTTAATTAGTGTGTTTACAGATCTGGTTAATTGTTTTCATAGTTTGATAGATTGGACTTTTCTGAACATGGCAATACAATGTATGTGTAGTTTTTTAATATCTTTATTTTCAGGCGGGGAAATGGGGGCGATTTGAACTTTTAGATTTTTTTAATTTTTTTTTATATATATATTTTTTTTATTTTCACTGTTATTGTTAGCCTCCTTACAGGACTTGAAGATGCGAGCATCACTGAATATAGCAGAAATCATGGTCTCATCGAAGCTCGACCACAGGCATGGTTTCAAAGGAGCTCCGTAATGACAGGCGACCCACGATCACCTCATGGGCCTATCGATGTGAAAAGGGAATGATGTGCACCCATTCCTGTATGTGTTAAATGCCACTGTCAGAGATTGACAGTGGCATTTAACAGTTTAACTATCGCGAGCAGAGCACAGCTCCATTCGCGAATGTTAGCAGCATGTAATGCTGGATGTAATGCACAGCCATCACCTGCTGTGTATGGGGCAGGCTCAAAGCATGAGCCCGCTCTATACACCTGATTCTGAATTGCGCCTTACATGTACGGCAGATATCGTAAAGGGGTTAAAGCACCACTGTAGCGCTCTTTTACTGTTGGAATGGTGCTACTAATCAAACATTTGCTTAAAAAAGCACTCCTCTTCTTCCTCCACCTCCCCTTCCTCCTCCTCCTTCTCCACCTCTTCCTCCTCCTCCCATCAAAGTTTTTATCTTCTTACTGTATTACAATCATTATATTATATGTGTACTGACAATTGCTCATTTTCCCTTTCTACCCAGATAATTCTTCTCTTTTCCATTAGATCTATGACATCAGGTTATTAATAACTGATGAACTGAATCCTTCTAAGCTCTATGTAGAAACAGGAGGTCAATTTTCCCTGCATGAGTCATCACTGCAAAGTCTTTGGCAGGAAGAGTAACGGAGAAGATGGGTCAGGAGTTGAAGAGGGGAATGATAAATGCAAGAAAAAGAGACTTCCTGTATCTACATGGAGAAGATAAAGGAGAAGAATTATCTGGGTAGAAAGGCAAAATGAGCAATCGTAAGTCCACAGTGTTATGTAATATGATGATTGCAATATATTAAGAGGATAAAAAGTTTGATGGGAGGAGGAGGAGGAGGAAGAGGAGGAGGGAGAGGGAGAGGAGAAGGAGCACTTCTTTAAAGAAAATAAATCAGCTATATTTTTTATGCAGTAAATTAAATCAGATACATTTTTTTCTCTAATTTGGTTTTATTTTCTGATTATGGGGCAGTTATCTTGCCTTTGCAGCTACCCGGCTGTGTTATCCGCAGCTCTGGCATGGACAAATGGACATTAGACGGCCGCCTGTAGATGACTCATTTTTTTCATCTATTGTCTTTTAAATATTAACTTTCTTTTTTTTTGTCATGTACCAGAAATATGAATAAAAGAAGGATTCCTTTTTAATCTCAGCCAATTCATCCTATTGAATACCAATGTAGATCTATTGGAACTTGCTGCAAAACACTCAAACGTTCATATGTCCTTTATCTCTGATAATAATGACTGCTCTATAAAGCAGGATGTGTCCGTGAGATGTGTGATCAGTCCGAAAACTGCAATATTTCAGGTATTTATATATATATATAGTGACAAGGAAAGTTAAAATAAAAAAAAAATGTTTTCCCATGAAAAGCTGATTTAACAGTAGGTCATTGTCAGGGGAAATAATCTCTTTTAATAGAAACATTGGATAGAGATTAGAGATCTCATATTTAAAGAAAAAAATCATCTTTTGTATCGTTCTTTAAATTGGATAAAGGGTAAATGAGGTCCTTTCCTGGCTGATCAACATCTTTAGATTTCATTCTAAAATTGCAATTATCTAATATAACTTCCACTGTCATCACGGGGAATACATTTTTATTTTTAATAAATAATAGCTGCAGAACCATTAATCATTCAGGAAAAAAAAAATCGCTTGGGATAAAAATGTGTTTTTACTTTATATAGCTTCATAATTCGTAGGCGCTCGCTCCCTTAGGCATTAGGAGCTAGAGACAAATGTTTGTCACCAGATGATAGATGTGGCATATTATAAAGAAGGGCGTGACATTGCAAATTCTGTAGGTTCTATTTTTATTTAAAGGTCATTTTATGAGATATTAGAAATACATTTTAAAAGTTGTTTTCTGACCAACAAAAGTTAATTTTCATTAATAGATCTTTGAATAATAATTAACATATTTGGATGTGTTTAAATAAAATGTTCCTGTGCTGAGATAATCTTATAAATGTGCCCCTGCTGTGTGGTGTGTAATGGTCGTGTCTGACCGTACAGGAACATGGTCTGATCACACCACATCTGGGCAAGGGAGGGCACAAAAGAGAGTATAGAGGCTGGACAGCACAAGATTGCCACCACTCACGCTGAAAGACTTCTGGTTCTGATGAGGTCCGGGAGTGTTCTGCACAACTGCTCGAAAAGGTTAGGACTTATAAAATGAGCTCCATTACCTTGTGGCACTTGCACAGAACTAACCCTCGCCAGAGCTGGAAGTTGTGGCTTAGCGTGAGAGGCCCAGGGATTTCAGCGGACTCAGAAGATGGTGAGGAACGTAGTGGGGCGGAGAAGTGAGCGGTAAGGTGAAATATAAGTATTTTTTTGATTTTTATACTTTTCAGACTTTTTTATGGCTTAGGCTACGTTCACATTTGCGTTGTTGGGCGTTGCGTCGCCGACGCAACGCACAACGCATGCAAAACGCATGCAAAAACGCATTGTTTTGTGACGCATGCGTGCATTTTTGGCTTGATTTTGGATGCAAAAAAATGCAACATGCAACGTCCTCTGCGCCCTGACGCTTGCGCCAAAAATGACGCATGCGTCACAAAACGCAAGACAACGCATGTCCATGCGCCCCCATGTTAAATATAGGGACGCATGACGCATGCGTCGCCGCAGTTGCGCCCGACGCAACGCAAATGTGAACGTAGCCTTAGAAAACCCATGGTCAGTGATCGCCATTTTGATGAATCCGTCTGGAAGTGAATTACAAAAAAAAATCTACATTTTGGCAATTTTTTGGTAAAATAAGAGTAGAATTCAATTCCACTTCAATTTATTTGCCCATCTCTGATCAGCAGCATTTTAAAGAGACATTTGATAATTATGCGAAAAATGGGGAAAGATTCCGGCACAACCATCCAGGGATAAAACGGATTCTTTAAAACATTAAAAGGCGAGGCCTCATACCTGATGCGTTTTAGGTGTGTACACACCCATAGTCACAGGCCAACTGAGGCATAAGTGTAACGATCCAACATATATCCATGGTCTGAATGTAAGGACAATAGGTTAGAGCAAAGTCAACCGCAATAAGTTGGAACCTGTGGCTGGAGAGGAGAGGGGAACACACATGATGGTAATAGAATAAATGCAATGCACGCAATGAAGTGCACATAAGATCCAAATTCTAATAGCAAGAAGTGAAAAGATTAAAAAAAAATTTAAGCAAAAGCATAAAACACATGAAAAAAACACAAAAATGTTTCTACCATATATCAAGGCAAATGTTAATAGCCAAATAAACATACATAGAATAACAGAAGTATTAAACAAAAACAACAAACAAACCCCAGACAAATGGAGGCAGGTGGAAGTTGGAACATGAAACATTTACATCGCAGGAAACATGGAAAAACTTCAGAAAAACAAATGAATAAAAAACACAAGTTACAAAAATTGGTAACAAAATCATTCCCAGATCAAAAGATATAAACAAAGTTACAAACCACAAATGCATTAGTGACTGTGCAAACAATGTGCACTGCCTGCACTTTTTTTAATGAAAAAAAAAAAACCCACAAGAATATACCGTATATGGAAAATTTGATAAAAATGAATAAATAAAGAAAAGGTCATTCCTATAATTTAATCCTGTAGGATGCTTAGTGTTCAGTGTGAATATCCAGTAAGCCTCCCTGAGAGCTAGCTGTTTTTTCCAATTGCCCCCTCAGACGGATTGATTAACCTTTTCAAGCCCAAAAAAAAGAAAAGGCAATAAATGTCTTTATCGTGAACTGTGACGAAATGCTTGCCCGCCCTAGAGTAACCAGCATTGCCAGTATCTATGTTGGTAATATGTTCAGCTATCCTTTTCTTTCATTTACGGGTGATATATCCTATATATTGCAGTTGCAATTCCATTTTATCCCTGGATGGTTGTGCCGGAATCTTTCCCCATTTTTCGTCTACCTTCCTGTGATCACCAGTGGAATCAGCACCCTCAGGAGGAACTCCAGGCCAAGTTTGAGGTCTAGCCACAGATTTTCAATGATGTTCAGATCAGGGGACTGTGAGGGCCATTGTAAAACCTTCATCTTTTGAGGTCGTCTATTGTGGATTTTGATGTGTATTTAGGATCATTATCCATTTGTAGAAGCCATCCACTTTTCATCTTTAACTTTTTTACAGATGTTTTATGTTTGCAACAAGAAATTTTATTGAATCCATTCTTCCCTCTAGCAGTGAATTGTTCCCCATGCCACTGGCTGAAACATAACCCCAAAGCATGATTGATCCACGGCCATGCTTAATGGTTGGTGAGATTTTCTTTTCCTGAATTCTGTGCCCTTTTTATCCACAAATACCTTTGGTATTTGTGGCCTAAGATTTTTATTTTAGCCTGATTGGTCCAGAGGACTTGTTTCCAAAATGCAACAGACTTGTTTTATCATTCTTTTGCATATTTCTGATGCTGAATTTTTTGGTGAGGATGCAGGAGAGGTTTTCTTCTGATGACGCTTCCATGTAGGCCATATTTGTGTAGATGTGTCTGAACAGTAACACAATGTACCACAACTTTAGAGATAGCTAAATCTTTCTTACGTTCTTTTGCAGTCAAGCAGAGGTTCTGATTTGCCTCTCTAGCAATACTTCGAGCAGCTCTCATTGAAATATTACTTGGTTTTCCAGACCTTATCTTGACCTCCACTGGTCCTGTTAGCTGCAATTTAGCTGAAACCTTGGTCAGAGTTATCTGAGCACACAAATCTCCAAGGCTGCCCAAACTTTTGCATCTCCCCACTTTCCATTCTGTAGTTTTTAAAATGCAAAAAAATGATTTTGTACTTTGCCTAAAATACAAAATGTCATCTTTAACTTTAGCCCTTTTAGAGATCATTTCCCTTTCAGCCTAACTGTTCTCAATAACAGTAATTTTGAACAGGGGTGCCCAAACTTTTATATGCCACTGTACATCTTTACAAGCAATTTCAGTAACCATCCCAGATCTAGTCAAAAATAGAGCAAGCTAGACTGGGAGCTGCATACTTTATACTGTCTGTGCCTCTGTTACTTCAAAATACTGTAAATGATCCTAGGGGGGACTAAACGGGAGGGCTAAGCTTAGCTTCTGTTCATGTCATCACTCCTTCCCCCCTTGTATATCAGAGAGCATACATGGTCTCTAAATGTCACATATGGGGGGTCTTTTTTCAAGCGAGAGTGACAAGATAAACACTTGTTCAGCTACTTACCCCTCTTCACCTACTGTAATTAAGCCATCTGCAAACTCCATAACCAATTTTTTACAATTCTCCAGATTGTAGAGTTAAATTGGTTGCACTAATTCCTCGCTCCACAGGAGGGGGGCTTCTTTAACCCCTTAGTGACCGAGCCAAATTTTTGAAATCTGACCAGGGTCACTTTATGTGGTAATAACTCTGCAACGCTTCCACAAATCCCAGTGATTTTGAGATTGTTTTTTCGTGACACATTATACTTTATGATAATGGTAAATTTTGTTCAACATTTTTTGTGTTTATTTATAAAAAATATCAAAAATTTGAGAAAAATGTTAAAAAATTAGCAATTTTCTAAATTTGAATGATTATCCCTTTAATCCAGATAGTCATACAACAGCAAACCATTAATAAATAACATTTCCCACATGTCTGCTTTACATCAGCACCATTTGTAAAATGTTATTTTATTTTGTTAGCATTTTAGGAGGTTTAAAAATGTAGCAGCAATTTTTCATTTTTTCAAAGAAATTTACAAAATTTATTTTTTTAGGGACTTATCCATGTTTGAAGTGACTTTAGGGGTCCCATATATTGGGAAACCCACAAACGTGATACCATTTTAAAAACAGCACCCCTAAACATATTGAAAACTGCTGTCAGGTAGTTTATTAACCCTTCAGGTGCTTTACAGGAATTAATGCAAAGTGGTATGACAGAAATGAAAATGTGTATTTTTACCACCTAAATGTTGCTAACTTCTAAACAGATTACTACAGCCGTCAGACTCTAAGGCCGCTATTTGGTCATGAATTGCCATGGCAAACATCAGGACCACACAATCATGATCTGAGGGCACCAATTGTGACAAAGAAGAAGCCCCCACACTCTGTTAACCATTTATAATGATGTAGTCACTATTGACAGCAGCATCTAAGGGGTTAAACAGATTTAGATGGTGCAAATACTGATCGTGGCTGGTACAGCAAGTTGTCAGCTATAGTGTACAACCGACAGATGCTGGATTGTCATCTGTATGGGGAGGCTATTCTCTTATATCTCAGGTCAGTTAAAAGACGTATTGGCGGTCATTAAGGGGTTAAATTGATAATAACGGCAGAGTTCTGCGATTAACGCACCGCTCCATAGTAGGGCTGTGCTATTAACATAGAACGCCGTTTTTACCACTAGAAAGGTGTCGTGCACCAATGTAATGATTCTTACATCTGTATCCTGACCGCTTCTCTAATTACATGATAAGAATTGTCAATAGAAAGAAACGTCTGATACATTGCTGACAGAGAAAAAAAATTCTGTCAGTCAGAAAAGACAGTTTCACCCACTGACTGTCACCAAAAATAGTCAAATTCAACTAGTTTGATTAAAAAATAAAGTCAGTTTTTGGCCTCTTTCAGACAGGCATCGTTATGTTTTTGTGTCCATATTTCGAATGCAACACCTGAACATTTGACAGGTCATGAGAACTGGAGTTATGGTGGCGTAAGAGTAAAGAGTAAGGGCAGACATGCTAATTAAATGTTAACTACATTAATGTTTAACTACACAGGAGTAAAGTGTCATGCTAGGATATGGGTATGTCCGGCAGATGATGCAGGATACAAGTACAACGGGATTGGAAAAAAGGAGAGGAATGCCTTAACGGTCAGGAGCGGGGGATGGGACACCTCCTGACACCAACCTGTGCCTATCCCTAAGTTTCCCTAACACCCTACGGGGGTTCTTCCCCCCAATACTGTCACCATCACGTGCCTAGTCCCTGAATGTCACCTTTACTAACCCGGGCTAGTGCACTGGCCGGCAAGCACACTAGTCTCGCCACTGCAGATGTTATAACAGGGGGAGAGACAAATAAGGGACAGACAAAAAAGATACTACTCAGTTCAGAATCTGCTGCTAAGCTCCACAACAGCAGAGTAAACAGCACCAGGATAACAGAACACCAACAGCGGCAGCACCACCATCACAGGCGAGTTCCACACACCTAGCTGGTCTGTGTAGAACAGAAACTCTATAACTTACAATCAGTTGATGGGTCATGTGACTATTTAAAGAGAGGTGGGAGTGGTTACCAACCAACATCAGCTGACCAGCCTGAAAGAAACTGACAGCAAGAGACTGACATTAACTCTTGCTGGACCAAAGGAAAAAAAACTACATTTAAATTTCAGCAGACCCAGAGCTGAATTGAATATTTTAAGAATTTGTGACATCAAAAGTGTTTTATCAGCAGTAGATTATCAGTGTGGGACTAGGTGTCACATGCAGGCTAGTCCATCTAATCTGTGCAATTCAGCCCCCACCTCTGATTGGCAGCTTACAGACAGCTTACACAGAAAACAGCCAATAAGTGATGTGGGCGGGGTTATACACAGCTCATCATTCTAACCACTGCTACATTTACAACAAAGAAAACAGGTATTCTATCAAAACTACAGTAAGCAGCCCAGTAAGTGATACATCCCTAAAATTAGGGTATCCGCCCCTATGTCATGCTGCTTTTAGAATCAATGGCACAAAACCTGCTGACAGATTTCCTTTAAAAAATTAATCAGCACAAAATATTGGCCTGAAAAACATGTACATTCACTTGATGTGATACCAAGACCACTCATACCAAAAGCAGACTCCAAATGATTCCTGTAATCAAAGATAAAAAAGACAGCTAGTACTTAACCTTCCTCGCTCCATCTCCGGTTTCCCACCCTTGTTCCTGTCTGTTATCTTGGCTGCAGCAGTGACATCATGTTGGCAGCTCACATCACCACTGCAGCCAATCACTGAGCTCAGTGCTACTGGTGGTGTAGACGACACGAGCGGCAGAACTCAGTGACTGGCTGTAGCAGTTACATCATGTTGGCAGTTCACATCACCACTGCAGCCAATCACTGAGCTCAGTGCTACTGATAGTGTAGAAGGCACGAACGGCAGAACTCAGTGACTGGCTGCAGTTGTGACATCACATTGGCAGCTCACATCACCACTGCAGCCAATCACCAAGCTCAGTGCTACTGGTGGTGTAGAAGGCACAAGCGGCAGAACTCAGTTTCTGGCTGCAGTAGTTACATCATATTGGCACCTCACGTCACCACTGCAGCCAATCACTGAGCTCAGTGCTACAGGAGGTGTAGACAACATAAGCAGCAGAACTCAGTGACTAGCTGCAGTAGTGACATCATATTGGCAGCTCACGTCACCACTGCAGCCAATCACTGAGCTCAGTGCTACTGGTGGTGTAGACGACACGAGCGGCAGAACTCAGTTTCTGGCTGCAGTAGTGACATCATATTGGCAGCTCACGTCACCACTGCAGCCAATCACTGAGCTCAGTGCTACTGATAGTGTAGAAGGCACGAACGGCAGAACTCAGTGACTGGCTGCAGTTGTGACATCACATTGGCAGCTCACATCACCACTGCAGCCAATCACCAAGCTCAGTGCTACTGGTGGTGTAGAAGGCACAAGCGGCAGAACTCAGTTTCTGGCTGCAGTAGTTACATCATATTGGCACCTCACGTCACCACTGCAGCCAATCACTGAGCTCAGTGCTACAGGAGGTGTAGACAACATAAGCAGCAGAACTCAGTGACTAGCTGCAGTAGTGACATCATATTGGCAGCTCACGTCACCACTGCAGCCAATCACTGAGCTCAGTGCTACTGGTGGTGTAGACGACACGAGCGGCAGAACTCAGTTTCTGGCTGCAGTAGTGACATCATATTGGCAGCTCACGTCACCACTGCAGCCAATCACTGAGCTCAGTGCTACTGGTGGTGTAGACGACACGAGCGGCAGAACTCAGTTTCTGGCTGCAGTAGTTACATCATATTGGCACCTCACGTCACCACTGCAGCCAATCACTGAGCTCAGTGCTACTGGTGGTGTAGACGACACGAGCGGCAGAACTCAGTTTCTGGCTGCAGTAGTGACATCATATTGGCAGCTCACGTCACCACTGCAGCCAATCACTGAGCTCAGTGCTACTGGTGGTGTAGACGACACGAGCGGCAGAACTCAGTTTCTGGCTGCAGTAGTGACATCATATTGGCAGCTCACGTCACCACTGCAGCCAATCACTGAGCTCAGTGCTACTGGTGGTGTAGACGACACGAGCGGCAGAACTCAGTTTCTGGCTGCAGTAGTTACATCATATTGGCACCTCACGTCACCACTGCAGCCAATCACTGAGCTCAGTGCTACTGGTGGTGTAGACGACACGAGCGGCAGAACTCAGTTTCTGGCTGCAGTAGTGACATCATATTGGCAGCTCACGTCACCACTGCAGCCAATCACTGAGCTCAGTGCTACTGGTGGTGTAGACGACACGAGCGGCAGAACTCAGTGACTGGCTGCAGTAGTGATGTGTGCTGTCGACATGACGTCACCACTGCGGCTAAAAAGACAGAAACCCGAGTAACAATGGGAAGCTGGCACTGGACCGGGGGATGGTACTGATATCTGCCTTTATTATTTTGCATTACAGTAGAACCCCTGTAATAAAATTCCCGCATCTTTAAAGTTGTCACAAAACTCATATATGACCTCAAATTGAGAATAAACCTTTCCTGAAATTCTCAGCATTGTCTACTGAAGAGGCCCAATTGTCTCTTTATGGGACTACTTTAATGTCATTCTGGGTTCAGGAGAAAATGATGGATCCATTAATAACATTTTTTTTTAAATTTGGGCATGGATCACTAGTGAGGCCAAGACATCCCCAATATTCAGCCTGGTAAGAATCCATTAGAGAAAGCATTGGCTCAGAAAGAAACCAAGTTGCTCCTGTAGTAAAGTTTTCATATAATTCCTTAGACAATGAGAAGAATGTATTAAATCACATTCGAGCCCCAGATTTTGGGCTAAACCTATGCGCTTGTAGACAAAGGAAGCAGATCACTCAGAGAAGGGCGACCTGTCGCTGAGGGGTCTTCAGATGGCGGCGGGCGTTACAAGATGGAAAGAGGACCAAGCCCCCTGCACTTGCATAAGGGATAACTTTGGAACAAAAGCATGGATTACTAAAAAGAAGGTGTAGAATCAATCTGAAATATCAGATGTGTTTTGTCTATGACGATCAGTTCCCTTTAGGAACTTGGCAATACCAACTCTATGTGTATTGGGCTTTTATTCATTTTCCTCTTTTTATGATTTTATTTATTTAAAAAACTCCTTTTTTACTTGTCATTTGAGTTCCACTTGGGGACTTGAATTCTTTCTTCTTGTGGTTAGTGATGGGCAAGTTTTGAGCCTCTCCTGACCCTAAGGCTGCAACATCAAAAACCCACCAAATACTTACTGAGGGAATGTAGCCTAAAACATAATAAAAGTAGATTAAAAAAATGATCCTCTCCTTGTTCTGACCCTCACCGGTCTTGCGGCACAGGCCTACTCTGGTCTTCAGCCGGACTGGGTCTCCTGGCATCTTTGGTGACTGGGTCTCACAGTTTCATGGCGTTGTGTGAGGTTTAGTCACTAATGAATCCGATTTTTGGGGGTCTAAAATTCTAAGGGAATTTGATTTATCTCAGAACGATCTGCTCATTTCTCTAATTCCTTAGATGACTGCGGCATTAAGCTACCGGGATCAGAGCTATCTCTAATCCTGGTAATTGTGGCAGGAGTAAAACCCTGATCCTGAGCTGATCTCTTGGGTGCGCTGACACCAGAATAATAATGTATGTAATGGAGTATTTACAGGCTGCCATTGATTATGTACATGTCCCTCATGGTCCAATAAGGAGTTAAAATGGTTAAAGGGAATGTGTAGTAGGATGAACCCTACTAAGCCGTCTATATGGGCATATAGGTCTATGGAAAATTAATAAAATTATACCTTGATATCTGTGATCCAATGTGTTATTCCAGAGAAATCTGTGATTTTCTTAATATGTAAATCAGCTGTTAAGATCTATGGGCCGGACACAGATCTCCCTGAGAATCTGCCTCAAGAGCTTATTAAAATAGGAAAGGGCTTGTTACCAGTGTGAGGCATGTAGATCCGGAGGGCAGACAGTCAGTCATTACATGTCTCACACTGGTAACGCCCCTTTCATTCATAATAATCTCTAGAGGCAGATTCTCGGGGAGATCTATGTTCGGCCCAGAGATCTTAACAGCTCATTTACATATTAATAAAAACATAGATTTCTATGGGATAAGACATCGGGATTGCAGATATCAAGGTATCCAAGGTGTAACGCTTCTCCTTGTGGAGAATGACATGTCAAGGTGAGGAGACTTTTAAGCCTTGCAATGCTCCACTGGGAAATTAAATATGCAAATTGTCTCTTCTGAGAGGAAGAGGACTAGAATTCTAGTGACACCTACTGGAAGTAGCAAAACTAAAAGTCAACATCGACTTTTTATCGAGCCTTGCCATATGACTTTGGATAAAAACACAATTTTGCCTTTTATCCTGAATCATGTGACAAGGCTTTTTAAAGGGTTGATGTTGACTCTCAGGATCACTACTTCCATTAGGTGTCACTACAGTTCTAGTTCTCTTCCTCTCAGAAGAGACAATTTGCAGATATCAAGGTATCATTTTATTCCACTTCCTACCACCTATTTTAGGAGGGTTCATCCTACACACAGATGTCTTGTAAGGAAATGATGAATTGATTATTAGCATGCAGAAAAGTGTGTCTAAGGCCTGTCCCACATGTCCAGATAATTCCGGTACCGGAAAAATCGGTACTGGAGTTATCCGTGTCTGTGAGTCCGTGTGCTCACGTGGCACATCAGTGTAGCACACGTGCGGCAGCCGTGTGCCGTCCGTGTGCCGACTGGGTACCACACGCACCGTGCAGGAGACAGCGCTAGAGTTAAGCGCTGTCCCCTGCTTTGGGTGCTGAATCCAGAATTCATTCCTTCTTCCCAGCAGCGTTCGCTGGAGAGAAGGAATGAAAAATCATTTAAAAAAAAAAAATTTTTTGTTGTTAAAATAAAGTTCCCGGTAATCTCCCCCCTCCCACCCCCTGTGCGCCCGCCCACTGGAATTAAAATACTTACCCAGCTCCCTCGATGCTTCCATCCTCTCAGCGTCGCAGCTCTTCCTGTATGAGCAGTCACGTGGTGCCGCTTATTACAGTGATGAATATGCGGCTCCACCCCTATGGGCAGACGCAGAGAGGAAGCATCGAGGGAGCTGGGTAAGTATTTTAATGCCAGCGGGCGGGCGCACAGGGGGTGGGAGGAGGGAGATTACCGGGAACTTTATTTTAACAAAAAAAAAAAAAGATTTTTCATTCCTTCTCTCCAGCGAACGCTGCTGGAGAGAAGAAATGAATGGGGCTTCAGCACCACAAGCTGGGGGGATAGCGCTTACTGTAGCGCTGTCTCCTGCATGGCACACGGACTGCACACGGACAGCATCTGTGTGTGGTACGTGTTTTACACGGACCCATTGACTTTAATGGGTCCGTGTGATCCGTGCGTTCCCACAAACACTGACATGTCTCCGTGTTTTTCAAACGGACTCACGGTCCATGAAAACACGCTGACATGTGCAGAGACACATTGATTTTAATGTGTCTACGTGAGTCAGTGTCTCCGGTACGTGAGGAAACTGTCACTTCACGTACCGGAGCCACTGACGTGTGAAACCGGCCTAAAGAGAGTTGAGAAGAGCTGTAGATGTGGCCATCGGCATGTACTGCCTGCCTTTATAGTATGTTCCCCTGGGGGAGAATGCGTGAAGACGTTTATGCTATGGATTGGGAACAATATATACTGCAAGACAATAGCATGCCAATTATCAGTATGCGGGGTGTTTGTAGCCATCATGCACTCTTTTTTGAGCCCTTTTTCTTATGAAACTATAAAACTCCATTAATTGTGAAGGATATACAATATAATAAATAACATCCTGAGAAAGCTCTTTCAATTTTTTTTTGCAATTTGATGGGGCTTAATTTTACAAACTAAAGTGAAAACTTCACTGTTGTTAGAATTTAGAAACGTATTTTTTATTTTTGTGGCTCCTTTTAGAAAATCAAATGTGGCCAATGATTAGCTAACGCAAAAAATAGGCGCAGTGCATGTGTGACATACAAAAGGCTTGGATTTTATAATTATATAGGAAATTGTTCCTAAGCCTAAAACTCAGTCAAAGAGTACCAGTGGGCTGTATTCCTTTTAAACCGTAACCTGTCCTTAGTACACACTCCCCTAGATCATTGCTTAGACTTATGGTACCGTCACATTTAGCGATGCTGCAGCGATCTAGACAACGATGCCGATCGCTGCAGTGTCGCTGTGTGGTCGCTGGAGAGCTGTCACACAGACCGCTCTCCAGCGACCAACGATGCCGAAGTCCCCTGGTAACCAGGGTAAACATCGGGTTACTAAGCACAGGGCCACACTTAGTAACCCGATGATTACCCTGGTTACCAGCGTAAACGTAAAAAAGAACAAACACTACATACTTACATTCCGGTGTCTGTCCCCCGGCGCTCTGCTTCTCTGCACTGTGTAAGCGCCGGCCGTAAAGCAGAGCGGTGACATCACCGCTGTGCTCTGCTTTATGGCCAGCCGGCGCTGACAGTGCAGGGAAGCAGAACGCCGGGGGACAGACAACGGAATGTAAGTATGTAGTGTTTTTTTTTTTTACGTTTACGCTGGTAACCAGGGTAAACATCGGCTTACTAAGCGCGGCCCTGCGCTTAGTAACCCGATGTTTACCCTGGTTACCAGTGAAGACATCACTGAATCTGTGTCACACACGCCGATTCAGCGATGTCTGTGGGAGATCCAGCGACGAAAGAAAGTTCTGGCCTTTCTGCTCCGACCAACGATGTCACAGCAGGATCCAGATCACTGCTGCGTGTCAAACACAACGATATCGCTATCCAGGGTGCTGCAACGTCACGGATTGATAGCAATATCGTTGTTAAGTTGTTCAGTGTGAAGGTACCTTTAGGCTCGGGTCACACCAGAGTATTTTCTCTCAACTGAGCGAATTCTTCCGATTATGCTAATCACACTCTTATCTGACTGTCGGATGAGGAGAAGATGGAAAAAAAAATTCTCCATCTTCTCCATTCTGTCTCTGGGGAAATTGGACTGCACTCAGATATCATCCGAGCGCAGTCTGATTTCTTCCACGCACTCGTTGACTTGCATGGTCAAGTGCCATCTGATAATCAAATCCAATGTGGAATGCTTCAATTATTTTCCTCGAACCGAGGAAAAACTCGGACATGTGCACGGCCCCATAGAATAACATTTGGTCTGATCTTTTGTGGAATCTCAATTTGACCAAAAATACAGTGGTGTGCTCAAACCCTAAGACCATTATTGTTACATAGGACTGTCAATGGTCGCTTGGCAGCTTTAAAATGGCTACAAAGACAGGCTTAGTGCAAGCCACGCCCATTACCAGATCCCTGGGTTTCCTTTAACTCCTGTATAGGGATCTGGACTCACAAGGGTCCCCTGAGTCTGGGCCACGGAGTCTGCTGCAGACCCATGAATCAGGAAGGCAGTAAGGTACAAAATAGAAGGCAAAATAGCAGGGAAGAATTCATACAAGCAAAGTAGGAGCTGAAATCAAAGGACTTAACCAAGGTAAATAAACTATATGTGGCAACTCCCAATTACTTGGATCACCAGTGATCTAAGGGTACCGTCACACTGAAACGACGCTGCAGCGATACGACAACGATGTCGTATCGCTGCAGCGTCGCTGTTTGGTCGCTGGAGAGCTGTCACACAGACAGCTCTCCAGCGACCAACGATCCCGAGGTCCTCGGTAACCAGGGTAAACATCGGGTTACTAAGCGCAGGGCCGCGCTTGGTAACCCGATGTTTACCCTAGTTACCAGCGTAAACGTAAAAAAACAAACATTACATACTTACATTCCGTGTCTGTCCTCCGGTGCTGTGCTTTCCTGCACTGTCAGCGCCGGTCAGCCGGAAAGCAGAGCGGTGACGTCACCGCTGTGCTTTCTGGCTGGCCGGCGCTGACACAGGATGCAGGAGGAGTGCAGAGAAGCAGAGCGCCGGGGACAGACAGCTGAAGGTAAGTATGTAGTGTTTGTTTTTTTAACGTTTACGCTGGTAACCAGGGTGAACATCGGGTTACTAAGTGCGGCCCTGCGCTTAGTAACCCGATGTTTACCCTGGTTACCAGTGAAGACATCGCTGAATCGGCGTCACACACGCCGATTCAGCGATGTCAGCGGGAGATCCAGCGACTAAATAAAGTTTCAGACGATCTCCTACGACGTACGATTCTCAGCGGGGTCCCTGATCGCAGTAGCGTGTCAGACACAGCGAGATCGTAACGATATCGCTGGAACGTCACGGATCGTGCCGTCCTAGCGATCAAAGTGCCACTGTGTGACGGTACCCTAAAGATCAGGGATCTAGGACCCTGAGAATGGCCTATGCTGCCCAATCCTCGGTGGAGCAGAGGTGCACATGTTCGGCCTCAGCTCTATTCATTGTTAATGAGTACAGCACCCAGCCATAGACGATAGTCAAATAACCATTGATTGCAATGGAGGCCGACCATGTGCTCTTTTGCTCAATCCAGAATAGGGTTGGAGAGTCCCATTCTCAAGTTTCCAGAGACCTAATTTTTGGAGTCAAAATGGATAGACCTCATCGATCAGCAAATTATGCCATATTTTACAGATAGGGGATAATTAGAATTTTGGATAACTAACCCTTTAAGATAAAATGATTTCCTCGTAGATGATCCGGTGCTTGGTTAACTTATGTCTCATTATCAAACGCAAGCAGAAAAAAGGGGTCTTGGCTTTTGACATATTTGGCAACATTAACAAATTTAAAGTGTATAAGTCATTAGGACAGGCAGACAACGATCAATAATCTGTCTCTAATGCTCAACAAAATAATGGATTCTCTATTTTTAAATTAATTTTATATTCTTCTTATCAATATTTCTTTAAAAAAATCAACAGAATCCAACTAAAGTAGCGGAACATTTCACGATTTAAAACTACTCACAAAATACGACCTGATTTTGCAGCTACAAATAAGACCCAATGTGTTCTGTATGGATGGTGTGTTTTGCATATTGTTTTGCATATTGTCCGCGACTGCCCATTTTGTACCATTAATTAGTCTAAGATTGTCCTATATATTTATAAAAAAAAATAATTAATGTAAACTGCAGTAATAAACATTCACTGGAGGGTTGTGATAAAGATATTACTATTTATGAGGAAGAATGTAATTAGTAATTTAATAATCTACTAATTCTTGTCTGTTGCTTTTTCACAGCAATAACTGCTCCTGATTATGCCATTCTACATTATCCTAGAACAGGGGAGTCAGGGTAGGATTTAGGTCAATTTCATTAATAGTTAATTATTATGGAGCCAGTAATAGCTACACTTACAACAATGTGATGGAAGTGATTCTTCTAAAATTTTCTAAAACAAAAAGGATTGTGATTTTTTTTCTACGAGAAGGCATTACTGAGAGAAAATAAGATTTTATAAAGAAGTCCAGTGGGGGCCAGATTCCAGGCACCCCCAGTGATCGGCTGATTGAAGATACTACGACTGAGCCTGGTACTTATGTTTAGTTCTGCTCAGTCTCATTTAAGTAAATCGGGCATAGCAATAACAACGCTATCCACTTTTTATGTGACGATGCTGCCTGATTGGAGCATGGTCCATCAACAATTTAATGGGTTGTTCTCATCTTCGAGTGTACACTGCCAAGTTCCTGACTGTTGGGGCACCATTGCTCCTCTTTGGCCAGCCAACTTACTGACTGCTGGGGCGCCAGTGCTCCTCTTTGACCAGCCAACTTCCAAACTGCTGGGGAGCCAGTGCTCCTCTTTGGCCAGCCAACTTCCTAAGTACTGGGGTGCCAGTGCTCCTCTTTGGCCAGCCAACTTCCTGACTGCTGGGGTGTCAGTGCTCCTCTTTGGCCTGCCAACTTCCTTACTGCTGGAATGCCAGTCCTCCTCTTCGGATACCCAAATTCCTGACTGGTGGGGTGCCAGTGCTCCTCTTTGGCTAGCCAACTTCCTGACTGCTGGGGTGTCAGTGTTCCTCTTTGGCCAGCCAACTTCCTGACTGCTGAGGTGCCAGTGCTCCTCTTTGGTTAGCCAACTTCCTGACTGGTGGGGTGCCAGTGCTCCTCTTTGGCCAGCCAACTTCCAGACTGCTGGGGCACCAGTGCTCCTCTTTGACCAGCCAATTTACTAACTGCTGGGGTGCCAGTGCTCCTCTTTGGCCAGCCAACTTCCTGACTGCTGGGGTGCCAGTGCTCCTCTTTGCTTGACAGTTCAAGCCAGCAGCATCATGGCACCGCTGTCCTTTACTACTGTCATGCTGCTGCAATGCAGGTAGGTGCAGGCTTCATTAGATGGCAGTAGACAAGAAGCAGGTCTGCGCCTAAACAGAGCTAACCTGCAGTGCAACAGTGAGGCTACCACAGGTGGCAGCAGAATAGTCAAAACAAGCCGGGTCAAATCCTAGACTGTAGCGCATTACCAAAGGAATAAGCAAACTCATGGTCAGAGACAAGCCAGGGGGTCAGTAACGTTCAGGAGAGGATGAGCCAAAAGACAAAGGACAGAAACAGGCATTATCACCACTGTCCCCATTAAAAGGGAAGGTAATATAGAAAAACATTGGAAATCATATATCACCACAGATGGCGGTGCGAGGCCTTATACTGCACACAACTGTGGAAGAGCCACAGTTAGTACTTCTGTCTCTCTTTCTACTTGGACCAACTTTATATTAACTTCCTCTACTCTTAAGTGAGGTTTGACAAAGACCCTGGCAGGGTCGAAACGTTACCTTGTTTTCACTTATTGTCCTTTTCTGTGGTGATAATTTCCTGTACATGAAATAAACAGAGACAGATCCTTTTTTGCAGCTTTACAATATTCATTGAGTGCGGCTGTTTCCTCTAATGGCTACTGTATTGGACTTTGTCCACGTTCAGCCTGCACCTCCATTACAGCAGAGTGCGCATCATTTAACCTCTTGTTCCATTTATTGATCACCCTCACTGTCAAAAAGTTTATTCTAATATCTAATCTGTATCTTCTCCTTTTCTGTTTCATTCCATTGTTTCTCGTGTTTCCATGTACAAATGAGAATAAAGATGATCCCTTTACACTGTGACATCCCTTCAGATATTTGTAGGAAGCTATTACATCTCCTCTTAGACTTCTTTTTTGCAAGCTAAACATTCCCAGATCCTTCAACAGTTCCTCGTAGGACATACTTTTCCATCCGCTCACCATCCTGGTCGCTCTTCTCTGAACTTGCTCCAGTTTTTCAATGTCTTTTTTAAAATGTGGTGCCCAGAACTGGACCCCGCTTTCCAGATGAGGCCTGAACAAGGAGGAGTTGTAACGGGGTCTACCAAGCTGGGGTACCTCTTTCAGTACCACCCCGTGTTTCAGGAGGTCCACTTTGCTTTTGCTGGATTCTGAATGAAGGACGCTGGCTGGAATTCCTTGGTTACGTGAGAGCATATAAAAGCTGACTGCTACTCCACGAATTTCCAGTCTAAAAGAAAACCCTTTATTGACAGCACACAAAATATATAACACAGATACACAGGGCAGGCCAATAGGAAAACAGCCGGCCAGACATACATTACAATAGCCGCAGGGGGCCGGAGCCTGCCAATATTTACTGTGGGAATTACAAAGGTGGGGGAGGTCAGAAGGAGAATATCTTGTCCAGGGGCGCAGCCTGTGGACTGATGCATTTCAGATGGAAACTATTATACATACATATACTGCATAACATATTCTTGGTGCTGGGGGGTACTGTAACAGGAGTAGAGAGGGATAATTAGTTCACGTGATCTAGACTCTATGCTTCTCTTAATACATCCTAGAACTGTGTTTACCTTTTTTGCTGCTGCATCACACTGTTGACTCATGTGATGGGTCAACTCTGAGTTTACTCTGAGCATCAGCATGTTACGTGCCTACTGGATATGGGGAGAAGGCCTCTGCAGTTTTGCTCTGCTCAGATGCCCTCCATGCTATCTACATTAAATTTTCCTTAATAAGACGGGGTAGATTGAGTTGACTTGGGGAGGTACTGCTGTTGATACTCCACCTTTAACACTTTTGCATGTACCAAATGAGAACCAAGAGCCAAAACTGCTGTCCTTTTCTTCCTGCTCTCACTCTGTAACCTTCTCTACTTGTGTGTTTTAGTCATTTCCAGTAGCCAGTTATGTTTTTTTCTCTGCTCAGACTTCCTTGCTATGTACAGGCTACACACAGAGCTCATCAGCTATTCTGCACGGTCCTCTGTGAAACTTTTTTCCGGGAACTAGCTCTCTAACTGTAGTGCCCTGTTACTCTGTTTAAAAACAAAGACTACATAAAAAAAATCAAAACAAAACTCAAAATAACAGCATATGGTACATGTTTCAACCCACGCATTGATTTTTATCCTTGTGATAGCTGTTAGGCTGTTGTTAGCAGTTAAGTTGTGAAATAAACCACAAATGCTCCAACATGAGTGAACGGACCTAAATATAAATCATTCAACCTTCTCTTTTCTCGAGATATAAAACAAACACAACAAATTAACAGAAGGCCAAGTAACGAAGTCTTATCTAATGATATTTTTTACCTTTTTCCCTAGTAATTTGTATCACTCAGTAGCAGCATTATGTGAACTCAGATGATCAGCATGAGCCATACATCAATAATTATTATTATTATTATTATTATACTTGTTTTATTCCATGGTGCTTTACATGTGAACGGGGCAAATATAGACAAGTACAATAAACATGAGTAAAACAAGGCACACACAAGCACAGGAGGAGTTAGGACCCTGCCTGCAAGGGCTCACAGTCTACAGGGGATGGGTGAGAATACACTAAGAGAGAGTGGAGTTGGTCCAGATAGAGGATCGCTGCAGGTTGTAGGCTTGTCGGAAGAGGTTGGTCTTCAGGTTCCTTTTGAAGGTTTACGTGGTAGGCGAGAGCCTGATGTGTTGGGGTAGAGAGTTCCAAAGTATAGGGGAAGCATGGGAGAAGTCTTGTATGTGGTGGTGGGAGGAAGAGATGAGGGAGGAGTAGAGAAAGAGATCATAAGAGGATTGAAGGTTGCGTGTAGGTAGGTACTGGGAGACCATGTCACAGATGTATGGAGGAGACAGGTTGTATATGGCTTCGTATGTAATTGTTAGTGTTTTGAACTGTAGCCTCTGGGCAATAGGAAGCCAATGAAGGGCCTGGCAAAGAGGAGAGGCTGGGGAATAACGGAGAGACAAGTGGATTAGTCGGGCAGCAGAGTTTAGGATGGATTGAAATGGTGCCACAGTGCTAGAGGGGAGGCCGGAGAGTAGGAGGTTGCAGTAGTCGAGGCAGGAGATGATAAGGGCATGCACAAGTGTTTTTGTGGTTTCATGGTCAAGGAATGCACGGATCCGGGAAATGTTTTTGAGTTGGAATTGGCAGGAGGAGGCAAGGGCTTGGATATGTGGCTTGAAAGAGAGGGCAGAGTCAAGGATCACCCCGAGGCACCGAGCGTGCGGGACTGGGGAAAGTGAACAGCCATTGACATTGATGGATAGGTCGGGAGGAGGGATAGAGTGAGGTGGGGGAAAGATGATGAATTCTGTTTTGTAAATGTTCAGTTTTAGAAAGCGAGCAGAAAAGAAAGATGAAACAGCAGACAGACAGTGTGGGATTTTGCTCAGTAAGGAAGTGAGGTCTGGTCCAGATAGGTAGATCTGAATGGGATCAGCATAGAGATGATATTGTAAACCGTGGGATTCTATGAGCTGTCCCAAGCCGAAGGTGTAGATGGAGAAGAGCAGGGGCCCTAGAACTGAGCCTTGGGGAACACTGACAGACAGGGGGTGAGATGAGGAGGTGGTGTGTGAGAGGTAGACACTGAATGTCCGGTCTGTTAGATATGATGAGATCCAGGATAGGGCCAAGTCTGTGATACCAAGAGATGAGAGAATCTGTAACAGGAGGGAATGGTCCACAGTGTCTAAGGCATTAGACAGGTCCAGGATGAGGAACACAGAGTAGTGTGGCTTGTTCTTTGTGGTTAGTAGGTCGTTGGTCACTTTAGTTAGGGCAGTTTCATTTGAGTGATGTGGTCGGAAGCCAGATTGTAACCGGTCAAAGAGGGAGCAGGAGGAGAGGTGGGAGGACAGTTCAAGATGGACATGTTGTTTGAGTAGTTTTGAGGCCTAAGGGAGAAGGGATATTGGGCAATAGCTGGACACAGAGAATGGGTCGAGGGAGGGTTTTTTGAGGATAGGTGTGATTGATGCATGTTTGACGGATGAGGGGAAGACACCATTTGTAAGTGAGAGGTTGAAGAGTTGTGTTAGGGTTGGGATGAAGACTTTGGCGAGGTTAGGGATGAGGTGGGACAGGAGTGGGTCAAGCGTGCAAGTGACACCCAGTGCTTGACAGAAAGGTGGAGAGCTGATCGTCTGTCATGATGGAGAAGCTGGCTTTGGAAGAACAAGGCTGAGCAGTCAAGAGGAGGGGCATTAGGGTCTGCCGGCCAAAGCTTTGTCTGATATTATCGATCTTCTGCTTAAAGAAAAAGGCAAAGTCTTCAGCAGAAATGAAAGGAGAGGGAGGAGGTGCTGTGGGATGGAGTAGAGAATTGAAAGTGTTGAAGAGCTGTTTAGGGTTGTGAGTCAGAGAGGATATGAGAGATGAGAAGTAGGTTTGTTTTGCGGCAGTGAGAGTAGACTTGAAGCTGGCGAGGGACTGCTTTTATGCGATAAAGTGCTCTGCAGAACGAGATCTCTTCCATCTTTGCTCAGCAACCCTGGAAGCCTGTCTCAGTTCTTTGGTCAGACTGGTCAGCCAGGGCTGCCTGATGATTGTATGAGTTTTGCTATGCATGAGGGGGGGCGGCCGAATCAAGTGTAGCTGTTATTGTGGTGCTAAAAAAAAGTGACAGCAGCATCTGTATCATGGAAGGAAGCTATGTCTGTAAGAGGGAGAAGGGACTCAGAGTGAGTGTAAATTGAAGTGTTTGAGATTTCTGCGAGGGTGAGTGAGTTTGTGGAGTGGGGGTTGCGCACTAGGAGAGGAGAGGGAAGAGAATGTCAGTAGGTTGTGGTCAGACAGGGGGAGGGGTGAGTTAGTGAGATTAGTAAGGAAACAGAGGCGGGTGAAGATGAGGTCCAGTGTGTGGCCATGTTTGTGGGTGGCTGTGGAGGACCATTGAGTGAGACCAAAGGAGGCAGTGAGGGATAAAAGTTTAGAGGCAGCTGGGGTGGAAGTGTCAATGGGGATATTGAAGTCACCCATGATGATAGTGGGGATGTTGACTGAGAGGAAATGAAGTAGCCAGGTGGTGAAGTGGTCAAGAAAGGTGGAGATGGCAAGTTCTGGGGGGGGCAGTAGATGACAGCCAGTTGGAGGGGGGAGTAGATGCGGATGGAGTGCACCTCAAACGAGGGAAGAGTAGCGGAGAGTGGTAGTGGAATTGGGGTAAAGGAGCAGGTATCAGACAGGAGCAAGCCAATTCCTCCACCAGCTCTAGCCCTCAAGAGCCACCAACAGGTCATGTCCTCAGGATTTACTTGGTATGGCCCGGTGATGGAATCATTACCTGTGCAGGTGATGCATTTATCACCTGGGCAATAATAAGTAAATACTGAGAACATGACCCACTGGCGACATTTGAGGACTGGAGTTGGGGAACAGTGATCTGGAGTGTATGGGGACAGCATTCACAGCTCCTTATGTAATTCAGAAGTTTAGTATGATTACCGCATAATAATTAAGCAATGTTTAGGGCACATGTACCATCCTTCATCAGGCATATGGAAGTGGTTCTGTGAGTTAAACTGCAGTCAGGGATAAGAACTGTATCACGGAAATAGCAGTACCTGAAATAGTGTTGAAAGAAAACATAGGGTTCATAATGCAACGTTATTTAGGGATTAAAATATGTATCGCCTATTCAAATTTACATATAAAGTAGCCATAAAAATGTAAAAAAACACCACATTTCAAACATCTGAGCATTTAGTGTTCTACTTAGCAGGATAGAAGAAATTGGGGGTGATTGTGGGGTTTATTTTAGGGAATTTTTTCTTGTTCTTTTTGATGTATTCTTTTACAGATACAGGCACACACAGACACACAATTCAAAGATTTAGTCAACTTTTCCCCTTTTTATCTTTGGTTTCAAGTGTGATTTTCATATTGCCCACACCTGTTACTTGCTACAGGTGAGTTTGAATGAGCATCACCTACTTGAAACAAAGTTGTTTACCCACAAGTTTGGAAAGGATTCAACATTTTTTTCCACCAATTTTGGGGGTTTTGTGTGAAATTATGTCCACTTTGTTTTTTTGTGTTGTTCCAATACGCACACATTAAATAAACAAGTGTATAACGAAACGTGTAATTGCAATAATTTTCTGGGAGTAATACTTCATTTTTTGGGACAATTTCAGAGATGTCAACACTTACGGCCATGACTGTATTTATAACTGTTAACTCTTTGTAGCACCAAACAGACATTTAAGAATTAGTGAACACACCCTGTTCACACTGCCGCTACATAGAATTTATTACTAGATCTTGTATAGTAGATACAATATTTTTGAAGAAAGGATGGAGAAGAAGGAACTATTTCAGTAAAATATCTGGGATCAAATTCAAATGTATTTTTAATCTGAAACTATGATATCAAACTTTTTGCTTTTTAAGAGGGTTATTTATTTACCTATTTATCCATTTCTTTGTTTCTACATTTTGCTATTTTAGAGAATCTAAACTTTTTAGATTTATTATTTTTGGTAGACTTAACACATTTTCTAGTTTTCATGATATGCAAATATGTATTTTCCTCATATTTACAGATATGTATATTGATTGTTTTCTAAACTGAATATCAATAAAGAGTTAATTTTATATAGCTAATTTTAATCAGATACACGGCAGGGGCGGACATGCCGCATGTGCAGCCAGTGTGGCTGCATTGGGGCCCGGAGGTGGAGGGGTGCCCCTGCAGGGCGGCTAACACTAAGGGCAATCTGACCTGTTTATCTGGTCCTGTGGTTCCGGAGGACCCCTGGCCAGATTGCCCTCATATGCGATCCCTGCAGCTCTGCTGCCTACAGGAGAAAGTGGCAGTGGAGCGGCAGGAATCCGTCCTGCTTCCTGCCCGAGTCTGCAGGTGAATGCATGGAGAGGTGTGTGGTGCTATTTGTGTGTTTATATGTGTGTGTGTGTTGAAGAGAGCAATGATGGGGATGTGGGGAGAAAGCAATGATGGAGGTGATGGAAAGGGCAATGATGGGGGTGGTGAGGGAGAAAGCAATGATAGAGGTGGTGGAAAGGGCAATGATGGTGGTGGTGGGGAGAAAGCAACGATGGAGGTGATGAAAAGGGCAATGATGGGGTGGTGGGGAGAAGGAAATGATGGAGGTGATGGAGAGGGCAGTGATGGGGATGGGGTGGAAATTAATGATGGAGGTGATAGAAAAGGCAATGATGAGGGTGGTGAGGGAGAAGGCAATGATGGAGGTGGTGAAGAAGACAATTTTGGGGGTGCAGGGGAATAATGGGGATGGTGAAGAGGGCAATGATGGAGGTGGTGGGGGCGACAGCAATGTTGGAGGTGGTGGAAAGGGCAATGATGGGGGTGGTGGGGAGAAGCCAATAATGGAGGTCATGGAGAGGGCAATGATGGAGTAGTGGGAGAGAAAGCAATGATAGAGGTGGTAGAAAGGGCAATTATGAGGTGGTGGGGAGAAGGCAATGATGGAGATGGTGGAAAGGGCAATGATGTGGGTGGTGGGGGGGAGAAAGCAATAATGAAGGTGGTGGAAAGAGCAATGATGGGGTGGTGGGGGAAAAGGCAATGATTGAGGTGGTGGAGAGGAGATTGATGGGAGTGGAAGGGGAGCACAATGATGGAGATGGTGGGGAAGGTAATGATGGAGATGATGGAGAGGGCAATGTTTGGGGTGGTGGAGAGGGCAAAGATTGAGGTGGGGATAAGGCAATGATGGGGTGGTGAAGAAGGCAACGATGGCGGTGGTGGAAAAGGCAAATATTGTGGTGATGAAGAGGGCAATGATTGAGGTGGGGAGAGGACAATGATGGTATGTGGTGGGAGGACAATGAGGGATGTGGGGGATTGGGATGCGAGGAAGGGGGACTTATAGTGGACTTACAAGCAGGGGATGGTGGTGCAAGACGTTAGATATGGATATAGAATTAATTGGGTGGTGGAGGAGGATGCTAATCCCAGGATAGCGTATTCTCCCTTTTACAAATTCATTTTAATGCTATCAAGGACTTACAATGGACGATCGTCACACAGGACAGGGACTAAGGCTATGTGCACATGTTCAGGATTTGCAGGAGAAAATTCTGCTGCATATCCTAATGTGTTGGCAGGAAGAAAATTGTGTAAAATAATTTTTTTTTCCACATTTGTGCCATGAATTTGTTACACATTTTTCACCCATAGTACGGGTGAAATACACTGCAATAATTGACATTATGCAGATTTTAATCTGCTGCAAATCTGCAAAGAAAAAATAAGCAACATGTCCATGAGACTTCAGGGATCTCATTCACTTTGCTTGTACTATAAATTAACCTTGCATATATTCCGTGTGCACAAAGCCTTACAGATGATTGGGGAGAGTCACAGACTGAATAATTTATATTATTGGGAGTCAGAGATTATAGTTAATGGGGAGCACAGTGCCGCTTATCATTTTAGATTTTTTAATGGTGCGTGGCTAATAGTTTATTAATGGTGGGGTACATATCTGTATTCGGGGGGAGACCGATGTATGTATACAATGTATGTGACCTTGTTATTTTCAGGGCTGTGCAGATCATCGTCACAAGATGAGTCGTGGCTGGGAGATGTCAGCATGAAGGTCTGACCAGATGGAGAAGAAACAGGAGAAAGCGGCTCTAATCAGACTAGATGTCAGCGGTAAGTGCCTGGATGTAGATATTATTCTGTATCTGAACTGTGTGACGTGTTGTGATAATGTTATCTGTAATATCCCTTATTCTACATTCTCACATTTGTGTGAAATGTCCATTCACACATACATGAAAATCACAGATCTGAGAATGAGATCAGTGAAGGTTAGAGAATGTCCTGTTTTGATCTGATTTTGAGGATCAGAATAGGACATGCTCCATGCATCTGTAAAAGCACGCAGCACACCAACACTACACACGGATACAGGAATGTAGCTACATTATGTATAGCACAGTCCCTTAGAAAATAGTGTACTCACTTATTATGTATAGCACAGTCCCTTAGTACATAGTGTACTCACTTATTATGTATAGCAGAGTGCCTAAGTATATAGAGTACTCACTTATTGGGTATAGCACAGTCCCTTAGTATATAGTATACTGACTTATTATGTATAACACAGTCCCTTAGTATATAGTGTACTCACTTATGTATAGCACAGTCCCTTAGTATATAGTGTGCTCACTTATTATTATAACACCGTCCTTAGTTACATTGCTTTCCTTGTTTAATATGTATTGCACAGTCTCTTATTACATACTATTCTCTCTAGTTATATATGGTGCCATCCCTTATAATATAGGTTTCTCTGCTGTTATGTACAGCACTGTCTCTTACATAGTATATTCTTGTTATTTTTGTTATTCACAGCGCCCTCTTTTATTACATAGTCCCCTCTCTTGTCAGAAATAAAATGACTGCTGATGGAGCACTCGGTGACTAGACAACCAGTACATCAGCTCCTCCATTAGAAAAGAAGCTTTCCTATGCTCCATCAGCCATCATTGCATTACATCTAACAAGACAGGACGGTATGTAATAAAGACAGGGCTCTATATAATCTGATATGTAAGGGACTGGCGCCAGATTTGAAAATTTGATCTATTTGTACAGCCATTTCTTTTTGTCTGTGTACACTTGTGGTTATGTCCTGAAGAAGAGGTCATTTGAACCTTGAAACACATTGGATTAAACCACTTTCGTTTATTTGAACACCTTGACTCTACTATTGTGTCTTATCTGATACGGTCACTTGCAGACCCGTGGATCTGCTGCAGCTGGAATCCTCATTGAGATCTATATGCCTTATCAATAGATCTATCGGTTTAGTGCAATCTGAATTTAATGAAATTTGTGTCCACTGGATAAGACCCTATTGCGCTGATTTCTCCTACATTTTATTTCTAACAAAGTGTAGTTGTAATACTCCCACACTCATAAAAGGCCACTACTAAGTGCAAAGCCTGCCAACAATTACAAGCAGGGTCATCCATAGAACCTTGAAGGCAACAACTTGTGGCCTTCATTCAAGTATTTTGAAAATGTAGTTGATGTACTCCTAGACTCATAAAGGCTTTGCACAAAGTGCAAAGCCAGGAAAAGATTAAAAGTTGGGTCATCCAGTCATCTATAGACCCTTTACGGCAACAACTGGTGGGACTCATTCAAATATTGAAGATTAAAAGCCATTTTATGTGCTGCTGTCATCTGGTGGTGTGGAAAAGTTGGGGCTAATCCTGGTTTTGTTCATTTTTATCAGAGTGAGCCTGTCAGCACTGTCTGTTGACAGCCAAAAGCACCTTTCTTTTATGATCTCACGGCGGCACTAAAAATCTACTCAGACAAGACACTAGCGGATGGGCATCATAACACCTCCAGGTCATGAAGGGACAGCTCATGCAGGTGTCCAGATCTGAGACCCAATAGTTGAAGGTTACAGAGGAATTAGGGAGTACACTGGTTTTCTCGACCAGATATTGCTTGACCATCTTTTAAACTTTTCCCTCCTTGTTAATAATACCTGTTCATCAGGGCCTGCACACTGGGATGGTGTCATGAAATTGCCCCAGGTTTTTAATAATGTACCCCTGCCTCTGCAGTACCTTGTGTGAGTCTTCTTCACCTATCCTCCTTGGTTGGTCAAGGAAGCTTGCCCCCTGCCGCTAGTGTTGTCTGATGGGAATTTTTCCAACTTATTTTCCACAATGGCCTTCTAGTATAGCACCATTTTAATAGACCTCTCCGCTTCAGGAAGGAGAGATGCAAGATTCTCCTTGAAGTGTGGGTCTAGCAGGGTGAACAACCTGTATTTTTTTGGCCAACATGAATGTAACGCGAGGGTCATGGGAAAGCCAGCGGTACATAAAGTAGGCCATATGTGCCAAGCCCCCTACAGCCAACACTTCCCTGACTACTCTCCTTCCCCTCCTCCCCATCTCTTCTCACTCATTCTCCTCTTCAGCCCATCCTCGTAGGAGAGACTTGACAAAGCTTATGTGGGTACTAAGAAAAAACACAAAAATTGAGCTTGGTTTAAGTTGGTATACATGCAGCACATAAAAGCATGTTCACATTGGCCATAAAGCATGCAAAGCCTACAAGAATCAAAATGAGCAGAAACCCTGCTGTAACTAAATAAGTAAAAAGCAAAAGTGCATTTAAATAACACAGGGTTCTTAGTAATACTGTTTTTGATAAAAAAAAATAGCATAAAAGCCATCCCACCGTTGACAAGGTGACCCTGATCGTGACGGTCCTACTGTGTCTAATATTAAAAACCTTACCATGTGTCAGAGTTGACCTCAGTGTGTGAATAAGGGCAGACAAAAACAGTATTACTAAGTATTACTGGCGGGAAATTATAGTAATTATATCAACTGTGAATGATGCAAAAACGGGATGATTACAACATGAAATATACAGTGGATACAGAAAGCATTTATACCCCTTTACATTTTTCATTCTTTGTTTCATTTCAGTGATTTGGTAAATTCAAAAAAGTTAATTTTTTCTCATTAACCCCTTTACCCCCAAGGGTGGTTTGCATGTTAATGACCAGGCCAATTTTTACAATTCTGATCACTGTCCCTTTATGAGGTTATAACTCTGGAACGCTTCAACGGATCCCGATGATTCTGACATTGTTTTCTCATGACATATTGTACTTCATGATAGTGGTAAAATATATTTGATATAACTTGCATTTATTTGTGAAAAAAATGGAAATTTGGTGAAAATTTTCCATATTTGAATTTTCATGCCCTTAAATCACAGAGATATGTCACACAAAATACTTAATAAGTAACATTTCCCACATGTCTACTTTACATCAGCACAATTTTGGAACCAAAATTTTTTTTGTTAGGAAGTTATAAGAGTTAAAATTTGGCCAGCGATTTCTCATTTTTACAACACCATTTTTTTTTAGGGACCACATCACATTTGAAGTCACTTTGAGGGGTCTATATGATAGAAACTACCAGTGATATCATTCTAAAAACTGCACCCCTTAAGGTGCTCAAAACCACATTCAAGAAGTTTATTAACCCTTCAGGTGCTTCACAGGAATTTTTGGAATGTTTAAAAAAAATGAACATTTAACTTTTTTTCACAAAAAATTTACTTCAGATCCAAGTTATTCTATTTTACCAAGGGTAACATAAGAAAATGGACCCCAAAAGTTGTTGTACAATTTGTCATATGGGGTAAACCATTGTTTGGGTGCATGGCGGAGCTCAGAAGGGAAGGTGCGCCATTTGACTTTTCAATACAAAATTGGCTGGAATTGAGATCGGACGCCATGTCGCGTTTGGAGAGCCCCTGATGTGCCTAAACATTGAAACCCACCACAATTGACACCATTTTGGAAGGTAGACCCCCTAAGGAACTTATCTAAATGTGTGGTGAGCACTTTGAACCCCGAAGTGCTTCACAGAAGCTTATAATGTAGAGCCATAAAAATAAAAAATCATATTTTTTTCACAAAAATGATCTTTTCACCCCCAATGTATTATTTTCCCAAGGGTGTCAGGAGAAATTGGACTCCAAAAGTTGTTGTGCAATTTCTCCTGAGTACGCTGATACCCCATATGTGGGAGTAAAGCACTGTTTGGCTGCATGGCAGAGCTCAGAAGGGAAGGAGCACTGTTTTGGAATGCAGACTTTGATGGAATGGTCTGCGGGTTTATAATGCAGAGCCGTGAAAATAAAAAATAATTTTTTTTTCCACACAAATGATTTTTGAGCCCCCAATTTTGTATTTTTCCAAGGGTAACAGGAGAAACTGGACCCCAAAAGTTGTTGTGCAGTTTGTCCTGAGTACAGTGATACACGATATGTGGGGGTAAACCAATATTTGGGTGCATGGCAGAGCTCGGAAGGGAAGGAGCACCATTTTACTATTGCGACCAAGAGAACGGCAGAAATCGGACAGAGAGGGGACCCTCTTGGTCACGGCACTGAAGCTCCAACAGGCGAGCGAACCTAGGAGACTAACCCCTATACAGGAGGAGCAGACCCGAGGAGTCAGATACCGCAACTGCTGGAAACCAAGAAGGACGGCTCAGAAGAGTAAACAAGGAAATACGGACAAAAGAGAAATCCAGCCAAAAGGTGAGACAGAGTAACGAGGAAGAGTCAGATACGGGCCAGTAGCACGCATGAAATGCACATGATAATCAGGCGTCGCTGGTAGGGTGGAGACGCCAGATATAACTGATGCCAAAATCTGATTGGAAAGCAGGGACTGCTGGGAAGAAGCAGAAAGGGTTAATTAGAACAAGGAGTCCGTGCCCGTGCCCTAAAGCCCCTGAATGGAGCAGAGACTAACCGAGAGAATGCAGGAAGAGGAGCACCACGCTGAAGCCCCCTAGTGGCAGAAGAAGGGAACAGAGAACAAGAGAGACATCTGGAGCAAGGAGGAGCCAGCCGCACAGGAAGCTCGGGAACAGCGGCGGCAGCGGCCGCAAAGGAGGGGAGGACAGCTAGGCGATGAGAGCGGCGAGGAGGAAGTGAAGCAATGGACATCACAGCAGAACCTGCAGCGGACGCGGCTGCGAGCGAGGAGGAGCCAGCGTGACGCCTGGAGAGGTAAGTAGAAGCGGCAGTTGTAACATTTACTTTTTCAATGCAGAATTGCCTGGAATTGTGATTGGATGCCATGTCACGTTTGGAGAGCCCCTGATGTGCCTAAACAGTGGAAACTCCCCAATTCTAACTCCAAACCTAACTCCAACACACCCCTAACCCTAATCTCAACCCTAAACACACCCCTAACCCCAACACACCCCTAACCCAAACACAACCCTAACACTAATCCCAACCCTAACCACACCCTTAACCCCAACACATGCCTAACCCTAATCCCAACCCTAACTCTAATCCCTACTGTAAAGGTAATCCAAACCCTAACCCCAACTTTAGCCCCAACCCTAACCCTAACTTTAGCCCCAACTCTAACCCTAATTTTAGCCCCAACCCTAACCCTAACTTTAGCTCCAACCCTAACCCTAATTTTAGCCCCAACCCTAACCCTAATTTTAGCCCCAACCCTAACACTAACTTTAGCCCTATCCCTAATTGGAAATTGAAAATAAATAATTTTTATTATTTTATTATTTTTCCCTAACTAAGGGGGTGACAAGGGGGGTTTGCTTTACTATTTATAGTGGGGTTTTATAGCGGGTTTTTATGTGTGGCAGCTGTCACACACTAAAAGATGCTTTTTATTGCCAAAAAATAGCTTTTGCATCACCACATTTTGAGAGCTAAAAATTTTCCATATTTTGGCCCACAGAGTCATGGGTGGTCTTGTTTTTTGTGGGACGAGTTGATGTTTTTATTGGTACCGTTTTTAGGCACATGACAAAAACCAGCAATTTTATTTGAGGTGGGGGCGTTTATACCATCCCGCGTGTGGTAAAATTGATTAAGCAGTTTTATTCTTTGGGTCAATACGATGACAGCGATACCTCATTTATATAATTTTTTTATCCTCTGGCGCTTTTATAAAAGAAAAACTATTTTATATAAAAAAATAATTATTTTTGCACCGCTTTATTCTGAGAGCTATAACTTTTTTATTTTTCTGGAGTTGTATGGGGGCTTGTTTTTTGAGGGACAAGATGACATTTTCAGCAGTACTACGTTAATTTATATCCGTCTTTTTGATCGTGTGTTATTCCACTTTTTGTTCAGCGGTATGATGATAAAGCATTGTGCTTTTGTTTTTTGTTTTTTTTAATGGTGTTCACTGAAGGGGTCAACTAGTGGGACAGTTTTATAGGTTGGGTCATTATGGACGCCGTGATAGCAAATATGTGTACTTTTATTCTGTAGATTTTTTTGTATTCAAATATTCATCTAATGATAGAATAAACATTGATTTTTATTATTATTTTTCATTATTTTCTAAAATCTTTTTACAATTACAGTACAGACCAAAAGTTTGGACACACCTTCTCATTTAAAGATTTTTCCGTATTTTCATGACTATGAAAATTGTAAATTCACACCGAAGGCATCAAAACTATGGATTAACACTTGTGGAATTATATACTTAACAAAAAATGTGAAACAACTGAAAATATGTCTTATTTTCTAGGTTCTTCAAAGTAGCCACCTTTTGCTTTGATGACTGCTTTGCACCTTATTGGCATTCTCTTGATGAGCTTCAAGAGGTTGTCACAGGAAATGGTTTTCACTTCACAGGTGTGCCCTGTCAGGTTTAATAAGTGGGATTTCTTGCCTTATAAATGGGGTTGGGACCATCAGTTGTGATGAGCAGATGTCTGGTGGATACACAGCTGATAGTCCTTCTGAATAAACTGTTAGAATTTGTATTATGGCAAGAAAAAAGCAGCTAAGTAAAGAAAAACGAGTGGCCATCATTACTTTAAGAAATGAAGGTCAGGCAATCCAAAAAATTGGGAAAACTTTGAAAGTGTCCCCAAGTGCAGTTGCAAAAACCATCAAGCGCTACAAAGAACCTGACTCACATGAGGACCACCCCAGGAAAGGAAGACCAAGAGTCACCTCTGCTTCTGAGGATACATTTATCCGAGTCACCAGCCTCAGAAATCGCAGGTTAACAGCAGCTCAGATTAGAGACCAGGTCAATGCCACACAGAATTCTCGCAGCAGACACATCTCTACAACAAGTGTTAAGAGAATACTTTGTGCAGCAGGCCTTCATGGTAAAATAGCTGCTAGAAAACCACTGCTAAGGACAGGCACCAAGCAGAAGAGACTTTTTTGGGCTAAAGAACACAAGGAATGGACAATAGACCAGTGGAAATCTGTGCTTTGGTCTGATGAGTCCAAATTTGAGATCTTTGGTTCCAACCACCGTGTCTTTGTGCGACGCAGAAAAGGTGAACGGATGGACTCTACATGCCTGGTTCCCACCGTGAAGCATGGAGAAGGAGGTGTGATGGTGTGGGGGTGCTTTGCTGGTGACGCTGATTTATTCAAAATTGAAGGCATACTGAACCAGCATGGCTACCACAGCATCTTGGAGCGGCATGCTATTCCATCCGGTTTGCGTTTAGTTGGACCATCATTTATTTTTCAACAGGACAATGACCCCAAACACACCTCCAGGCTGTGTAAGGGCTATTTGACCAAGAAGGAGAGTGATGGCGTGCTACGCCAGATGACCTGATGGTTTGGGGTGAGCTGGACCACAGAGTGAAGGCAAAAGGGCCAACAAGTGCTAAGCATCTCTGGGAACTACTTCAAGATTGTTGGAAGACCATTTCTGGTGGCTACCTCTGGAAGCTCATCATGAGAATGCCAAGAGTGAGCCAAGTAGTCATCAAAGCAAAAGGTGGCTACTTTGAAGAACCTAGAATATAAGACATATTTTCAGTTGTTTCACACTTTTTTGTTAAGTATATAATTCCACATGTGTTAATTCATAGTTTTGATGCATTCAGTATGAATTTACAATTTTCATAGTCATGAAAATACAGAAAAATCTTTAAATGAGAAGGTGTGTCCAAACTTTTGGTCTGTACTGTATGTAAAAAAAAAATTTAAATTCATTCTTAATTTAACACTTTGTCCCACTATGGGACACTCATTGTTTGCAGGCTAATCGCTTCTATAGCATGCAGATCTGCATGTACACTGTACACTGACACTGAGAGACTTCCTGACATGCACTTCACATGACAGGAAGTCCCTCAGCTATGGAGCCCCGAACGTCATCATGATGACATTGAGTCTCCATGGCAGCGATCAGGACCGCCTGCTGCGGGGTCTTCGATCCAAAGGCAGAGGTGCTGTCAGAGCTGACAGCCCTTCTGGCTGCTCCCGGAACGCTGTGATCAAGTTTGATCGCAGTGTTACGGGGATTAAAGTGACGGGTGCGATCCGTGATGGGTGCCAACTGTGACAATCAGCTGACACCCGGCCCCGATTGGCCACACACCACCCGTGTGCGCAGCCGATTAGCTATGATGTACCATCCCGTCCATGGTCAGTCAGGCCCATAGATGGGATAGTACGTCGGATGTCAGAAAGGGGTTAATGTACACTCTGCACTCCATCTTGACTGAAAAAAAAACAAATGTAGAAATTTTTTCAAATTTAGTAAAAAAGAAAAACTGAGATATCACATGGTCATAAGCATTCAGACCTTTTGCTCATTACTGAATAGAAGCACGCTTTTGAGCTAGTACAGCCATGAGTTTTCTTGAGAATGATGCAAGAAGTTTTTCACACCTGGATTAGGGGATCCTCTGCCATCTAGTTCCATCAGGTTGGATAGTGAACGTTGGTGGACAGCCATTTTCAGGTTTCTTCAGAGATGCTTAATTGGGTTTAGGTCAGGGTTCTGGCTGGGCCAGTCAAGAATGGTCACAGAGTTGTTCTGAAGCCACTCCTTTGTTATTTTAGCTGTGTGCTTAGGGTCATTGTCTTGTTGGAAGGTGAACCTTCAGCCAAGTCTGAGGTCCAGAGCACTCTGGAAGAGGTTTTCATCCAGGATATCTCTGTGCTTGGCCGCATTCATTTTTCCTTCAATGACAACCAGTTGTCCTGTCCCTGCAGCTAAAAAACACTCCCATAGCATGATGCTGTCTGTTATGATCTGGTGGCCTAGGAGCAGCATGAGACGGACTCTGGAGAAGGTGGTCCCTGTACTGACCACAAACCCTGAACCTAGCAGCGCAACTAGAAGTAGCCGTGGGGGGTACCTAACACTCCCTAGACCCCTCGGTACAGCCTAAGATCTAACTACCCCTAAAGACAGAAACAGGAAACCTATCTTGCCTCAGAGAAAATCCCCAAAGTTGAGATAGCCCCCCACAAATATTGACTGTGAGAGGAGAGGGAAACAACATACGCAGATATGAAATCAGATTTTAGCATAGGAGGCCATACTAGCTAAAAAGAAAGAATAGAACAGAGTACTATGCAGTCAGTATAAAAACACTAGAAAATATCCACCACAGACAATACAAATCACCACATCTGACTAAAGACATGGGGGGTATATCTGCATCTCCAGAGAAATAGCTAAGCTGCAAAAAATCCATTACAGACTAAGCTGGACAAGACAAAAACATGAAAATGCACAGAACTATAAGGTCCACAGCAGGTGGACAGCAAAAACAAAGCCAGGACTTATCTTTGTAGAAAAGCACAGCAAACTGGAGAGACCAGCAGGGAAGTGAATCCTTCAAAAACAATGGGCAACTGGCACTGACTAAAGGATCCTGCAAAGCTATATACCCCAGTCAGTTTTGCAATTAGTAGATACACCTGTCCACTCCTGCAGTCCAGGCACAACTGCATTACCCTCTACAACCATCGGAGGGAGCCCAAAAGCTGAATTCACAACAGTACTTCCCCCTTGAGGAGGGGTCACCGAACCCTCACCAGAGCCCCCAGGCTGATCAGGATGAGCCCGATGAAAGGCACGAACCAAATCAACGGCATGAACATCAGAGGCAGAAATCCAAGAATTATCCTCCTGGCCATAACCCTTCCACTTGACAAGGTACTGAAGCTTCCGCTTCGAAAAACGAGAATCCAAAATCTTCTCAACAACATATTCCAACTCCCCATCGACCAACACAGGGGCCGGAGGATCAACAGAGGGAACAACGGGCTCCACATATTTCCGCAACAAAGATCTATGGAAGACATTATGAATAGCAAAAGAGGCCGGAAGCGCCAAGCGAAAGGACACCGGATTAATAATCTCAGAAATCCCATAAGGACCAATAAATCGAGGCTTAAACTTAGGGGAAGAAACATTCATAGGAACATGACGGGAAGATAACCAAACCAGATCCCCAACCCGAAGCCGGGAACCAACACACCGATGACAATTAGCAAAACGCTGTGCCTCCTCCTGAGACAGCACCAAATTGTCCACCAGATAAGCCCAAATCTGCTGCAACCTGTCGACCACAGAATCCACACCAGGAAGGTCAGAAGGCTCAACCTGCCCAGAAGAAAAACGAGGATGAAAACCAAAATTACAAAAAAAGGCGAAACCAAAGTAGCCGAACTAGCCCGATTATTAAGGGCAAACTCGGCCAATGGCAAAAAAGCCACCCAATTATCCTGATCAGCAGACACAAAGCATCTCAAATAGGTCTCCAAGGTCTGATTAGTTCGCTCAGTCTGGCCATTTGTCTGAGGATGAAATGCAGAAGAAAAAGACAAATCAATGCCCAGCTTGGCACAAAAGGCCCGCCAAAACCTAGAAACAAACTGGGAACCTCTGTCGGACACAATATTCTCCGGAATACCATGCAAACGGACCACATTCTGAAAAAACAACGGAACCAAATCAGAAGAAGAAGGCAATTTAGGCAAAGGCACCAAATGAACCATCTTAGAAAATCGGTCACAGACAACCCAGATAACCGACATTCTTTGGGAAACAGGAAGATCGGAAATAAAATCAATAGAAATATGCGTCCAAGGTCTCTCAGGGACCGGCAAAGGCAGAAGCAACCCACTAGCGCGAGAACAGCAAGGCTTAGCCCGCACACAAATCTCACAGGACTGCACAAAAGAACGCACATCCCGCGACAAAGAAGGCCACCAAAAGGACCTACTAACCAAATCTAAGGTACCAAAAATCCCAGGATGGCCAGCCAACACAGAACAATGAACCTCAGAAAACACTTTACTAGTCCATCTATCAGGAACAAACAGTTTGCCCACAGGACAGCGGTCAGGCTTATCAGCCTGAAATTCCTGAAGAACCCGTCGCAAATCAGGGGAGATGGCAGAAAGAATCACCCCTTCCTTCAAAATGCCGACCGGCTCAAGAACCCCAGGGGAGTCAGGAAAAAAACTCCTAGAGAGGGCATCTGCCTTAACATTCTTAGTACCAGGAATGTACAAGACAACAAAATCAAAACGGGAGAAAAACAGGGACCATCGAGCCTGTCTAGGATTCAGCCGTTTGGCAGACTCGAGGTAAATCAGATTCTTATGATCGGTCAGGACCACAATACGGTGCTTGGCCCCCTCAAGCCAATGTCGCCACTCCTCAAATGCCCACTTCATAGCCAACAACTCCCGATTGCCGACATCATAATTGCGTTCCGCAGGCGAAAACTTCCGAGAAAAGAAGGCACACGGTTTCATCAAGGAACCATCAGAATTCCTCTGAGACAAAACGGCCCCTGCCCCAATCTCAGACGCGTCAACCTCAACCTGAAATGGAAGAGAAACATCTGGCTGATGCAACACAGGGGCAGAAGTAAATCGGCGTTTAAGTTCCTGAAAGGCAGAAACAGCCGCGGAGGACCAATTCGTCACATCAGCGCCTTTCTTGGTCAAATCAGTTAGAGGTTTAACCACACTGGAGAAGTTGGCAATGAAACGACGATAAAAATTAGCAAAGCCCAAGAATTTCTGAAGGCTCTTCACAGATGTGGGCTGAATTCAATCACGAATGGCCTGAACCTTAACCGGATCCATTTCTATAGATGAGGGAGAAAAAATGAAACCCAAAAAAGAAACCTTCTGCACTCCAAAGAGGCACTTTGACCCCTTCACAAATAAAGCATTATTACAGAGGATCTGAAATACCATCCTGACATGTTTCACATGAGACTCCCAATCATTGGAAAAAATCAAAATATCATCCAAATATACAACCATGAATTTATCAAGATAACTCCGAAAGATATCATGCATGAAGGATTGGAACACAGATGGGGCATTAGAGAGTCCGAATGGCATCACAAGGTATTCAAAATGGCCTTCGGGCGTATTAAATGCAGTTTTCCATTCATCACCCTGCTTGATATGAATAAGATTACATGCCCCTCGAAGGTCAATCTTAGTAAACCAGCTAGCCCCCTTAATCCTAGCAAACAAATCAGTAAGCAAAGGCAAGGGGTAGTGAAATTTGACCGTGATCTTATTCAAGAGGCGATAATCAATACAGGGTCTCAAGGAGCCATCCTTCTTGGCAACAAAAAAGAACCCCGCTCCCAACGGTGAAGAAGATGGCCGAATATGCCCTTTCTCCAAAGACTCCTTAATATAGCTCCGCATGGCGGTATGTTCAGGCACAGACAGGTTGAAAAGTTGGCCCTTAGGGAACTTACAACCTGGAATCAAGTCATTAGCACAATCACAGTCCCTATGCGGTGGAAGGGAACTGGATTTGGGCTCATCGAATACATCCTGGAAGTCAGACAAAAACTCAGGAACTTCAGAAGAGGAGGAAGAGGAAATTGACATCAAAGGAACCTGATCATGAACCCCCTGACAACCCCAACTAGTCACAGACATGGATTTCCAATCTAACACCGGATTATGTAGCTGCAACCATGGAAAACCCAGCACAATATCATCATGCAAATTATGCAACACCAGAAAACGACAATCTTCCTGATGGGCTGGTGCCATGCGCATGGTCAGCTGTGTCCAAAACTGAGGTTTATTTTTAGCCAACGGTGTAGCATCAATGCCCCTTAAAGGAATAGGGTTCTGCAAAGGCTGCAAGGGAAAACCACAACGTCTGGCAAACTCTAAGTCCATTAAGTTCAGAGCGGCGCCTGAATCCACAAATGCCATGACAGAAAACGATGATAATGAGCAGATCAAGGTCACAGATAACAGAAATTTAGGTTGTATAGTACTGATGGCAACAGAACTAGCGATTCTCTTTGTACGCTTAGAGCAATCAGAAATAACATGAGCAGAATCGCCGCAGTAAAAACACAACCTATTCTGACGCCTGAATGTTTGACGTTCAGCTCTAGACAAAATCCTATCACACTGCACAGGCTCAGGGCTCCGCTCAGAGGACAACGCCACAGCGTGCACAACTCTGCGCTTGCGCAAGCGCCGATCAATCTGAATGGCCAGAGACATAGAATCACTCAGACCAGCAGGCGTGGGGAACCCCACCAAAACATCTTTAACGGATTCAGAAAGACCCTTTCTGAAAATTGCCGCCAAGGCATCCTCATTCCATTTAGTCAGAACAGACCATTTTCTAAATTTCTGGCAATACGATTCTGCCGCTTCTTGACCTTGACACAGGGCTAACAAGATTTTCTCAGCCTGATCCACAGAATTAGGCTCATCTGTTATGAAAGGTAATTCAGTACCACAATGGACATAGAGGTCAGCGCACATACAGTGACCTGGCAATAACCCAAAAAACAAGAACGAGCTCTGAGACGTGGGAACTCTGTTGACCGCAATCCCTAATCCTCTCCAACCACACTAAAGGCAGCCGTGGATTGCGCCTAACGCTCCCTATGCAACTCGGCACGGCCTGAGAAACTAGCTAGCCTGAAGATAGAAAATAAGCCTAACTTGCCTCAGAGAAATACCCCAAAGGAAAAGGCAGCCCCCACATATAATGACTGTAAGTTAAGATGAAAAGACAAACGTAGAGATGAAATAGATTTAGCAAAGTGAGGCCCAACTTTCTGAACAGAGCGAGGATAGGAAAAATAACTTTGCGGTCAACACAAAACCCTACAAAAACCACGCAAAGGGGGCAAAAAGACCCTCCGTACCGAACAAACGGTACGGAGGTACACCCTCTGCGTCCCAGAGCTTCCAGCAAGCAGTAAAAAACAAAAAGACAAGCTGGACAGAAAAAAACAGCAAACAAATAGCAAAGAGGAACTTAGCTATGCAGAGCAGCAGGCCACAGGAACGATCCAGGAGGAAACAGGTCCAATACTAGAACATTGACTGGAGGCCAGGATCAAAGCACTAGGTGGAGTTAAATAGAGCAGCACCTAACGACTTCACCACATCACCTGAGGAAGGAAACTCAGAAGCCGCAGTACCACTTTCCTCCACCAACGGAAGCTCACAGAGAGAACCAGCCGAAGTACCACTTGTGACCACAGGAGGGAGCTCTGCCACAGAATTCACAACAGTACCCCCCCTTGAGGATGGGTCACCGAACCCTCACCAGATCTTCCAGGACGACCAGGATGAGCCATATGAAAGGCACGAACAAGATCGGGAGCATGGACATCAGAGGCAAAGACCCAGGAATTATCTTCCTGAGCATAACCCTTCCACTTAACCAGATACTGGAGTATCCGCCTTGAAACACGAGAATCCAAAATCTTCTCCACAATATACTCCAACTCCCCCTCCACCAAAACCGGGGCAGGAGGATCAACAGATGGAACCATAGGTGCCACGTATCTCCGCAACAATTACCTATGGAATACGTTATGTATGGAAAAAGAATCTGGAAGGGTCAGACGAAAAGACACAGGATTAAGAACCTCAGAAATCCTATACGGACCAATAAAACGAGGTTTAAACTTAGGAGAGGAAACCTTCATAGGAATATGACGAGAAGATAACCAAACCAAGTCCCCAACCCGAAGTCGGGGACCCACACAGCGTCTGCGATTAGCGAAACGTTGAGCCTTCTCCTGGGACACAGTTAAATTGTCCACTACATGAGTCCAAATCTGCTGCAACCTGTCCACCACAGTATCCACACCAGGACAGTCCGAAGACTCAACCTGCCCTGAAGAGAAACGAGGATGGAACCCAGAGTTGCAGAAAAACGGTGAAACCAAGGTAGCCGAGCTGGCCCGATTATTAAGGGCGAACTCAGCCAAAGGTAAAAAGGACACCCAGTCATCCTGATCAGCAGAAACAAAGCATCTCAGATATGTTTCCAAGGTCTGATTGGTTCGTTCGGTCTGGCCATTAGTCTGAGGATGGAAAGCCGAGGAAAAAGACAAGTCAATGCCCATCCTACCACAAAAGGCTCGCCAAAACCTCGAAACAAACTGGGAACCTCTGTCAGAAACGATATTCTCTGGAATGCCATGTAAACGAACCACATGCTGGAAAAACAATGGCACCAAATCAGAGGAGGAAGGCAATTTAGACAAGGGTACCAAATGGACCATCTTAGAGAAGCGATCACAGACCACCCAAATGACTGACATCTTTTGAGAGACGGGAAGATCTGAAATAAAATCCATAGAGATATGTGTCCAAGGCCTCTTCGGGACCGGCAAGGGCAAAAGCAACCCACTGGCACGAGAACAGCAGGGCTTAGCCCGAGCACAAATCCCACAGGACTGCACAAAAGTACGCACATCCCGCGACAGAGATGGCCACCAAAAGGATCTAGCCACTAACTCTCTGGTACCAAAGATTCCAGGATGACCAGCCAACACCGAACAATGAACCTCAAAGATAACTTTATTCGTCCACCTATCAGGGACAAACAGTTTCTCCGCTGGGCAACGATCAGGTTTATTAGCCTGAAATTTTTGCAGCACCCGCCGCAAATCAGGGGAGATGGCAGACACAATTACTCCCTCTTTGAGGATACCCGCCGGCTCAGATACACCCGGAGAGTCGGGCACAAAACTCCTAGACAGAGCATCCGCCTTCACATTTTTAGAGCCCGGAAGGTATGAAATCACAAAGTCAAAACGGGCAAAAAACAACGACCAACGAGCTTGTCTAGGATTCAACTGCTTGGCGGACTCGAGATAAGTCAAGTTCTTATGATCAGTCAAGACCACCACGCGATGCTTAGCTCCTTCAAGCCAATGACGCCACTCCTCGAATGCCCACTTCATGGCCAGCAACTCTCGATTGCCCACATCATAATTTCGATCAGCAGGCGAAAACTTCCTGGAAAAGAAGGCGCATGGTTTCATCACCGAGCAATCAGAACTTCTCTGCGACAAAACAGCCCCTGCTCCAATCTCAGAAGCATCAACCTCGACCTGGAACGGAAGCGAAACATCTGGTTGACACAACACAGGGGCAGAAGAAAAACGACGCTTCAACTCTTGAAAAGCTTCCACCGCAGCAGAAGAACAATTGACCAAATCAGCACCTTTTTTGGTCAAATCGGTCAATGGTTTAGCAATACTAGAAAAATTGCAGATGAAGCGACGATAAAAATTAGCAAAGCCCAGGAACTTTTGCAGACTTTTCAGAGATGTCGGCTGAGTCCAATTATGGATGGCTTGGACCTTAACAGGGTCCATCTCGATAGTAGAAGGGGAAAAGATGAACCCCAAAAATGAAACCTTCTGAACACCAAAGAGACACTTTGATCCCTTCACAAACAAAGAATTAGCACTCAGGACCTGAAACACCGTTCTGACCTGCTTCACATGAGACTCCCAATCATCCGAGAAGATCAAAATGTCATCTAAGTACACAATCAGGAATTTATCCAGGTACTCTCGGAAGATGTCATGCATAAAGGACTGAAACACTGATGGAGCATTGGCAAGTCCGAATGGCATTACTAGATACTCAAAATGGCCCTCAGGCGTATTAAATGCAGTTTTCCACTCATCGCCTCGCTTAATACGCACAAGATTATACGCACCACGAAGATCTATCTTGGTGAACCAACTAGACCCTTTAATACGAGCAAACAAATCAGACAGCAGCGGCAAAGGATACTGAAACCTGACTGTAATTTTATTAAGAAGGCGGTAATCAATACAAGGTCTCAAAGAACCATCCTTCTTGGCCACAAAAAAGAACCCTGCTCCTAACGGTGATGACTACGGGCGAATATGACCTTTCTCCAAAGACTCCTTCACATAACTCCGCATAGCGGCGTGCTCAGGCACAGATAAATTAAACAGTCGACCTTTTGGGAATTTACTACCAGGAATCAAATCGATAGCACAATCACAATCCCTATGCGGAGGTAGGGTATCGGACTTGGGCTCATCAAATAAATCCCGGTAATCAGACAAGAACTCAGGAACCTCAGAAGGGGTGGATGACGAAATAGTCAGAAATGGGACATCACCATGTACCCCCTGACAACCCCAGCTGGACACAGACATGGATTTCCAATCTAATACTGGATTATGGACTTGTAGCCATGGCAACCCCAACACGACCACATCATGCAGATTATGCAACACCAGAAAGCGAATAACCTCCTGATGTGCAGGAGCCATGCACATGGTCAGCTGGGTCCAGTACTGAGGCTTATTCTTGGCTAAAGGCGTAGCATCAATTCCTCTCAATGGAATAGGACACTGCAAGGGCTCCAAGAAAAACCCACAACGCCTAGCATACTCCAAGTCCATCAAATTCAGAGCAGCGCCTGAGTCCACAAATGCCATGACAGAATACGATGACAAAGAGCAGATCAAGGTAACAGACAGAAGAAATTTTGACTGTACCATACCAATGGTGGCAGACCTAGCGAACCGCTTAGTGCGCTTAGGACAATCAGAGATAGCATGAGTGGAATCACCACAGTAGAAACACAGCCCATTCAGACGTCTGTGTTCTTGCCGTTCAACTCTGGTCAAAGTCCTATCGCACTGCATAGGCTCAGGTTTAAGCTCAGGTAATACCGCCAAATGGTGCACAGATTTACGCTCGCGCAAGCGTCGACCGATCTGAATGGCCAAAGACATAGACTCATTCAGACCAGCAGGCATAGGAAATCCCACCATGACATCCTTAAGGGCTTCAGAGAGACCTTTTCTGAAAATAGCTGCGAGCGCACCTTCATTCCACTGAGTGAGTACAGACCACTTTCTAAATTTCTGACAATATACCTCTATTTCATCCTGACCCTGACACAGAGCCAGCAAATTCTTCTCTGCCTGATCCACAGAATTAGGCTCATCGTACAGCAATCCGAGCGCCAGGAAAAATGCATCGATATTACTTAATGCAGGATCTCCTGACGCAAGAGAAAATGCCCAGTCCTGAGGGTCGCCACGCAAAAAAGAAATAACGATCCTAACTTGTTGAACTGGGTCACCAGAGGAGCGAGGTTTCAAAGTCAGAAATAGTTTACAATTATTTTTGAAACTCAGAAATTTAGTTCTATCTCCAAAAAACAAATCAGGAATCGGAATTCTCGGTTCTAACATAGAATTCTGAACCACAAAGTCTTGAATACTTTGTACTCTTGCCGTGAGCTGATCCACACATGAAGACAGACCTTTAATGTCCATTGCTACACCTGTGTCCTGAACCACCCAAATGTCTAGGGGAAAAAAAAGGCAAAACACAGTGCAGAGAAAAAAAAATGGTCTCAGAACTTCTTTTTTCCCTCTATTGAGAATCATTAGTACTTTGGGCCTCCAGTACTGTTATGAAAGGTAATTCAGTACCACAATGGACATAGAGGTCAGCGCACATACAGTGACCTGGCAATAACCCAAAAAACAAGAACGAGCTCTGAGACGTGGGAACTCTGTTGACCGCAATCCCTAATCCTCTCCAACCACACTAAAGGCAGCCGTGGATTGCGCCTAACGCTCCCTATGCAACTCGGCACGGCCTGAGAAACTAGCTAGCCTGAAGATAGAAAATAAGCCTACCTTGCCTCAGAGAAATACCCCAAAGGAAAAGGCAGCCCCCACATATAATGACTGTGAGTTAAGATGAAAAGACAAACGTAGAGATGAAATAGATTTAGCAAAGTGAGGCCCAACTTTCTGAACAGAGCGAGGATAGGAAAGGTAACTTTGCGGTCAACACAAAACCCTACAAAAACCACACAAAGGGGCAAAAAGACCCTCCGTACCGAACTAACGGCACGGAGGTACACCCTCTGCGTCCCAGAGCTTCCAGCAAGCAGTAAAAAACAAAAAGACAAGCTGGACAGAAAAAAACAGCAAACAAATAGCAAAGAGGAACTTAGCTATGCAGAGCAGCAGGCCACAGGAACTATCCAGGAGGAAACAGGTCCAATACTAGAACATTGACTGGAGGCCAGGATCAAAGCACTAGGTGAAGTTAAATAGAGCAGCACCTAACGACTTCACCACATCACCTGAGGAAGGAAACTCAGAAGCCGCAGTACCACTTTCCTCCACCAACGGAAGCTCACAGAGAGAACCAGCCGAAGTACCACTTGTGACCACAGGAGGGAGCTCTGCCACAGAATTCACAACACTCATCATACAACAACCCCAATGCCTGAAAGAACGAATCAACATTAAGCAAAGCAGGATTGCCAGTTTCCAGGGAAAATGCCCAATCCTGTGGGTCACCACGCAGCAGAGATATGATGATTTTAACCTGCTGAATAGGATCACCAGAAGACCGGGGTCTTAATGCAAAAAACAGTTTACAGTTATTTTTGAAACTCAAAAATTTGGATCTGTCACCAAAGAATAAATCAGGAGTGGGAATCTTAGGTTCTAAGGCAGGAGTCTGAACAATAAAATCTGAAATACCCTGTACCCTAGCAGCAAGCTGATCCACCCGAGAAACTAACTCCTGAACATTCATGTTAATACTAGATTCCGTAGCCACCCAGAGATAAAGAGGGAGGATAATACCAAACAGGCTAAAGAAAAAAAAATGGCTCAAAAGCTTCCCTCCCTTCTTCTGAGATGCAATTAACTCATTGTTGGCCAGTTGTACTGTTATGATCTGGTGGCCTAGGAGCAGCATGAGATGGATTCTGTAGAAGGTGGTCCCTGTACTGACCGCAAACCCTGAACCTAGCAGTGCAACTAGAAGTAGCCGTGGGGGGTACCTAACCCTCCCTAGACCCCTCGGCACAGCCTAAGATCTAACTACCCCTAAAGACAGAAACAGGAAACCTATCTTGCCTCAGAGAAAATGCCCAAAGGATAGATAGCCCCCCACAAATATTGACTGCGAGAGGAGAGGGAAATAACATACGCAGATATGAAATCAGATTTTAGCATAGGAGGCCATACTAGATAAAAAGAAATAATAGAACAGAGTACTATGTGGTCAGTATAAAAACACTAGAAAATATCCACCACAGACAATACGAATCACCACATCTGACTAAAGACATGGGGGGTATATCTGCATCTCCAGAGAAATAGCTAGGCTGCAAAAAATCCTTCACAGACTAAGCTGGACAAGACAAAAACATGAAAATGCACAGAACTATAAGGTCCACAGCAGGTGGACAGCAAAAACAAAGCCAGGACTTATCTTTGTAGAAAAGCACAGCAAACTGGAGAGACCAGCAGGGAAGTGAATCCTTCAAAAACAATGGGCAACTGGCACTGACTAAAGGATCCTGCAAAGCTATATACCCCAGTCAGTTTTGCAATTAGTAGATACACCTATCCACTCCTGCAGTCCAGGCACAACTGCATTACCCTCTACAACCATCGGAGGGAGCCCAAAAGCTGAATTCACAACAGCTGTCACTACCATGTTTTACTGTTGGGGTTGTATATGGCAGGTGATGAGCTGTGCCTGGTTTCTCCCACACATACAGCTTAGAATTATTACCAAAAAGGTCTATCTTCATCTCATCAGACCAGAGAATCTTATTTCTCATAGTCTGAGAGTCCTTCATGTATTTTTTTTTAGCAAACTCTATGTGGGCTTTCACATGTCTTGCACTGAGGAGAGGCTTCTGTCAGGTCACTTTGCCATAAAGGCCCGACTGGTGGAGGGCTGCAGTGATAGTTGACTTTGTGGAACTTTCTCCCATCTCCCTACTGCTGCTCTGGAGCTCAGTAACAGTGATCTTGGGGTTCTTCTTTACATCTCTCACCAAGTCTCTTCTCCCATAATTGCTCAGTTTGGCTGGACGGCCAGGTCTAGGAAGAGTTCTGGTGGTCCTAAACTTCTTCCATTTAAGGATTAGGGAGACCACTGTGCTCTTAGGAATCTTGAGTAGTCTAGAAATTCTGTTGTATCCTTGGCCAGATCTGTGCCTTGCCACAATTCTGTCTCTGAGCTCCTTGTTCAGGTCCTTTGACCTCATGATTTTAATTTGGTCCGACATGCAGCACGCTGGCGCAGTGGTTAGAACAGCAGCCTTGCAGCGCTGGAGTCATGGGTTCAAGCCCCACCATGGACAACATCTGCAAAGAGTTTGTATGTTCTCTCCGTGTTTGCGTGGGTTTCCTCCCACATTCCAAAAACATACTGATAGGGAATCTAGATTGTGAGCCCCAACCGGGACAGTGATGATGTGTGCAACCTGTAAAGCGCTGCGGAACATGTTAGCCCTATATAAAAATTAAGATTATTATTATTTATTATTATTACATGCACTATGAGCTGTGAGGTCTTTTATAGACAGGTGTGTGTCTTTCCAAATCAAGTCCTATCAATTTAATTAAAAACAGCTGGACTCCAAAGAAGGAGTAAAACCATCTAAAGGAGGATCACAAGGAAAGGGACAGCATGTGACTTAAATGAGTGTCTGAGCAAAGGGTCTGAATACTTATTTGACCATGTGATATTTCAGTTTTTCTTTTTATTAAATTTGCAAAAATTACTACATTTCTGTTTTTTTCAGTCAAGATGGGGTGCAGAGTGTACATTTATGAGAAAAAAAATTAACTTTCTTGAATTTACCAAATGACTGCAATGAAGCAAAGAGTGAAAAATGTAAAGGGATCTGAATACTTTCCGTACCCACTGTACAATATCAAATATTACCTGAGTCCTCCTGCTCATTTTAGGTATTATAACAGTCTCTCACGGTACGTGTTTAACTACTGGCAAAGGTGATTGTCCCAATGCATATAGACCACAGCATTATCTCTTATTCTAACACAGGTCCTAGCGTGGGTCTCCATTTTTTTCCGCTAAGCCGCAAGTCCTCCTGCCAATGTTTAACAAGGCTTGCTGGGCCGCCTTCGCTTCAACCGAAGTCTGTCGTATTAGCCCAGACCACCCCTTGCACCGTACGTCAGTGCTGGAAGTAAGGACCTGGTTTACTCTTGCTTCCCGTTCACCACCGCAGGCGTCCAAACCCGAGTGGAATCTTCTCACTGATCTTCGGTACTTGACCAATGGGGGATGTCTCTCATATCTGGAGTGATGAGGGCTGGGACCTGGCTCTTGACTGGCAGGGTCTGTACTCGAGGTCTTGATTGGCGCAGGTCTGGTTTTCGGGCATTGAGCAGCCTTATCTGTGTTCTGGGATTCATCTGGCACTGCCTGAGTTCTGCTTCCAGGCATGCCACAACCAGCTGCCTAGGGCTTTCAGACACGGCTGGTCACCTTGGCCTCAGTGTCTCATTTGATGCACGTCCTGCCTGTTCCTTCACTTGGTGCCAAATCTGTTTCTGTTTCGGCACACTGGCTTTTTGTATTGGGGAACTGTGTCATCAAAGTCCACTAGCCTAGTGCTCCATCCAAAATCTTCTTTCCTGAAACTCGCCCTCTAACGGTCGGTTCCACAGGGTCCCGCTTGGACAGTAGATGGTAGTTTTCTTGCACAAATGGTGCACGGTGCTGGGATTCTCATTTTTTATGGCATACCTTCTTACATTTGCACTCTGCTTGGACATAGCCACATAGCCATGATGTGACTCCCTCTTTAGCACATTACATATGTATATTGACTTTGTACTGGGCTAGATCATCGCATTGCCAGCTCTCAAAGTCAAAGGGGCTCACATTTGGTTTTTGCTTTTTTTGTGCTACCAGTGTTACATTGTATAAGTGCAATATCAGTTGTGTGATGGTTTATTTTTCAGTAATGTTTTAATATACTGGGAGTATAGGACCCTATCTAATCTCCAGCAGTCGTTTCTTTTGTGTGGTTTCTACTGTGAGTGTTTTTAGAGGCACTAGTATATGCATTTTAGCAATGAGAATAAACAATGGAAATTTTGAGAATGAAAGATCAATCTAGGAGGAGAAAGAAAAAGATTTCTCTCAGAAAATATATTATAAAGTTGCTTATTTTCATGGATACTATTGATTTTTTAGATAAAAATTAAAAGGATGGTTGCACTTTAAGAAATATTTGACAACAGTTACAAGCAAAATATTATCGCATTTCCATTTCTTAACTGGGTGCAAAATCGAAATTCTCCTCCGTCTGCAATGCTTTTCACTAAATTAAGTCCTTGAAATTTCTTCTAATAAATCATTTTCCACTTCCAAAGGCGAAAGTTTATTCGTTTTTGTGACATAAACATCCAAGGCAACAATGTATCCAAGTGTTCACTTGGTTTTGATTATTCAATTATAGAAAGTACTTCTGTGTACGTTTTCTATACATATCATTAATTATCATGAGCTAAAAGTTTTTATGACCCTTTCACCACAAAAAGTATAAAAACTTACACACTTGTATTAGTCTCTTGACCATGTATAGGGGTCATCTTATGAAGACGGTGTGATAGCTCCCGGTAAACTGCTGTTTGTCATTGGCCTACACAGGGACACAATAGGCAGTATGATACTCAATGACAATGACAATTTGCACAAAGAGACACCATTCATAAAAGCTTCATTCATACCTTAGATTTCAGTACTGCACTATTAGAGAAGGTTGGGTGCTTAGAGTCAGATGGTCTCTTAAACAAAAGTTTTGATAAAAATAAAGATTTTTTGTGTCAGTGTTTCAAAGATTTATTTGAACTGTTTATGGAATGTTTGAATTGATAACTTTTGAAGGAAACATCATCTTGTCCATTAAGCCCAGATGTTCCATCATTGTTCCTTCATCTTCCTATTCCCTTTCATACCTTTTACATCAGATGTGACCGGTGTTCACAGGGTTGGATGTTTTTAGCTCAAGGCATTGGCCTACAGGGCTCATATGTGATTGTGGATGTTGGAGGACAGTTTGTGGAACATCCCATCGCCGGTACTATATTAGTGGACTCGGCATGGACATACAGTACTTATATATGGACAGTTATATCACTAAAGCTACGGTCACCTCACTCACGGCATCCATGTGTCTTTGTCACTCCAACGTGCGTTTTGCCCTTCTTCAGGGGCCGACCCCTGACGAAGATGGGAGAAACACATATTGGATCGACAAGGTTATGTGGATGTCAGTGATTATACATGTAAACACTTTAGCATCGTTCCTATGTTTTATTCTCTGGGCAGTCAGCATATTCACACTGATTAAAATATTCCATTTACTCGCACCTTATACCCCTTCCCCTAGCCTGTGACTTCTCTGTTATTATTCTGGATTAACTCCATTGTGTACCCATACATTTACTCTAGCACCTTGCTATGACCAATTTATATTTGTTGTACTTGTGATTCTATATTTAATGCTATTCAGTAAAATATTCTATTTTAAGGGTATCCCAGACTCTCTTATACGCCCTTTGTTGTTGTTGATGCTTTATTCGAGTTTTTCTCCTCTCTCTTAGGCCAGGGTCACACTAGACCGTAATACGGACGAGTGCAATGCGATAAAAAATCGCATAGCACTCGTCCCAATGTTAATCAATGGGGCAGCTCCCATCATCCGATATTTTCTCGGCCGGATTCAGGATCCGAGTGAAATCGCAGCATGCTGCGATTGTCAGCGTTTCTCTGCCGAGAATTACCAATGAAAGTCTATGGGGGTGAGAAAAAATAGCACAGCACACGGACCATCAGTGTGACTTGCGAGAAATTCTCAGGCATTGGGCAGGTGACCGGAAAGGCTCAGCCATTATTTGCTCATTTTGCAAGTGTGTGAGAAAATCTCACCATACGGATGCCATACGGATGTCACACGGATGTCACACGGATCATTTGATGCGAGAAAATCGCATCCTCGCACTGCACACGGATCACTGTTTTGGTAACATTTGTGCGATTCTCGTCCGTCAAAAACGGACCGTTTTTTTATACGTTGTGTGTGTCCCCGGCCTAAGGCATCCAATGATCCGTTTGGCATGCGTGTGACATCCGTATGGCATCCGTATGGTGAGATTTTCTCACACACTTGCAAAATGAGCAAATAATGGCTGAGCCTTTCCTGTCACCTGCTCAATGCCTGAGAATTTCTCGCAAGTCACACTGATGGTCCGTGTGCTGTGCTATTTTTTCTCACCCCCATAGACTTTCATTGGCGATTCTCGGCCGAGATACGCTGACAATCGCAGCATGCTGCGATTTCACTCGGATCCTGAATACGGCCGAGAAAATATCGGATGATGGGAGCTGCCCCATAGATTAACATTGGGACGAGTGCTATGCGATTTTTTATCGCATTGCACTCGTCCGTATTACGGTCTAGTGTGACCCCGGCCTTATACAGGGTATCTGGATTGAGAACTTAACCGGTTGTCTTGGGTGGTCACAAGCACGCAAGATCACTCACCCTACTTCTGCCAGCTTCTAGATCTACGTGTACAGTTTAAAATGAAGAGAATATACAAGGGGTGATGAGACAGCACTGGCTGCGCTCACAGATGATAGGGTCACTTAGATTTAACAGGCCAAAACTGGGAGCAGCATCTCATCAAATCCAATCTCCGAGCACACCACCAGCTTAGCCGGTGTGACAGCTGCGCTGAGTGCTCATCATGACACCGAGCAGTTCTCTCTGCCCGCGAAAGCTCCAATACTAAGTGTTAATATGTTCACACCACTTTTTGTGCAATTTAATTTAGGCTAACTAATAGCTGCCAAAAATACTTCTCGCAGTATGCAACTGGATAGGCTACATTCACACAACCATATTTTGGCCTAGTTTTTCAAGCAGAAGGCTGATCGGTGAAAGCCCAGCAATCATTTTCATTAAGCATCTTTTTGTCTTTTTTTTTCAACTTCTAAGCATAACAGTGGAAGCCAGCTGAAGAATCATCAGATCACTTATTTTAACCGCTTTGCAGCTTTTGAAGCCTCTAGTGGCTAAAAGAAGCTAAAAAAGATGGAACCTGTGCACAGCAAGATGTCTTGACACTGCCGGGCATTTGTTGATTCATTTAAGCATTTTTATGCACTTTTTCAGACTTTATATGCACATAAACTTAGATTGCGTTCATATTTTTTCGAGATAATCATGGCAAAGCCACAATGTATTTGTTGTGATTTTTGAGCATTGAGCGTTTTTCCGTGGTTGTGGCAAAAATAAATTGCACTGTGGCCACGACGTGAGTACACTGCCTAATATTACTTGTGCTAGTTTTGAGTAGGACATTTTCTGTTGGTAACGTCTGTCATTTTTGTATTTATTTCCTATTGTTGGTAGTATGCCATCTGTATAGTCAGAGGCGCGGAGTCTAGTTAGTGCTCAGCTGAGCAGGGTTAATTTCTGTTTTGTGTCGGTAAAGGATTTGCATTTATTTTGTACACCAACAATTAAGAACAGGAGGAACGCTGTATGATTAGAACTTCTGTGCCTCTGCTTATGACTGCACTACATTTGCTTTGCCTACCATTACAGAGGTAATCTTTCACAATACATATGATCAAAATTGGATTTTTTTTTACCTTTGCAGATGCTTGTGTAAAGAACCCAAGGCGGCAGTCGTAGGTGAGTTGCTGTTTCTCCACACCCTGGCACCCCACAAATAACCGATGTCCCAGGTCATCAGTGTGGTGCTGTGTACAGTGCATTGTACTCACTTGCAGGCCAGAGGCCTCCACTGCATCCACGTCCTTTGGTCCAGGATCAGTGCACACACATCAGGGACACCAGGTTCGTTATAACAAACTCAACTTTTCTGGACAGTTTAGATACAGTCGTTTCAGGCACAGCACCCTCCAGTTCCATTTTCTTCAATACAGCACGTGTCAAGCTCTTGCATATGTTCATCTTGGACAATCCCTATGATTGATCGTCATGTCATCCCTAGGGATTTCCCACAGCACTCCCAAGACCTGCTACATCTCCCTTACGCTTTTTCCCATCCGGCTTCATCTTCATGGAAGGGAATAAGGTACACTTCCAAGTGCCTAGTTCGGGTCATAGGCCCCAGACGTTACAGGAATGGCTGCAGGAAATTCGGTACGAACTCATGCTGTCCAAACGTTATATACTCCATGTGCCTACAGCCCACTGCCCTTGAACTTTTACTTGTTCTCACTGAACGATTCCATGCTGTGCTGGTCCCAAACATATCAACTGTATCTAACCTTGTGCTCCAATTCCTATACCTAATATGCCCGCCTCTGCATATTTCACTTTCCTAAACCTATAAGCCTTATACTATATCTGATGTCCTCATGTATCTAAAGTCACTATCTTTCTATAACCTAAACATTAAACTGTATCCTATACTGTCCCTATATCTTATCTACAAATAACATTGTACAGTGATCACAATACATTAGGAGAGTCGCATACGTTAGTGACTATAAAACTGTATGCAGTTTCAAATATCACAACAGTCTCCCTGTGCCCCTGCTGTGTACTGTGTAATGACCGTGTCTGACTGTACAGGAACCTATTCTGATCATACCACATCTCCTGGGTGGGGAGGAAGCAAAAGAGTATACAGACAGGACAGCATGGGGTCACAGATGATTCTTTTTGTGAGGCAAAACATTGCCCTGCCTGTTCGTAACCCCTTAGTGACAGAGTCAATTTGGTACTTAATGACAAAGCCAATTTTTACAATTCTGACCACGGTCATTTTATGAAGTTATAGCTCTAGAATGCTTCAAAACATCTCACTGATTCTGAGATTGTTTTTTCATGACATACTGTACTTCATGTTAGTGGTAAAATTTCTTTGCTATGACTTGCGTTTATTCATGAAAAAAACGGAAATTTGAAAAAAAAATTGAAAATGTAACAATTTTCAAACTTTTAATTTTTGTACACTTAAATCAGAGAGTCATGTCACCAAAAATAGTTAATAAATAACATTTCCCACATGTCTACCTTACATCAGCACAATTTTGGAACATAATTTTTTTTTGGTTAGGATGTTATAAGGGTTAAAAGTTGACCAGCAATTTCTAATTTTTCCAACAAAATTTACAAAACCATTTTTTTAGGGACCACCTCAAATTTGAAGTGAGTTTGGGGGTCAATATAACACAAAATACCCCAAAGTGACACATTCTAAAACATGCACCCCTCAAAGTGCACTAAACCATATTCAAGCAGATTATTATCCCTTCAGATGCTTCACGAGAACTAAAGCAATGTGGAGGATAAAAATGAACATTTTACTTTTTTCACAAAAAGTTTACTTTGGAATCATTTTTTTTTATTTTCACAAGGGTATCAGGAGAAAATGGACCACAAAATTTGTTGTGCAATTTCTCCTGAGCACACCAATCCCGTGTATGTGGGGGAAAGCCACTGTTTAGGCACATGGTAGAGCTCAGAAGGGAGGAAGCACCGTTTGACTTTTTGAACACAAAATTTGCTGGAATCAATTGTGGTGCCATATCTCGTTTGGAAACCCCTTGATGTACCTAAACACGGAAGCCCCCAATTCTAACTCCAATCCTAACCCCAACACACCCCTAACCAAAATTCCAATCCTAACCATAACAATAACCACAAACTTAACCCTAACCCTAATCCCAAGCCTAACCGCAATCCCAACCATAACCACAACCCTAAACCTAGCCTAACCCTAACTTCAGTCCAGCCCTAACTTTAGCCCAACCCTAACTTTAGCCCAACCTTAACTTTAGCCCAACCCTAACTTTAGCCCAACCCTAACTTTAGCCCAACCTTAACTTTAGCCCAACCCTAACTTTAGCCCAACCCTAACTTTAGCCCAACCTTAACTTTAGCCCAACTCTAACCCTAATTGAAAAATGGAAATAAATACTTTTTTTTAATTTTATTATTTTTACCTAACTAATGGGGTGATAAAGGGGGGTTTGATTTACTATTTTTTTTAAATTTTGATTACTGTGATAGGGTCAATCACAGTGATCAAAGTGAACTAATAGGAAAAATTTCTGATTGTTGCTGGGCGCCCGCCATTTTCTTCCTGGAAGAAGACGCCGGTGGCCGACGGGACTTCACAGAGGAATCGGGGGATTGGGGACCCAATTCTCTCTCCTCTGATGTCCGATCACATCAGAGGAGAGAGAAATTAAATGGGAAATCTTACTCTTTTTTTTAGTGGTCACCGTTATTCCATTAATAACGGTGATCGCAACACTGGGGTTGATAAAAACCAACCTGAATCATATTCTCTGGGGTCCCAACTACCCCCAGTAGCCGAGGCCCCAGAGAAATTCCAACGCTGGGGGGCGCTATACACTTATTTCTCTGCACCGTAAAAAAGTGTTCTGAGGCATAAGTACCCTTAACTGCGGTTGTTAAAAGGCATATCTGCAGTCGTTAAGGGGTTAAGCAATGTTTTACCTCAAAGAAAGAGTCATCTGTGATCCTGTGCTGTCCTGTCTGTATACTCTTTGGCGCCCTTCCCTCCCCCGGGAGATGTGGTATGATCAGACCATGTTCCTGTACAGTCAGACACAACCATTACCAAGTAAAAAATTGATGACACTCGAATCAAGCTAATCAAACTCTGATTAGTGTCTGATCAAAACAATAGATCTGTTTTCCCCTAAAAAATATTTTTCAGAATAAAAATCAGATGTATGAATGAGGCCTAATACACACAAGGACGCTGAGCCTTTTTTTCAACCAAGTTGTACTTTATTTTGGTGGCATTATACTGTAAACCACGTACATTTTTCCATTTTGCTTTTATTTTTTCCCTCTCTTTCTTTCAAGAGTCATAAGTTTTTTTTAGTTTTCTGACAACAAAGCCATTTAGGCATGTTTTTGTAGGGTAAGTTGTTCTTTTGAATGACAGCATTCACTTTACCATACAACAGTGTTTCTCAACTCCGGTCCTCAAGACCCACCAACAGGTTATGTTTTCAGGATTTCCTTAGTATTGCATAGGTGATGGAATTAATACTTGAGCAGGTGATGAAATTATCACCTGTGCAAAGCTAAGGAAATCTTGAAAACGTGACCTGTTGGTGGGTCTTGAGGACCGGACTTGAGAAACACTGCCATACAACATGCAGCAAAAAGGTAAAAAAAACTCATTATTTTTCGTTTATTTCCCCTTGTTCAATTAGTATAACTAGTCAGCGTTATTCTATAAATCAGTACAATTAGGGTGATTAGTGATGAGCGAACCAATGGACATTCGGGTTCAGCAAGTTTGTGACCCGAACTTTACCTTAAACCCTATATAAGTCAATGGGGATTCAAACTTCAATGCTGTAAAATGGCTGTAAAATGGTAGGAGTAAGGGTTAAGGGGCTGCAAAGGACAATTGCCCTGCAAACAAATGTGGATAGGGAAATGATTTAAAGGGCTTCTATCACCATAGCAATCATGGTAGAATAGGAAGTACTGTAAATGAATAACATAAAAATTTTAACAGCGTCCTCAGAGACTAAAGATTGCTACCGGCAGTCCAATTACAAATTTCACCCAGAGCATGGGGCACAGTACCCCACAGCTCCAAATGTCTGCTCCAGGAGTGTACGTTACAAATGCAGCTGCTAAAATGTTGTTATGATCTTAGATCAAGCTGGCGGTCTGCTGCGAGGCTTGCTATCAGCAGTCCAGTTAAAAATTTCACCCACAGATCATGTTCTCACATTTTCCTCCCAGAGCCAAAGTTTTACCTTCAGTAGCATACAGTAAAGCAGCCTCAAATGAAAAGCTTGTAGTTTGTTTCTGGAAAGACCTGAGGGTCCGCCGCCAGGCTTGCTACCAGCAGTGTCGGCCCCTTTCCCTTGGGATGCATCCCCAATGCTCTTGCCTTAGGTTCCCAGGGTCCTCAAGTGTTTCCCTTGAAAAAATTATTGTTCAAAGCAGGCAACCATTCCTGAATACTTCAGCTAGGGATAATGGAATTGTACTCCGTTTCTATTTTCTTGTTTGGGGCCGTGATTAAGAGGGGACCTGGTGTAACACAAAGCGAAGGACCTGGAGGCATTCGCAGCCACCCAATCTCAAACCGCTTCTACTTGTTCTACCCCTCACCATTAGTACAGCGGTACTTGAGCCTACCAAATTACGCAGAACATAAACATTGCAAAGTGCACACATGATTTTTTCCACAACATTACGATGGGGCAGAGTAACCCCACAGAAGCTGATTAAAAATTTCACCCAGAGAGCATGTTTTCATATTTCCCCCACAGAAGATGATAACAAATTTCACCCACAGAGAATGTTTCCACACTCCCCCCAGAGAATCTGATTATAAATTTCACCCACAGACAATGGGGCACAGTATCCCCACAGGCAGGGTTGCAGAGTGCACACAGCGGCTTAAAGGCACAATACTCCCACAGATATACACCAAAGAATACACACAGCGGCTTTTGGCACAGTACTATCACAGACATGGTTGAATAAGAGTAGAAAAATAGGATTAGACACACATAATTCCCACTGACATAGTTGAAGATTATAAAAACTTTTGGTTACGCACGGTACTATCACAGACGGGTGCAGAGTACACATAGAGAGTGTGTTTGGAAAACTGCACACATGCAAAACCTAATACTGTCCCTCTCTACAGCTGCATCCTGTCCCTACGCTAAGCAGAGTAGAAATAAAAGATAACAATCTTGAACCAGCAGGAAACAGGTCCAAGTGGCGGAGGAAGTAGATCTGGAGGTATAGGTGGAAGATGCAGGATCAGAGGCGTAGCTAGGGTTTTGGTTCAGGGGAGCGAAACTTCTGAGTGGGCCCCTAACCAGGTAACCTTGATTACAACTCGGTGACGCACCCTAATAGTGGAGGAGAACCTCAGCAGATGACCGCACTCTTACTGAAGATAATCTCTATATAAAGTCCAATATTGATATTACTGCCATATAATTGTGGTGCCCCAGGATCCTGGTCGTCACAGTAGCATTGCTTTCCTCATGGGGGTGTGATGTTACGTTTGGAAGCGATGAAGGATAACTCTTATCAGGTAACCACCATACACACAACATGTTCACACTCCAGGGCACAAGGGGGAGCTTTTGATCCTATTTTCTAGGTGACTCCCCTATATACAATGTGGTTTGGAGGGAAAGAGAGATTAGATTGTCAGAGAGACAGAAGAGAGCAGACAGACCTAGAGGATCAGAACGTCTGAAGGGGCCATGTGGTCTGAAGCACCACAGTTCCTGGAAAGAGACACACAGAAAGCCGAGTATTGTTCAGTGAGAGTGAAGGAGAGCAAAGCAAAAGGAGAAAGACATCAGGGGAGATCAGCCACGAGCAGGCTGCCTCCCTCTGAAGCGGAGACAACTGGTAGCCGGGACACCGAGGATTGTAAGGAACTCCATGACTTACATCAGAGACCGGCAGGACAGCTGAACTGCAAGTTACCTGTCCGCCTTAATACCCAGGAGGCACGGTGACACCTATAGAGCATGGGGCGTGCTAGAGTCCCTATAAACCGGCTCAAGTCACCAGTCATACGGGTTATGTCCTATCCTACATGGGGGACAGAGAGAAGAACTGTGAGGACCTTATGTGAAGCCTTAGGCAGTAAGGGACTACAACACCACCACGCTTTGAGGAAGGCTTTTAACTCCCACCTGGAAAAGGGGGACTCTGGATTCACTTCCAAACTGGCCGGACCCTGCCTGCCCTGTGATCTGGTGCCCTGGAATGTGGCTGCTGAAGTCTTCAGTAAACCAGGTAAAGAGACTGCAAACCTGTGTCCTCGTTCTTTACTGCGCCATTCACCATCTTACATCTACACACCGGGAGCCCTATGGATACACTTCACCTGTGGGAAGTTATACCATCTAGCTGCCATAATATCACCCCAGAGGACCCCTTAAAGCAGCGTTGGCCACCCTGACCGAATACCACAGGTGGTGTCACGAACACAAACTTTATTCCCTTTAAGGACCTTTCTCTTTTATACGGACGTCTCAGGGCCACGGACCAGGTCGCAGCCACCGTGACATCCCTCTGTGAACGCAGGACCCGCTACCGAGTACCCCACGGCCCTGGCGGGCGACTCATAATCAGTGGCAGATAACAGCCCGGCAGAACATATAACAGATCACAGCACAGTTATAGATAGTGACTTACCGCTGACGTTCTTTCTGATGGAATCGTTCACTTTTCACGTCTTTTCCATCTGGCCCAGACCGACACGACAGCTTCTTACAGCCAGGACTCGGCTGCAGAGAAAACAACAAAGACACGATTCACTTCTCATATTCCAGCCCCATCACCATCTATCTCCAACCTGCACAAACTCCTCATCCTGCTGATACCCAAAATACTGAGCCGCTGCTGCCGTATGTGACCCTATTACTGCACCTGTTGTGTGGTACTGTGTGCCCTCTAAATTCTAAAGCACCCCTCTATGATATAGTAATGCCGGGCGCAAGTGCCCTAGAAAACAGTGCCCATGTTTTGCCCCCTAGAAAGTAATATTGCCCTGTGTGCCCCTTTGACAGTCACAGTAACCTGAGTTCCCCTATAACAATAAGTGTCCACTTTACATTTAAATTATGCAAATTGTCTCTTCAGAGAGGAAGAGAGCTAGAACTCTAGTGCCAGCTATTGGAAGATAGCAATCCCACAAGTCAATGTTGACCCTTTAATGAGCCTTGTGACATGACTTAGTTATTGGATAACGGTCTGACGCCTCTCACACAGCCAAACCAGATCTCCCCTTTGCACTGACGTGAGGCAGTACCCGAAACACAGTGTCTGCAAATTGAGATTCTGGTTTGGCTATTATCCTAAGTCATGTCACAAGGCTCGTTGAAGGGTCAACATTGACTTGTAGGATTGCTACTGTCATGATCAGCTGCAGCCGCAGATGCGGCCCAGCCCATAGACGCCCCCAGGCCGACCAACCTCAGGGGCGTGTGTCCCCCGGGGACGAAATACAGACCCTTTAAAACCACAGAGGGAGACCCGGGCCTACCCGAACTAGGGGAGGGCAGAGACCGGGGTTCTGTGGCATCAGGATGCAGGTAAGACATCAGGACACACGAGAACGTCAGGACATCAGGGTCCATGAGGTCATCAGGACACAGGCAGGGCATCAGGACACAGGAATACTGGAGAGACATCTGGGACACTGGCGTGGCAGCCCAGGTCATCAGTTACATCAGGACATCGAACACAGGAAGGACATCAAGACATCAGGGAACACGAGGTCATCAGGATGCAGGTAAGACATCAGGACACATGAGAACGTCAGGACATCAGGGTCCATGAGGTCATCATGACATAGGCAGGACATCAGGGTACAGACAGGATGCGCTCCTTCCCTCATCAATGTCAGCTTTATCAGCTAAATGCCGAAACAGCTGACCTTGCGATGACGGGTGGGGGGCCCACTGCTGGCACCGAGCCCCCCTGCCTGCTCAGGGGACCCATAGCGGCAGAGCAGGGAGATCGATTATCCCTGCTCTGTGCAGAATGTAACTGTATCGGCACACTGTGTGCACTGATATAGTTACAGTAGCGTAGCTCTGGGTGGACCCCTTCTGAGCACCGGGCCTGGGGCGATGGCCCCTCGGCCCCCCGGTAGCTATGCTACTGGGCAGAATACACCTATAACTCAGTGGTTAGCACTGTTGTTTTGCAACACTGGGTTCATGAATTCAAATCTAACTAAAGACAACATCTGCAAGGAGTTTGTATGTTCTCTTCATGTTTGCGTGGGTTTCCTCCAGGTACTTCGGTTTTCTCCCACACTCCAAAGACATACTGATAGTGAAATCAGATTGTGAGCCCCAATGGAGATAGTGCCGATGATGTCTGTAAAGTGCTGTGGAATTAATGGTGATATACAGTATAACTGAGTAAAATAAATAAAATAAATAAAGAGTCAAGGGTGGTGTAGTCCAATAAAGATTTTCTTTGTATTTATTTTTTTTCCATTTTTTAAATTTTTTTAAATTTTCTCGATTGTTTTTTATGGAACCGACTTAAAGGGAGGGTGCCGTGATTTTAGTTTTTGTATTAATAATTATTGATTATATAATCAATTATTTGTAATACAAAAGTAAATGTAGTACTTTAATACTTTTTTATTTATTCATTTTTACTTTTGCCACTGGAGGCCGCCATTTTCATTAGTGTGGGTGTAAGTGTCTGGGCACGACACTTGCACACCTCACTTACGGCAGCCATGGGCATAGGAGCCAACAGTCGGGCTCCGACCGCTCCTCCTGCCTCTCAGCTGTGACTTGGCCACGCCCCCTGGGCTGCTACGTCACAGCTGTGAGAGGAGATCGCGGCCATTTTGTTTTTTATTTTCCTCTGTCATCGCACACACAGCTCAGTGTGTGCGATCATAGCAGGAGCTGCCAGGGAGAAGCTGCTGCTGGGAAGAGAGGTTTGGGGTGAGTATCTGCAGCCGGGAGCTGTGATTGCAGCCTGTACTTAGTATTACAGCACAGGCTGCAATCACTGCTCACTGCCGTTCAGAGCAGAGAGATCGTCACACTGCTCTGCCCTGAACATGACTCAGCACTTCCTGGAAGAGGACTGAAGGTAAGTACAGAGTTTTTATTTTCTTATGCATCTACCACTGCTACCTGCTCCTATATACCACTGCTACCAGCCCTTATATACCACTATATACCACTGCTACCTGCTCCTATATACCACTGCTACCTGCCCCTATATACCACCGCTACCTGCCCCTATATACCACTGCTACTAGCCCCTATATACCACTGCTACCTGCCCCTATATACCACTGCTACTAGCCCCTATATACCACTGCTACCTGCCCCTATATACCACTGCTACTAGCCCCTATATACCACTGCTACCTGCTCCTATATACCACTGCTACCAGCCCTTATATACCACTATATACCACTGCTACCTGTCCCTATATACCACTGCTACCAGCCCCTGTATACCACTGCTACTAGCCCCTATATACCACTGCTACCTGCTCATATATACCACTGCTACCAGCCCCTGTATACCACTGCTACTAGCCCCTATATACCACTGCTACCTGCTCCTATATACCACTGCTACTAGCCCCTATATACCACTGCTACCTGCCCCTATATGCCACTGCTACCTGCCCCTATATACCACTGCTACTGTACCTGCCCCTATATACCACTGTTACCTGCCCCTATATACCACTGCTACCAGCCCCTATATACCACTGCTACTAGCCCCTATATACCACTGCTACCTGCTCCTATATACCACTGCTACTAGCCCCTATATACCACTGCTAACTTCCCCTATATACCACTGCTACCTGCCCCTATATACCACTGCTACTAGCCCCTATATACCACTGCTACCAGCCCCTATATACCACTGCTACTAGCCCCTATATACCACTGCTACTAGCCCCTATATAACACTGCTACTAGCCCCTATATACCACTGCTACTAGCCCCTATATACCACTGCTACTAGCCCCTATATACCACTGCTACTAGCCCCTATATACCACTGCTACCAGCCCCTATTTACCACTGCTACTAGCCCCTATATACCACTGCTACCAGCCACTATATACCACTGCTACTAGCCCCTATATACCACTGCTACCTGCTCCTATATACCACTGCTACTAGCCCCTATATACCACTGCTACTAGCCCCTATATACCACTGCTACTAGCCCCTATATACCAATGCTACCAGCCACTATATACCACTGCTACCAGCCCCTATATACCACTGCTACCAGCCCCTATATACCACTGCTACTAGCCCCTATATACCACTGCTACCAGCCCCTATATACCACTGCTACCAGCCACTATATACCACTGCTACCAGCCACTATATACCACTGCTACCTGCCCCTATATACCACTGCTACCTACCCCTATATACCACTGCTACCTGCCCCTATATACCATCTACGACTGCTACCTGCCTCTATATACCATCTACCACTGCTGCCTGCCTCTATATACCATCTACGACTGCTGCCTGCCTCTATATACCATCTACCACTGCTGCCTGCCTCTATATACCATCTACCACTGCTGCCTGCCTCTATATACCATCTACGACTGCTGCCTGCCTCTATATACCATCTACCACTGCTGCCTGTCTCTATATACCATCTACCACTGCTACCTCTGTCCTGTGTAGCTAATCTAGTCTTGTGTAGCTAATCCTGTCCTGTGTACAGTATCACACAAGATAGGATTAGATACACGGCGCAGCACAGTATCACACAGGACAGGATTAGATACACGGCTCAGCAGTCAGTATCTAATCCTCTCCTATGCACTCCTCTCCCCCCTGCGTGTCTTTCCCCATTGTGGTTTATTATTTTTGTTGTGGGAGATGAGGGAGTCGAGGATTATGCGTTCGGTATGGTATAAAAAAGATTAATAAAGGACTTTATTCTGGCCGAGTCTTTATTTACAATACATGTGAGATCTATGTGGCGGCATTATGGGTGATCTATATGGCGGTATTATGTGAGAAGCATATGGTGGTATGTGAGAACACTGGCGGTATTATGTGTGATCTATATGGTGGTATGTGAGAACACTGGCAGTATTATGTGTGATCTATATGGCGGTATGTGAGAACACTGGCGGTATTATGTGTGATCTATATGGCGGTATGTGAGAACACTGGCGGTATTATGTGTGATCTGTATGGTGGTATGTGAGAACACTGGCGGTATTATGTGTGATCTATATGGCGGTATGTGAGAACACTGGCGGTATTATGTGTGATCTATGGTGGTATTATGTGAGAACTGTATGACAGTATTGTGTGATCTATTTGATAGTATTGTGTGTGATCTATATGGCGGTATTATGCGAGAACACTATGGCAGTATTATCTTCAGAAAGCGGACCCATTCTATGGTGGTTCTGGCTGAGCACCTGCACGCAGGTCTGGGGTAATAGAGGGTAAAGCATGACCTCCAGTTAGGTGCAGTCAGGGGAAGGCTGGTGAGGCAGCTGAAGAGAGGGGTCTCATTTTTATCGTTACTATATGGCTACATTTCCTTCCCAGCGTCACCCCGGACTGCGCCTGTCGCCTCGCTTTCACACATTGCCAGGACAGGATGGAGAAGACAGGATCTGAGGAGGGGAATGGGGTCTGCATGCAAAGTCTGGATCAGACCAGGCCATCAATCCGCAGAAATGTTTCCTGGATTTCTGTGGAGCAGACGGTCCATCCATGTGTATAAAAGACAGCGCTCTATGTACAATCCCTGGCTGCTCCGCGCACCAAACAGGGGGCCCCCATAGACCAGCACACTGCTCTCCTGAAATACTCTGTGCTGCTGTCACCCTGCTCCCTCCACCACATATCTCCCAGAATCCTTGCTGCCTGCCATCCTTGGTGACTGTCTACTTGTCAGTATAAGGCTGCTTTCACACTATCAGTATTTGGTCTGTATTTTACCTCAGTATTTGTAGCCAAAATCAGGAGTGGGTGATAAATGCAGAAGTGGTGCACATGTTTCTATTATACTTTTCCTCTATTTGTTCCACTCCTGGTTTTGGCTTACAAATACTGAGGTAAAATACTGACCAAATACTGATAGTGTGACGGCAGCCATACTCTGCAGTCACCAACAAAATGGCTGCTCACTGGGTTCCTGAAAATCATCCTCTCTAATCCCTTAGCAAACACCCAGAAGGGGAGAAGAGGAGACATCACACACGTCAGCAGACTCCGCCCATAATTACTGCAGTGCAGTAATGTGAGCTATTTGTACACTAGGTTTTTCTGAAATTTCAGCAGCTGCTCCCCCTAGTGTTGAAAAGTGGAAATTCCAAAACTTTTCAAATTATTTTTCATATTTTACTAAATTATAAACAAATGATAATATTTTTTAAGAAAATGTAATCATTAATTCTTTACATTTTTACAATTTCTGAAAAAAAATTTTTTTTGATGGCACCTTCCCTTTAAAACAACCTAGAATTTACATAGTAACATAGTAACATAGTTAGTAAGGCCGAAAAAAGACATTTGTCCATCCAGTTCAGCCTATATTCCATCATAATAAATACCCAGATCTACGTCCTTCTACAGAACCTAATAATTGTATGATACAATATTGTTCTGCTCCAGGAAGACATCCAGGCCTCTCTTGAACCCCTCGACTGAGTTCGCCATCACCACCTCCTCAGGCAAGCAATTCCAGATTCTCACTGCCCTAACAGTAAAGAATCCTCTTCTATGTTGGTGGAAAAACCTTCTCTCCTCCAGACGCAAAGAATGCCCCCTTGTGCCCGTCACCTTCCTTGGTATAAACAGATCCTCAGCGAGATATTTGTATTGTCCCCTTATATACTTATACATGGTTATTAGATCGCCCCTCAGTCGTCTTTTTTCTAGACTAAATAATCCTAATTTCGCTAATCTATCTGGGTATTGTAGTTGTCCCATCCCCTTTATTAATTTTGTTGCCCTCCTTTGTACTCTCTCTAGTTCCATTATATCCTTCCTGAGCACCGGTGCCCAAAACTGGACACAGTACTCCATGTGCGGTCTAACTAGGGATTTGTACAGAGGCAGTATAATGCTCTCATCATGTGTATCCAGACCTCTTTTAATGCACCCCATGATCCTGTTTGCCTTGGCAGCTGCTGCCTGGCACTGGCTGCTCCAGGTAAATTTATCATTAACTAGGATCCCCAAGTCCTTCTCCCTGTCAGATTTACCCAGTGGTTTCCCGTTCAGTGTGTAATGGTGATATTGATTCCCTCTTCCCATGTGTATAACCTTACATTTATCATTGTTAAACCTCATCTGCCACCTTTCAGCCCAAGTTTCCAACTTATCCAGATCCATCTGTAGCAGAATACTATCTTCTCTTGTATTAACTGCTTTACATAGTTTTGTATCATCTGCAAATATCGATATTTTACTGTGTAAACCTTCTACCAGATCATTAATGAATATGTTGAAGAGAACAGGTCCCAATACTGACCCCTGCGGTACCCCACTGGTCACAGCGACCCAGTTAGAGACTATACCATTTATAACCACCCTCTGCTTTCTATCACTAAGCCAGTTACTAACCCATTTACACACATTTTCCCCCAGACCAAGCATTCTCATTTTGTGTACCAACCTCTTGTGCGGCACGGTATCAAACGCTTTGGAAAAATCGAGATATACCACGTCCAATGACTCACCGTGGTCCAGTCTATAGCTTACCTCTTCATAAAAACTGATTAGATTGGTTTGACAGGAGCGATTTCTCATAAACCCATGCTGATATGGAGTTAAACAGTTATTCTCATTGAGATAATCCAGAATAACATCCCTCAGAAACCCTTCAAATATTTTACCAACAATAGAGGTTAGACTTACTGGCCTATAATTTCCAGGTTCACTTTTAGAGCCCTTTTTGAATATTGGCACCACATTTGCTATGCGCCAGTCCTGCGGAACAGACCCTGTCGCTATAGAGTCACTAAAAATAAGAAATAATGGTTTATCTATTACATTACTTAGTTCTCTTAGTACTCGTGGGTGTATGCCATCCGGACCCGGAGATTTATCTATTTTAATCTTATTTAGCCGGTTTCGCACCTCTTCTTGGGTTAGATTGGTGACCCTTAATATAGGGTTTTCATTGTTTCTTGGGATTTCACCTAGCATTTCATTTTCCACCGTGAATACCGTGGAGAAGAAGGTGTTTAATATGTTAGCTTTTTCCTCGTCATCTACAACCATTCTTTCCTCACTATTTTTTAAGGGGCCTACATTTTCAGTTTTTATTCTTTTACTATTGATATAGTTGAAGAACAGTTTGGGATTAGTTTTACTCTCCTTAGCAATGTGCTTCTCTGTTTCCTTTTTGGCAGCTTTAATTAGTTTTTTAGATAAAGTATTTTTCTCCCTATAGTTTTTTAGAGCTTCAATGGTGCCATCCTGCTTTAGTAGTGCAAATGCTTTCTTTTTACTGTTAATTGCCTGTCTTACTTCTTTGTTTAGCCACATTGGGTTTTTCCTATTTCTAGTCCTTTTATTCCCACAAGGTATAAACCGCTTACACTGCCTATTTAGGATGTTCTTAAACATTTCCCATTTATTATCTGTATTCTCATTTCTGAGGATATTGTCCCAGTCTACCAGATTAAGGGCATCTCTAAGCTGTTCAAACTTTGCCTTCCTAAAGTTCAATGTTTTTGTGACTCCCTGACAAGTCCCCCTAGTGAAAGACAGGTGAAACTGCACAATATTGTGGTCGCTATTTCCTAAATGCCCAACCACCTGCAGATTTGTTATTCTGTCAGGTCTATTAGATAGTATTAGGTCTAAAAGTGCTGCTCCTCTGGTTGGATTCTGCACCAATTGTGAAAGATAATTTTTCTTGGTTATTAGCAGAAACCTGTTGCCTTTATGGGTTTCACAGGTTTCTGTTTCCCAGTTAATATCCGGGTAGTTAAAGTCCCCCATAACCAGGACCTCATTATGGGTTGCAGCTTCATCTATCTGCTTTAGAAGTAGACTTTCCATGCTTTCTGTTATATTTGGGGGTTTGTAACAGACCCCAATGAGAATTTTGTTACCATTTTTCCCTCCATGAATTTCAACCCATATGGACTCGACATCCTCATTCCCTTCGCTAATATCCTCCCTTAAAGTGGACTTTAGACAAGACTTTACATAGAGACAAACCCCTCCTCCTCTCCGATTTTTACGATCCTTTCTAAACAGACTGTAACCCTGTAAGTTAACTGCCCAGTCATAGCTTTCATCTAACCATGTCTCGGTTATTCCCACTATGTCAAAGTTACCTGTAGATATTTCTGCTTCTAGTTCTTCCATCTTGTTTGTCAGGCTTCTGGCGTTTGCGAGCATGCAGTTTAGAGGATTTTGTTTTGTTCCAATCTCCTCACTGTGGATTGTTTTAGAAATGTTCTTACCTCCCTTCTGAGTATGTTTTCCTGGGTCGTCTTTGTTCGAGTCTAATGTTTTTCTTCCCGTCCCCTCTTCTTCTAGTTTAACGCCCTCCTGATGAGTGTAGCAAGTCTTCTGGCGAATGTGTGTTTCCCAGGTTTGTTGAGGTGTAGTCCGTCTCTGGCGAGGAGTCCATCATACCAGTAATTCACACCGTGGTCCAGGAATCCAAATCCTTGTTGTCTGCACCATCGTCTTAGCCAGTTGTTTGCATCAAGGATCCTGTTCCATCTTCTGGTGCCATGCCCGTCTACTGGAAGGATAGAAGAAAAAACTACCTGTGCATCCAGTTCCTTTACTTTCTTCCCCAACTCTTCAAAGTCCTTGCAGATTGTCGGTAGGTCCTTCCTTGCCGTGTCATTGGTGCTAACATGTATCAGAAGAAATGGGTGGACGTCCTTGGAGCTGAAGAGCTTTGGTATCCTATCGGTCACATCCTTGATCATCGCACCTGGAAGGCAGCATACTTCTCTTGCAGTTATGTCCGGTCTGCAGATGGCTGCTTCGGTGCCTCTCAGTAGTGAGTCTCCCACCACCACCACTCTTCGTTGCTTCTTGGCTGTACTTTTTGTTGTCACTTGTTGCTGTGTTTTACAAAACTAAAACTAGCTATCTATAACCAGGAGGCGTAGGTTCAAGTGGGGTAAGAGGTGGACATGGCAGAAGAGTGGAAGAGGCAAGGGAGTCGTAAGAATCAGGTCATGTGTGCCTTGGAACTGTGATTGAACTGTGACTTATTGCAAAGACTGCGTATCGCTATTTGCCGCCAAAAATCCGCCATTGCCGCGCCGTGTGGAGCGCGAGGGGAGGAGCCATAGCTTCGTGGGTGGAGCCGGCTGGAAAAGAGCGTGGAGCGGAAAGACACGGTGATGTGCCGATCCCGGAAGAAAAACCCAAACCCCAGCGCCGATCCCGGAAGAAGAACCCCGACCCCGACAGGTTAGCAGGGGGGGAGGAACGGCCATGTCGGATCCTGGAGGAGCGGAGGTGGCGGCCACAGCTGCAGACTCGGGAGCACTTCCAGATTCCGTAGTAGACGCAGCCACGGGTCTGGTACCACCGCCGGATGCCGCGGGGCTTGCCGCTCCCATCAACCAGCCGGATACTGCCGCAACTACAACAGCCATTTATGCCATTCTCCATGCCGTACCTACCAGGAGCCGCATGGCTCCCGCGATACTCTGGAGAATCCCATACGTTAACTGACTTTAAAGAGGGGATTTGTAGCCTGCTCGAGTTTTATCCCTTGACAGAGCCTCAGAAAGTTCATATGATAACCCGCCAACTCTTTGGAGCGGAATTAACAGAAGTGAAGTCCTGGCCCGTTGCGGATAAGAAAACTGCGCAACAGGTATTTGCAAAGCTTAAAACCACCTTTGACACCCGCACTGCTTCGGAAATTAAATTGATGTTCTATGGGTGCAAGCAGAGGCCACAGGATAGCTTACAGGACTATGCCCTTAATCTTCAGGAGGCACAGCGGGCCATCAAGCAAAGTGACCCAAACAGCATGCAAGATGAAGATAAACTCCTGAAGGAGCGTTTCATCGAGGGGCTCCTGTGCAGTAACCAAATGGCCCAGATACACTTCCTGGCCATGCAGAATCCAGACCTGACTTTTGCGCAATTCAAAGATAAAGCCATCCAGGCATTACCAGAGCGACAGCCAAGCCGTGCCACACTTCCCAGGCGTCAAGCCCTCACGTACCACCAGGAGGTGGCGCCAGACGCACCCGTTTCCGCCGAGGCCGATGCCCAGATCCTGGAAGATGACTCCCCTGCAGGACTGCGCCTCCAGATACAGGAGCTGAGCAAAGTGCATTGCTGCCCTAGCCCGGACCGTCCAATCCCTACAGGAGGCCCCCAAGGAGAAGATCCAGTTGGCTTCCAGACCGGAAGATGTCCACTGGCAGCGACCAAGGAGAGTTCCATCGACCAGAGGCAGAGATGACGATCGCTTTCATCGGGATGGACGACCTATCTGCCGCCGCTGCCACAAGGTACTGTCAGTTAAACGAGCAACCTCTGGGGCCGAGGGCCGACCCCCAGGAGTAGAACGCCCAGGCCTGCAAAATTGGAGAGCCAAATTCATCGGGGGGCGCCCAGTTCTCCCCATCGTGATCGATGGTATCCCCATGAACGCTTTGCTGGACACCGGTTCCCAGGTGACAACTATGCCCTACATTCTTTATAGAGATTATTGGGAGGACACCGACATTACCCGATGGCCCCGATGATGATTTTACCATAATTGTTAGTAACGGTCAGCCGCTGCCACAAGTGGGGTATAAAGAGTTCACTATTAAGGTGGGGCAGGTAGAATTGGAGGCCCAGGGAATTGTCATTGTTGATATTGACCGACGTGAATGTAACCCCATGATGACCATCGGTACTAATGTCATAGAAAATTGTCTTGCAGAAGTTATTGTCTTGTTGCAGCAGGTAGCAGGGACAGCTGGTTACAGTGAACATTGTGCCCTGCAGAAAGAAACCTAATGCCGAGGCAGCAGGTGGAGCTGACTGGTGGTGAAATTGGCCGGGTCACAGTGAGTGATTCGAACCCCATTGCAATACCCCCCAGGAGTGAAATGTTAATATCGTGTCGGGCAGCCATAGGTCTCGGGGGTAAAGACTATCAGGCCCTGGTATAACCTGTGTATTCGGATAATAGGCCTACCCTCCTGACAGCCAGAGGGGTGGTTGACGTCCGCAAGGGGAGGGTGCCAGTACGTGTCCTTAACTGTGGGGAGGAAGAAGTCCACCTAACTAAATATGTCACACTTGCTAAGCTGTTTACTGCTAATAATAGCGCGATACAGGCACCCGGGCCCTTGGTTCCGTCCAATCCGGCGGAGGACAACGGCTCTGCAGGGCAATTGAAAGATTGGTGTCACGAATTACATGTGGGCACTAATTCTACTCCATCTCACCAGATACAGGGGGCCTACAGGGTGGTTCACGAGTATGAGCGGGTATTCAGCAAGCACCCCCTTGATTTTGGGCGGGTAAAAGGGATTCAACATCACATCCCCACAGGAGATCATCCACCCGTGAAGGAAAGATACCGTCCTGTACCCCCAGCTCATTATCAGTGTGCCAAGGACATGTTGCGAGAGATGAAGGAGGCTGGGGTAGTGAGAGATAGCTGTAGCCCCTGGGCAGCTCCATTAGTCCTCGTTAGGAAGAAAGATGGCACCATGAGGATGTGTGTGGATTATAGGCAATTAAACCGCATTACACATAAGGATGCATACCCCCTGCCTAGGATAGGGGAGTCCTTGGCTGCTTTAAAGTCTGCTAACTACTTCCCGTGGCAGAGGCGGACAAGGAAAAGACAGCCTTCATGACGCCGATGGGTCTCTGCGAGTTCAACTACATGCCATTCGGATTGTGTAACGCCCCGGGGACGTTCCAGAGGATGATGGAGTGCTGTTTGGGACACAAGAACTTTGAGACCGTGCTGCTATATCTGGACGATGTCATTGTCTTCAATAAGACCTATGAAGACCGTTTGAAGCACCTGGCCGAGGTGTTTGAAGTGCTGTCCAACTTTGGCTTAAAGGTGAAACCATCCAAATGCCATCTGCTAAAACCCAAAGTACAGTACCTGGGCCATGTGGTGAGTGCCGAAGGAGTGGCCCCAGACCCCGACAAGGTCACGGTGATCAAGGACTGGCCGCAGCCCGGTAACCTCCATGAAGTCCGGCAGTTCCTCGGGTTGGTGGGCTACTACCGGAGGTTTATCAAGGACTTCACCAAGAAGGCCGCGCCGTTGCAAGACCTGTTGGTGGGCCAACCCAAGAAACCCAAGGGTAAGAATACCCCGTTTGATTGGAACGACGGACTGGAAGGATCGTTCACCTGCTTAAAATCGGCACTGACAGGAGAAGAAGTACTAGCCTACCCTGAATATGACCAACCGTTTGTATTGTATACGGATGCCAGCAACGTGGGGCTGGGAGCTGTGCTGTCCCAGGTCCAGAAGGGCAAGGAAAGAGTAATCGCTTACACCAGAAGGAAACTTCGCCCCACTGAAAGTTAACCCAGACAACTACAGTTCCTTTAAGCTGGAGTTCCTCGCCGTCGTTTGGGCCGTGACGGAGAGGTTCAAGCACTACCTGGCCTCAGCAAAATTCACCGTCTTCACAGATAATAATCCACTAACGCACTTGGACACAGCAAAACTCGGTGCCTTGGAGCAGCGGTGGATGGCCCAGTTGTCCAATTACGACTTCACCATCAAGTACCGGGCGGGGCACAAGAATGTGAATGCCGATGCATTGTCCCGAATGCCTCACTTGCCCAAAACGGGGGAAGATTCAAAAGCATTTGAAGAAGTAGAGCTGCCCGCTTTCCATCACCCCAAGGCAACCCAGTGTTCCCATCAGGTGGAGAACAGGCACAGAAATAAACAGGGCGCCCCGTTGAATCCCCTGCCCCATCACGGGTGGACAGAGAACCAGGATGGTGACCCTGTGGTCTGTCGGGTGAAAGAGCTCCTGACGCAGGCAGGTTTGCATCCCGGCCCGGATGATCCACCAGAGGCATTACAGTTGTGGAAGGAGAGGGGCAAACTGTTTATTCACGATGGCAAGCTGTGCCGAAGGAGCATAGACCCCCGCACTCACGAATTGGTATGGTAGATCATGGTCCCAAGACAAGATGTGCCAATGGTCCTGGGAGCGTACCACGATGGGGCAGGACACTTCGGATGGAGGAAGCTGTAGAGGCTACTCCGTGGGAGGTTCTACTGGATCAGCATGAAGAAAGCCATCGAGAAGTGGTGTCGAGAGTGTGGCCCCTGTAGCCTACGCCAGAAGGATCGTGACAGTCAACGGGCTCCCTTGCAGCCCATCATCACCAAACGGCCGCTCGAGTTGATCGCGCTGGATCATGTAAAGCTAACACCTAGCCGGTCAGGTTATATCTACGCTCTCACCATGGTGGACCACTACTCCAGATTCCTGGTAGTCGTGCCAGTCAAAGATCTAATGGCTAGGACGGCTGCCAAAACCTTCCAGCAGTACTTTTGCAGACCCTATGGGTACCCAGAGAAGGTGTTGACCCATCAGGGACCAGCATTTGAAGCGGAAGTGTTCCAGGAGTTCTGCAATTTGCACGGGTGTAAGAAGATCAGAACCACGCCGTACCATCCACAAACCAACGGGATGTGTGAGAAGATGAACCAAGTGGTGATCGACTTACTGAAGACCTTACCTGTAGAGGAGCGGAACTTGTGGCCCACAAAGTTACCAGACTTGGTAGATATGTACAAACACATCCCGGTGAATTCCACCAACTGCACCCCAGCGTACCTGATGCGAGGAAGGTCTAGCAAGTTACCTGTCGATCTGGACATGGGGGTCCTGACCCCCGAAGATATATCGCCAGATGCGGATTGGGATACCGAGAGGCAGCAAAGGTACCGCAAAGTACAGGAATGTGTAGAAAGAAGTCTCGCCCAAGCCAGACAAAAACAAGAAAGGGACTACAACCAGCATGCCCCTGCAGCTCCCTTGTCACCTGGTGAGCAGGTACTCAAACGAAAGAGGAGACTACACAAGCTTGATGACCAATGGGAAGCGGAACCGTATACCATTCTGCCCTCCGATTTTGACAATACTAAGGTCTGTCTCATCAGCAAAGACGGAGGGGAAACCTCAATGGCCATATCCAGAGACCACCTTAAAATATGTCCTGATAAGCTGAGAGATGGGGAAATGGATCCTGGGACTTCTCCGCCCGGGGAAGAGGAGAATGTTATGATCAGGCGGCCTTGAAACAACATGAAAAAACCTTTGCTGGAGTAGTGGTAGCTATACAGACCGCTAACCCTGAACTTATCACAGACACTAGAAGTAGCCGTGGGGTGTGCCTATCCAGACCTAGACACCTCGACACAGCCGGAGGACTAATTATCCCTAAAGATAGAAAATAGGAAAACTGACTTGCCTCAGAGTAGACCCCCAAAGTATAAGCAGCCCTCCCACAAATAATGAAGAAATAAATAGGAGGGGAAAAGACACACGCAGGCGGAAAACAGATTTAGCAAAGGAGGCCACTTCTACCTAGATAGGAAAGTATAGTACAGGATACTGAGCGGTCAGCACAAAATCTACAAAATATCCACAGCAGAAAAATACAAAAACTCCACCACTTAACTAAAGGTGTGGAGAGTATATCTGCAACTCCAGCGTATCCAACCAGACTGAGAAAACAACAGGACAGTCGAAGCTGGAACAAAATAGAAACTATGAACAGGACTGAAAAATAGACACACAGCCTGTGAGCCTAAGAAACAGAATCAGACACTTATCTTTAGCTGAAATGGCAGCAGGCAGGAGAGGCCAGGCAGAGAACCATTACTGGCAATAGAACATTGACAACTGGCAGGGACTAATGAGTCCTGCAAAGCTAAATACCCCAGTCAGCTTTGCAATTAGCAGATACACCTGTCCAATCCTGCAGTCCAGGCACAACTGCATTACCATCTACAACCACCGAAGGGAGCCCAAAAGCAGAATTCACAACAGTACCCCCCCCTTGAGGAGGGGTCACCGAACCCTCACCAGAGCCCCCAGGCCGATCAGGATGAGCCCGATGAAAGGTACGAACCAAATCAGCGGCATGGACATCAGAGGCAGAAACCCAAGAATTATCCTCCTGGCCATAACCCTTCCATTTGACAAGGTACTGAAGCTTCCGCCTCGAAAAACGAGAATCCAAAATCTTCTCAACAACATATTCCAACTCCCCATCGACTAACACAGGGGCCGGAGGATCAACAGAGGGAACAACGGGCTCCACATATTTCCGCAACAAAGATCTATGGAAGACATTATGAATAGCAAAAGAGGCCGGATGCGCCAGGCGAAAGGACACCGGATTAATAATCTCAGAAATCCTATAAGGACCAATAAACCGAGGCTTAAACTTAGGGGAAGAAACCTTCATAGGAACATGACGGGAAGATAACCAAACCAGATCCCCAACCCGAAGCCGGGAACCAACACACCGACGACGGTTAGCAAAACGTTGAGCCTCCTCCTGAGACAGCACCAAATTGTCCACCACATGAGCCCAAATCTGCTGCAACCTGTCGACCACAGAATCCACACCAGGAAGGTCAGAAGGCTCAACCTGCCCAGAAGAAAAACGAGGATGAAAACCAAAATTACAAAAAAAAGGCGAAACCAAAGTAGCCGAACTAGCCCGATTATTAAGGGCAAACTTGGCCAATGGCAAAAAAGCCACCCAATCATCCTGATCAGCAGACACAAAGCATCTAAATAGGTCTCCAAGGTCTGATTAGTTCGCTCAGTCTGGCCATTTGTCTGAGGATGAAATGCAGAAGAAAAAGACAAATCAATGCCCAGCTTGGCACAAAAGGCCCGCCAAAACCTAGAAACAAACTGGGAACCTCTGTCGGACACAATATTCTCCGGAATACCATGCAAACGGACCACATGCTGAAAAAACAACGGAACCAAATCAGAAGAAGAAGGCAATTTAGGCAAAGGCACCAAATGAACCATCTTAGAGAATCGGTCACAAACAACCCAGATAACCGACATCCTTTGGGAAACAGGAAAATCGGAAATAAAATCCATAGAAATGTGCGTCCAGGGCCTCTCAAGGACCGGCAATGGTAAAAGCAACCCACTAGCATGGGAGCAACAAGGCTTGGCCCGCGCACAAGTCCCACAGGACTGCACAAAAGACCGCACATCACGCGACAAAAAAGGCCACCAAAAGGACCTACCAACCAAGTCTCTGGTACCAAAAATACCAGGATGACCAGCCAACACAGAACAATGAACCTCAGAAATCACTCTACTAGTCCATCTGTCAGGAACAAACAGTTTCCCCACAGGACAACGGTCAGGTTTGTCAGCCTGAAATTTTTGAAGAACCTGTCGTAAATCAGGAGAAATGGCAGAAAGGACCACCCCTTCCTTCAAAATACCGACTGGTTCCAAGACCTCAGGAGAATCAGGCAAAAAACTCCTAGAGAGGGCATCAGCCTTAACATTCTTAGTACCAGGAAGGTACGAGACCACAAAATCAAAACGAGAAAAAAACAAGGACCATCGAGCCTGTCTAGGATTCAACCATTTTGCAGACTCGAGGTAAATCAAATTCTTATGGTCGGTCAAGACCACAATACGGTGCTTAGCTCCCTCAAGCCAATGTCGCCACTCCTCAAACGCCCACTTCATAGCCAACAACTCCCGATTGCCAACGTCATAATTGCGTTCTGCAGGCGAAAATTTACGGGAAAAGAAGGCACACGGTTTCATCAAGGAACCAACAGGATCCCTCTGAGACAAAACGGCCCCTGCCCCAATCTCAGAAGCGTCAACCTCAACCTGAAACGGAAGAGAAACATCCGGCTGGCGCAACACTGGAGCAGAAGAAAAACGACGTTTAAGTTCTTGAAAGGCAGAGACAGCTGCAGAGGGCCAATTCGCCACATCAGCGCCCTTCTTAGTCAAATCAGTCAAGGTTTACCCACGCTGGAAAAATTAGCAATGAAACGGCGATAAAAATTAGCGAAACCCAAAAATTTCTGAAGGCTCTTCACGGATGTGGGCTGAATCCAATCATGAATGGCCTGAACCTTAACTGGATCCATCTCTATAGATGAGGGAGAAAAAATAAAGCCCAAAAAGGAAACCTTCTGCACCCCAAAAAGACACTTAGACCCTTTCACAAACAAGGCATTGTCACGAAGGATTTGAAATACCATCCTGACCTGCTGCACATGAGACTCCCAATCATCAGAAAAAATCAAAATATCGTCCAAATATATGATCAAGAATTTATCAAGATAACTCCGGAAGATATCATGCATGAAGGACTGAAAAACAGATGGAGCATTAGAGAGTCCGAATGGCATCACAAGGTATTCAAAATGGCCTTCGGGCGTGTTAAACGCAGTTTTCCATTCATCACCCTGCTTTATACGAACAAGATTATAAGCCCCCCGAAGGTCAATCTTAGTAAACCAACTAGCTCCCTTAATCCTAGCAAACAAATCAAAAAGCAAAGGCAAGGGGTATTGAAACTTGACCGTGATCTTATTTAACCCCTTATCGACCGCCGATACGCCTTTTAACGGCAGCCGCTAAGGGTACTTAAACCACAGCGCCGTTAATTAACGGCGCTGTGGAAAAAGTGAATAGCGCCCCCCAGAGTCGGATTTTCTCCGGGGTCTCGGCTGCCGGGAGTAGCCGAGACCCCAGAGAACATGATTCGGGGTTTTTTTTACCCACCCCGCATTTGCGATCGCCGGTAATTAACCGTTTACCGGCGATCGCAAAAAAAAAACAAAACGCGATCTCTTTTTAATTTCTCTGTCCTCCGATGTGATCGCACATCGGAGGACAGAGAAAAGGGGTCCCAGGTAGCCCCCCAATACTTACCTATCTCCACCGATGCTCCTCGTGGCTCCCGGTGGGCGCCGCCATCTTCAAAATGGCGGGCACATGCGCAGTGCGCCCGCCAGCCCCGCGAGAATCTTTGGGGTCTCGGCTGCCGGGGGTAGCCGAGACCCCAAAGAACATGATTGGGGTCGGTTTTACCGACCCCTGTTTTGCGATCGCCGGTAATTAACTGTTTAACGGCGACCGCAAAACAAAAAAAAAAAGTAAAGTGTAATTCTCTGTCCTCTGATGTGATCGCACATCAGAGGACAGATAAATAGGGGGATTCAGGGACCCTAGCATACTCACCTGTGTCCCTGGATCCTCCAGCTGCTCCTCCTGGCTGCGGGGGAAAAGAAAATGGCGGGCGCATGCGCAGTGCGCCCGCCATCTGTCTCCATCTGCTGGCCGGCAGGAGAACAGCAGTTGGGGCTAAAATTAGGGTTAGGGTTAGGGGTAGGGTTAGGGGTAGGGTTAGGGTTAGGGCTAGGGTTAGAGGTAGGGTTAGGGGTAGGGTTAGGGTTAGGGGTAGGGTTAGGGGTAGGGTTAGGGGTAGGGTTAGGGGTAGGGTTAGGGCTAGGGCTAGGCTTAGGGCTAAGGTTAGGGGTAGGGGTAGGGTTAGGGGTAGGGTTAGGGGTAGGGTTAGGGCTAGGGTTAGGGCTAGGGTTAGGGGTAGGGCTAGGGTTATGGCTAGGGGTAGGGCTAGGGCTAGGACTAGGGTTAGGGCTAGGGTTAGGGCTAGGGTTAGGGCTAGGGCTAAATTTAGGGTTAGGGTTGGGGCTAAATTTAGGGTTAGGCTTCTTTCACACTTACGTCGGTACGGGGCCGTCGCAATGCGTCGGCCCGACATACCGACGCACGTTGTGAAAATTGTGCACAACGTGGGCAGCGGATGTAGTTTTTCAACGCAGCCGCTGCCCAATCTATGTCCTGGGGAGAAGGGGGCGGAGTTACGGCCACGCATGCGCGGTCAGAAATGGCGGATGCGACGTACAAAAAAAGTTTCATTGGAATTTTTTTGTGCCGACGGTTCGCCAAAACACAACTGATCCAGCGCACGACGGACTCGACGTGTGGCCATCCGTCACGATCCGTCGGCAATACAAGTCTATGGGCAAAAAACGCATCCTGCGGGCACATTTGCAGGATCCGTTTCTTGTCCAAAACTACGGATTGCGACGGATGCCAAACGACGCAAGTGTGAAAGTAGCCTTAGGGCTAGGGTTAGGGTTGTGGCTAAAGTTAGGGCTAGGGTTGGGGCTAAAGTTAGGGTTAGAGTTGGGATTAGGGTTAGGGTTTGGATTAGGGTTGGTATTAGGGTTAGGGTTGGCATTAGGGTTACGCTTGGGATTAGGGTTAGGTTTGGGATTAGGGTTAAGGTTAGGGTTGTGATTAGGGGTGTATTGGGATTAGGGTTAGGTTTGAGGTTAGGGTTGAGATTAGGATTAGGGGTGTGTTGGATTTAGGGTTTTGATTAGGGTTATGGTTAGGGTTGACATTAGGGTTGTTTTGGGGTAAGGGTTGTGATTATGGTTAGGGTTAGTGATTAGGATTATGGATCAGGTTGGGATTAGGGTTAGGGGTGTTTTGGAGTTGGGTTGGAGCTAGAATTGGGGGGTTTCCACTGTTTAGGTATATCAGGGGGTCTCCAAACACAACAGCCAATTTTGCGCTCAAAAAGTCAAATGGTGCTCCCTCCCTTCTGAGCTCTGCCGTGCGCCCAAACAGTGGGTTACCCCCACATATGGGGCATCAGCGTACTCGGGATAAATTGGACATCAACTTCTGGGGTCCAATTTCTCTTGTTACCCTTGTGAACATAAAAACTTGGGGGCTACAAAATCTTTTTTGTGGAAATTTTTTTTTTTTTTTTTTTTTTTTATGAATCTGCATTATAAACTTCTGTGAAGCACTTGGGCATTCAAAGTTCTCACCACACATCTATATAAGTTCCTTGGGGGGTCTAGTTTCCAAAACGGGGTCACTTGTGGGGGGTTACTACTGTTTAGATACATCAGGGGCTCAGTCTGCATTCCAAAACGGCGCTCCTTCCCTTCCGAGCTCTGCCGTGCGCCCAAACAGTGGTTTACCCCCACATATGGTGCATCAGCGTACTTGGGATAAATTAGACAACAACTATTGCAGTCCAATTTCTCCTGTTACCTGTGTGAAAATAAAAACTTGGGGGCTACAATATCTTTTTTGTGAAAAAAAAATATTTTTTACTTTCACGACTCTGCATTCTAAATTTCTGTGAAGCACTTGGGCATTCAAAGTTCTCACCACACATCTAGATAAGTTCCTTGGGGGGTCTAGTTTCCAAAATGGGGTCACTTGTGGGGGATTACTACTGTTTAGGTACATCAGGGGCTCTCCAATCGCAACATAATGCCCACAGACCATTCTATCAAAGTCTGCATTCCAAAACGGCGCTCCTTCCCTTCCGAGCTCTGTCGTGCGCCCAAACAGTGGTTTACCCCCACATATGGGGTACCAGCATACTCAGGACAAATTGGACAACAACTTTTGGGGTCCAATTTTTCTTGTTACCCTTGTGAAAATAAAAACTTGTTTCCAAAATGGGGTCACTTGTGGGGGTTTCCACTGTTTAGGCACATCAGGGGCTCTCCAAACGCGACATGGCGTCCAATCTTAATTCCAGCCAATTCTAAATTGAAAAAGTAAAACGGCGCTCCTTCACTTCTAAGTTCTGCGGTGCGTCCAAAAAGTGGTTTACCCCCACATATGGGGTATTGGCGTATTCAGGAGAATTTGCATAACAAAATTTATGGTTACATTTCTGTTTTTACACATGTGAAAATAAAAAAAATGGTTCTGAATTAAGATGTTTGCAAAAAAAAGTTAAATGTTCATTTTTTCCTTCCACATTGTTTCAGTTCCTGTGAAGCACGCAAAGGGTTAATAAACTTCTTGAATGTGGTTTTGAGAACCTTGAGGGGTGTAGTTTTTAGAATGGTGTCACACTTCGTTATTTTCTATCATATAGACCCCTCAAAATGACTTCAAATGTGATGTGGTCCCTTAAAAAAATGGTGTTGTAAAAATGAGAAATTGCTGGTCAACTTTTAACCCTTATAACTCCCTAACAAAAAAAAAATTTGTTTCCAAAATTGTGCTGATGTAAAGTAGACATGTGGGAAATGTTATTTATTAACTATTTTTCGTGACATATCTCTCTGATTTAAGGGCATAAAAATACAAAGTTTGAAAATTGCAAAATTTTTAAAATTTTCGCCATATTTCCGTTTTTTTCATAAATAATCGCAAGTAATATCGAAGAAATGTTACCACTTACATGAAGTACAATATGTCACGAAAAAACAGTCTCAGAATCAGCGGGATCCGTTGAAGCGTTCCAGAGTCATAACCTCATAAAGTGACAGTGGTCAGAATTGCAAAAATTGGCTCGGTCATTAAGTACCAAATTGGCTCTGTCACTAAGGGGTTAAGAGGCGATAATCAATACAGGGTCTCAAAGAACCATCTTTTTTAGCAACGAAAAAGAACCCCGCTCCCAACGGTGAAGAAGATGGACGAATATGCCCCTTCTCCAAAGACTCCTTAATATAACTCCGCATGGCGGTATGTTCAGGTACAGAAAGGTTGAATAGTCGACCCTTAGGAAACTTACAGCCTGGAATCAAATCAATAGCACAATCACAGTCCCTATGCGGTAGAAGGAAACTGGACTTAGGCTCATCGAATACATCCTGAAAATCAGACAAAAACTCAGGAATTTCAGAAAAGAGAGAAGGGGCGATTGACATCAGAGGAACATCATTATGAACCCCCTGACAACCCCAACTAGTTACAGACATGGACTTCCAATCTAAAACAGGATTATGGACCTGCAACCACGGGAAACCCAGCATGACAGCATCATGCAAATTATGCAACACCAGAAATCGACAATCTTCCTGGTGGGCTGGCGCCATGCGCATGGTCACCTGTGTCCAAAACTGGGGCTTATTTTTAGCCAAGAGTGTAGCATCAATGCCCCTTAAAGGAATAGGATTCTGCAAAGGCTGCAAGGGAAAACCACAACGCCTAGCAAAGTCAAAGTCCATCAAATTCAAGGCGGCGCCTGAATCCACAAACGCCATGACAGAAAATGACGACAATGAGCAGATCAAGGACACAGATAACAGAAATTTAGCTTGTACAGTACTGATGGTAAATGAACTGGTGATCCTTTTTGTCCGCTTAGGGCAGACAGAAATGACACGAGAAGCGTCGCCACAATAAAAACACAACCTGTTGAGACGTCTGAAACCTTGTCGTTCCGTTTTAGACAGAATCCTATCACACTGCATAGGCTCAGGAATTTGCTCTGAGGATAACGCCATAGCGCGCACAGTTCTGCGTTCCCGCAAGCGCCGGTCAATCTGACTGGCCAAAGACATAGAATCACTCAGATTGGAGGGTGTGGAAAACCCCACCATAACATCCTTAACGGATTCAGAAAGACCCTTTCTGAAAATTGCCGCCAAAGCATCATCATTCCATTTAGTCAGCACAGACCATTTTCTGAATTTCTGACAATACAATTCAGCCGCCTCTTGCCCCTGAGATAGGGCCAACAAGGTCTTCTCAGCTTGATCCACAGAATTAGGCTCATCATACAATAACCCCAATGCTTGAAAGAAAGAATCAACATTAAGCAAAGCAGGATCCCCAGATTCCAGGGAAAATGCCCAATCCTGTGGGTCACCACGCAGCAGGGATATGATGATTTTAACCTGCTGAATGGGATCACCAGAGGACCGGGGTCTCAATGCAAAAAACAGTTTACAGTTATTTTTGAAACTCAAAAATTTGGATCTGTCACCAAAAAATGAATCAGGAGTGGGAATCTTAGGTTCTAAAGCAGGAGTCTGAACAATATAATCTGAAATACCCTGTACCCTAGCAGCAAGCTGATCTACACGAGAAGCTAACTCCTGAACATTCATGTTAGTACTAGGTTCCTCAGCCACCCAGAGATTAAGAGGGAGGAGAAGACAAAACAGGCTGAAGAAAAAAAAATGGCTCAAAACCTTTCCTCCCTTCTTCTGAGATGCAATTAACTCATTGTAGGCCAGTTGTACTGTTATGATTAGGCGGCCTTGGAACAACATGAAAAAACCTTCGCTGGAGTAGTGGTAACTATACAGACCGCTAACCCTGAACTTATCACAGACACTAGAAGTAACCGTGGGGTGTGCCTATCCAGACCTAGACACTTCGACACAGCAGAGGACTAATTATCCCTAAAGATAGAAAATAGGTAAACTGACTTGCCTCAGAGTAGCCCCCCAAAGTATAGGCAGCCCTCCCACAAATAATGACGGTGAGTAGGAGAGGAAAAGACACACGCAGGCGGAAAACAGATTTAGCAAAGGAGGCCACTTCTACCTAGATAGGAAAGTATAGTACAGGATACTGAGCGGTCAGCACAAAATCTACAAAATATCCACAGCAGAAAAATACAAAAACTCCACCACCTAACTAAAGGTGTGGAGAGTATATCTGCAACTCCAGCGAATCCAACCAGACTGAGAAAACAACAGGACAGTCGAAGCTGGAACAAAATAGAAACCATGAACAGGACTGAAAAATAGACACACAGCCTGTGAGCCTAAGAAACAGAATCAGACACTTATCTTTAGCTGAAATGGCAGCAGGCAGGAGAGGCCAGGCAGAGAACCATTACTGGCAATAGAACATTGACAACTGGCAGGGACTAATGAGTCCTGCAAAGCTAAATACCCCAGTCAGCTTTGCAATTAGCAGATACACCTGTCCCTTCCGAGCTCTGCCGTGCGCCCAAACAGTGGTTTACCCCCACATATGGTGCATCAGCGTACTTGGGATAAATTAGACAACAACTATTGCAGTCCAATTTCTCCTGTTACCTTTGTGAAAATAAAAACTTGGGGGCTACAATATCTTTTTTGTGAAAAAAAAATATTTTTTACTTTCACGACTCTGCATTCTAAATTTCTGTGAAGCACTTGGGCATTCAAAGTTCTCACCACACATCTAGATAAGTTCCTTGGGGGGTCTAGTTTCCAAAATGGGGTCACTTGTGGGGGGTTACTACTGTTTAGGTACATCAGGGGCTCTCCAATCGCAACATAATGCCCACAGACCATTCTATCAAAGTCTGCATTCCAAAACGGCGCTCCTTCCCTTCCGAGCTCTGTCGTGCGCCCAAACAGTGGTTTACCCCCACATATGGGGTACCAGCATACTCAGGACAAATTGGACAACAACTTTTGGGGTCCAATTTTTCTTGTTACCCTTGTGAAAATAAAAACTTGTTTCCAAAATGGGGTCACTTGTGGGGGTTTCCACTGTTTAGGCACATCAGGGGCTCTCCAAACGCGACATGGCGTCCAATCTTAATTCCAGCCAATTCTAAATTGAAAAAGTAAAACGGCGCTCCTTCACTTCTAAGTTCTGCGGTGCGTCCAAAAAGTGGTTTACCCCCACATATGGGGTATTGGCGTATTCAGGAGAATTTGCATAACAAAATTTATGGTTACATTTCTGTTTTTACACATGTGAAAATAAAAAAAATGGTTCTGAATTAAGATGTTTGCAAAAAAAAGTTAAATGTTCATTTTTTCCTTCCACATTGTTTCAGTTCCTGTGAAGCACGCAAAGGGTTAATAAACTTCTTGAATGTGGTTTTGAGAACCTTGAGGGGTGTAGTTTTTAGAATGGTGTCACACTTCGTTATTTTCTATCATATAGACCCCTCAAAATGACTTCAAATGTGATGTGGTCCCTTAAAAAAATGGTGTTGTAAAAATGAGAAATTGCTGGTCAACTTTTAACCCTTATAACTCCCTAACAAAAAAAAATTTTGTTTCCAAAATTGTGCTGATGTAAAGTAGACATGTGGGAAATGTTATTTATTAACTATTTTTCGTGACATATCTCTCTGATTTAAGGGCATAAAAATACAAAGTTTGAAAATTGCAAAATTTTTAAAATTTTCGCCATATTTCCGTTTTTTTCATAAATAATCGCAAGTAATATCGAAGAAATGTTACCACTTACATGAAGTACAATATGTCACGAAAAAACAGTCTCAGAATCAGCGGGATCCGTTGAAGCGTTCCAGAGTCATAACCTCATAAAGTGACAGTGGTCAGAATTGCAAAAATTGGCTCGGTCATTAAGTACCAAATTGGCTCTGTCACTAAGGGGTTAAGAGGCGATAATCAATACAGGGTCTCAAAGAACCATCTTTTTTAGCAACGAAAAAGAACCCCGCTCCCAACGGTGAAGAAGATGGACGAATATGCCCCTTCTCCAAAGACTCCTTAATATTACTCCGCATGGCGGTATGTTCAGGTACAGAAAGGTTGAATAGTCGACCCTTAGGAAACTTACAGCCTGGAATCAAATCAATAGCACAATCACAGTCCCTATGCGGTAGAAGGAAACTGGACTTAGGCTCATCGAATACATCCTGAAAATCAGACAAAAACTCAGGAATTTCAGAAAAGAGAGAAGGGGCGATTGACATCAGAGGAACATCATTATGAACCCCCTGACAACCCCAACTAGTTACAGACATGGACTTCCAATCTAAAACAGGATTATGGACCTGCAACCACGGGAAACCCAGCACGACAGCATCATGCAAATTATGCAACACCAGAAATCGACAATCTTCCTGGTGGGCTGGCGCCATGCGCATGGTCACCTGTGTCCAAAACTGGGGCTTATTTTTAGCCAAGAGTGTAGCATCAATGCCCCTTAAAGGAATAGGATTCTGCAAAGGCTGCAAGGGAAAACCACAACGCCTAGCAAAGTCAAAGTCCATCAAATTCAAGGCGGCGCCTGAATCCACAAACGCCATGACAGAAAATGACGACAATGAGCAGATCAAGGACACAGATAACAGAAATTTAGCTTGTACAGTACTGATGGTAAATGAACTGGTGATCCTTTTTGTCCGCTTAGGGCAGACAGAAATGACACGAGAAGCGTCGCCACAATAAAAACACAACCTGTTGAGACGTCTGAAACCTTGTCGTTCCGTTTTAGACAGAATCCTATCACACTGCATAGGCTCAGGAATTTGCTCTGAGGATAACGCCATAGCGCGCACAGTTCTGCGTTCCCGCAAGCGCCGGTCAATCTGACTGGCCAAAGACATAGAATCACTCCGATTGGAGGGTGTGGAAAACCCCACCATAACATCCTTAACGGATTCAGAAAGACCCTTTCTGAAAATTGCCGCCAAAGCATCATCATTCCATTTAGTCAGCACAGACCATTTTCTGAATTTCTGACAATACAATTCAGCCGCCTCTTGCCCCTGAGATAGGGCCAACAAGGTCTTCTCAGCTTGATCCACAGAATTAGGCTCATCATACAATAACCCCAATGCTTGAAAGAAAGAATCAACATTAAGCAAAGCAGGATCCCCAGATTCCAGGGAAAATGCCCAATCCTGTGGGTCACCACGCAGCAGGGATATGATGATTTTAACCTGCTGAATGGGATCACCAGAGGACCGGGGTCTCAATGCAAAAAACAGTTTACAGTTATTTTTGAAACTCAAAAATTTGGATCTGTCACCAAAAAATGAATCAGGAGTGGGAATCTTAGGTTCTAAAGCAGGAGTCTGAACAATATAATCTGAAATACCCTGTACCCTAGCAGCAAGCTGATCTACACGAGAAGCTAACTCCTGAACATTCATGTTAGTACTAGGTTCCTCAGCCACCCAGAGATTAAGAGGGAGGAGAAGACAAAACAGGCTGAAGAAAAAAAAATGGCTCAAAACCTTTCCTCCCTTCTTCTGAGATGCAATTAACTCATTGTAGGCCAGTTGTACTGTTATGATTAGGCGGCCTTGGAACAACATGAAAAAACCTTCGCTGGAGTAGTGGTAACTATACAGACCGCTAACCCTGAACTTATCACAGACACTAGAAGTAACCGTGGGGTGTGCCTATCCAGACCTAGACACTTCGACACAGCAGAGGACTAATTATCCCTAAAGATAGAAAATAGGAAAACTGACTTGCCTCAGAGTAGCCCCCCAAAGTATAGGCAGCCCTCCCACAAATAATGACGGTGAGTAGGAGAGGAAAAGACACACGCAGGCGGAAAACAGATTTAGCAAAGGAGGCCACTTCTACCTAGATAGGAAAGTATAGTACAGGATACTGAGCGGTCAGCACAAAATCTACAAAATATCCACAGCAGAAAAATACAAAAACTCCACCACCTAACTAAAGGTGTGGAGAGTATATCTGCAACTCCAGCGAATCCAACCAGACTGAGAAAACAACAGGACAGTCGAAGCTGGAACAAAATAGAAACCATGAACAGGACTGAAAAATAGACACACAGCCTGTGAGCCTAAGAAACAGAATCAGACACTTATCTTTAGCTGAAATGGCAGCAGGCAGGAGAGGCCAGGCAGAGAACCATTACTGGCAATAGAACATTGACAACTGGCAGGGACTAATGAGTCCTGCAAAGCTAAATACCCCAGTCAGCTTTGCAATTAGCAGATACACCTGTCCCTTCCGAGCTCTGCCGTGCGCCCAAACAGTGGTTTACCCCCACATATGGTGCATCAGCGTACTTGGGATAAATTAGACAACAACTATTGCAGTCCAATTTCTCCTGTTACCTTTGTGAAAATAAAAACTTGGGGGCTACAATATCTTTTTTGTGAAAAAAAAATATTTTTTACTTTCACGACTCTGCATTCTAAATTTCTGTGAAGCACTTGGGCATTCAAAGTTCTCACCACACATCTAGATAAGTTCCTTGGGGGGTCTAGTTTCCAAAATGGGGTCACTTGTGGGGGGTTACTACTGTTTAGGTACATCAGGGGCTCTCCAATCGCAACATAATGCCCACAGACCATTCTATCAAAGTCTGCATTCCAAAACGGCGCTCCTTCCCTTCCGAGCTCTGTCGTGCGCCCAAACAGTGGTTTACCCCCACATATGGGGTACCAGCATACTCAGGACAAATTGGACAACAACTTTTGGGGTCCAATTTTTCTTGTTACCCTTGTGAAAATAAAAACTTGTTTCCAAAATGGGGTCACTTGTGGGGGTTTCCACTGTTTAGGCACATCAGGGGCTCTCCAAACGCGACATGGCGTCCAATCTTAATTCCAGCCAATTCTAAATTGAAAAAGTAAAACGGCGCTCCTTCACTTCTAAGTTCTGCGGTGCGTCCAAAAAGTGGTTTACCCCCACATATGGGGTATTGGCGTATTCAGGAGAATTTGCATAACAAAATTTATGGTTACATTTCTGTTTTTACACATGTGAAAATAAAAAAAATGGTTCTGAATTAAGATGTTTGCAAAAAAAAGTTAAATGTTCATTTTTTCCTTCCACATTGTTTCAGTTCCTGTGAAGCACGCAAAGGGTTAATAAACTTCTTGAATGTGGTTTTGAGAACCTTGAGGGGTGTAGTTTTTAGAATGGTGTCACACTTCGTTATTTTCTATCATATAGACCCCTCAAAATGACTTCAAATGTGATGTGGTCCCTTAAAAAAATGGTGTTGTAAAAATGAGAAATTGCTGGTCAACTTTTAACCCTTATAACTCCCTAACAAAAAAAAATTTTGTTTCCAAAATTGTGCTGATGTAAAGTAGACATGTGGGAAATGTTATTTATTAACTATTTTTCGTGACATATCTCTCTGATTTAAGGGCATAAAAATACAAAGTTTGAAAATTGCAAAATTTTTAAAATTTTCGCCATATTTCCGTTTTTTTCATAAATAATCGCAAGTAATATCGAAGAAATGTTACCACTTACATGAAGTACAATATGTCACGAAAAAACAGTCTCAGAATCAGCGGGATCCGTTGAAGCGTTCCAGAGTCATAACCTCATAAAGTGACAGTGGTCAGAATTGCAAAAATTGGCTCGGTCATTAAGTACCAAATTGGCTCTGTCACTAAGGGGTTAAGAGGCGATAATCAATACAGGGTCTCAAAGAACCATCTTTTTTAGCAACGAAAAAGAACCCCGCTCCCAACGGTGAAGAAGATGGACGAATATGCCCCTTCTCCAAAGACTCCTTAATATAACTCCGCATGGCGGTATGTTCAGGTACAGAAAGGTTGAATAGTCGACCCTTAGGAAACTTACAGCCTGGAATCAAATCAATAGCACAATCACAGTCCCTATGCGGTAGAAGGAAACTGGACTTAGGCTCATCGAATACATCCTGAAAATCAGACAAAAACTCAGGAATTTCAGAAAAGAGAGAAGGGGCGATTGACATCAGAGGAACATCATTATGAACCCCCTGACAACCCCAACTAGTTACAGACATGGACTTCCAATCTAAAACAGGATTATGGACCTGCAACCACGGGAAACCCAGCACGACAGCATCATGCAAATTATGCAACACCAGAAATCGACAATCTTCCTGGTGGGCTGGCGCCATGCGCATGGTCACCTGTGTCCAAAACTGGGGCTTATTTTTAGCCAAGAGTGTAGCATCAATGCCCCTTAAAGGAATAGGATTCTGCAAAGGCTGCAAGGGGAAACCACAACGCCTAGCAAAGTCAAAGTCCATCAAATTCAAGGCGGCGCCTGAATCCACAAACGCCATGACAGAAAATGACGACAATGAGCAGATCAAGGACACAGATAACAGAAATTTAGCTTGTACAGTACTGATGGTAAATGAACTGGTGATCCTTTTTGTCCGCTTAGGGCAGACAGAAATGACACGAGAAGCGTCGCCACAATAAAAACACAACCTGTTGAGACGTCTGAAACCTTGTCGTTCCGTTTTAGACAGAATCCTATCACACTGCATAGGCTCAGGAATTTGCTCTGAGGATAACGCCATAGCGCGCACAGTTCTGCGTTCCCGCAAGCGCCGGTCAATCTGACTGGCCAAAGACATAGAATCACTCCGATTGGAGGGTGTGGAAAACCCCACCATAACATCCTTAACGGATTCAGAAAGACCCTTTCTGAAAATTGCCGCCAAAGCATCATCATTCCATTTAGTCAGCACAGACCATTTTCTGAATTTCTGACAATACAATTCAGCCGCCTCTTGCCCCTGAGATAGGGCCAACAAGGTCTTCTCAGCTTGATCCACAGAATTAGGCTCATCATACAATAACCCCAATGCTTGAAAGAAAGAATCAACATTAAGCAAAGCAGGATCCCCAGATTCCAGGGAAAATGCCCAATCCTGTGGGTCACCACGCAGCAGGGATATGATGATTTTAACCTGCTGAATGGGATCACCAGAGGACCGGGGTCTCAATGCAAAAAACAGTTTACAGTTATTTTTGAAACTCAAAAATTTGGATCTGTCACCAAAAAATGAATCAGGAGTGGGAATCTTAGGTTCTAAAGCAGGAGTCTGAACAATATAATCTGAAATACCCTGTACCCTAGCAGCAAGCTGATCTACACGAGAAGCTAACTCCTGAACATTCATGTTAGTACTAGGTTCCTCAGCCACCCAGAGATTAAGAGGGAGGAGAAGACAAAACAGGCTGAAGAAAAAAAAATGGCTCAAAACCTTTCCTCCCTTCTTCTGAGATGCAATTAACTCATTGTAGGCCAGTTGTACTGTTATGATTAGGCGGCCTTGGAACAACATGAAAAAACCTTCGCTGGAGTAGTGGTAACTATACAGACCGCTAACCCTGAACTTATCACAGACACTAGAAGTAACCGTGGGGTGTGCCTATCCAGACCTAGACACTTCGACACAGCAGAGGACTAATTATCCCTAAAGATAGAAAATAGGAAAACTGACTTGCCTCAGAGTAGCCCCCCAAAGTATAGGCAGCCCTCCCACAAATAATGACGGTGAGTAGGAGAGGAAAAGACACACGCAGGCGGAAAACAGATTTAGCAAAGGAGGCCACTTCTACCTAGATAGGAAAGTATAGTACAGGATACTGAGCGGTCAGCACAAAATCTACAAAATATCCACAGCAGAAAAATACAAAAACTCCACCACCTAACTAAAGGTGTGGAGAGTATATCTGCAACTCCAGCGAATCCAACCAGACTGAGAAAACAACAGGACAGTCGAAGCTGGAACAAAATAGAAACCATGAACAGGACTGAAAAATAGACACACAGCCTGTGAGCCTAAGAAACAGAATCAGACACTTATCTTTAGCTGAAATGGCAGCAGGCAGGAGAGGCCAGGCAGAGAACCATTACTGGCAATAGAACATTGACAACTGGCAGGGACTAATGAGTCCTGCAAAGCTAAATACCCCAGTCAGCTTTGCAATTAGCAGATACACCTGTCCAATCCTGCAGTCCAGGCACAACTGCATTACCATCTACAACCACCGGAGGGAGCCCAAAAACAGAATTCACAACAGGAGAAGATGATACACACTGTTCTTGGCGATTTTCCCCAGTCTTGGACTCAAATAAATCAGGCCATTGTGGTACCTGTCTTAACATTTCGTCAACTGAGACTGCCAGAACTAAATGTGGTGTCAGGGCATCTGAACCCGCAAGCGCAGCCGACCCCACCAGAAGATGCAATGCCAACACTCGGACCAGCAAGCCCTCCCTCTGCCATCGGAGAATCTGCCATGCCCACCATTAGTAGTGGCAGCTCTGAGAACTCCAGCATGCCAGTGCTGCCCAGACTCACTAGAAGTGTAGCTAGAAGACAGTGCACTACACCAGCGATAGCAAGCGTAGCGGGCCCTGTCAGGCCAATAGCAACCCCTGCACTGCGGAGGTCTATGCGTAGCACCAAGAATCAGACTCCACTTCACTATAAAACTTGGAGATATTAACGATAGTTGCTATTTGGTTGAAAATGTTTGTGTAAATATCTGTGTTACAGGTTTAAAAATGGACAATGGTGTGATGGACAGTGAATCGCTCCAAAACTTTCGCAGGGGCCCCTTTGTTTACCCTGGGTCGCTGCTGTTCTATGGTTGCACCTACTGAATTGTGAGTCATGAACTGTGCATGACCAATCTTTTGCAACGTTCAAGCGTCCTCACCTTCCATAACAGAAAGAACTGTTATATTTGCTCGTTCATAGTATTTAAGAATTTTGTGTGTTTTCTATTAACATGTATTGTTATTCTTCTTTTCCCAGTCCGGGAGTACTGGATTTAACCGGGGGGGGGGGGGGGAGTGCAGCACCCCAGAGTCCTGGTCGTTGCAGTAATGTCACTCTGCCACTAAGGGGAGTGATGTTATGTCTGATTGCACTAAAGGAGTTCACCTGACCAGGTATCACAGTCACACATTACACTTCACACTCCGGCCACCAGGGGGAGCAAAAGGCTCTATGTACTAGACCACTCCTCACACTCTGGTAAAACTGGGGGTTGGACAGGAAGTTAGGCAGAAAGCAGCCCGGGAGAGTTCGGGAGAGGACCTGTCAGAAGTGGGAACCTGGCAGGTACCTAGCAGAAGGACAGATTGTTACGGAGCCGCGCCTGCACTATCTTGCGGCGGCGTCCCAAGGAAGGACACGAAGCGAAGTATATTGTGGAGAAGTGAGAAACGGGATCATAGTACGAAGGAGATAGAACCAGAAGGAGTCATGTCCCTAAGACTGTGGCAACATCCTTCTGAGGCGCGTAGCCAGTGGCCGGAGCACCGAGGAAGTAACAGACTCCAAGCATTACTTCAAAAAGTGGCAGGGCAGTTAATTACAGGTTGGCTGCCTGACTTAAATCACCTAAACGGACATAGGAGGCAATCATGGGAGAGGGGTGTCTCTAGGGTCCCAGAATAACTCCAGGCCTACCTGTCATACAGGTGCATCCTAGCCATACTATCTGGGGGACGGAGAGAGGAAGAACAGATACGACACTTGTGAGGACTATTGTTGTGAATTCTGTGGTCAAGCTCCCTCCTGTGGTCATGAGTGGTACTGCGGCTGGTTCTGTCCATGAGCTTCCTTTGGTGGATGTGAGTGAGGCTGCGGCTTCTGAGTTTCCTTCCTCAGGTGACGAGGTTAAGTCGTTAGGTGCTGCTCTATTTAACTCCACCTAGTTCTTTGTTCCTGGCCTCCAGTCAATGTTCCAGTATTGGTCTTGCTCTCTCCTGGATCGTTCTTGTGGCCTGTCTGCCCTGCATAAGCTAAGTTCTGCTTGTGTTACTTTTGTTTGCTATTTTTTCTGTCCAGCTTGCTATATTGGTTTATCTTGCTTGCTGGAAGCTCTGGGACGCAGAGGAAGCACCTCCGTACCGTTAGTCGGTGCGGAGGGTCTTTTTGCGCCCTCTGCGTGGTTGTTTGTAGGTTTTTGTGCTGACCGCAAAGCTATCTTTCCTATCCTCGGTCTATTCAGTAAGTCGGGCCTCACTTTGCTAAAATCTATTTCATCTCTGTGTTTGTATTTTCATCTTTGCTCACAGTCATTATATGTGGGGGGCTGCCTTTTCCTTTGGGGAATTTCTCTGAGGCAAGGTAGGCTTGTTTTTCTATCTTCAGGGCTAGCTAGTTTCTCAGGCTGTGCCCGAGGCGCCTAGGTCTGGTGAGGAGCGCTCCACGGCTACCTCTAGTGTGGTGTGATAGGATTAGGGATTGCGGTCAGCAGAGTTCCCACGTCTCAGAGCTCGTCCTATGTGATTAGCAACTATCAGGTCATTTTCTGTGCTCGTATTCACCAGGTCCATTGTGGTTCTGAATCACCAGTTCATAACAGACTATCCCGTGGTGCTCAGCAGGGAAGGACTACAACACACAGGCGCTAGTTGGTAGGCACTGATTTCCACCTGCAAAGGGAACTCTGGATGTGCCTTCGGACCGGCCGGACTCAGCCAGCCCTGTTAGCAGTGCTATGGATTGTGGACCCCCGAAGCCTTCAGTAAAAAGGTAAAAATACTGCAACCCTGTGTCCTCATTATTCCTCGCACCTTGCACCACGCACCATCAGCTTTCACTGGATGCCCCTTAGCAGGGTCACGGACCAGGTCTAGCCACCGTGACAACCCTGGACCGAGTACCCCGCGGCCCTGCGTCTGGGGGCGCTCCACACACATCACCAGATTGGGTTTGAGATTCATTGACACCAATCACTCATCTGTCAGCTGTTTGATCCAAGTCCACATTCACTGCACATTGTGGGATTTGTCTCCCAAACAGACGAGTTTAAGAACAGCCTACTGTCATTTCCTCCTGGCTGTGCTGAAGTTGGTGGTGCAGGTCATCCTGTGACCTGACCAGATGAGGAGGTGGTGGAGGAAACAGAATAGGAGGAGTAGGCAAACTGAATAAATGTCTAGCAATACTAGTTGGTGGTAGGATATGAACTAGAATGCCTTCCATCTTTGTCGCAGCTGCTACTAAATTTAACCAGTGAGCAGTTAAGGAGATGTATCGTCCCTCGCCGTGCAAACTCGTCAATGTATTGGTGGTTATGTGGACCTTGCCACTGATGATATTGCAGAGTGCGCATCTGATTTGTTCCGCAACATGGGATGGCCCGCCTGGAAAAGTAGTGGCGGCTGGGAACAGCCACTGCCATCAGTTTATTAAAACTGTCCGTCTCCACCAGCCAGAATGGCAGCATTTCAAAGGCCAGTAATTTGGAAATGCTGTAATTCAGGGCCTTGGCTCATGGGTGACTAGACAGTATCTCCTATTTCTCTTGAGAGTTTGAGGGATGGAAAGGTGAAAACTTACATGGGATGGTGTGAAGATGCTTGGTGATACTGGTGGTGGTGGTGGTGGTGGTGATGCTGTCATATCCTCTCTTTGTGGGAAGGCAGATGGCCATGTTGCTTGTGAGGCTGAGACATCAGCAGAAGAGGGAGTAGGAGGAGGCTCAGATCTGTCATGCTTTTTAAGGTGTGTATGCCACTGCACCTTGCGCTTGTAATTCAGATTCCTCATCATACAGCTGGTGCTCAGATTCAGCACATTTATGCCTTGCTTCAGGGTCTAACGGCACAGCATGCAAACCACCTGTCGCTTGTCAGCAGTACATTCCGTGAATAAATACCATACCAGGAAGCTCTTTTGAGTTGTCTTAGGTGTGCTGATTTCTGCGGCGTAGTGGGCAGTAGCAACCAACGTACTACTAGCTAGGGGCTACTCGCTGTGCCTTTGTACCATGCTCCCTCTTGTTGTGCTGCTGTGGCAGTGAAACCACCTCCTCTTCCTCTGAACTGCACACATCACTAGGATGGCCTCCCCTCCATGTGGGGTCTAGGACCTCATCATCTCCTGCATTATCTACCACCGACGCTTCAACCCTGCCATCCTTGCTAGCTGATACCAATCATTTATTTCCCAGACTACTAGAAAGCACTCCTTGGTCCAAGGACTTTTTTTCTTTGGCCTTGAAATGGCAACAAGATGGCTGATGCCAATTATTTATTTTCAAAAGTACTAGAAAACACACACTGGTCCAGAAAATTTGGCCTGCGAATGGCAATGAGACGCCTGATGCCCATTATTTTTTTTCCCAGACTAGTCAAAAACACACACCGGTCTAGAATAACTATTTCTTTGGCCTACTAATGACAATGAGATGGCTTATGCCAATTATTTATTTCCCAGACTGCTAGAAAACACACACCGATCCAGAAAAAAATATTTTGCTTGCCTAGAAATGGCAACATGGTGTCTGTTTCCAATCATCTATTTCTCAGACTACTAGTGGCTTAAATGCACAGTACTCCCACAGGTGGGGGGGCAGAGTACACACAGCAGCTTAAAGGCACAGTACTCCCACAGGCCAGCGTGGTAGAGTACACATAGTGGCTTTAAGGCACAGTACTTTCACAGGCATGGGTGTATAATACACACAATGGCTTAAAGGCACAGTACTTCCACAGAAATAGGTTGCAGAGTGCACAAAGTGGTTTTTTGACAGTACTCTCACAGATATGGGTTACAGTGTACACACAGTGGCTTTTGGTACAGTACTCCCACAGATATGGGTTGCAGAGTACATTCAGCGGCTTTTTTGCATAGTGCACAGTCAGAATCTGTCCTTCACTCTGGCTGCATCCTATCCCTACACTAATAAGAGCAGAATGGTGACAGTACTTGTGATCCGACCTTTATACAGGCCGATCACGTGCTGTGCTTGCCAACCACAGCCATGCCAATACTTAGCATGGCTGTGATGGCTGCATAAGCGCCCAGCCCACAGTCTAAAAGCTTGTTGATTGGATTGCATTATTCGACTGGCGAGCCTGAACAGGAAACTGAACTTACATTAAAAGTCTGTTTTCAGGGTTCATTACTGGTACGGATCTCGAACTTTACAGTTTGGGTTCGCTTATTCATAATGGTGATACCAAACTTGAAAAAATATATATATATTTTTATGAAGTGAGAAAAAATTCTGATATTTGTAAATTTAAAAAAAATGGTTTGTAGTGCCATTTTCTGAGACACATTACATTTTACATTTTTCATCAGTGGTACTGTGTGAGGGCTTATTTCTTGACTGGCGGGCTGAAGTTTTATTGATAAATTTCTGGGTTGCATATGACATTTTGATTGTTTAATATCTACTACAACACAGCTGCATTGCATTACATACCATAGATAAAATGAAGATGTCCTATAGAGCCCAGCCACCGGCTGAGCTTTTCAGCAGGACAAAGATGACAGTCATGAGCCATGACAACCCATCGATACTCCACATTCATGTTGCAAGGAGCTGATCGAAGTAAAGGGTGTATGTATGATGGCAATCACAGAATTTAAATGTCCCTGTCAGTGGATGAAAGCGGCATTTAAATGGCTATACTGCATTGATTGGAGCAGTTCTGGGTGCTGCAGTTATAGGCAGATACTACCTATGCAACACTCAGCTCCTGAGCCTGCAGCACACATAGTAATCTGACACAGGATATACCATTACTTCTTATGTCAGGAAGAAGTTAAATTAACAAAATCATTTTGCATATTTTTTAAAAATTAAAAAGCTTGCTAAAAAATGTAAAATAAAGTGACACCATTTTGAAAACTAGACTCCTCAGGGAACTTATCTAGATGTGTGCTGAGCACTTTTAACCCCCAGGTGATTTACAGAAGTTTATAACATTAAGTCGTGAAAATATAAAAAAAATCATATTTTTCCCACAAAAATGTTTTTTAACCCCAAATTTTGCATTTTCACAACAGTAAAAGCAGAAATTGCACCATAGGATTTGTTGTGCAATTACTCCTGAGTACGCCGATACCCCATATGTGGGGAAAACTACTGTTTGGGTGTATGGCAGGGCTCAGAAGGGAAGGATCTCCGACTGACCCTGATCCCTCTCCTTAGGGACCTCAGGCAGAGTGCCCAAATTCCTGTGTAAACACAGATCTGATTGACCCTGGTCCCCTTGCTCCTGGGACAGCTCCAATAGTCTAGGAGGATTCACAGTCCTTGTGTTCCTGACCCGGCTCACTCCTCGGGTCTTCCTGCTCAGGTTTTTCCCTCCATCCTTTTTGCAGAGTACAGCTCCTTTAAAACAAGTGTGCTGCTCTAAACTCCTGGGAAGAAAGTTCACAATCAAAGAGCACAGAGAGTAGCCACACATACTGTCCTTTTTTTTCAAAGTCTAATTGGCCCTGTTAGGGTCTTAGTCCCATAATCCAGCAGGAGAATGCCCAAACGTGTGAAAAAGAGCATTGAGGGGGGAGGGGGGGGGAAGCAGTATAAAACCTGTTAACAAAGCTTTGACCACACTGGCCTGCCCCAGTATTCTTCTTGCGCATTCAGGGTTCCTTCCCCTTTAAGAGATGCAGAACAGTCTCTCACATATTTTCCAGGTGCAACTAGCACAACAGCAGCACACAAATGTAAAGGGGCCGCCTTCACTCAGCATTATCCTTGCGGCTGGCATATTGAGCCGCTTCCTGCCCCTGCACATATATAAAAGTGTTCCCAGAGGATCCGTAGGAGGATTCTCCACTGCTTCTCCTACTCCTCCCTCCAGCAGACAATTGGCCAGGTGACCTTGGAGCCACCGCTCTTGTGGCCCAGGTGCCGCCACTGTTTCATTTGGGGACGTCACCGCTCTCAGGGTTGTGACTGAGGCCCTCAGGTATAGGGGTGGCCACTTGAGCTGCAGCTGCCGTAGTAGGTGACTGCACAATATGTTGGGCCTCCCTCACCAGCTGCTCTTCCATACATCATGGTCACCGCAACGACATATGGTCTCCTGGCTCCTCCTCTTTTACGAAAGCCACTGGGTCCCACTCTTGCAAAAGACCCTCATATGTGATGGAACCGGCATTTACATAGCTCTTTTACCAGTCCCGACCTCTTGAATAAACCTATATCCTCTGGTAGGGTTAAAATATTTTGTCAGGCCACGTGTCATTCGGCTGGCCATGGCTCCTCCCCCAGGGCTCCACAGGTCTTCTCTAATGAGGCATTCCCATCGCTTTTTTCCTCAATCACCTCCATTATCCACCTTGCTTCCTCATCAGTAGGGGCCCAGGGTTATCCTGAGTGACTGACGGGTTCCAGGGCAGATAGGGACCAAAGCTTCTGAGGTCCCCGACTGGGATTACCCTGCACTCTGTCTGTGGGAATTAGGGACCACAGCTGTGACTGTTGCATGGTCATTCGATGCAGATATCCTGACCGCCTTGTCCTCCTGCTGCTGTGGCACAAGACTCACAACCTCTTCTGTCTTGCGTCTGCTGTCATCCTTCCTCATCGGCCAATTGAATGGAAAACAGTTGGAAAGGGAGAACGTCTTTCTCGAGGTTCTCCTCTTCAGATTCTGCATTCCACAGGCCTTCGGGTCGTGGCTTCAACAGCCAAGTCAAGGACAGCTCCCAGTCCTGCGTCCGATGCCTCCTCGAAATGACATGCTGGTCCACTGCATTCGTGTTGAGTGCATGCTCAGTAATGGTGCCGCTCTGTTCTCCACGTGAACTCCTTCCGGACTTCACCCGTTTGTGGTTGGAGCTGCTTCTGGCTGCTCCGACCATTCAGCCTCGGACTCCCCCTATTCCTCAGTGATCCACTGTAAAGGTGGGGGGTGCTTCTTTCTTTGCCATGCCCACTGCGGGCAGGCACTGCTCACAAGGGGATGTGACCTGGGCTCAGTCCATTGTTTCTGCCAGATGGTTTTTCGTGCCATTTTCAGTTTAGGATGGTGGCAATGGGCGGAGCTATCGCAAGCCTCCGTGCCAACATCTGCCATTTTAAAGTCTCTAACGGCCGCCATCTTGCCATTCCAGGGGTTCCTCCACTTTCTGTACACAAGGAATCTACATCCTGCCGACTACACCAATTTTGTGAGGTGGCCAGGTTGGTAGTCATGGCGATGGGCTGCTTTTCCGGCACACACTGGCACCCTGCAAAGAACATATAATGTCCTGTCTATTGTGTGGTGTGGGAGTATTGCACAAAACTCACGTTTGCATTTGAAGATCCTGCTGATCCAATTGTCCCATCTCCGGATGATATCACACACTCAGGAACAAACACCATAGTATGCTTTGACAGTGCGACTTGTTAACAAAGAATCAATGGTAGTTTTAGTACTGCTCAAGTTAATATTTTTATTCTCAATGCTGGCTCCTCTATCCTCTGAGATGCTCCTCTTGGCTCTGCGGTCCATTATTCAGCCTGAGTTTTCCCTATCGATGCTGGCGCCTCTAGCCTCTGAGATGCTTGTCCTGGCTCTGGGGTCCCAATATTCCTGCGCCCACAGTCCCGTGCTGGTTCCCACTCCGGCTTCCTTCACTGGAAGATGAAAAAGGTTCCTCTGTCCTGATTAGGCTCTGTATGTTCTAAGACAGTGTTCCCCAACTCCGGTCCTCAAGAGCCACCAACAGGTCATGTTTTCAGGATTTCCTTAGTATTGCGTAGATGATAATTGCATCACCTTCACAGGCAACAATTCCATCACCTGCGAAATACTAAGGAAATCCTGAAAACATGACCTGTTGGTGGCTCTTGAGGACTGTAGTTGGGGAACACTGTTCTAAGGGATACCGATTTACCAAGTGGTGGCCAACCGCATTCTGCTTTTCCCAAGCGTTCTGTGCCTTTCTGTACTGTGTGGCTCTTTGGCCTTTTCTGCCTTCTCTTCTCATGTTTCCCTAATCTTGTAACAATATCAAAACACATAAAATTAGATGCAAAATCCTTATACAATATAACAGCCACATTATTATTAGTAAGGTACACATAAGCATAATTTACATTACCATACATTAATTGTATACACATGAACACTAGGAGGAAATGTGCATGACAGCTTGTCACACTCTTACATAGCAGTCACAGGGATCATCGTGGGACCTCCTAATTATGGATTTACGGTGGACCCCTGTGGATTACGTCTTTTTTTTAATAAATGGGTAACAGAGGGTAATTGTCAGGGAGAGCTTTTTACAATCAAAGGACTTTTCTGTGTGTGTTGACTACAGGGTTAGTAATGGGGGTGTCTGATAGACGTCACTTTATTGCCAACCCCAGGGCTTGATGACAATCGGGATGAGCCAGATAAAGCGCCAGAATTGGAGCATCTAACGAGATGTGCCATTTCTGGGGTGGCTGTGAGATTCTATTTTTTGTCTGGGGATGGGCCATTGACCCTGGACAGACTGATAATAAAAGCCTGGAGCTGTCTGCTTTATCTGCGCTGGTTTTAAAATACAGGGGGGACCCCATGTCGTTTTATTTATTTAATATGCTGGTCTTGCTGATGACAGGGAGACCAGGCGAGGAACACACCTTGGAAAAAGTACAATGTGTTGGTGCCTGTTCACACTGTGGCTATTTAAAAAACAAAATCTAAGCTAAAAACAATATGAGTAAATACCCTGTAGTTAGAAAATACTAATAGTACATGTAAATAACATAGCGAACTTACGGTAGTTCACATTATTTTTATAAAAAAAGTAAAAGCCATCTCAACGTGACAAGGTGCACCCAATCGGGATAGTCAAAATAGATGGAGACGGACCAGGAACCAGACCCGACTGTTCAGACACCTGCCCATGGGAAGCTATATAGATGAATGCCCAGCTCAAAATGAGTTATGAACCTGTCTGTACAAGGAACTAAAGCAAAGCCAAAGAAACGAGCCAGAACATATGTTGGTATAAGTGCAGTGTATTGGAGCACGTTCACACCGGGGCCATTTGACAGACAAAAACCTAAAGTAAAACTACTTTGAGGTCTGCTGACACATAGAGAGGATTAATACTAAAGATACTAAACATGAGACCGTAATTTACATGTACTATAACTATTATCTTATTACAGGATACTTACAGGATATTTCCTCATTTTGTTTTTATCTCAAGTTAAATATGCAATTTGCATACTTCCGACCACATTCCGACTAGATGTGTCTGGCCTTGCTCAATGTGCTTGTATTGATCGAGGCCGCACACGTCTAGTTGGCATGTGATCGCATGTATGAAAATCCCATACTTGCAGTCACACACCCGCCGCTCTCAGCACAGGCATCGGAGAATCCTGATAACATGTGTAACACTCCAGGTAACCGGCTGTTACAGTGATATTGCCTTCCTTTCAGGGAGGGTGATATCATGCTTGAAGGCAAGGAGGATTCTCTTTACCAGGTAAGCACCTACATTCAACACATTCTGAATCCAGGCCAGAAGGAGGAGCTCAGGACCTGGATTCAGGGGAGCTTCCCTAGCTAGTAGGAGGAGTTAGTTTAGTCTGGAGCAGACAGTGAAAAGAGAGGAAGGAGAGCAGAGAGAGTGTGGAGCCGTGCAGCCAGGACTGAGCTGTAGCTCCGGGAAAGGAATATAACCCGAGGGGTTGAATGACAGTGAAGCATCAGAAGAAAGGAGCACAGAAGGAGGAAAGGGGCTCAGAGGGGAAATGTGACTGGGCACCCTCAGAGCCAAAGCGCAGGAACCGGGAGCCCGAGGTGTTGTACTCCAGGTCACATGACAGAACCGGAGGGCATAGAGCTGTATGTGATTTGCCCATACCACACCTGGAGGTGAAGCAGATCTCTATGAGCCCGGGTCGTGATAGAGACCCTATAAAAAGGCTTGCACTGCTCATCATATAGGTAACTGTCCCAGGACAGGAGAGAGAGGTCTTTGCCAGCAAGCTACAGGCTTGGGAGAGGGAGCCACTATTGCCTCCAGGCCGGCCAGACCATATCATCACCTGTTGCTGGTACTCTGGACTGTGGCCTGCTACCACCAGTAAACCAGGTAAAGACTGCAACCCTGTGTCCTTGTTCTTTACTGCACCATTCACCATCTTCACCTACACACCGGAAGCCCAGTGGGAAGCTATACCATATAGCTGCCATAACATCACCCCAGAGGACCCCTTTAAGCAGCGTCGGTCCCCATTGACCGAATACCACAGGTTGCATCACGAACACAAACTTTGCTACAAATCCCCTTAAAAGACCTTTCCCTTTTACTTGAGTGCCGAGGGCCACAGACCGGGGTGCAGCCACCGTAACATTCTCTTTAAGTGTGACCGGACCCGATACTGAGTACCCCACTGCCCTGGCAGCGATACACACACACACTTTGTGCTCTTTGAGGAATCAAAGGTCAGCAGTCACATGTAGTGACTGGAGACTTGTACCCCAAGCCTGGACAGCACCTTTCACCTCCAATAAATTACACAGTTTTTAAAGCAAAAACATACAATACGTCAGAACCTTCACAGTTCTTTTGATCAAACAGAGGAAAATACTCAGTAACAAGTACATCGAGCATAGGTCGCATTCTATTATTATGGCTGCTGGCTGTGACGGATGCCTTGTGCTATTGATGTAGTCATGGGCACATGTATAGGAATGTGCAGGGGGTGGCATCAACTGTAGTGTTCCCCTCTTCGCTTATCTATTATACTAAGAAAAAAATAAGAGAGTAGTAATAGTTACAACAGGATCTCATTTTAGCTCTGGTTGCAAATGACAGTACACAAGGCAAAAACACTAACTTCATCAATTGCGCCAAGCAGTGTTCCCGGTAGATAATGTCTATGGCGCACAGCCAGGACCTGCCTTTAACTGCTGTGGATGGAACTCCACCCGCGACTGTTAACCTATCAAGTGCCGCTGTCGAACTCTGGCAGCCGTATTAGCAATGTGAGTGTGTTATTCTATGTGTCCATCAACGTTTTCGTGACATGATCGCGGGGTGCTGATGGGTTGTTACGACAGCCGGGGGTCTTTTGAAGATATCCGTGCTTGTTATTGTAAGAGAGTGAACTGTAGTCCCACTGAGAGGGCACTAGGACCCTGTGGTTTTTGCCTGCTGCAGCAGAGGACAGACCCTGCAAAACTCCCGGAGACAATGTGTGCTGGGGGGTGGGGTCTGGTGTCTTGTGTGTAAAGTGAAACAGGGAGAGTGTTATGTTTGCTAATGACAGGTGTTATGAAGGCAATCCAGAAACACAGTGTGCTTAGCGATCAGAGCGCACACAGTGATCTGACAAATACCCAAAAATACAAGAACGAGCTCTGAGACGTGGAAACTCTGTAGACTGCACGACTGCACACCTGATCCTATCCTAAACACAACTAAAAGCGGCTGTGGATTGCGCCTAACAACTACCTAGGCAACTCGGCACAGCCTAAGAAACTAGCTAGCCTGAAGATAGAAAAATAGGCCTGACTTGCCCCAGAGAAATTCCCCAAAGGAAAAGGCAGCCCCCCACATATAATGACTGTGAGTAAGATGAAAAGACAAAACGTAGGGATGAAATAGATTCAGCAAAGTGGGGCCCGATATTCTAGGACAGAGCGAGGACAGTAAAGCGAACTTTGCAGTCTACAAAAAACCCTAAAGCAAAACCACGCAAAGGGGGCAAAAAAAACCCACCGTGCCGAACTAACGGCACGGCGGTACACCCTTTGCGTCTCAGAGCTTCCAGCAAAACAAAAGACAAGCTGGACAGAAAAAAAAGCAACAAAAAAACAAAAAGCACTTAGCTATACAGAGCAGCAGGTCACAGGAACAATCAGGAGAAGCTCAGATCCAACACTGAAACATTGACAAGGAGCAAGGATAGCAGCATCAGGCGGAGTTATGTAATGAAGCAGTTAACGAGCTCACCAGAACACCTGAGGGAGGAAGCTCAGAAGCTGCAGTAGCACTTGTGACCACAGGAGTGAATTCAGCCACAGAATTCACAACAGGAGAGAGAGAGAGCTGAGAGAAAAAGGCGGGAAGAAAAGGCAGAAGCTGCTGTGATATCTTAAAAAGAGACTGTGTGTGGATTTACTGCGAGTGTGTTTGGAGGAAAAGAAGCTTTTGAGAGACTTTTGTTGCTAACGTTTCCTGGAGAAGAGCTAACCCTTGATCTAAGAAAAGACTGAGACTTTACTAAAACCCAGTACGTATTTGGAAGTCTGTGGATTCCCTGTGCATTGAGTGGAGAAACAAGTCTGGGCAGACTGCTGATACAGAGACGGACGGGTTGTCGTGGAAGCATTCCTAGGAGCTACAGAAGCAGAGACAACATCGTGAGACCACTAACTAAGTCCCCGGCGTTTGGGCTCGGCATCGGCCGACAAGACAAGAGGAGCTTGCTGTAACTTATTGGCGCTGAAGATATGGACTGGCTGCAGCCTGTGCGGATTCCTGCCTGAGAGGAAATCCATCTCAGGATACGGTACCATAGTTATAGATACCCGGGTATCTCTGCTCTGAGTGTTTAATTGTTACTTTAGAGGTGTATCTTATATTAGAGTTGTGTAAGTTATACTCAGTGTGCCGTTCCAGGGGCTCCCTTGATAACACTACATTCAATTTACACTTGTTTCCTGTTTTTAGTTGCTCTGTTAGGTAAATTTCTTACTAGTCTGTTATAGAAACAGTTCTCAGGAGACCTTGGAGTGGCACAGTGATTTCAGCTGCTGCTGAGCTAGTGTATCTTTGGGGTGCATCTGCCTTAATATTCTCCATATTACCTTTATTATTTTGCTTTTGAGTAAATACCGTTGGAGATTTCTGCCTTGGTCTTGGTTTGTGACTCACTGGATCTTATTCGGACCTCTGGTCATTACATTTTTGGCGTAGTTGGCAGGATCCAGTGTTTGTCATGGATGGAGGCGAGGGTGGAAATGACCCCGCTGTATCCGCATCCTCCTCGGGGGTTGGGGTTCCCCTGGCAGCCGCGGCGACTCCGGGAGGGTATGTGCCTGTAGGAGCTTTACTTCAGCACATGCCGAAATACGATGGGCGCAATATGGCGTTGCAAGATTGGGCTGAGAGAATCCGGAGTATTCTGCGCATGTATAATTTGACTCCCGCGTTACGCGCTGAGCTGGCATTAAATGCACTGGAGGGTGATATTAGGCATATGGTGATGGTGCGCCCAGAATCAGAGAGGGATACGTTAGAAAAGATTTTGGAACTGTTAGAGGGGAGTTTGGGGGGCCGAGCGCGTGTGGCTCAGCTTCAGTCCCTATTCTTTAATCGTCCCCAGAGGGAGTGTGAGTCCCTGATGCAGTATTCTAATATCTTGCAAGAGACGTTGAATGAGATGCAGTGACTAAACCCGGGGGCCATGGGGGCGTTCCGGGAGGTAGACCGCTTGCTCCGAGACCAATTCATCACCGGTTTAGCCAATAGACTTCTCCGGGACAAACTGTTGGAAATGGCCCGGGTTGCACCAGAGTTATCTTTCTGGCAGATTTACCGAGCTGCAGTGGAAAGGGAAGAGAAATCAGCCTATGTTCCAGAGGGGTCAGTGAACAGTGCCCAGCTGGAGGAAGGTGGGTCATCAGGGTCGGGGGAAGAGGGGCTGGTAAGCGTGGTACAAGCTTTGCGTGCTGAGGTGAAGGAGTTGAAGCTGACATTGTCTCAACTGACAGTTGATCCCGCCTCTACCCCCTCACGGTGACCTCCTGCCCCACCCACTGGAACGGTGACCCCGCAAATGGCCAGGTCGTCCTATCAGAATGAGTCAAGCCCTCGTCCACAAGGGCTTCGACAATGGGATAAATTGTGTGTGGAAGTGTGGTCGCCAGGGACACATCTCGCGTTACTGCCGGATGCGTATAGCCCCAGAAACCCCGTCGCTGGCTTTAAACTTCCGGCCGCTGCCATGAGAGGGCAAGCAGCAGTGGCCCCACACACACAAAGCCCTCGACGGAATGAACAAGATTTGTTTGCATGTAGTCCAGTGATAGAAGCAGAGTTTGAAGGGCGGAAGATAAGGTGCTTGGTTGACACGGGATCCGAATGTACTATAATGCCTCTAGAAGTATATGAGAGATACTTCAGTCGACTAGTGATTCCAGAGGATGGCCGAGTGATACGACTGACCGCCGCAAATAATGGTCAATTGTCAGTCAACGGAATCGTGTGGATGCAACTAAAAATGTTTGGTCAAGAGCTGGGGCAGAAAGGGGTAGTACTGGTGGATCACCCCCCTAGAAGAGGGATGGAAGTGACGCTCGGAATGAACGTGCTGCGAGACTTGAATCACCAGATGTATGCCAGTGAAGGACCCCGATACTGGGCCCGTGCGACAAGACACCAACCCACACAGAGAATTCTACACCGTCTAGTGCTGAGTTGCGACTTGCTGAAAAGTGCGGTCCCAGGTGGCCGGGTGGGCCGGGTCCGAGTGACTTCGAGGGCCCCGATCCTGCTGGGACCCAGACAAGAGGAACTCTTAATGCTGCCTGTGGGAGCTGCACAGAGATTGAATGGGCTTGAAGTGCTACTTGAGCCCGCCCGAGAGGATTCCTCATTTGCCAAGGTACATGTGGCCCGGTCTTTGGCGATTGTGAAGAATGGACGAGTGCCGGTCCGATGCATCAATGTTTTAGATGAAGCTGTTGCAATTCCCGCTGGGACCATACTGGCTGAACTGTTCGTGCCGGCAGAGAAGGTGCCAGAAAATGCAGGGTTCGAATTGCGACCAGACCAACAGTCATCCTCGACATTCGCGGTCGAGGTAGGCCGGACTGAGCCTCCTACGGAGGAATGGAATGGTCATGTGATCATGGAGCAGATGGGAATGGATCGGGAGAAGCTGACCCCCGTGCAGTTGGAGCAGTTGGAGAGAGTTTTGTGGGAACATCAAGAGACCTTTTCCCGACATGGAGAGGACTTCGGGTGTACCCAGATGATTGAGCATGAGATTCCAACGGGGGATACTCCACCCATTAGAGAAAGATATCGTCAAACTCCTCCGGCGCTCTATCAAGAGGTGAAGAGCATGGTGGCCAGTATGCTGGACAACCAAGTGATCCGAGAGAGCCGGAGTCCCTGGGCGGCCCCTGTAGTCTTGGTCCGCAAGAAGGATGGGACACTCCGATTTTGTGTGGACTATCGGAAATTGAATGCCCACACCGTACGGGACGCATATCCTTTACCCCGTATTGAAGAATCCCTGTCAGCCCTGGGTCGGGCCAAGTATTTCTCAACGTTGGATTTGGCAAGCGGGTACTGGCAGGTCCCAATGGCTGAAAAAGATCGGGCCAAGACGGCGTTTGTCTTGCCAATGGGGCTCTTTGAGTTCAACCGGATGCCCTTTGGCCTCGCTACCGCCCCGGGAACCTTCCAACGCCTGATGGAACATTGCTTGGGCGATCTAAATTTTGAATCAGTCCTGATATATCTAGACGACATTGTGGTGTTCGGAACCTCATTTGAAGATCATCTGGAGAAGCTGCGTCAAGTTCTCCGGCGGCTCAAGAGCTACGGCCTGAAAATAAAGCCAAAAAAATGTCAACTATTACGAAACCAGATTGAATACTTGGGGCATCTGGTGACCCCGGACGGGGTACTACCGTTAGCCAGTAAGATTAAGGCGGTACAAGAGTGGCCACCTCCTTGCGACCTGCGAGAAGTGCGGGCCTTCCTGGGCCTAGCAGGATACTATCGGCGGTTTGTGCCTAAATTCTCACAAGTGGTGAGTCCCTTGAATGAACTTTTGAGAGGGACAGCGCTGGGTCCTCGAAATCGCCCCATTCCATGGGGGCCCCTACAGAAAAGGCATTTGATGAAGTGAAAACCGCCCTAACGAGTGCCCCATTGCTGGCCTACGCCCGGTTTGACACCCCTTTTTTGTTGCATACCGATGGTAGTCTTCATGGGTTGGGGGCAGTACTAGCACAGGTGCAGGACGGCCGAGAGCGAGTGATTTCTTATGGCAGCAGATCTTTAAGAGACTCCGAGCGAAATCCGGCTAACTACAGCTCATTCCGGCTGGAATTGCTGGCCCTGGTGTGGACAATGACAGAACGCTTCGCCGAGTATCTAACAGGAGCTGAGGTGCTAGTCATGACAGATAACAACCCGCTAGCTCACTTAGAGAATGCAAAGCTGGGGGCATTGGAGCAGCGGTGGGTCGCCAGACTGGCCAAGTTCAATTACCACATTAAATTTCACTCTGGTCGAGAGAACGGCAATGCAGATGCATTGTCAAGAGTGCCCCTTGGGTCATCAGGGGAAGATGTTGACAAACAACTTGAGGATACTGAAACTCCAGCTTTGGGGCAGATACCTATCTTCCAAAGTGTGGTACACTCAAGTGGGGTGGCCACCGGGATGCCCTGTGTCCTGGGTAAAACACCCTCAGATTGGACAAGAGTCCAGGATGAGTGTCCGGACGTTGCACTCGTGTGCCGTTGGGTACAAAACAAGGCCTGGCCCAGTGCAGAGGACAAGGCTCAGTTGTCCATGGAAGGAATGAAACTCCTTCGACAATGGGATAAATTGTGTGTGGAACAAGGTCTGTTGTATCGTAAGGTGTAGCTGCCTTCGGAGCTGCAGCATCGGTACCAACTGATAATTCCTGTGGGGATGGGTCCAGTGGTCGCTCGTGAGGCGCATGAGAAGGGGGCCCATTTTGGAAGTGAAAAGACACTTCACTGGTTGCAGCGAGTCCTCTACTGCCCTGAGTTGGGAGGGATGGTGGCCGACGCGTGTCGGCAGTGCCGAATTTGTGGGCTCAACAAAAGCCCTGAGCAGCGGGCTCCCACACAGTCTATTAAGACTTCAGCTCCACTGGAGCTACTCATGATTGACTACGTGTTGATAGGGTACTCTACGTCAGGGTACTCCTATTGCCTGGTGATGACAGATCACTTTACCAAGTATGCTGTAGCGGTGCCGACAAGAGATCAGACGGCCAAGTCGGCGGCTGAGGCAGTGTGCCAACATTTCTTCCAAGTGTTCGGGTGTCCGCAGAGAATACATTCAGATCAAGGGGCCTGCTTTCAGGGGACGCTGATGAAAGAGTTGCACCAGCTTTATGATATCGAGCAGTCGAGAACAACGCCTTACCACCCTCAGGGTAACGGGGCATGTGAGCGTTTTAATCGGACCTTGTTGCAAATGTTGAGGTCCTTAGAGAGTCAGCAACAGACATGCTGGCCTGAGTATCTCCCCGAATTGATGTGGGCTTACAATAACAGGGTGCACAGTACTACTGGTTACTCACCACACATGTTGATGTTTGGTAGACCTGGCCGAAACATTGAGGATTTGAACATGCCAGATCCCTCCTCCGCCCCCTTCGGACTGCATCCGAGTGGGTACGAGAGCATCGGCGGCGGTTGAGGGTGGTGCATCAGGTGGTGGGCGACTGCCTTCGCCAGGTGGTCCATAAGGACACGCGACCTGTACAAACAGAGCTGTTCTCTCCGGGAGACAGAGTGTTGGTGAGGACAAAACGACGGTCAGGAAAGCTGAGTGACCGATGGGAGGCGATACCGTATCTGATAAAAAAACAGGTGAACCCTGAGATTCCAGTGTACGAGGTCGAACCGGTGGGGACAGGGGGGCCAACCCGTAATTTGCATCGTAACATGTTACAACGGTGCTGGTTTGAAGATTCGGCGCCTACCCCCCTAGAGCCAGAGGCCATGTTCCAAGGGGCGGGAACTCTGAATGATCTTGAGTTTGATGGTGTGCTTGCTCCTGCGCCTGCTTATTTGCCCCCTGTGACCGATCTGGCCTCGGGTGATGAGAATGTTGGGGATATGGAGGATGTTGTTGAGGAGAGTGCATCAGGTCAACTGTTTGGTCCTGACGCTGTATCACAGGACATCGAGCCGCAGGAGGAGACAACTCCACTTGCGCCCACTAACACGACCACGGAAGAGACTTTAGCTCCCTCTAAGGTTGCACCTGTTGATGTAGGACTCAGGAGAACTACACGATCTACGGCAGGAATACCGCCTCAGCGATATGCTCAAGATGAATTTGAGTGGGAAGGTATGTCGAGGACGCCAACCTCTAGTGGGGTGGCATGTAAGAGAGTGAACTGTAGTCCCACTGAGAGGGCACTAGGACCCTGTGGTTTTTGCCTGCTGCAGCAGAGGACAGACCCTGCAAAACTCCCGGAGACAATTTGTGCTGGGGGGTGGGGTCTGGTGTCTTGTGTGTAAAGTGAAACAGGGAGAGAGAGAGAGCTGAGAGAAAAAGGCGGGAAGAAAAGGCAGAAGCTGCTGTGATATCTTAAAAAGAGACTGTGTGTGGATTTACTGTGAGTGTGTTTGGAGGAAAAGAAGCTTTTGAGAGACTTTTGTTGCTAACGTTTCCTGGAGAAGAGCTAACCCTTGATCTAAGAAAAGACTGAGACTTTACTAAAACCCAGTACGTATTTGGAAGTCTGTGGATTCCCTGTGCATTGAGTGGAGAAACAAGTCTGGGCAGACTGCTGATACAGAGACGGACGGGTTGTCGTGGAAGCATTCCTAGGAGCTACAGAAGCAGAGACAACATCGTGAGACCACTAACTAAGTCCCCGGCGTTTGGGCTCGGCATCGGCCGACAAGACAAGAGGAGCTTGCTGTAACTTATTGGCGCTGAAGATATGGACTGGCTGCAGCCTGTGCGGATTCCTGCCTGAGAGGAAATCCATCTCAGGATACGGTACCATAGTTATAGATACCCGGGTATCTCTGCTCTGAGTGTTTAATTGTTACTTTAGAGGTTACATAGATAGTTATTAAGGTTGAAGGAAGACTATATGTCCATCTAGTTCAACCCATAGCCTAACCTAACATGCCCTAACATGTTGATCCAGAGGAAGGCAAAAAAACCCCATGTGGCAAAGAGTAAGCTCCACATTGGGGAAAAAAATTCCTTCCCGACTCCACATACGGCAATCAGACTAGTTCCCTGGATCAACGCCCTATCAAGGAATCTAGTGTATATACCCTGTAACATTATACTTTTCCAGAAAGGTATCCAGTCCCCTCTTAAATTTAAGTAATGAATCACTCATTACAACATCATACGGCAGAGAGTTCCATAGTCTCACTGCTCTTACAGTAAAGAATCCGCGTCTGTTATTATGCTTAAACCTTTTTTCCTCCAACCGCAGAGGATGCCCCCTTGTCCCTGTTTCAGGTCTATGATTAAAAAGATCATCAGAAAGGTCTTTGTACTGTCCCCTCATATATTTATACATTAAAATAAGATCACCCCTTAGTCTTCGCTTTTCCAAACTATATAGCCCCAAGTGTAATAACCTATCTTGGTATTGCAGACCCCCCAGTCCTCTAATAACCTTGGTCGCTCTTCTCTGCACCCGCTCCAGTTCAGCTATGTCTTTCTTAAACACCGGAGACCAGAACTGTGCACAGTATTCTAAGTGTGGTCGAACTAGTGACTTGTATAGAGGTAAAATTATGTTCTCCTCATGAGCATCTATGCCTCTTTTAATGCATCCCATTATTTTATTTGCCTTTGCAGCCGCTGCCTGACACTGGCCACTGAATTTAAGTTTGTCATCCACCCATACACCCAGGTCTTTTTCATTGACGGTTTTGCCCAGAGTTTTAGAATTAAGCACATAATTATACATCTTATTACTTCTACCCAAGTGCATGACCTTACATTTATCTCCATTAAAGCTCATTTGCCATTTATCAGGCCAAGCTTCTAGTTTACATAAATCATCCTGTAATATAAAATTGTCCTCCTCTGTATTGATTACCCTGCAGAGTTTAGTGTCATCTACAAATATTGAAATTCTACTCTGAATGCCCCCTACAAGGTCATTAATAAATATGTTAAAAAGTAGAGGGCCCAATACTGACCCCTGTGGTACCCCACTGCTAACCGCTACCCAGTCCGAGTGTGCTCCATTAATAACCACCCTTTGTTTCCTATCCCTGAGCCAGCTCTCAACCCACTTGCACATATTTTCCCCTATCCCCATTATTCTCATTTTATGTATCAACCTTTTGTGTGGCACCGTATCAAAAGCTTTTGAAAAGTCCATATACACTACATCCACTGGGTTCCCTTGGTCCAATCCGGAACTTACCTCTTCATAGAAACTGATCAAATTAGTCTGACATGTGTATCTTATATTAGAGTTGTGTAAGTTATACTCAGTGTGCCGTTCCAGGGGCTCCCTTGATAACACTACATTCAATTTACACTTGTTTCCTGTTTTTAGTTGCTCTGTTAGGTAAATTTCTTACAAGTCTGTTATAGAAACAGTTCTCAGGAGACCTTGGAGTGGCACAGTGATTTCAGCTGCTGCTGAGCTAGTGTATCTTTGGGGTGCATCTGCCTTAATATTCTCCATATTACCTTTATTATTTTGCTTTTGAGTAAATACCATTGGAGATTTCTGCCTTGGTCTTGGTTTGTGACTCACTGGATCTTATTCGGACCTCTGGTCATTACATTATTACGGAGCTTCTCTGTAACCCTGTGGACGGGCTTCAGAGGAGGCCATTATTTTTACTGTATACAGTAACACTGTAACACTGCATGGATGTATATAGCACAAGCAATCGGATGATCACAGCTTCAAGTCCCCTATAGGGACTAATAAATAAGGTAAAAATGAAGAAATTTTAAAAATAAAAAAAAAACATAAAAGTTCGAATCACACCTCTTTTCCTCCTCAAATAAAGATAATAAAAGATTTTCTAAAAATACACCTTTGTGAAATCACCACATTTAGAAAAGTCTGATCTATCAAAATATTGAAATATTTAACCTGATTGGTAAACACCGCAAACAGAAAAAATTCCGAACTCCAAAAGTGCTTCTTTTTGGTTGCCGCAACACCAAACAAAATGCTGTAAGAAGTGATCAAAATGTCACATTTGTCCCAAAATGACATCAATAAAATCATCGCAAAAAATAAGCCATCACACAACTCCATTAATCGAAAAATGAAAACGTTATGGGTCTCAGAAACTGAGACACATTAAACAAACTGTACTTTTTTTTTTACAAAGTTCCTATTTTTTTACCACTAAAATAATTTAAAAAAACTGGACATTTTTCTCCTCTTTACGCTTTATTTTCCTGTTTTTTGCACTCTGAGCAGATAGTTTTATTGATATAATGTTGGGGTAGACACAATGTTTTGATCGCCTGTTATTACATTTTTTTCTGTTGTTGCAACAGCTCATAAACTTGTTTCTTTTTCTCGTTATGCAGTTTATTGATCAGATTAACTTATTTTAGACTTTCATAGATCGGACTTTTCTTTTCGCAGTGAGAGCAAATATGTGTATTTTTTTTTTTTTTTTTTTTTAATGAATTTCTAATGGGGAGAAAGGGGCACGACTTAAACTTTTATATTTTGTTTTTTTTTCCATTTATTTTTAATGTTTTGCTGTACTTTTCACAGTATCTGTTAGTCCCCTAAGGGAACCTGAGCCCACCATCATTTGATTGATTGTGCTATATACACCACATTGCTGTATATAGCAAAAATCACAGTCTCCTATAAACAACAACTACAGGCTGGTTTCCACAGGAGTACCATGATGACAGAGATAGGGGTCTTCAGCAGACCCCTGGCTTTTATGGCAATCCATCGGCATTCTGGAGAACTGATGAGGGGATAAAACTGTGCGCCTCCCCTGCCGGTGCCCTGTAATGCCGCTATCACAGATTGACGGCGGCATAAAACTGGTCAATAGCTGTGGGCAGAGCTTCCCTCCACCCTTGGTGTTAGAGGCAGGTGATGGCTGAATATTTTAGCCATTATCTGCTGAGAAAGATTCAAACTTGGCATGTGAGCCTGCATGAAAACCACAAAAAGAGGAAAAAATCCTCCAATATTCAAAAAAAAAAAACCAAAAACAGGCAGACTGGCTGTTTCATTTGTTATTGCACCTGTGCAGTTGCCATTTTACTTGGATCCGCTGCACCCTGTCAGTGCAATTGTATTGAGGGCCTTTTAGACAGGTAAGCATCTCTGCCTGTTTTTGGTTTGTTTTCATGTAAGCCTGCATCACATTCCAGGAAAAGACTTATGGTGGACATAGCATGTCATAAGTTAGTAAGAGGTCATATGTCAGTAAGATCGCCTCACCCACAAGCTGCAAACATGGGCACGCAGGTCTTTGAAAACAAAATACATTGACACCTTTACATCTTCTACCTGTTGCTGCATTCTTGAAAAAAAACACAGTGATTTAAAGTGAACCTGACATCTGATACATGTTGCCCAAACCAAATTTGTTCTACAGATCCAGGCTGCGATAATTAATTTAAACACAAACTTTTTCAGCATTATAGAAACTTTATTTCCCTGACCTTTTTCTATTCGGAAAGACAGATGTGGGCAGCAGTCTGCTTACTGGTAGGTCTAAAATGGGCGGAGCATCCCATTGACTTATATAGGATAATTTAGACTGAAATCAATTCCAGGTCTCATCTTATATTTGCAGAGGAATGGAAATGTCACAATGGGGGGGCGTGGCCTGAGAGTCCATGTGAGCAGATGTGCGGCTGTGAGCTCCCGCCGCTCTACATACCAAAATCCTGCAGAGCCGCTGCTGTTTGTCCCTGTGGGGGCTTATCGGTGCGGGGAGACTTGCAAAGCCCGGTGGCGCTGAGCGGTAGCGCTTAAACCGCCGAAAATGACAAGGAGACGGCAGAAGGACGCGGGAGCCGGGGATGCAGGCGCAATCCAAGATGGCGCTGACACGAGGGAGAAGGCAGACAAGGAGAACGCCGCATGCAGAAAGCGCATGGAGGTGGCGGCAAAGCTCCAGCAGTTTGCGAGAGTGGAGGCCGCAGAGGAGGGAGCCGGAGTTGATACCGAAGAGGAGGAGGAGGAGGAGAGCCCAGCAGGAGAACATGAGGTACAACAGGGGAGAAAGGAGAGTAAAATGGCGGTGGCAGAAGGGGGACCCGAGGAAATGGCGCCAGAAGCTGAGCCTACCCTAAGAGACGTTTTTGCGCTAGTTTCTTCATGTAAACAGTCTCTGACCTTACAGATACAGGAGGTTAAGGGAGACACAGCCCAGATAAACGCAGCCATGTAGAAGATTGACAAACGTGTGGGGGAGGTAGAGGAGAGAGTGAGCACTGCAGAAGACCATATAGTACAGCTGCAAAAAGCAGAGAAAAAGTTCACTCAAGCAATAGCTGAATTGGCGGCAAAAAATGAGGACCTTGAGAACAGGTCCAGAAGAAACAATATTCGCATAGTGGGCATCCCTGAAAAAGCTGAAGGGAGGAATCCAACGGAATATATTGAAAAATGGCTTTTAGAGACATTTGGAGATACGGCGCTAACAAAAGTGTTCGCGGTAGAAAGAGCGCATAGGGTCCCACCGAAACCACCTGTCCCTGGAGCGAATCCCCGTACCATGCTCGCCAAAATTCTAAACTATAGAGACAGAGACATTATCCTGAGGAAGGCCAGAGACATGACGGATCTGTCAGTTGAAGGCCAAAAGATTGCTATCTACCCGGACTATTCTACTCTGGTGCAGAGACAACGGATGATGTTCACGGGTATCAAGAGACGGCTGAGGGAGTTGGGAGTGCAGTATTCCATGATGTTTCCAGCAAGACTGAGGGTGGTGGCGTTTGATAAAATTTATTTTTTTCAGAAGCCGGAGGAACCTACCCAGTGGATTGACATTAATGCTAAAAAGCTTAAAGGAAAAGGAGACTGAAACTGTGGGAAGAGTCTGATTTTGGTTACTTATTTGTCAGGGGGCATAGAGTCATGTGATTGACAAACCAAGGGGTACGGGTGGCGAAGAAGGGAGCTGGATTATATTCAGTTAAAGTTAATGGGATGGTGTAATCGTTGTTGGGAAGGAGGGAGGAAGGGTATGCGGCATACTTTAAGTGTATGTAGGTTTCTTGCGTGTGTAAATAATTCTATGTTTAAAATCTGTTGAGATATGTTATTTTTCAAAATGTCTGAAATCCTGTTATGTACAGTGGTGGGAGGAGGGTTGGGAAGGTAATGCCAAATGGAGTGTTCGCTATGGGCGATGATGCCCCACTCTTGGAGAGAGGTGGAATGGTTAGATGTGAGGGGGGATGGGTGGGAGGGGGAGTTGGGAGGGGGGGGGAGGGTAGTTAGACAGCTTGTGCTCAAAAATGATGATACTTTTAGTAAAGATGAGTCAAGTGATGGGGACCCGTTTTAAAATTTTGAGCTGGAATGTGAGAGGCCTAGGGGAGAAATCCAGACGTGCAGCGTGTTTGCAATATGCAAGAGACCAACGGGCCTCAATGATATGCTTGCTGGAGACACATTTGGTAAGGGAGAAGGTGGATGTTCTGAATAGACGGTGGATTCAGAAGGGTTATCATTCTACCTTCTCCACGTATGCAAGAGGAGTCTCAATCTTGGTTCCAGCGGGAGTTCAGTATGAGGAGGCGAAGGTATATGTGGATGTGGAGGGACAGTATGTACTAATTCGGTGTATATTGTATGGAGTGATGCTGTGTGTTGCCGCGATGTATATTCCGCCTCCCTACTCTAGCAGGAAAATCAGAGAAGTAATGGAGCGTGTGGAAAGATGGGGACCGACACCGTTAATAATTATCGGAGATCTAAACAACATCTGTGATGACTACTGGGACAAAAATAAAAATACTCAGAATAGGTCGGAGGGACACATAACAACATTTGGCACCTATATACAGGAGATAGGTATGATTGATCTTTGGAGGGTTAGACATGTTGGAGAGAGAGGGTACTCATGTTATTCACCAGCACATACCACACTCTCTAGGATTGATATGGCTTTGGGTAACAGGATTTTTGACACACTGGTTGGGGAGGCGAGATACCTGCCAAGGGCCTTGTCGGACCTTAGTCCAATTGAAGTAGAGGTTAGATTGGAGGGGGCACGGTCGACAAGTGGGAGAGAATGGAAGATTCATCCCAATTGGTTACAGAGTATTGAGTTGGAAAGTATAGGACGGGAGGTGGCGGAATTCTTTCTCTTAAATGATGGAAGCACTGATGCTCTTACAATCTGGGATGCAATGAAGGCGTATCTGAGGGGACTACTGTTTAGGGACATTAGTAGGTGTAAGCGGAGGACGAGAGAGGCAGAAAAAGCGGCAGTTGAGGAGTTGAAGGAATCAGAAGATGGGATGGCCACACTGGGAACCCCTGAGGCAGAGAAAAGGATGAAAAGCGCACAAAATCATTTGGAAAAGATTCTGTTAGGAAAAGCTGAGAGGAAGCGGGATTTCCAAAGGGTATTGTTTTATCAGGAGGGAGAAACAGTGGGACATATGCTGTCGGTAGTGGCTGCTGCTCAGAGAGGTTCTTCATATATACACTCTTTGGAATCTGCAAGTGGAGGTAGAATTACGGAAATGCCTGAAATCTTGAGGGCCTTCGCGGACTTCTATGCAGATTTGTATTCCTCTCGGATTGGTGATTCGGTCGAGGACACTCTGACTTTCTTGGAAGGTCTGGATCTGCCGAAACTGAATGAGGCAGATAGGGAGAGCCTTGAGGCCCCTATCACTGAGGAGGAGTTGAGTCGGGCATTGATGTCCATGGCTAATGGGAAGGCGCCTGGGGTCGATGGGCTACCCGCTGAGATCTATAAAGGGTTGGCAGAAGTGTTGATTCCTAGATTAAAAATGGTACTGGAGGAAGCTAGGTCCTGTGGGTGTTTGCCAGCCTCTATGAGAGAGGCCATAATAGTGGTTATTCCAAAGAAGGATAAGGACTTGGGGAAACCGGAGTCGTACCGCCCAATTTCTTTACTAACAATTGATGTCAAGCTTTTGGCCAAGGTGTTGGCTCTCCGACTCTCTAGTGTTATTGCGAGTCTGGTGCATTCGGACCAATCTGGCTTTATGCCTGACAGATCCACGGCGATCAATTTGCGCAGGTTGTATGTAAATTTGCAGGTAGAGTCTGATAACGGTGGTCGTAGAGTGATTGTATCGCTGGATGCACATAAGGCGTTTGACAGTGTCGAATGGGGATACCTCTGGCAGGTGCTGGAATGTATGGGGTTTGGTCCGCAGTTTGTGGCCTGGATACAGCTGTTGTATTCATCACAGTCGGCTAGAATTAGAGTGAACGGGGAGCTGTCTCGACCTATAGGGCTGGCTAGGGGTACTAGGCAGGGATGCCCGCTCTCGCCCCTCCTGTTCGCGCTGGCTGTGGAACCTCTTGCCGCTAAGATTCGGCAGTCTGATAGGGTCCCTGGGTTTAGGTATGGGAAAATAGAGGAAAAAATAGCGCTATACGCGGATGATGTTTTGCTGTTCCTGGCAGATCCAGACGATTCACTAAGAGGGGCCATTGAAATTGTTGAGAGATTTGGTGCTGTGTCAGGATTGACAATTAATTGGGATAAGTCGGTTCTTTTTAGGGTGGATGACGTAGGTGAGAATGTAAGTGAGGATGTTGGTGATGAAAGGCTACAGGTGGTTTCCAAATTTAAATACCTTGGAATATATGTCTCGGTGCCAATTGCGGAGTACCTACAAAGAAATTTGGCTCCTGTTATGGGGATACTCAAGGCGAAGGTAGATGCCTGGAATAAATTACATCTATCGGTCGTCGGTAGAGTAAACCTTATTAAAATGGTCCTGATGCCTAAAATCCTATATGTTTTACATAACGCACCAATTTGGATCCCTAAGGGGAAGTTCAGGCAGATTAATGCCCTCTTTAGAAGTTTGATATGGGGTAGACAATATCCACGTATTAGCCTGGAGACGCTTCAGCGACCCAAGGAGGATGGTGGTTTGGCTTTGCCCAACCCGGAAATATACTTCCTTGCGGCCCAGAGCCAGCATTTGAAGGGCTGGGCGCGAGGGGCGTCATCCAGTGCAGTACAACATCTAATGGAAGAGGTGACGGACCGACGACCGATGGTCAGGTGTTTGGAGGATGGCTCGTTGGGCGCTTTGGGGAAAGTATACCCAACCCTGTTCCTGATTCGAAAATTATGGAATAGACTAAGGCAGATTCGTGGGGTTACAGGGTTGACTAAATTCACACCGATATGGTCTAATAACAATTTAAAGGAATTTGAGGCTTTGGGAGGACTGATGGAATGGCAGAATAAGGGAATTTGTTTTGTTCACCAGATAACTCAGCAGCAAGCATTGAAGTCCTTTTCTCAATTGCAGGAAGAATTTGGGCTGCGATCCACAGGGGTATATCAGTATGCGCAGATGAGGCATGCCTTTAGAGCTCAGAAGAAGAAGGTGGATTTCAGAATTCAGGATGATATTGTGTTGGAGTATGTGTGTGGTGATGGGACTACAAGGGGAGTTATTTCCACTCTGTATAAGGACCTAATGCACACGTTTTTACTAGATTTCCCTATAAAGGCGAGAGCTAAGTGGGAGAGGGACGTAGGACCGATGGAAATTGAAACCTGGGAATCGGTGATGGAGTGGATTCCGCGACTATCCTTGAGTGAACCATATAGACTCTCGCAGTTATATATTCTGCATAGAGTATATAAATCTCCGGAAGTGCTATACAGAGCGGGATTGCGTGCCAATTCTGAGTGTCCGAGGTGTGCGAGTGAGAATGCTGGAATATATCACATGATGTGGACGTGTCCTAGGCTGGCTGCTTTTTGGGTGGTGGTTTTGAGCCGGGTTGAAGTAGCGTATAAGTGTAGAGTTCTTAGAGACCCGATGGTATGCGTGCTGGGATATGTGGAAGAAATTGGAGTTGATAATACTTGGAAGGTTGCAATTGCTAGGCTACTCTACATGGCAAGGAAAGTGATAGCACGAAATTGGATTAATGTGGAACCACCTACGAGAAGGGAATTTCTCCAATATGTTCAAAATGGTTTAAAATTGGAAAAGGGGGTGTACAAAAAAAGGGGGAAAATAGATATGTATAATAAGATGTGGTCTCCTTGGCTTGAATTGGAATGAGGAGTATAGACGTCGAGTTTCTTAAGATCTGGATTAGGATAAACTACACGAGGCAGATAATGCCTCAGTGGGGTATAGATTGGGAATGAGCTGTCTTAGGGGGGTGGGGGTTAGTTGGGGTAATGTTGGGGTGTATTGAAATAAGAAAACGTGCATGTGATATAATGCAATGTAAATGACATCCGGATGTTCTTTATTTTGTTAATAAAAATTTATTTAAATAAAAAAAAAAAAGGAAATGTCACAATGATTGAAACCCCACAGAAATGACCTCATTTTAAAAACTATACAACATTATATATTTTTTGTTATGCATTATTGGAATTAACACAAAGGAAGGATGAAAATGTTAAAGTTGTGTTTTTTTTTCACAAATCGGTCTCTTTAAAGAAGCACTCCCATCACAGTTTTTATCCTTTTAATATATTGCAATCATCATATTATAAAGTAGTTACAATTGCTCATTTTGCCTTTCTATCCAGTTAATTCTTCTCTTTTCTCTGCTCTATGTAGAACCAGGAAGTCTCTTGTCCCTGCATTTATCATTCCCCTCTTCAACTCCTGACCCTGCTGCTCCTTCCTCCCCCTGCCAGGGACTCTTGCAGTGATGACTCGTGCAAGGAAAAGATATGTCCTGTTCCTACATAGAGCAGAGAAAAGGGAAGAATTATCTGGGTAGAAAAGCAAAATGAGCAATTTTAAGCACACTGTGCTGTAAAAAATTAAGAGGATAAATACTTTGATAGGTTGAGGAGGAGGAGGGAGAGGAGGAGAAGGAGGAGAAGGGGGAAGGAAGACGAGAAGGAAGAGGAGGATGGGTGGGAGGAGGACTTCCTTAAATTTGCAAAGAAAAGAACAAAAATGCACCACTTATGTTATTGCATAATTTCTCATGTGTTCATAAATACACCTAATGTATCCATGAATTATCAGAAATTGCGACTATTTACTGCCACTGTTGATAGATGAATCTGTCAGACCACTTAAAGTTTGTGAACCGGGTCATATTCCGTCTTAAGGCGATACGCAATGTGCAGAGACGGCATGTGAGTGTAACGGAGGCCAGCGGGGTAGTCGTGGCTAACAGTGGTCGCCCTGTCACACCCTGGCCCTCCATCATATATACACATTGTCCCTTCTGTGGTCCACTTGATGGTCCACTTACTTGTACATCAGGGTCCATCTTGGTCTGCTGGGGCTCCTTTCCTTTAAGCACCACGTAATGACAGGTAGAGTCAAAATCCAGTTTCAACTAAATAACTTTACTCAGTTCAGTCGGAGAACATCAGCACATTCCATTCCCTGTACTGTTCCTCACTTCTCTGGGAATATCGCAGGGTCGTACCATCGCTTTCGGTAACGCAGCTTCTTGACTGGCCAGACTAACTCACTTCAGGTGTTCCCCATTCATTTCACACTAGACTTTTAGGGTAGTTCCCACAAAATTAGCTGCTACCATTTTTATGCTGCCCTGTATTCCTCCAACATCATGTGACTATCAGCCCGTAGGCCCTGGACAACTGGGCTTTTTCCATGAACATTGTGGGACTCAACTGTCCTGTCCGGGCTCCCAGCCCCTACTGACTAACTCCGAGGAAGCTCCCCAAATACCCCCAGTTGGCCCTCCCTATCTACCTAAATCCTATTGGTCTAACTTATTCCTCTTACTCTATGGTGCCCCCCAATGGGCTAAATCCTACACTTTCCCTGTATCTCCTTGACACATTAACATCTGTACACAGCATTACACAGTATGACAGCAGTATAAAACATATCAAATATTCATGGCATTCCACAGTATCACATATCAGATATACCAGCCTTGCAGGAACACGGGCAAGGAGTGTGGCACATGAACTAGCCTCCATACCTCCTTACATGTACAGTATTTACACACAACCCCCCATCCCAAAAATGGAGGGTGGGGGGTAAAGGGTCCATTTTATGAGTATAATAGATAATTGTTAAAAATAATTAATCCGTAAATAAATTGATAAAATGATTACATAGAGATTAAGAGATGGCAAGATAAATAATAATGAAACACAATTCATATTTACAGAGCAGACAGAAGTGATTCTTTTGTCGGTTGCCATGGTATCCGATGGCTGTTGGTGCAATGCACTTATAGATGGAAGCTTGTGAGCTCGGGTAATGCTAGCGCCGCAGCTCTTAGGAGTTAGTTACTGTATATCCAGAGGGAACGCAGAGACTGGCGATGAAGCTAAATCATTTACTGTTATTAAATTCATTATTGGTGGCCTTGGTGAGGTTAGCGTCCCCATAGTGCTGGATCCGGAGGAAACGCAGCTTTGTTATAAAGTTCAAACAAAACTAGTGCACAGTCGTAGAGATTGGGGCTGCCGACCGCCCAGAAACCGCAGGACAGTCCGTAAAAATAAGGCACTTTTTTGCCCTGTCCATAAAAATATTTTAAGGTGTCCTTGAATTTTTTGAAGCTGAAGAAACTTCCACAGATTTTTTTGACAGTAATTATCATCATCTTAAGGTACCGTCACACATAACGATATCGTTAATGATATCGTTGCTTTTTGTGACGTAGCAACGATATCGTTAAGGAAATCGTTATGTGTGACAGCGACCAACGATCAGGCCCCTGCTGGGAGATCGTTGGTCGCTGAGGAAAGTCCAGCACTTTATTTCGTCGCTGGATCTCCCACTGACATCGCTGGATCGGCGTGTGTGACGCCGATCCAGCGATGTCTTCACTGGTAACCAGGGTAAACATCGGGTTACTAAGCGCAGGGCCGCGCTTAGTAACCCGATGTTTACCCTGGTTACCAGCGTAAACGTTAAAAAAACAAACACTACATACTTACCTTCAGCTGTCTGTCCCCGGCGCTGTGCTTCTCTGCTCTCCTCCTGCATCCTGTGTCAGCGCCGGCCAGCCGGAAAGCACAGCGGTGACGTCACCGCTCTGCTTTCCGGCTGACCGGCGCTGACAGTGCAGAGGAAAGCAGAGCGCCGGAGAACAGACAGCTGAAGGTAAGTATGTAGTGTTTGTTTTTTTAACGTTTACACTGGTAACCATGGTAAACATCGGGTTACTAAGCGTGGCCCTGCGCTTAGTAACCCGATGTTTACCCTGGTTACCGGGGACCTCGGGATCGTTGGTTGCTGGAGAGCTGTCTGTGTGACAGCTCTCCAGCGACCAAACAGCGACGCTGCAGCGATCGACATCGTTGTTGGTATCGCTGCAGCGTCGCTTAGTGTGACGGTACCCTAACAGTTCACAGTGACTAAGGCTGATATCGTCTTATCAGAATTACGGGATGTAGACATGGATCACTTCATAATGATTTGTTATGGTTTTTCAATTTGTCTGTAAAAAATCCTGACTGTCCGTGATTTTTTTATAAGCTGTCCAGAAAAAAGACAATTTGGCAACCCTGGTAGAGATGTTGATCAATGTCACTGTGTCATCAGAGCGAACCCCTCAAAACAAAATAAGTAGACCAAAAAAGAAGTTGAAGAGGTTGTCCACATTTTTATTGATGACCCATCCTTAGGATAGGTCATCAATTTCTGATTGGGTCCGACACCCGGCAGTCGGAGGTGGCGGCAGCTGCCGGTCGGAGGTGCTCACTTGTTAATCTTGCCATCTTTTGGTAGTGGCCACCACAGGGTACTATACTGATTTGAATTGGAGGCGGATATGCAGTACCAAGCCTTGGCCACCACTGTGAGCAGCTCGGTAAGTGAATATGTCTGGCCGGCGGCCACCGACACCATGAACAGATGGACAATCTCTTTAATGTCACCCCAACCGGAAGTAATGACCAGTAACCCCAACAGTTCAAAACACAAAACTTAGAAAGGAGAAATCTCTCTGCCATTATCTGCTTCCACAAGACCAATTCACAGGGGACCATTTTTCATAGTCAGAGCAAAAAATACAAAAGTGGTCAGAACAGCAAGTTGGATGATCGGGAGCTTCTTTTCAAACAGAAAAGCAAAAAAAAAAAATGCTTTAGAGGAAAGGAAACTGAAAAAAATAAAAAAAGGAATCAATTTCCCAGGCAGGAAAGATTATATTATTTACATTTTCAATTTATCTAAGCATATTTTCAGAGCTGCAGATCACTCTCCCACCACAGAACAAAAAATATGATGGATTTAACCTACCGTATTTTAGACCTCCAGCATTTCAACAGAAAACTTCCAAAAATAAGGCATTTTCAATTAAAGGGAACCTGTTGCGTTGTATAATTTGTGAGCATAATGGTATAGAGAAGGAGATGCTGTAACTTTTCCCACAAAAATGGTCATCAATCCGATCAGCTATTCCTGCAGATCAGATACCATTTTAAACATGCCAGGTTCCCTTTAATGTCCTCCAATTCAACAGATGTCAACTGCATTTCTGACACCCTTTAAGAGGCAGATCTACACTGACGAGCAAAAAGGTAGCAACATCCACTACTGCTTTGAAAGTGAGATTATCATCATTTTATAGACAATCATCTTGGCTATCTCATACATAAATTTGACTTGCAACTACAGGTGCTTCTCACAAAATTAGAATATCATAAAAAAAGTTCATTTATTTCATTTCTTCAATACAAAAAGTGAAACTCATATATTATATAGAGTCATTACACACAGAGTGATCTATTTCACGTGTTTATTTCTGTTAATGTTGATGATTATGGCTTACAGCCAGTGAAAACCCAAAAGTCATTTTCTCAGTAAATTAGAATACTTTCTTTTAGGAGACAAGTTTCCTCTGCTGCACAGGGGGAATCTCAATCCGTGTCTGCTGTGGTCTCCCATTCTGCATCGGCCGCAGTGGAGCCTGCTCAGCGGAGACGTCGCTCCCAGCGTCTCGCTGAGACTGGTACTGTGCAAAGGATTACTACTGCCTCTCCAGGCTCTGCTATTGTACCCTGCACTGATCTGCAGCGAGCAGGCTTTTCTTGGACTAAGTCCTGCTTTGCACACACTGAGCTTGCCCAGGGAAAGATCTCTCAATGGAGATCTAGGGTCACATGCTCAGGTACTGCTGCAAATCCATTGGTCCTTCTTTGAAGGGTCCTGAACGTGCTGCAGCTATATAAGCTTCGCATGACCGCACGGCCATGCGCTAGTATACATTTGTAAACGTGTGTGTGTTGTGAGTGAAAGTCGTTCTTTAAAATCCTCTCCCTATTGGATGACTGTTCGCGGAAGGTGGATGATTGCTATCTAGAGCCCGACTTAGCCACCCGCACGTTACACACCATATAGCGTCTAATTGCTGTGACCACCAGTGCGGCGCCGTGCCCTTTCACAGCGCTTTCCTGACCCAAGCCTGGGTGGCTAGTGGCGTCCGCCAGTGCGGCACCGCATGCACTCTCGTGCATCTTTAATTATTATTTTGGTTACGCTGACACCCCATTAGCGGTGTCTAGCGCAAGTAGTCCAGACGGACTCGGATCCCAAGTCTTGGGACTGAGCTTGGTGACTCCTTGCTTGCGCTCTTGTGTGCGGTACCATGGCCCTGTAACTTAACAGGGTTCGCTTCCTTCACACAGGGTGAAGTTAACCTGTGTGTGTATTCATATTGTACCGCCATATAGTGCCGCCATTTACTTAGCAGCAGGTTCTTTCCTGCATGGTGGATCCCGGGTGGCGAACGCACCAATCTTACTTAATAAATATATTCGGTGCGTTCCGCCAACCCTAACACTTTATAACACCAGCTTGACAAATGATTTTAACATCCGAAATGTTGTTCTACGGTAATGTGTGTTCAGTAAATGCACTCAATACTTGGTCGGGGCTCCTTTTGCATTAGTTACTGCATCAGTGCAGCGTGGCATGGAGGCGATCAGCCTGTGGCACTGCTGAGGGGTTATGGAAGCCCAGGTTGCTTTGATAGCAGCCTTCAGCTCGTCTGCATTGTTGGGTCTGGTGTCTCATCTTCCTCTTGACGATACTCCATAGATTCTCTATTGGATTAAGGTCAGGCGAGTTTAATGATATTCTAATCTTGTGAGAAGCATCTGTATGTGACCTGTAAGTTTCTTTACAATGTAAGTCTATGGATCCTCATTTTGAGCCTTGTTCTCATGCTCCTTAGACTTATGTTGTAAAAGCCACTTATGGGTCACAGAGCACAGTGTGACCCGTAGAGTTTGAATAGCCCTCAGGTGACTCAGAAGAGGATCGGCGCTGGATACTGGAGAAGACAGCATCTGTGAGTACATTAACACACTGACACTGCACTAAACTAACATTTACACAAATTTAAAGAAAAAAAGTTAATGACTGCTTCTTAAGGTGGACTGTTTTGTCTGTTTTACAATGGAGGTGAGTATATATGAATCAATTCTATGAGAGCAACATGCAATTTCCAAGCCACGCACTGTTTTTTCCCCAACACTGTTTTCTGGGCTCTAGATGATTTTCTTCAGTGACTCTGTGTGATGGCACATTACTGAATCAAGATAGTCCACTGTGCACACGGTCACGATTCCCTGGAATTGCCAGCGTAGTGAGCGCAAGTAGGAGTTTGCATACTTGCGATGTTCACGAGCCACTAGAGTCTCAAGGATGGGCCGCTGCTAATATGCCACTGCTATGTGCTTGCACCCCAGGCCAAAATTTGCCAGCCAGCCCCAGCAAGCCCCCCTTCAGAGCAAATAGCATGGGGGCTTCATGGGATTGTGGCACCAGCCCTCCCCCATGTTTTCTATTGGCTAATTGAATTAGAGTTCAGTTTTGGTATGTTCCCTTAGTTCTCTCAATGGTTAAGGTTTATTCATATCTCCCCCCTTCGATTTGTTATGTTAATGGTACTTACCTGTTGTTGGATTGGTTCTTCTAGTCCTCAGGTGACAGGAAGAAATGAGCAACAGAAGTCTGATTGGTTAACAGATTTCGGCGCCAAGGGGAAGAACGTCTGAAGCACTGCATTCCTGTCAGACGAAATTACCGCAGTCGGTATCTTGATTAAAGCTGCCTGCTCGCCCTCCCTAACGTCGTCGCAATATTTATTAGATGGTGCTCGCCCAGGTTTCTGAGTGGAGACTGGATGGTTTTATTGTCTATGGAGTAATGAATTTTATTGTTATTTATTGGTTTAATATATTTAATATTTGGATAAACATTAATTATTGGTTGGATATATTTAATTTTGAGTAACCATTAATGAATACCGCGGCCTTTTATCTTCACACCATGTGTTTCCTGTCATTTTTTTGGTAAGTGTGGAAGGTGGTTAGAGGCGAGGGAGTTTTGGTGCCTGCTATCCCATGGCACGGTTTGCAATATCATCAATACGCCGATGACGCGCAGATCTACCTATCTGTACCTGACATCACCTCCTTACTAACCAAAATCACACGTCTTGCTGCTATTTCATCCTTCTTTTCTGCTCACTTTCAAAAAGTGGAAATGGACAAAACAAAATACATCTGAGTCGCCCGCCAGGGCCGTGGGGTACTCGGTATCGGGTCTGGTACTTAAAGAGATGCGTCACAGTGGCGGTGACCCGGTCCGTGGCCCTGGGCGCCCATGTAAAAGGGAAAGTCTTTAAAGGAGTTACGAATAAAGTTTGTGTTCGTGACGCCACCTGTGGTATTCTGTCAGTGGGGACCGATACAGCTTAAAGGGGTCCTCTGGGGTGATGTTATGGCAGCTAGATGGTATAACTTTCCACAGGTGAAGTTGGGTCCCCAGGGCTCTGGTGTATAGATGAGGATGGTGAGTGGTGCAGTACAGGACAGAGGACACAGATTTGCAGTCTCTTTACCTGGTTTACTGATGGCTTCATGCAACCACAGTCCAGGGCACCAGATCACAGGTACAGGCAGGTAGGGTCCGGCTGGCTTGGAAGCGAATTCAGAGTCCCCTTTTCCAGGTAGAGTTAGAAGCCTTCCTCTTAGCATGGTGAAGTTGTAGTCCCTTACTGCCTATGGCTTCTGGCAAGGTCCTCACAGTTCTCTCTGTCCTCCATAAAGGTAGGACACAAACCCGTATGACAGGTGGCTCGAGCCTTTTACAGGGTCTCTATAACGACCCGGGCTCTATGTGCCACTGTGCCTCCTGAGTACTAGGGCAGACAGGTTACTTGTAATAATCCAGCTGTCCTGCCGGTTTCTGCTATGCCTCCTAGAGTCCGACACAGCCTCGGTCTTCCGGCTCCCGGAATCTGAGCTCAGCCAGGGAGGTAGCCCAAACGCTGCTATGATCCCCTGGTGTCACTCTCCTGTGCTTCCTTTTCCTGCACGCTCACTAAACAATATTCTTCCTTTCGTATTCTCTCTCTTTCTCCAGGAGCTGCAGCAACTCTGGCTGCATGGCCCCTTCAGTGTTTCCGACACTCAAGGTCTGACTGCTCTCTTCTCTGTCCTCTGACAGACTGCCTCACTTTCTTTTCCTCCAGACCAGAATATAGGGAAGTTCCCCTTAATCCGGGTTCAGAGCTCCCCCTTCTGGCCTGGAGTGTGAATGTGTTGTGTGTATGGTGATTACCTGGTGAAAGAGATCTTCCTTTGCTTCCAAGCGTGACGTAACTCTCCCCTTGAGGAAAGCAATGCCACTGTGACGATCAGGACCCTGGGGCTTCACACATCATCCTTCAACCATCTCACGCTAAATAGACATGAGAGATGTGGATGTATCATTCGGTACCACTTTAGTAAGAGGGAAAGTTTGTCTAAGAGAAAATGATTTTCCAGACATTTCCAGCCTTTTTTGTACGTGTTTTGAACCTGTGATCTTCATATTCAATTTCAAAGTCTTCATCAATACCATCACCGTCCATATCTTGTAAACAGGAAATCTGGTGTTTCCCAGGGTCATGGTTATCTACGTTTAGTGGCATTCATTTAACAGTGTTCGTTATACTACAACAAATAATTTTCGACTGTGACATTTGGATATTATTGGTAATATGTTTGGGTGAAGATGAAGAAGCTTGGGCCATGGGTGTGTTGATAGTTACAGACGGTACACTCCTCGTTAAACTTATTTTTTCACAAGCATCCATCAGTTTGTTTTGTTTTCCTCCAACACTGATCTGCTTTCTATAATTCAGCGTCTCACCAACATTTTGCACTTTGCCCTTTAGACAGACACGTGCGTCTTTGGCAACATATTTTTGACAGGCATTTTTGTGGCGGAGTCTCACACGTGCATCTATTACACCGATCTTCTGACGGGCATGAAACACATTCTGGTAATTGGTGGTGGCTAAACGACTAATCATTGTAGGCTGCATCCTGGATCTCATGCCTCCCATAGCCACCGCTGTTATTAATCATGTGCGTTCCCATTCCTGTCATCACCATGCCCCTTTTCCTGATCACTTCATCCAATGATTCATCCGCCATATTTTTACAAAAAAAATGCACCTTCCCAGCAGCAACTGTGTAGGAAACCACTTTACAGTTTTGCAAGGTGTTTAAGATGCCCGTAAACAATTAAAATTTTTTTTTTACCCCCATATGGGGAAATGTTTGTCAGCCCATGCACTTAGTGTATGTGCATTACGAATCTAGGAGGCCCGCTCCTTTGTAATGGGGCAGTTTTTTTATGAGGCCTTCCTCCATGTTTCTTCCAAGGGGAGATTGGGGTGCGTGCAAAGTTGGGTCCAAGGCAGGCCTTGCATTCAATGCAACATTTTTTCAGGAAACCCTCCTGTACCTCTCGTGAAAGGGGTATTGGGGATAGTTGTAATTGTTGGCAGTCCAGCCAATCACTGCATAGGCAATTACAGCATAGGAGACCCACTGTTTACTAATGGCCCTTTAAGAATATTAATGCCGCCTGATGCCCCTATAAAAATAGGCTCTGTGACTTTAAGAGTCCCTCCTTCGTAAATGAAACAAGATGGGTCTGCTTATGTGTCACACACCACATGGCCAGTTAGGGGTGTTAAATGTTACAATGACTTTTCCCAGTGAATGCATTTGTATTGGTTGAAAGCAATGTTAATGGTGAAAAATGCACCAAAAACCCTGCGTGCGAACATAGAATAAGTGGTGGAGGAACATTTTGATGTGGGGTTAATTATTTTGCCTTATATACAAGTCATTAGCCTGGAAAGGATGTACTTTAACGTATTTCCCAGCAAATTCCATTTTGGTTATGTTTTTGTATATGTTTTTTGGTGGCTCACGGAAAAATGGCGTGAAATTCTGACAACATTGCTTCCAGCTGTGACCTAGGAGTCCAGGGGCGATCCCCATGAGGTCCCTGTGTCATTTGAGCAGTGTTTCCATCATTTTCAGACATTTTTAGACCTTAAAAGGACCCCCGGGGGTGATCGTGGTAAAATTCCTCGGGTCTCCCATAGACTTACATTCGGCTCGTTGCTCGGGTCGAGTACCCAAGTATTCCAATCTGCTCGACCCGAGCAATGAGCACCTGAGCATTTTAGTGCTCGCTCATCACTAACGGCCATCTTTATATTATAGTGTACATAATGGTTACACTCCTAATTACCTGATAGAAGAGAGTCCCAGAAGGGAAATCATCCTACCATACCCACCAGGCATTTATGATGTCTCCATGATTGCATGACATACTATTGCCTTTTAAAAACAGTTCCTGTAAGGCTGCAGGGTGTGCTCTAGGCTTATCCTTATTAAAATCTTTTGGGTTCACTTACAATGTGTCTGCTTTGCTTAATTGTTATGCATCTGCCTCTGCTCGGCATGGCTCCATCTCCTTCTCCTATGGCCACTGCCCTCTGCTGTGCTCCGCACCGGGTTTTACAAGTGGCCGGAATGCTCCCATGTGATCGTCTACCTAGGTCTACATAAGACCCACATTCTATAGGACTCTTTGTTCTGTTTGTTTGACTGTGCTCCACTACTTGCTTTCCTGTGTCCTGTTTGCCTGTGTCCTCCAGGGCTTCCAGTCCTCGCTCCACATGTGCCTTCCTGCTGCTGCATCACCTTCGGGGATTCAGACCTGGGGCTTTATAGATGCTCCCTATAACATTAATATTATGTGAATAGTGAGTAAAGACCCCCTCGGTTGGGTGACATGTCCCCAATGATATTGTGCTGGAGGCAGTTGATGCAGAGTTCTTATCACTGTGAACCTTGCAGTGATGCAGGAGACAGCATAATTCGGTAGGGGTTTAATAACCCAATGCTAAAAATATGAGTCTTTCCACAATGGTGGATGGACTTATGCCTGTGGTTTAGTGAATTCAACAAAGGGAGAGAAAAGATGGATGTAGTGACTTGGGTACATGTTCCAATCAAGTTAAGGCTAGGTTCACATTGCGTTAGGGCAATCCGTTAAGCGCATAGCGCTAGCAGATTGCGCTAACGCAATGTTTGTTTAGGGTCCGCGTTCGGCGTCCCCGCTAGTGCAGATCCCCGATCTGCGCTATCGAGGGACAGACCTTGGACGCACCTTGGATGCTGCAAGCAGCGTCCGAGGTCCGTCACAAAAGAACGGCACATCGCTAGCGCGTGCCGAAAATGGCATGCGCTACATCAAAAAATCACATTGCTGTCAATGGGTGCGCTAACGGACCCGTTGCATGGAGTTAATTGCGACAATTTCGCCGTGCAACGCAGTCCGTTAGCGTTAACCCATTAACGCAGTGTGAACCTAGCCTAAGATGTAATCTGACAGCAGCATGATGTAGGGGCAGATGCCCTGATCCCAGCAATGTATACCATAGCTTACTGGATGCAGCAGTTACGACTAATTCTTGTTTTCTCTGCAGTAGATCTAGCAGAGCTCTGAATGCTGAGCTGTGTGTAACCCCGCCCACAACACTGATTGGCAGCTTTTTATGTACACTGTATATTGACAGAAAGCTGCTGAATAGTGGTGGGCGCGGGGTTGGACTAGTAGGCACGAGACAGCTAGTCCTGTAGTGATAATCTCCTGCTGATAAAAGAGTGACTTTATTGAAACAGCAAAACACAGCCTAATAAGTGGGACAACACTGGAATTAGGGTTTGTACCCTTATATCATGATGATGGATTCACCATTACTGTGTAGCCACCTGCATTATGGCGTGTACCACCATGGACTGACATGCTGTAACCGGAGTGTTCTTGGACTTTCTGTCTCTGAGTCAGTAACGTTATGCTAAGTACCAGTATCCGTTTCTTGCGGCACAATGCCTCTGCTGGGCAGTTATTATCAGGCCTCTCATCTTCATCGACACCCCTTACTCGGCACGGTTATTGGATTAGCCCTTACATAGTGCGCAATTGCACATTTACTAATGGCATTATTGATACGTGTCAGTGTAGATCAGATCACGGTCGTTCGCCGATCCAGTCATTTATAATACTAGTGTTTCCTATCATTAGAGAGCAGTATATTAGCCTCCTACACGCACAATAAAATCACATTAGAATACTTGGACTGTTTTAACAGCTTTGTTTATTAGACATCAGAGACTTGTTTTAAATCAGTTTACTGTAAAAGACTTTCTTGGCGCCAACCCAATGCCGAAGCTCTAGTGGCTGTTATTATGGAAATGCTGCTATATGTCTGTGTGCGGTGGGGTACTATGTCACAGATGTGTACAGTACGGTGTGTCCTGTATACTTACCGCTGACAATGGCTGGAAAGAATACCAGTCTACCAGATGAACCGCTACCATTTTTCTGCTCAATATTATTATTATTTTTACCACTCTACCTAACTCATATCATAAGAAAAGAAAGGAAAAATATATTTATATCTATCTAGATATATTGTACATATAGTAACTTTTACTTAATGTTAACTTATAATTGCATTTTTTACTTAAAAGCAAAATTGAACATAGATGATCCTGCTTTAATGACATATATAATTACTTTTACATAAAGTAAAATAGAGAAAAAAATAAATACAGTATACAATTGTCTCAATTTACTGACGATTGTAGCCCTGGATGGTAGGTATGTGTCACCAAAGTGAAACAACCAGTCCCATGTCAACTCATGTACAGTATAGGACAAAGAAGAGATCCCAATCATTATAGTAAAAAAAATATTTTTTTTAATTATGCCATAAAGACAATACACAACAATAATAAAAAAAAAATAAAAAAGCAAAATGCCGTCTAGGGGACGCCAGAGTACATCATGATAAAATCATCACCACAAAGAGGGTCAAAGCCAAATATAACAAATTCCTATGTATTATAGCAACCGATTGGATGGTATACAGTGTTTGTATTTGCACATAATCATACATGTAAAGACCCCCTTTGGAAGACAAGAAATCCAAAAAACAGTAAATCCTATTCTATACACCCATAAAACGTGGCCAGGCAATATACCAAAAGAGATGATAATAATAAGCCTGTGTTTGGTAACATCAAGGAGCACAGGAGACATGTCACTATAAATAATCACATTGTCTCCATCCTAATCCACGCCAAACAAATTCATCTACCAATGTAAGATAGTAATAGTGTTTGAAATAGATAATTACCAGATGTATCGATGGTGCTCCTGGCATCCCCTCACCCCGACGCGCGTTTCGCCGCCAGCTTCTTCCGGGGGCATCCACTAGACGGCATTTTGCTTTTTTATTATTGTTGTGTATAGTTTTTATGGCATAATTAATAAAAAATATTTTTTTATTATAATGATGGGGATATCTTCTTTGTCCTATACATGAGTTGATATGGGACTGGTTGTTTCATTTTGATGAAGTGCCCTCGGTACCGCTGGACACATGTTGATTTGATGTGTCACCAAGGTGCCTGGCCTCGGTGATTCATGTCCCAGAAAAGAGTGCTCCAGTAACAATTAGCTACTGAAAGTAATTTTAGTAGACCAGATTTTGGATACAGGATTTAGGAGCGACCAAAAGAGCTTGGGTGGGGTAGGTTGCTCCCGTATATTCCAGCCCAGGGCTTGCGGGTCTTATATAAAGCAGCTGGCTTGTCTCAGGTGTGGTTTATAGTATTGGAGAGGAAAAGATCACTAATGGTGGACAGACTGTGCCGGAGGATGCACATTGCCTGCACAACTCTGTGTGTGCTACATTATTGTGCCTACCCTGAGAAAAGACTGTTTTTGTTATTGAACGTTTCAGCTGAAGAAAAGCTGATTCCTTTATTTTGAAAGTATATGCCAGAAAATAAACTTTATCCTGCTTGTCAAGGAAACTCGTGCCTATGTGGATGTCTGTGGCTACTAAAGAGTGTGAACCCCTACAATACACAGTGCTCGGCCTAAATTAGTTCACCCCAACAGATTAGTCAGAAGAGTAGAAAATCTTTCCCTTTAGAATGAACATGTGTTTATGGTATACCACACTCCAAACTACTCGCAGAAATATGGGCCATTGATTGCTAACAAGTTTTGTTATTTTGCACACTGAAGAAAAGTAATTTTTCTAACAAATTCATTTAAGACCTTGCTGCAAAAATAATTACACCCCGATGAAAGTCTTAGGAGCGAAGCTAAAGTTTAGACTTCAAAAATCTAATTAAGAAGAATACAACCACAGGCAAGTCAAATTATTCATTAAACAGATGTTCACTGGGCAATTGACTGCAAAAGGGCACTAGTTATTAAAGAATACCCCTTTCCATTTCATGCTGTCAGCAATGGCACCACATGGAAGAGAAATGTCTCAAGACCTAAGAAAGAAAATAATTTTATATTGAATTAAGAAGAATTCAACCACAGGCAAGTCAAATTATTCATTAAACAGATGTTCAGTGGGCAGTTGACTGCAAAAGGGTGCTAGTTAACAAAGAATATCCCTTTCCATTTCATGCTGTCAGCAATGGCACCACATAGAAGAGAAATGTCTCAAGACCTAAGAAAGAAAATAATTTTATTTACACAAGAAAAATGAAGGCTAGAAGAAAATGAGCAAAGCTTTACTTATCAGTCAGGATACTGTAGCAAAAGTGACACAGAAATGCAACAAATATGGAACTGCAGCGATCTCACAGAGTGGTAAGTATGTCTCCCAATGTGCACCCAATGGGACACTTATGGGGAATTCTGAGGAGACAAGTAGAGCATAACTTTATATCCTGCATCCAGGCTGTAAAGAGGTAATTTTTGAAAGAATGGAAGAATATAGAAGTTGATAGGTTTAGCTTTCCATAGGCAGGTGTAAAACAGTCAGGTTTAGGTCCTGCTCTGTCCTCTATTTTGAGGCCTGCTGGCACATACCGAGATACTAGAGTTAGGGGCGATCCTGACACCTTGTCATGGTGGGATGGCTTTTATTCCCTCTTGATAAAAATAGTGTCAACTATACATACAATGTAAGTCCTGTGTTATTTACATTTACTATTACTATTAATTTATTCAATGCAGGTTATCTACTCATTGTTTTTATTCTAGGTCTCATCTCACAGAGACATCCAGGTCGATCACAGGAATTAGTACCTAAATAAGAGCGTCTTCTAATGAGAAGTGTTGAAGAAAATTGACATGCAAGGTCACTGTAGTTGGCTCAAGATGTTAAAAAAGCAACACAGGGTGAGTGTTTCCCATGACACAATATAGAGAGCACTGCAGAGGAATGGCGTGTGTGGGTGTTGTCCATGAATGAAGACTTTCACAAAGCCAATGCTAAAAAAGAAAAGCTCAACTACAATTTGCCAGGGCCCATGCTGCAAAACATGAAGACTATTGGGACTATATACTCTGGAGTGATTAGACCAAGAAAAAATGTTTTTGGAACTGATGGTCTTCAAAACTATTACATCTGAAATGTTAGTAGTACAAAGAAAAATGCATGGTGCCCACAGTAGAAAAATATTTCGAATTGAGAGTCCTCAGTGGTTGGTACCTTTTAACTTTTCAGTTAGCCTTTAAAAGGTATCAACCACTGAGGACTCGCTATTCGAAATATTTCTCTATCTACTGGCTATCACGGTACCAAGATATATATCTTTCCTGTATCAAAATGGTGCCTACAGTGAAACAGTGTCCTTATCTGGGGTTGAATGAGCACTGCTGGTGTCGGAGAGCTACATTTCATTGTTGGTATCATGAATTCACAGATGTACTGCTCTATAGTGGAAGAAACCCCCCAAACATGGAAGCAACTGCGGCTTAGTGTAAATATAAAAAAAAAAATTTATTGAGAAAATATTTCAATATAAGATCATAATAGGATAACAGGGAGAAAGTGCCAATGAACACCTCACCACTACAGGGGGCATAAACGGAAAGGCTTTTCCTAGATAGTGATCAGATAGTAATTAAAGACATTCACAGTCACGTATAAACACCAGTGTACAGATGATCAAGAAGGCATAATGACGTATACTGTGACACAATGCCCTAGGTATAATATGCAATACAAGTGTGTAATAAGATCTCAAGTTATAGCATAGAAAGAGTCTTATATTGCGTGCCCAATAGTATACATAGTATTGCAAATAGTGATGGGTAGGGTTGAGCAAAACGGGTCGTTCATTTTCAAAAGTCGACGACTTTTGGCAAAGTCGGGTTTCATGAAACCCGATCCGACCCCTGTGCGGGGTCGGCCATGCGGTACGCGACTTTCGCGCCAAAGTCGCGTTTCAATGACGCGAAAAGCGCCATTTCTCAGCCAATGAAGGTGAACGCAGAGTGTGGGCAGCGTGATGACATAGGTCCTGGTCCCCACCATCTTAGAGAAGGGCATTGCAGTGATTGGCTTGCTGTCTGCGGCGTCACAGGGGCTATAAAGGGGCGTTCCCGCCGACCGCCATCTTACTGCTGCTGATCTGAGCTTAGGGAGAGGTTGCTGCCGCTTTGTCAGAAGCAGGGATAGCGTTAGGCAGGGTCCATTAACCACCAAACCGCTTATGCTGTAGCGATTTCCACTGTCCAACACCACCTTCGGTGTGCAGGGACAGTGGAAGCTACATTTTTTTTTTTCTCAGCGCTGTAGCTCATTGGGCTGCCCTAGAAGGCTCCGTGATAGCTGCATTGCTGTGTGTACGCCGCTGTGCAAACCAACTGCTTTTTTCAAAGCACAAATCCTGTTGTTCTGCACAGCTATCTTGTTTGTTTGTCCACACTTTTTATTTAATTTGTGCATCAGTCCACTCCTTATTGCTGCCTGCCATACCTGGCTGAGATTACTGCAGGGAGATAGTAATTGTAGGACAGTCCCTGTTTTTTTTTTTTTTTTTTTGTGGGAGATTAAGATTGGCATTTCTGCTAGAGTGCCATCCCTGTGTGTGCCATCTCTCACTCAGTGGGCCATAGAAAGCCTATTTATTTTTTTGCTTGATTTGGGTTCTAAAATCTACCTGAAAAAATCACTACATCAATCAGTGGGAGAAAAATATTGGCCTCTGGGCTTGTGTGCCACTCCTGACTCCTGTGTGTGCCATCTCTCACTCAGTGGGGCATAGAAAGCCTTTTTTTGTTTTTTTATTTGGTTTCTAAATTCTTCCTGAAAAAATCATTTTTTTTAATTTTGTTTCTAAAGTCTCCCTGAAAAAAAAAAAATAAATAAAACAGTGGGAGATTAATATTGACATTTGTGCTTGAGTGACAGTCCTGCGTGTGTGGCATCTCTGTGATTTGGTGCCACAGAAAACAGAGTGTGTAACATTGTGCCTGATTTTCCTTGTGGTCTCACCAACCTGTAAAGGGATATTGAAATCATACTGAAGTTATAGGTCACCGTGTAAGTTGTTTGACAGCAACAAATAAAGTTACTTTGGTTAAGTTTTTAAAACAATGAGGAAGTCTAGTGCAAGAGGTCGTGGCCGTGGGCGTTCATTGTCAGCTGGTAATGATGGTAGTCGTAGTGGAGCATCAGGTGGTCGTGGGAAAAAAAATATTCCACCTAAGTCTGGAGCTGTGGAGCAAGGTTCGTCGTCTGGCTACACAAGGTCTCTAACGCTCTCTTTTCTGGGAGTAGGGAAACCGCTTTTAAAGCCGGAGCAGCAACAGCAAGTTTTGGCTTACCTTGCAGACTCAGCCTCTAGCTCTTTTGCCTCCTCTTCTGAAACTGGTAAATGTAAAAGCAGCGCGTCGCTTGTGGATGTTCACGGTCAGGGACAAGTCGCTTCCTTGTCCTCTTCAGCAAAAACAACAACAAGAGAGAAGGATGCAGCAGGCGACACAACGGGTTACTCCATGGAGCTCTTTACACATACCGTCCCTGGCTTAGAAAGTGAAACACTTAACAGGCCATGCCCATTACAAGTAGATTCTGACATGGAGTGCACTGATGCACAGCCACAGCCTGACTACTATGCTGGTCCTTTGACTCAGACCACAACATTGCCCTCTCAGGGTACTGATCCACAATCAGACCCTGATGAGACTATGTTGCCCCGTCACGAACGCTATACCACCGACCGACACGGTGACACAGACGAAGTTGCACACGAGCTAGAAGAGGAGGTAATAGATGACCCAGTTGTTGACCCCGATTGGCAGCCATTGGGGGAACAGGGTGCAGGCGGCAGTAGTTCAGAAGCGGAGGTGGAGGAGGGGCCGCAGCAGGCATCAACATCGCAACAGGTTCCATCTGCCGGGCCCGTATCTGGCCCAAAACGCGTGTCAAAGCCAAAACCTGTTGGAGGACAGCGTGGCCATTCGGTTAAAGCTCAGTCTGCAATCCCTGAAAAGGGATCCGATGCTAGGAAGAGTGCAGTCTGGCATTTTTTTAAACAACATCCAATTGATCAGCGCAAAGTCATCTGTCAAAAATGTTCAACTAGCTTAAGCAGAGGTCAGAATCTGAAAAGTCTCAATACAAGTTGCATGCATAGACATTTAACCACCATGCATTTTCAAGCCTGGACTAACTACCAAACGTCCCTTAAGGTTGTAGCACCCTCGGCCAATGAAGCTAGTCAGCAACGCAACATCCCTTCCGTCACTGTAAGGCCACCATTTTCAGCACCACCGGCAGTATCTGTGCAGGTTTCTTTGCCAGCCAAAAGCAGTCAGGGTCAGGGAATCACCAGTTTTGTAGGAGGAAATATTGCATCTAGGGCACCGGCGGAAATAATACCGTCTCCAACCGTCTCTCAGTCTGCCATGTCCACCGGCACACCCGCAAGTTCCACGATCTCCAGCTCTCCAGTCCAGCTCACCCTACATGAGACTCTGGTTAGAAAAAGGAAGTACTTATCCTCGCATCCACGTACACAGGGTTTTAACGCCCACATAGCTAGACTAATCTCGTTAGAGATGATGCCCTACCGGTTAGTTGAAAGTGAAGCTTTCAAAGCCCTGATGGAGTACGCTGGACCACGCTACGAGCTACCCAGTCGACACTTTTTTTCCAGAAAAGCCATCCCAGCCCTGCACCAGCATGTTAAACAGCGCATCGTCCATGCACTCAGGCAATCTGTGAGTACAAAGGTGCACCTGACTACAGATGCATGGACCAGTAGGCATGGCCAGGGACGTTACATGTCCATCACGGCACACTGGGTGAATGTGGTGGATGCAGGGTCCACAGGGGACATCAATTTCGGGACAGTTGTGCCTAGCCCACGGTCTAGGAAACAGTTGGCTGTAGGCGTTCGCACCCCCTCCTCCTCCTCCTCGTCCTCCGGCAGAAGCGACAGCTCTTCCACAGACCGCAGTCGGCCAACCACTCCATCGGCAGCTGACACTGTTGCACACCAGTTGTCCCATTATGGGCCAGCTACTGGCAAGCGTCAGCAGGCTGTATTGGCTATAAAGTGTTTGGGCGACAACAGACACACCGCGGAAGTTCTGTCCGAGTTCTTGCAACAAGAAACGCAGTCGTGGCTGGGCACAGTAGATCTTGAGGCAGGCAAGGTAGTGAGTGATAACGGAAGGAATTTCATGGCTGCCATCTCCCTTTCCCAACTGAAACACATTCCTTGCCTGGCTCACACCTTAAACCTGGTGGTGCAGTGCTTATTGAAAACTTATCCTGGGTTCTCCGACCTGCTCCTCAAAATGCGTGGACTTTGCTCACATATCCGACGTTCGCCTGTACACTCCAGCCGTATGCAGACCTATCAGCGGTCTTTGAACCTTCCCCAGCATCGCCTAATCATAGACGTTGCAACAAGGTGGAACTCAACATTGCACATGCTTCAGAGACTGTGCCAACAGAGGCGGGCTGTTATGTTTTTGTGGGAGGATACACATACACGGGCAGGCAGTAGGATGGCAGACATGGAGTTGTCAGGTGTGCAGTGGTCGAAGATACAAGACATGTGTCAAGTCCTTCAGTGTTTTGAGGAATGCACACGGCTGGTTAGTGCAGACAACGCCATATAAGCATGAGCATCCCCCTAATGTGTCTGCTGATGCAAAGTTTGATGCACATAAAGGATCAGGCGTCTGCACCAGAGGAAGAGGAAAGCCTTGATGACAGTCAGCCATTGTCTGGTCAGGGCAGTGTACAGGACGAGGTAGCGGGCAAGGAGGAGGTGGAGGACGAGGAGGATGATGGGGATGAGTATATTTTTAATGAGGAAGCTTTCCCGGGGGCACTGGAAATTGGTTGCGTGGCAAGGCCGGGTTCTGGTTTTTTGAGGGACACAAGTGACGTAGATTTGCCTGAAACTGCCCCTCAACCAATCACAACCGCAGATTTGACAACTGGAACTTTGGCCCACATGGCGGATTATGCCTTACGTATCCTCAAAAGGGACACACGCATTACTAAAATGATGAACGATGTTGATTACTGGTTGGCCTGCCTCCTTGATCCTTGCTATAAAGGCAAATTGCAAAATATTATGCCACATGAGAACTTGGAACTAATATTAGCAACCAAACAATCAACTCTTGTTGACCGTTTGCTTCAGGCATTCCCAGCACACAGCGCCCGTGATCGTTCTCACACGAGCTCCAGGGGGCAGCAGACCAGGAGTGTTAGGGGTGCACACATCAGAAGTGGCATTGGACAGAGGGGTTTTCTGACCAGGTTGTGGAGTGATTTTGCTATGACCGCAGACAGGACAGGTACTGCTGCATCAATTGAAAGTGACAGGAGACAACATTTGTCCAGTATGGTTACTAACTATTTTTCATCCCTTATCGATGTTCTCCCTCAACCGTCATTCCCATTTGATTACTGGGCATCAAAATTAGACACCTGGCCAGAATTGGCAGAATATGCATTGCAGGAGCTTGCTTGCCCGGCAGCTAGTGTCCTATCAGAAAGAGTATTCAGTGCTGCAGGTTCAATATTAACCGAAAAAAGGACTCGTCTGGCTACCCAAAATGTTGATGATCTAACATTCATTAAAATGAACCACAACTGGATTTCGAATTCTTTTGCCCCACCTTGCCCGGCAGACACCTAGCTTTCCTACGAAAAGCTCTTGCCTGTGGACTACTGTGAATTACTTTTCGAATGTCTAATTTGCTGCAGCTGATTGTCCAGCATACGACATGTTTACACCTCCCTAAATGGCCAAACTCCTCACACGGAGCCGTGGTATCGCGACTTGACGCAAGCACCCGTGAGAGTGCTGTTTGTCTGAAGAGGTGGGTGTGCCCGCTTTTGGTCGACGGCACTGCCACTGGGTCCCTCATAGTACAATAAACTGTCTCTGGCGGTGGTGGTGCGCACCCAACGTCAGACACACTGTTGTAACATTAGGGGCCCTGGGCCTGTACCGCCGTCCACAAGAGAGTTCACCCACCCCCAGGTCAAACATTGCTCTACCACTTCCACAGTTATCTCTCACACTTCCACCAATGTTTAGACTATGCGCTGACATCCTTCCATTCCTGCCACTGACAATACCATTGTGTTGACATGTATAATGGTACTTAACATAGTCAGGGGCAGTGTCCTCTATTTACCCAAGTAAAAACTTTGCGCCAAATTAGTAGGTCAGAAACAACGCAGAGGATCCCACCCCTGTACCTAAAGATTGCACTCTTTAGTGTTTTCGCTGGATTTTAATGTGAGACATTCACATTTATGTATTGTTTTGGACTACTAACTGGCAGACACTCATTACAATCATCCTCCGCTGATCAGGCCACTGCTGCCCGTGTTCCCCTGGAACCAATTTAAAATTGCCTACAGCCATCTGTTATTATGTTAGGCCTTCGATGCCTGTCTGCGGTCACTCCTTGCACTAGGCCTCCACTGACCAGACCACTGCTGCCCGTGTTCCCCTGGAACCAATTTTAAATTGCCTACAGCCAGCCCAATTTTTTTATGTTAGGCCTTCGAAGCCTGTCTGCGGTCCGTTCTTTCTACTACTACTACACTGACCAGGCCACTGCTGCCTGTGTTCCCCTGGAACCAATTTTAAAGTGCCTACAGCCATATGTTATTATGTTAGGCCTTTGATGCCTGTCTGCGGTCACTCCTTCCACTAGGCCTCCACTGACCACACCACTGCTGCCCGTGTACCCCTGGAACCAATTTAAAATTGCCTACAGCCATCTGTTATTATGTTAGGCCTTCGATGCCTGTCTGCGGTCACTCCTTCCAGTAGGCCTCCACTGACCAGACCACTGCTGCCCGTGTTCCCCTGGAACCAATTTTAAATTGCCTACAGCCAGCCCAATTTTTTTATGTTAGGCCTTCGAAGCCTGTCTGCGGTCCGTTCTTTCTACTACTACTACACTGACCAGGCCACTGCTGCCCGTGTTCCCCTGGAACCAATTTAAAATTGCCTACAGCTATATGTTATTATGTTAGGCCTTTGATGCCTGTCTGCGGTCACTCCTTCCACTAGGCCTCCACTGACCACACCACTGCTGCCCGTGTACCCCTGGAACCAATTTAAAATTGCCTACAGCCATGTGTTATTATGTTAGGCCTTCGATGCCTGTCTGCGGTCACTCCTTCCACTAGGCCTCCACTGACCACACCACTGCTGCCCGTGTACCCCTGGAACCAATTATAAAGTGCCTACAGCCCAATTTTATTATGTTAGGCCTTCGAAGCCTGTCTGCGGTCCGTTCTTTCTACTACTACTACACTGACCAGACCAATGCTGGCCGTGTACCCCTGGAACCAATTTAAAATTGCCTACAGCCATCTGTTATTATGTTAGGCCTTCGATGCCTGTCTGCGGTCACTCCTTCCACTAGGCCTCCACTGACCAGACCACTGCTGCCCGTGTTCCCCTGGAACCAATTTTAAATTGCCTACAGCCAGCCCAATTTTTTTATGTTAGGCCTTCGAAGCCTGTCTGCGGTCCATTCTTTCTACTACTACTACACTGACCAGGCCACTGCTGCCCGTGTTCCCCTGGAACCAATTTAAAATTGCCTACAGCCATCTGTTATTATGTTAGGCCTTCGATGCCTGTCTGCGGTCACTCCTTCCACTAGGCCTCCACTGACCAGACCACTGCGGCCCGTGTTCACCTGGAACCAATTTTAAATTGCCTACAGCCAGCCCAATTTTTTTATGTTAGGCCTTCGAAGCCTGTCTGTGGTCCGTTCTTTCTACTACTACTACACTGACCAGGCCACTGCTGCCCGTGTTCCCCTGGAACCAATTTAAAATTGCCTACAGCCATCTGTTATTATGTTAGGCTTTCGATGCCTGTCTGCGGTCACTCCTTCCACTAGGCCTCCACTGACCAGACCACTGCTGCCCGTGTTCCCCTGGAACCAATTTTAAATTGCCTACAGCCAGCCCAATTTTTTTATGTTAGGCCTTCGAAGCCTGTCTGCGGTCCGTTCTTTCTACTACTACTACACTGACCAGGCCACTGCTGCCCGTGTTCCCCTGGAACCAATTTAAAATTGCCTACAGCCATATGTTATTATGTTAGGCCTTTGATGCCTGTCTGCGGTCACTCCTTCCACTAGGCCTCCACTGACCACACCACTGCTGCCCGTGTACCCCTGGAACCAATTTAAAATTGCCTACAGCCATCTGTTATTATGTTAGGCCTTCGATGCCTGTCTGCGGTCACTCCTTCCACTAGGCCTCCACTGACCAGACCACTGCTGCCCGTGTTCCCCTGGAACCAATTTTAAATTGCCTACAGCCAGCCCAATTTTTTTATGTTAGGCCTTCGAAGCCTGTCTGCGGTCCGTTCTTTCTACTACTACTACACTGACCAGGCCACTGCTGCCCGTGTTCCCCTGGAACCAATTTAAAATTGCCTACAGCCATATGTTATTATGTTAGGCCTTCGAAGCCTGTCTGCGGTCCGTTCTTTCTACTACTACTACACTGACCAGGCCACTGCTGCCCGTGTTCCCCTGGAACCAATTTAAAATTGCCTACAGCCATCTGTTATTATGTTAGGCCTTCGATGCCTGTCTGCGGTCACTCCTTCCACTAGGCCTCCACTGACCAGACCACTGCTGCCCGTGTTCCCCTGGAACCAATTTTAAATTGCCTACAGCCAGCCCAATTTTTTTATGTTAGGCCTTCGAAGCCTGTCTGCGGTCCGTTCTTTCTACTACTACTACACTGACCAGGCCACTGCTGCCCGTGTTCCCCTGGAACCAATTTTAAAGTGCCTACAGCCCAATTTTATTATGTTAGGCCTTCGAAGCCTGTCTGCGGTCACTCCTTCCACTAGGCCTCCACTGACCAGACCACTGCTGCCCGTGTACCCCTGGAACCAATTATAAAGTGCCTACAGCCCAATTTTTTTATGTTAGGCCTTCGAAGCCTGTCTGCGGTCCTTCCTTCCAATAGTTCTCCACTGACCAGACCAATGCTGGCCGTGTACCCCTGGAACCAATTTAAAATTGCCTACAGCCATCTGTTATTATGTTAGGCCTTCGATGCCTGTCTGCGGTCACTCCTTCCACTAGGCCTCCACTGACCAGACCACTGCTGCCCGTGTTCCCCTGGAACCAATTTTAAATTGCCTACAGCCAGCCCAATTTTTTTATGTTAGGCCTTCGAAGCCTGTCTGCGGTCCGTTCTTTCTACTACTACTACACTGACCAGGCCACTGCTGCCCGTGTTCCCCTGGAACCAATTTAAAATTGCCTACAGCCATCTGTTATTATGTTAGGCCTTCGATGCCTGTCTGCGGTCACTCCTTCCACTAGGCCTCCACTGACCAGACCACTGCGGCCCGTGTTCACCTGGAACCAATTTTAAATTGCCTACAGCCAGCCCAATTTTTTTATGTTAGGCCTTCGAAGCCTGTCTGCGGTCCGTTCTTTCTACTACTACTACACTGACCAGGCCACTGCTGCCCGTGTTCCCCTGGAACCAATTTAAAATTGCCTACAGCCATCTGTTATTATGTTAGGCCTTCGATGCCTGTCTGCGGTCACTCCTTCCACTAGGCCTCCACTGACCAGACCACTGCTGCCCGTGTTCCCCTGGAACCAATTTTAAATTGCCTACAGCCAGCCCAATTTTTTTATGTTAGGCCTTCGAAGCCTGTCTGCGGTCCGTTCTTTCTACTACTACTACACTGACCAGGCCACTGCTGCCCGTGTTCCCCTGGAACCAATTTAAAATTGCCTACAGCCATATGTTATTATGTTAGGCCTTTGATGCCTGTCTGCGGTCACTCCTTCCACTAGGCCTCCACTGACCACACCACTGCTGCCCGTGTACCCCTGGAACCAATTTAAAATTGCCTACAGCCATCTGTTATTATGTTAGGCCTTCGATGCCTGTCTGCGGTCACTCCTTCCACTAGGCCTCCACTGACCACACCACTGCTGCCCTTGTACCCCTGGAACCAATTATAAAGTGCCTACAGCCCAATTTTTTTATGTTAGGCCTTCGAAGCCTGTCTGCGGTCCGTTCTTTCTACTACTACTACACTGACCAGGCCACTGCTGCCCGTGTTCCCCTGGAACCAATTTAAAATTGCCTACAGCCATCTGTTATTATGTTAGGCCTTCGATGCCTGTCTGCGGTCACTCTTTCCACTAGGCCTCCACTGACTAGACCACTGTTGCCCGTGTTCCCCTGGAACCAATTTTAAATTGCCTACAGCCAGCCCAATTTTTTTATGTTAGGCCTTCAAAACCTGTCTGCGGTCCGTTCTTTCTACTACTACTACACTGACCAGGCCACTGCTGCCCGTGTTCCCCTGGAACCAATTTTAAAGTGCCTACAGCCCAATTTTATTATGTTAGGCCTTCGAAGCCTGTCTGCGGTCCGTTCTTTCTACTACTACTACACTGACCAGGCCACTGCTGCCCGTGTTCCCCTGGAACCAATTTAAAATTACCTACAGCCATCTGTTATTATGTTAGGCCTTCGATGCCTGTCTGCGGTCACTCCTTCCACTAGGCCTCCACTGACCAGACCACTGCTGCCCGTGTTTCCCTGGAACCAATTTTAAATTGCCTACAGCCAGCCCAATTTTTTTATGTTAGGCCTTCGAAGCCTGTCTGCGGTCCGTTCTTTCTACTACTACTACACTGACCAGGCCACTGCTGCCCGTGTTCCCCTGGAACCAATTTAAAATTGCCTACAGCCATCTGTTATTATGTTAGGCCTTCGATGCCGGTCTGCGGTCACTCCTTCCACTAGGCCTCCACTGACCAGACCACTGCTGCCCGTGTTCCCCTGGAACCAATTTTAAATTGCCTACAGCCAGCCCAATTTTTTTATGTTAGGCCTTCGAAGCCTGTCTGTGGTCCGTTCTTTCTACTACTACTACACTGACCAGGCCACTGCTGCCCGTGTTCCCCTGGAACCAATTTAAAATTGCCTACAGCCATATGTTATTATGTTAGGCCTTTGATGCCTGTCTGCGGTCACTCCTTCCACTAGGCCTCCACTGACCACACCACTGCTGCCCGTGTACCCCTGGAACCAATTTAAAATTGCCTACAGCCATCTGTTATTATGTTAGGCCTTCGATGCCTGTCTGCGGTCACTCCTTCCACTAGGCCTCCACTGACCAGACCACTGCTGCCCGTGTACCCCTGGAACCAATTATAAAGTGCCTACAGCCCAATTTTTTTATGTTAGGCCTTCGAAGCCTGTCTGCGGTCCGTTCTTTCTACTACTACTACACTGACCAGGCCACTGCTGCCCGTGTTCCCCTGGAACCAATTTAAAATTGCCTACAGCCATCTGTTATTATGTTAGGCCTTCGATGCCTGTCTGCGGTCACTCCTTCCACTAGGCCTCCACTGACCAGACCACTGCTGCCCGTGTTCCCCTGGAACCAATTTTAAATTGCCTACAGCCAGCCCAATTTTTTTATGTTAGGCCTTCGAAGCCTGTCTGCGGTCCGTTCTTTCTACTACTACACTGACCAGGCCACTGCTGCCCGTGTTCCCCTGGAACCAATTTAAAATTGCCTACAGCCATATGTTATTATGTTAGGCCTTTGATGCCTGTCTGCGGTCACTCCTTCCACTAGGCCTCCACTGACCACACCACTGCTGCCCGTGTACCCCTGGAACCAATTTAAAATTGCCTACAGCCATCTGTTATTATGTTATGCCTTCGATGCCTTCTCTGCGGTCACTCCTTCCACTAGGCCTCCACTGACCACACCGCTGCTGCCCGTGTACCCCTGGAACCAATTATAAAGTGCCTACAGCCCAATTTTTTTATGTTAGGCCTTCGAAGCCTGTCTGCGGTCACTCCTTCCACTAGGCCTCCACTGACCAGACCACTGCTGCCCGTGTACCCCTGGAACCAATTATAAAGTGCCTACAGCCCAATTTTTTTATGTTAGGCCTTCGAAGCCTGTCTGCGGTCCTTCCTTCCAATAGTTCTCCACTGACCAGACCAATGCTGGCCGTGTACCCCTGGAACCCAGCTGAAAGTGCATGGAGCCTCCTTTTTTTCTTTGTTTTATATTTAGAAAGCCCAGATGAACTACGCTGTACCACGGTTCAAGCTACCCAGTCGACATTTCTTTTGCGAGAAAAGCCATCCCAGCCCTCCACCGGCATGAAAAAGTCTGCATTGTCATAGCACTCAGGCAATCAAACAGTAGAAAGGTGCACCTGACAAGAGACGCATGGACCAGTAGGCATGTCCACAAAAAATTACGTGTCCATTACGGCGCACTGGGTTAATGTGTTGGATGCATGGTCCACAGGGGACAGCCTACAAAGTCTGTCTGCAGTCCCTAATTCAAATTTTCCTCCGCTGACCACACCACTGCTGCCCGTGTACCCCTGGAACCATTTTTAAAGTGCCTACAGACTAATTTTGTTATGTTAGGCCTACTACGCCTGTCTGCGGTCCCTCCTTCCAATACTCGTCCACTGACCACACCACTGCTGCCCGTGGACCCCTGGAACCAATTTTTAATTGCATAGAGCATCATTTTTTTAATAGTAGGCGAACAAAGTCTGTCTGCGGTCCACTATTGAAATTGTCCTCCACTGCCCAGAGCAATGCTGCCTGTGTACCCCTGTAACTTTTTTAAGCTGCAGTGAGCCACATTTTTGGTTTAAGGCCTACTACCTGTGTCTGTCTGCGCCACTCAATTCAGCTGTGTTCCTTTGAAAAAAGCTGAGCGTCAATAGTCTTGTTTTCAGCCTCTAGGAATTTTAAAACTGCATTGGGGGTACAACTTTGGTAGGGCCTACTAACGGTGTCTGCCGCCCCAAGGTGTGCCCCAGGTTTCGTCCACATTGCTTCGGTCTTCCGACTCTCGTTTAGTAGTTGTAGAAATCTACACTGCATTAGGCCTACAAATTGGGTATGGGGTGTAGAGAGATGGTGTGTTCCACTCCAAGGTGTTCCCCAGGTGTCCTCTCCATTGCTTCGATCTTCATGCTCTTGTTTAGTAGTTGTTGGAAACTACACTGCATTAGGCCTACAAATTGGGTATGGGGTGTAGAGAGATGGTGTGGTGCACTCCAAGGTGTTCCCCAGGTTTCCTCTCCATTGCTTCGATCTTCATGCTCTCGTTTAGTAGTTGTTGGGAACTACACTGCATTAGGCCTACAAAATGGGTATGGAGTGTAGAGAGATGGTGTGTTACACTCCAAGGTGTTCCCCAGGTTTCGTCCACATTGCTTCAGTCTTCCGACTCTCGTTTAGTAGTTGTAGAAAACTACACTGCATTAGGCCTACAAATTGGGTATGGGGTGTAGAGAGATGGTGTGTTGCACTCCAAGGTGTTCCCCAGGTTTCCTCGCCATTGCTTCGATCTTCATGCTCTCGTTTAGTAGTTGTTGGAAACTATGCTGCATTAGGCCTACAAATTGGGTATGGGGTGTAGAGAGATGGTGTGTTCCACTCCAAGGTGTTCACCAGGTTTCCTCGCCATTGCTTCGATCTTCATGCTCTCGTTTAGTAGTTGTTGGAAACTACGCTGCATTAGGCCTACAAAATGGGTATGGGGTGTAGAGAGATGGTGTGTTACACTCCAAGGTGTTCCCCAGGTTTCGTCCACATTGCCTCGGTCTTCCGACTCTCGTTTAGTAGTTGTAGAAAACTACACTGCATTAGGCCTACAAATTGGGTATGGGGTGTAGAGAGATGGTGTGTTGCACTCCAAGGTGTTCCCCAGGTTTCCTCTCCATTGCTTCGATCTTCATGCTCTCGTTTAGTAGTTGTTGGAAACTACGCTGCATTAGGCCTACAAATTGGGTATGGGGTGTAGAGAGATGGTGTGTTGCACTCCAAGGTGTTCCCCAGGTTTCCTCTCCATTGCTTCGATCTTCATGCTCTCGTTTAGTAGTTGTTGGAAACTACACTGCATTAGGCCTACAAATTGGGTATGGGGTGTAGAGAGATGGTGTGTTACACTCCAAGGTGTTCCCCAGGTGTCCTCTCCATTGCTTCGATCTTCATGCTCTTGTTTAGTAGTTGTTGGAAACTACACTGCATTAGGCCTACAAATTGGGTATGGGGTGTAGAGAGATGGTGTGTTCCACTCCAAGGTGTTCCCCAGGTGTCCTCTCCATTGCTTCGATCTTCATGCTCTTGTTTAGTAGTTGTTGGAAACTACACTGCATTAGGCCTACAAATTGGGTATGGGGTGTAGAGAGATGGTGTGTTGCACTCCAAGGTGTTCCCCAGGTTTCCTCTCCATTGCTTCGATCTTCAGGCTCTCGTTTAGTAGTTGTTGGAAACTACACTGCATTAGGCCTACAAATTTGGTATGGTATGTAGAGAGATGGTGTGTTACACTCCAAGGTGTTCCCCAGGTTTCGTCCACATTGCTTCGGTCTTCCGACTCTCGTTTAGTAGTTGTAGAAAACTACACTGCATTAGGCCTACAAATTGGGTATGGGGTGTAGAGAGATGGTGTGTTCCACTCCAAGGTGTTCCCCAGGTTTCCTCGCCATTGCTTCGATCTTCATGCTCTCGTTTAGTAGTTGTTGGAAACTACACTGCATTAGGCCTACAAATTGGGTATGGGGTGTAGAGAGATGGTGTGTTCCACTCCAAGGTGTTCCCCAGGTTTCCTCTCCATTGCTTCGATCTTCATGCTCTCGTTTAGTAGTTGTTGGAAACTACGCTGCATTAGGCCTACAAATTGGGTATGGGGTGTAGAGAGATGGTGTGTTGCACTCCAAGGTGTTCCCCAGGTTTCTTCTCCATTGCTTCGATCTTCATGCTCTCGTTTAGTAGTTGTTGGGAACTACACTGCATTAGGCCTACAAAATGGGTATGGGGTGTAGAGAGATGGTGTGTTACACTCCAAGGTGTTCCCCAGGTTTCGTCCACATTGCTTCGGTCTTCCGACTCTCGTTTAGTAGTTGTAGAAAACTACACTGCATTAGGCCTACAAATTGGGTATGGGGTGTAGAGAGATGGTGTGTTCCACTCAAAGGTGTTCCCCAGGTTTCCTCGCTATTGCTTCGATCTTCATGCTCTCGTTTAGTAGTTGTTGGAAACTACACTGCATTAGGCCTACAAATTGGGTATGGGGTGTAGAGACGGTGTGTTCCACTCCAAGGTGTTCTCCAGGTTGCCTTTCCTGAGCTTCTATCTTCAGGCTCTCGTTTAGTAGTTGTTGGAAACTACGCTGCATTAGGCCTACAAATTGGGTATGGGGTGTAGAGAGATGGTGTGTTGCCCTCCAAGGTGTTCCCCAGGTTTCCTCTCCATTGCTTCGATCTTCATGCTCTCGTTTAGTAGTTGTTGGGAACTACACTGCATTAGGCCTACAAAATGGGTATGGGGTGTAGAGAGATGGTGTGTTACACTCCAAGGTGTTCCCCAGGTTTCGTCCACATTGCTTCGGTCTTCCGACTCTCGTTTAGTAGTTGTAGAAAACTACACTGCATTAGGCCTACAAATTGGGTATGGGGTGTAGAGAGATGGTGTGTTCCACTCCAAGGTGTTCCCCAGGTTTCCTCGCCATTGCTTCGATCTTAATGCTCTCGTTTAGTAGTTGTTGGAAACTACGCTGCATTAGGCCTACAAATTGGGTATGGGGTGTAGAGAGATGGTGTGTTACACTCCAAGGTGTTCCCCAGGTGTCCTCTCCATTGCTTCGATCTTCATGCTCTTGTTTAGTAGTTGTTGGAAACTACACTGCATTAGGCCTACAAATTGGGTATGGGGTGTAGAGAGATGGTGTGTTCCACTCCAAGGTGTTCCCCAGGTGTCCTCTCCATTGCTTCGATCTTCATGCTCTTGTTTAGTAGTTGTTGGAAACTACACTGCATTAGGCCTACAAATTGGGTATGGGGTGTAGAGAGATGGTGTGTTCCACTCCAAGGTGTTCCCCAGGTGTCCTCTCCATTGCTTCGATCTTCATGCTCTTGTTTAGTAGTTGTTGGAAACTACACTGCATTAGGCCTACAAATTGGGTATGGGGTGTAGAGAGATGGTGTGGTGCACTCCAAGGTGTTCCCCAGGTTTCCTCTCCATTGCTTCGATCTTCATGCTCTCGTTTAGTAGTTGTTGGGAACTACACTGCATTAGGCCTACAAAATGGGTATGGAGTGTAGAGAGATGGTGTGTTCCACTCCAAGGTGTTCCCCAGGTTTCCTCGCCATTGCTTCGATCTTCATGCTCTCGTTTAGCAGTTGTTGGAAACTATGCTGCATTAGGCCTACAAATTGGGTATGGGGTGTAGAGAGATGGTGTGTTCCACTCCAAGGTGTTCCCCAGGTTTCCTCGCCATTGCTTCGATCTTCATGCTCTCGTTTAGTAGTTGTTGGAAACTACGCTGCATTAGGCCTACAAAATGGGTATGGGGTGTAGAGAGATGGTGTGTTACACTCCAAGGTGTTCCCCAGGTTTCGTCCACATTGCCTCGGTCTTCCGACTCTCGTTTAGTAGTTGTAGAAAACTACACTGCATTAGGCCTACAAATTGGGTATGGGGTGTAGAGAGATGGTGTGTTGCACTCCAAGGTGTTCCCCAGGTTTCCTCTCCATTGCTTCGATCTTCATGCTCTCGTTTAGTAGTTGTTGGAAACTACGCTGCATTAGGCCTACAAATTGGGTATGGGGTGTAGAGAGATGGTGTGTTGCACTCCAAGGTGTTCCCCAGGTTTCCTCTCCATTGCTTCGATCTTCATGCTCTCGTTTAGTAGTTGTTGGAAACTACACTGCATTAGGCCTACAAATTGGGTATGGGGTGTAGAGAGATGGTGTGTTACACTCCAAGGTGTTCCCCAGGTTTCCTCTCCATTGCTTCGATCTTCATGCTCTCGTTTAGTAGTTGTTGGAAACTACGCTGCATTAGGCCTACAAATTGGGTATGGGGTGTAGAGAGATGGTGTGTTGCACTCCAAGGTGTTCCCCAGGTTTCCTCTCCATTGCTTCGATCTTCAGGCTCTCGTTTAGTAGTTGTTGGAAACTACACTGCATTAGGCCTACAAATTTGGTATGGTATGTAGAGAGATGGTGTGTTACACTCCAAGGTGTTCCCCAGGTTTCGTCCACATTGCTTCGGTCTTCCGACTCTCGTTTAGTAGTTGTAGAAAACTACACTGCATTAGGCCTACAAATTGGGTATGGGGTGTAGAGAGATGGTGTGTTCCACTCCAAGGTGTTCCCCAGGTTTCCTCGCCATTGCTTCGATCTTCATGCTCTCGTTTAGTAGTTGTTGGAAACTACACTGCATTAGGCCTACAAATTGGGTATGGGGTGTAGAGAGATGGTGTGTTCCACTCCAAGGTGTTCCCCAGGTTTCCTCTCCATTGCTTCGATCTTCATGCTCTCGTTTAGTAGTTGTTGGAAACTACGCTGCATTAGGCCTACAAATTGGGTATGGGGTGTAGAGAGATGGTGTGTTGCACTCCAAGGTGTTCCCCAGGTTTCTTCTCCATTGCTTCGATCTTCATGCTCTCGTTTAGTAGTTGTTGGGAACTACACTGCATTAGGCCTACAAAATGGGTATGGGGTGTAGAGAGATGGTGTGTTACACTCCAAGGTGTTCCCCAGGTTTCGTCCACATTGCTTCGGTCTTCCGACTCTCGTTTAGTAGTTGTAGAAAACTACACTGCATTAGGCCTACAAATTGGGTATGGGGTGTAGAGAGATGGTGTGTTCCACTCAAAGGTGTTCCCCAGGTTTCCTCGCTATTGCTTCGATCTTCATGCTCTCGTTTAGTAGTTGTTGGAAACTACACTGCATTAGGCCTACAAATTGGGTATGGGGTGTAGAGACGGTGTGTTCCACTCCAAGGTGTTCTCCAGGTTGCCTTTCCTGAGCTTCTATCTTCAGGCTCTCGTTTAGTAGTTGTTGGAAACTACGCTGCATTAGGCCTACAAATTGGGTATGGGGTGTAGAGAGATGGTGTGTTGCCCTCCAAGGTGTTCCCCAGGTTTCCTCTCCATTGCTTCGATCTTCATGCTCTCGTTTAGTAGTTGTTGGGAACTACACTGCATTAGGCCTACAAAATGGGTATGGGGTGTAGAGAGATGGTGTGTTACACTCCAAGGTGTTCCCCAGGTTTCGTCCACATTGCTTCGGTCTTCCGACTCTCGTTTAGTAGTTGTAGAAAACTACACTGCATTAGGCCTACAAATTGGGTATGGGGTGTAGAGAGATGGTGTGTTACACTCCAAGGTGTTCCCCAGGTTTCCTCTCCATTGCTTCGATCTTCATGCTCTTGTTTAGTAGTTGTTGGAAAGTACGCTGCATTAGGCCTACAAATTGGGTATGGGGTGTAGAGAGATGGTGTGTTACACTCCAAGGTGTTCCCCAGGTTTCCTCTCCATTGCTTCGATCTTCATGCTCTTGTTTAGTAGTTGTTGGAAAGTACGCTGCATTAGGCCTACAAATTGGGTATGGGGTGTAGAGAGATGGTGTGTTCAACTCCAAGGTGTTCCCCAGGTTTCCTCTCCATTGCTTCAATCTTAATGCTCTCGATTAGTAGTTGTTGGAAACTAAACTGCATTAGGCCTACACATTTGGTATGGGGTGTAGAGACGGTGTGTTCCACTCCAAGGTGTTCTCCAGGTTGCATTTCCTGAGCTTCTATCTTCAGGCTCTTGTTAAATAGTGGTTAAATGGAACAACTGCATTTGGCGTACTAGTTGGTTTGGGGCCTACTATCGGTGTCTGCCACTCCTTGCTGTTCTCCTCCACTGAACAAAGCTGTGCCGCCTGTTTACTGCGGTTGCCAATTTTGAACTGCATTTCGACTACTTACTGATTTGGGCCTACTCTCTGTGTCAGCCTCTCATTCCAGTTGTCCTCCACTGCAATGCCCCCTGGTTAGTCCTGTGTTACCAATTTTGAACTGCATTTAGCCCACTTTATTCTTTGGGCCTATATCTGTGTTTCCTCCTCATCCTGCCCATTGCCCAGCCAGTGATAGATGAGTCTGCTGGTACATTGACCCATAACGCAAAATTCCCCGTGCACGCTACACAGCAAGATTGTGACCCTGCTGAAAGTCAGGTTCCTCTTCCCGCATACCATACCACCTTACACGGAGACAAAGAGGAAGGTGCAGATGAAAGTGCAGGTTCCTTCATAAGGTGAGGGGAGGAATACTAGTTGGCGACGTCACTGGCACAGGGCCTCTCATAGTACGCAAAAGTGTTGCTGCCGGTGGGAGGCGCCCCCGCTGTGCAAACACACCGCTGTACTTTGAGGGGCCCTGTGCCAGTGCCAATGCCAACGAGTGGGCCCCCCCTGCTTGCTCAGGATCTCAGCACTTGCAAAGTTGAAATACTTACCTCTCCCTGCTCCACTGCCGTGACGTGTTCCAGATTTCCTGGGCCCACTAATTACTTGAACCAGCCCTACCCCCCACAACTTTAGCCAAATGACCCCCAATTTCAAATGCCTTCCAATTATTATAAGGTAAATTACGATTGACAAGCTTCTGTAACAAGAATGGATGTTTTTGCCATTAAAATGGGCAGTGTAGGTGTTTTCCTGGCCTCCACTCACTGCCGACTATGCTCCCCCATTGACTTGCATTGGGTTTCGTGTTTCGGGCGATACCCGACTTTTCGCGATAATCGGCCGATTCCACTCGACTCGACTTCTAAGATAGTCGGGTTTCGCGAAAAAAAGGTCAAGGTCGCTCAACCCTAGTGATGGGTGGACTCGTGGGTGTTCGGGTCCGTTGCGTTCGGCTGAACTTTAAAAAAGGTTTGGTTCGAGTACCAAAATGGTACTCGAACTCAGACACGGACTACATTCAAATGAATGGGGGCCTGAACAACATTTATTTTTTACACAGTGTTCCAGGCAATCACAGCCATGACAATACTCGACATGGCTGTGACTGAACCGGAAGTGCGCTTGATGATTGGCTGCCCTATGGCATTTCAAGCAGGTTTGTTCTGTAAAATAGTTTTATCAATTTTACCAAATGTGGAACGGTATAAACGCCCGACCCAAAAATAAATTCTTGAATAGCTGGTTTTTGGTCATTCTGCCCTACAAAAATCAGAATAAAAAGCGATCAAAAAATGTCACGTGCCCGAAAATGATACCAATAAAAATGTCAACTCGTCCTGCAAATAACAAGACCTCACATCACTCTGTGGACCAAAATATGGAAAAATTATAGCTCTCAAAATGTGGAGACGCAAAAACTATTTTTTGCAAAAAAAAGCATATTTTAGTCTGTGACAGCTGTCAATCATAAAAATCCGCTAAAAAAATGCAATGAATAGTAAATCAAACCCCCCTTCATCACCCCCTTAGTTATTGAAAAATAATAAAATTCAAATAATGTATTTATTTGAATTTTCCCATTAGGGTTAGGGCTAGGGTTAGGGTTAGGGCTAGGGTTAGGGCTAAGGTTAGGCTAGGGTTAGGGCTAGGGTTAGGGCTAAGGTTAGGGTTTGGGCTAGGGATAGGATTAGGGCTAGGGTTTGGGGTAGGGTTAGGGGTAGAATTAAGGCTAGGGTTAGGGTTAAGGCTAGGGTTAGGGTTAGGGTTGTGGTTAGGGTTGGGGCTATAGGGTTAGGGCTAGGCTTGGGGCTAGGGTTAGGGTTGGGGATAGGGTAAGGGTTGGGGCTAGGGTTAAGGTTTTAGTTAGAATTGGGAGTTTCCACTGTTTAGGCACATCAGGGGCTCCCCAAACGCAACATGGCGTCCGATGTCAATTCCAGTCAATTTTGCATTGAAAAGTCAAATGGCGCTCCTTCCCTTCCGAGCTCTGCCATGGGCCAAAACAGTGGTTTACCCCCACATATGGGGTATCAGCATACTCAGGACAAATTGCACAACAACTTGTCATCCAATTTCTTCTCTTACCCTTGGGAAATTAAAAAATTGGGGGCGAAAATACAATTTTTGTGAAAAAATATGATTTTTTATTTTTACAGCTCTGCATTATAAACTTCTGTGAAGCACTTGGTGGGTCAACTTGCTCACCACACATTTAGAGAAGTTCCTTAGGTGGTCTGTTAGGGGTCGAATTCCCGCTTCTGCACAGGGGGAATCTCGGGCCGTTTCTGCTGCGGTCTCCCATTCTTCTCATGCCACAGTGGAACCTGCTCAGCGCAGACGTCGGTCCTTGCGTCTGGCTCGGTCTCACTCTGTGCTTAGGCTTGCTGTTGCTATTCCAGCTTCTGCCTTTAAAGCCAGTGTTGGGCAGCAGCGAGCGGACACTTTTGGGACTAAGTCCTGCTTTTTCCCTTCTGAGCATGCCCAGGGTGAGATCTCCTGTTGGAGATCAAGGGTCACATGCTCAGATGCTGCAGCGGTTCCCATTGGTCCTTTATTGGAAGGTCCTGAATGTGCTGCAGCTATATAAGCTTCGCATGACCACACGGCCATGCGCTAGTGTACATTTGTATACGTGTGTTTGTTGTGAGTGCAAGTCGTTCATTAAATACCCCTACCCTATTGTATGACTGTTCGCGTGAGGTGTATGGCTGCTACCTAGCGCCCGACTAACCACTCAACGTGTTACACACGAATCAGCTTCTATTGCTGTGACCGCCAGTGCGGTGCCACGCGCCAGTGGTGCGCTTCCTAACCCACGTCTGGGTGCTCGGTGGTGTCTGCCAGCATGGCACAGCTCGCACTTCGGTGCTCTAAAAATATTCCTATTGTTTCTTAATACACCCAGTTGTGGTGTTGAGCGCTATTAGTCTAAACGGACTTCTACCCCGAGTCTTGGGACTGAGTTCGGTGACTCTTAGCTCGCGCTCTTTAGTGCGGTATTGCGGTCCTGTGACTTAACAGGGTTCGCTTCCACCGCCATATAGCGCTGCCTTTTACTAGCAGCAGGTTTTCACCTGCACGGTGGACCCCGGACTGCGAACGCACCTATTAATATTTCATCTTATACTTGGTGCGTTCCGCCAGTCCTAACAGAACACTAGTGCCAGGGTCTGGCTAGTAAATGGCGGACGATCAGCGTTTACAGTGGTACATCCAGCAGCTGGAGGGAAGGTTGGCGGCTCTAGAGCGTTCAACCTCAGCTGTGGATGTCACTGCTGTCGCTGTTCAGACTGCAAGTGTAGCCGCAGCCAGTTTGTCCGCTGCCACCCCTGCTCCGACTTTATCCCGTCTCCCGCTTCCTGACAAGTTTGCTGGTGACTAGGGTTGAGCGACTTTTACTTTTATAGGATCGGGTCGGGTTTCACGAAACCCAACTTTTTCAAAAGTCGGGTTGAGTGAAATCGGCCGATCCTATAAAAAAGTCGGGGTTGGGGTCGGCCGAAACTCGAAACCCAATGCAGTGCATTGGGTTTCCAATGGTTTCCAGGGTCTGAAGGAGAGTAAACTCTCCTTCAGGCCCTGCGATCCATATTTAAGTGTAAAATAAAGAATTAAAATAAAAAATATCGCTATACTCACCCTCTGACGCGCCCTGGTACTAACCGGGAACCTTCCTTCCTTCGAATCAGCGCTTGCAGGACCTTGCGGTGACGTCGCGGCTTGTGATTGCTCGCGCGGCCGCCCATGTGACCGCTCACGCGACCAATCACAAGCCACGACGTCACTGCGACGTCACGCAAGGTCCTGCAAGCGCTGATTCTTAGGAAGGAAGGCTGCCGGAAAGAAGCAGGGCGCGTCCGAGGGTGAGTATATTCCTAATAGGTATATACTCACCCTCGGACGCGCCCTGCTTCTTTCCGGCAGCCTTCCTTCCTAAGAATCAGCGCTTGCAGGACCTTGCGTGACGTCGCGGCTTGTGATTGGTTGCGCGAGCGGTCACATGGGCGGCCACGTGACCAATCACAAGCCGCGATGTCACCGCGACGTCACCGCAAGGTCCTGCAAGCGCTGATTCGAAGGAAGGAAGGTTCCCGGTTAGTACCAGGGCGCGTCAGAGGGTGAGTATAGCGATATTTTTTATTTTAATTCTTTATTTTACACTTAAATATGGATTCCGATACCGATTTCCGATATTGCAAACATATCGGAACTCGGGATCGGAATTCCGATACCAGATTCAGAAGATCGCCGACTTCATGGCCGACCCCACACAGGGGTCGGGTTGGGTTTCATGAAACCCGACTTTGTCAAAAGTTGGCGACTTCTGAAAGTGGCCGACCCGTTTCGCTCAACCCTACTGGTGACAGTAAACAATGTCACGGATTCGTGAGCCAGTGCTCCATTTACCTTGAGCTCCTGGCGTCACGTTTCCCTACGGAACGGGCGAAAGTGGGATTTATTCTAGCTCTCTTGTCGGACAGAGCGTTGGAGTGGGCAACGCCACTTTGGGAGCGTGATGATCATGTGGTACAGAGTGCTCCTCTCTTTCTGGAAGCTCTGAAGCACGTCTTTTTAGGACCTCATGTTACCCACGATACCGCGCTCCAGTTGTTGACAATTACTCAAGGCTCGTCCGTGGTCAGCCAGTTTGCCGTTCAGTTCCGGACTCTGGCTTCAGAGTTAGAGTGGCCAGACAAAGTTCTAATTCTGGTGTTCTGGAAGGGACTGGCAGACCACGTGAAGGACGCCTTGGCCACCAGGGAGATACCCGCCACACTGGAGGAGCTTATTTCTGTATCTACCCGCATTGACCTCCGTTTCCATGAGCGGAGGTTAGAGAGGACCCAGTGTAGGCAGAGGTTTCGGCTGGCTCCCACCTTCGCCAGACCTCTTGAGTCTCCTGTTTTGGCGTCCGACTCCCATGAGGCCATGGAGGTTTCTCGAGCGGGACCTAAGTCTCAGGCCGCTCGAGTACCCGTTGTTTGCAAAAATTGTCACCAACTAGGACATTACGCTAATAAATGTCCACGGCGATCGGGAAACGATCGCGTCTAGTAACCATTGGGGGAGGTTCACTAGACACAGCTACATTTTCCTCCAAACTGTCCTTTAAAGGGACAATCCTGTTAGGCTCTTCTACTCTAACAGTCGAGCTTTGTGTGGATTCAGGAGCAGAGGGAAATTTTATGTCCTCTGCTTTTGCTTTGCGCCATGCTATACCATTAGTTATGCTTGCCAAACCTGTAACAGTTAGAGTTGTGAATGGGACGACACTTCCACTGCAAATCACACACCAGACTGTTCCATTCTCGTTGTCCATGTCCCCTTCCTACCAGGAGATTATTTCCCTTCTTGTCCTTCCCGAGGAAATGGATGAAATTTTACTGGGAATACCCAGGCTCCGTTTCCACTCCCCACATATTGAGTGGTCCTCAGGGAGAATATTGGGTTGGAGTAAGTCTTGTATGGGCAGGTGTGTGAGTGAGTGAGTACAGGTCTCTACTACCGAGGTACCTGCAGACCTTTCTTCTCTTCCCAAGTGCTATTGGTGCTATTCAGACATATTCTCTAAAAAGGCAGCAGAGACTCTACTGCCTCATCGACCCTACGACTGTCCTATTGACCTCTTGCCTGGAGCTGAACCTCCTCGGGGAAGGGTATATCCCCTCTCTCTCCCTGAGACGGAGGCTATGTCTCAATACATCCAGGAGAATTTGGCAAGAGGATTCATTAGTAAGTCAGTGACTCCTGCAGGGGCGGGATTCTTCTTCGTACAGAAGAAGAACGGGGAATTACTCCCTTGCATCGATTACAGGGGTCTTAATGCCATCACCATTAAAAATAAGTACCCGTTGCCCCTGATTTCTGAGCTCTTTGACAGGCTAAGGGGAGCAAAGGTATTCACCAAACTAGATCTGCGGGGTGCCTACAACCTGATTCGCATCCGTGAGGGGACGAATGGAAAACGGCTTTTAATACCAGGGATGGGCACTATGAGTATCTGGTGATGCCCTTCGGGCTCTGTAATGCCCCAGCCGTTTTTCAGGACTTTGTCAACGATATCTTCCGGGATATGCTTTCCACCTCGGTTGTAGTCTATCTGGATGATATTCTCATCTTCTCTCCAGATATTGACTCCCACCGGAAAGATGTTGGCAGAGTCTTCGAACTCTTACGGGCGAATTCCCTTTATGCAAAGTTGGAGAAGTGTGTGTTTGAGCAGGAGTCTTTACCTTTCCTTGGCTATATCATCTCCACCCAGGGATTGGCTATGGATCCTGCCAAACTACAGGCTGTGATGGACTGGCAAGAACCCCATTCTCTTAAAGCGGTGCAGCGCTTTATGGGGTTCATAAATTACTATCGCCAGTTCATTCCCCACTTCTCCACTTTGGTAGCTCCCTTGGTATCCCTCACCAAGAAGGGAGCGAATCCCAAATTGTGGTCGGAAGAGGTCTCCAAGGCCTTCACTTCTATAAAGTCTCATTTTGCTAGTGCTTCCATCTTACATCGTCCCGATGTGGATAAGCCATTCCTAATGGAGGTGAATGCCTCATCTGTTGGTGCTGGAGCAGTCCTCTATCAAAAGCATTCCCAAGGTCGGAAGCATCCTTGCTTCTTCTTTTCTAAGACCTCACCAGCAGAGAGGAATTATTCCATTCGGGACAGGAAGTTGCTAGCCATGAAGTTGGCCTTTTTTTCAGAGTGGAGACATCTTTTGGAAGGTGCTCGGTTTCCCTTCCAAGTCTTCACGAACCACAAAAATTTGGTTTATTTGCGTACAGCCCAGCGGCTGCATTCTCGTCAGGCCATATGGTCCTTGTTCTTCTCCCGGTTCCACTTCACTCTACATTATCTCGCCGGAGAGAAGAACACTCGTGCTGACGCTCTCTCTCGCTCCCTTGTGTCAACTGAGGAGGAGGAGGAGGAGCCTCGGCTTATTGTCCCTTCGCAGAGTCTGAGAACCGTAGCTCCGGTTTCGCTTGAGTCTGTGCCTCCGGGCAAGACTTTTGTTCCCATCAATTTGCGACCGGAGGTTCTCTCTTGGGCTCATTCATCCAGAGTGGGTGGACACTTTGGGGCAAAGAGGACATCTGAGTTGCTGGCGAGAATGTACTGGTGGCCACATATGGTTCGTGATGTCGGAGACTACGTTCAGGCATGTGTCTCTTGTGCCAAAAATAAGTCTCTCCGTCAACGGCCAGCTGGTTTGTTATACCGTCTGCCGGTGGCAGACAGGCCCTGGGAGATGGTCGGGATGGACTTTGTGGTGGGTTTGCCCAAGTCTCGTGGCTGTACCGTCATTTGAGTAATCACCGACCATTTTTCTAAAATGGTGCATTTGGTGCCGCTTCCTCGGCTACCTTCTGCACGGGCCCTGGCAGCGTTGTTTATTAAACATATCTTCCGCCTTCACGGTATGCCGGACAAAATTGTCAGTGATCGGGGTCCCCAGTTTGCGTCTCGGTTCTGAAGAGAGCTTTGTCATCTTCTCAGTATTGAGTTAAATCTCTCTTCTGCCTATCATCCCGAGACAAATGGGTTGGTAGAGAGAGCCAACCAGACCTTGGTCACATATCTGCGACATTTTGTCTCTGCTAGGCAAGATGACTGGGCATCTTTGCTATCGTGGGCGGAGTTTGCTCTGAACAATGCTGTAGCCGACTCCACTGGACAGACCCCATTCCTCCTTAACTATGGTCAGCATCCGCGGGTACCTGTGCCCATGCCCGTGTCTTCCGCCGATTCCAGGGTGGCAGACTGGGCTGTGGAGGCACGGGACATTTGGGATCGCACTCAGGATGCCATTCGGGCTTCCAAGGGGAGAATGAGGTCCTCCGCCGACGCACATTGGCGCCCCGCTCCGACCTTTGCTCCTGGCGACTTAGTGTGGCTCTCCGCCCGTAACATCAGGCTGCGAGTTGAGTCTACTAAGTTTGCACCTCGCTACTTAGGTTCTTTTAAGGTCCTCGAACGGGTTAATCCCGTGGTCTACCGTTTAGCCCTTCCGCCTCGCCTAGGTATCACCGACACCTTTCATGTGTCCCTTTTGAAGCCCGTATACATGTCCCGGTTTTCCGAGTCATCTGCTGGGACATCGGGTTCGTCTACGGACGATTACGAGGTGAATGCCATTCTGGGGTACAAGGTGGTACGTGGCAAAAATTTTTATCTGGTGGATTGGAAGGGCTGTAGTCCTGACGACAGGTCTTGGAAGCCTGCTGAGCACATTCGGGCTCGCAGCTCATTGCTGCCTTCGAGTGTAGCGAGGTCCAGGGAGGGGGGGCCCTGGGGGTAATGTTAGGGGTCGAATTCCCGCTTCTGCACAGGGGGAATCTCGGGCCGTTTCTGCTGCGGTCTCCCTTTCTTCTCCTGCCGCAGTGGAGCCTGCTCAGCGCAGACGTTGGTCCTTGCGTCTGGCTCAGTCTCACTCTGTGCTTAGGCTTGCTGTTGCTATTCCAGCTTCTGCCTTTAAAGCCAGTGTGGGGCAGCAGCGAGCGGACGCTTTTGGGACTAAGCCCTGCTTTTTCTCTTCTGAGCATGCCCAGGGTGAGATCTCCTTTTGGAGATCAAGGGTCACATGCTTAGATGCTGCAGCAGTTCCCATTGGTCCTTTATTGGAAGGTCCTGAACGTGCTGCAGCTATATAAGCTTCGCATGACCGCACGGCCATGCGCTAGTGTACATTTGTATACGTGTGTTTGTTGTGAGTGCAAGTCGTTCATTAAATACCCCTACCCTATTGTATGACTGTTCACGTAAGGTGTTATGGCTGCTACCTAGCGCCCGACTAACCACTCAACGTGTTACACACAAATCAGTGTCTATTGCTGTGACCGCCAGTGCGGCGCCACGCGCCAGTAGTGAGCTTCCTAACCCACGTCTGGGTGCTCGGTGGTGTCTGCCAGCACGGCACAGCTCGCACTTCGGTGCTCTAAAAATATTCCTATTGTTACTTAATACACCCAGTTGCGGTGTTGAGCGCTATTAGTCTAAACGAACTTCTACCCTGAGTCTTGGGACTGAGTTTGGTGACTCTTAGCTCGCGCTCTTTAGTGCGGTATTGCGGTCCTGTGACTTAACAGGGTTCGCTTCCACCGCCATATAGCGCTGCCTTTTACTAGCAGCAGGTTTTCACCTGCACGGTGGACCCCAGACTGCGAACGCACCTATTAATATTTCATCTTATACTTGGTACGTTCCGCCAGTCCTAACAGGGTCTACTTTCCAAAATGGTGTCACTTTTGGGGGTTTCAATGTTTAGGCACATCAGTGGCTATCCAAACGCAACATGGCGTTTTTAGAATGGTGTCACACTTGGTTATTTTCTATCATATAGACCCCTCAAAATGACTTCAAATGAGATGTGGTCCCTAAAAAAAAAAATTGTAAAAATTGTAAAAATGAGAAATTGCTGATCAACTTTTAACCCTTATAACTCCCTAAGAAAAAAAAATTTTGGTTCCAAAATTGTGCTGATGTAAAGTAGACATGTGAGAAATGTTATTTATTAAGTATTTTGTGTGACATATCTCTGTGATTTAAGGGCATAAAAATTCAAAGTTGGAAAATTGCGAAATTTTCAAACTTTTTGCCAAATCTCCATTTTTTTTTCACAAATAAACGCAAGTCTTATCGCAGAAATTTTACCACTATCATGAAGTAGGATATGTTACGAGAAAACAGTGTCAGAATCATCAGGATCTGTTGAAGCATTCCAGAGTTATACCCTCATAAAGGGACAGTGGTCAGAATTGTACAAATTGGCCCGGTCATTAACGTGCAAACCACCCTTGGGGTTTAACGGGTTAAAGATTTTTCTGTATTTTCATGACTATGAAAATTGTAAATTCACACTGAAGGCATCAAAACTATGAATTAACACGTGTGGAATTATATACTTCACAAAAAGTATGAAACAACTGAAAATATATCTTATATTCTAGGTTCTTCAAAGTAGCCACCTTTTGCTTTGATGACTGCTTTGCACACTCTTGGCATTCTCTTGATGAGCTTCAAGAGGTAGTCACCGGAAATGGTCTTCCAACAATCTTGAAGGAGTTCCCAGAGATGCTTAGCACTTGTTGGCCCTTTTGCCTTCACTCTGCGGTCCAGCTCACCCCAAACCATCTCGATTGGGTTCAGGTCTGGTGACTGTGGAGGCCAGGTCTTCTGGCATAGCACCCCATCACTCTCCTTCTTGGTCAAATAGCCCTTACACAGCCTGGAGGTGTGTTTGGGGTCATTGTCCTGTTGAAAAATAAATGATGGTCCAACTAAATGCAAACTGGATGGAATAGCATGCCGCTACAAGATGCTGTGGTAGCCATGCTGGTTCAGTATGCCTTCAATTTTGAATAAATCCCAACACTGTCAGCAGCAAAGCAACCCCACACCATCACACCTCCTCCTCCATGCTTCACGGTGGAAACCAGGCATGTAGAGTCCATCCGTTCACCTTTTCTGCATCGCACAAAGACACGGTGATTGGAACCAAAGATCTCAAATTTTGACCCACCAGACCAAAGCACAGATTTCCACTGCTCTAATGTCCATTCCTTGTGTTCTTTAGCCCAAACAAGTCTCTTTTGCTTGTTGCCTGTCCTTAGCAGTGGTTTCCTAGCAGCTATTTTACCATGAAGGCCTGCTGCACAAAGTCTCCTCTTAACAGTTGTTGTAGAGATGTGTCTGCTGCTAGAACTCTGTGTGGCATTGACCTGGTCTCTAATCTGAGCTCCTGTTAACCTGCGATGTCTGAGGCTGGTGACTTGGATAAACTTATTCTCAGAAGCAGAGGTGACTCTTGGTCTTCCTTTCCTGGGGCGGTCCTCATGTGAGCCAGTTTCTTTGTAGCGCTTGATGGTTTTTGCCGCTGCACTTGGGGACACTTTCAAAGTTTTCCCAATTTTTCGGACTGACTGACCTTCATTTCTTAAAGTAGTGATGGCCACTCGTGTTTCTTTACTTAGCTGCTTTCTTCTTGCCATAATACAAATTCTAACAGTCTATTCAGTAGAACTATCAGCTGTGTATCCACCAGACTTCTGCTCAACACAACTGATGGTCCCAACCCCATTTATAAGGCAAGAAATCCCACTTATTAAACCTGACAGGGCACACCTGTGAATTGAAAATGATTTCCGGTGATTAAATGAGAAGGTGAGTCCAAACTTTTGGTCTGTACTGTATATAGGAAAAACCTAACACTCATAAGTACTTGCAAAATTATAGTGTACAGAACAGTCAGACAAGAGTTTGAAAAATCGTATTATGGCTTAAGAAAATACCCATAACAAATCATCAGGGCTATAGAGAAAAACGTAGAAGACCTGATCCCCAAAAAAGTAATGTTACAAGAAATACACAGACAGAGATTAGTTACGTTCCCTTATACAGTGGGTACAGAAAGTATTCAGACCCCTTTCAATTGTTCACTCTTTGTTTCATTGCAGCCATTTGGTAAATTCAAAAATAGTAACATAGTTATTAAGGTTGAAAGAAGACTTTAAGTTCATCTTAGGCTACTTTCACACTAGCGTTAACTGCAATCCGTCACAATGCGTCGTTTTGCAGAAAAAACGCATCCTGCAAAAGTGCTTGCAGGATGCGTTTGTTCCCCATAGACATGTATTGACGACGCATTGCGACGAATTGCCACACGTCGCATCCGTCGTGCAACGGATGCGTCGTGCTTTGGCGGACCGTCGGGAGCAAAAAACGCTACATGTAATGTTTTTTGCTCCTGACGGACCGCTTTTTCCGACCGCACATGCGCGGCCGGAACTCCGCCCCCACCTCCCCGCACCTCACAATGGGGCAGCGGATGCGCCGGAGAAATGCATCCGCTGCCTCCGTTGTGCAGTGCGTTAAACGCTAGCGTCGGAATCTCTGCCCGATGCATTGCGACGGGGAGATTCCGACGCTAGTGTGAAAGTAGCCTAATTCAACCCATAGCCTAACCTAACATGCCCTAACATGTTGATCCAGAGGATTCATTGTTTCTACATTAATGTTAACTCTGCACCCCATCTAGACTGAAAAAAACAGAAATGTAAAAAATTTTGCAAACTTATGACAATGGGATATTTCAGTTTTTCTTTTTAATAAGTATTCAGACCCTTTGCTCAGACAATCATATTTAAGTCATATGCTGTCCATTTCCTTGTGATTCTCCTTGCGATGGTTCTACTCCTTCATTGGAGTCCAGCTGTGATTAATTAAACTGATAGGACTTGATTTGGAAAGGCACACACCTGTCTATATAAGACCTCACAGCTCACAGTGCATGTCAGACCAAATGAGAATCATGAGGTCAAAGGAATTGGCCAAGGAGCTCAGAGACAGAATTGTGGCAAGGCACAGATCTGGCCAAGGTTACAACAGAATTTCTGCAGTACTCAAGGTTCCTAAGAGCATAGTGGCCTCCATAATCCTTAAATGGAAGAAGTTTGGGACCACCAGAAGTCTTCCTAGACCTGGCACTCCATCCAAACTGAGAAATCGTGGGAGAAGAGCCTTGGTAAGAGAGGTAAAAAAGAACCCCAAGATCACTCTTGCTGAGCTCCAGAGATGCAGTAGAGAGATTGGAGAAAGTTCCACAAAGTTAACTATCACTGCAGCCCTCCACCAGTCTGGCCTTTATGGCAGAGTGGCGGACGGAAGACTCTCCTTAGTGCAAGATATATGAAAGCCAGCATAGAGTTTGCTAAAAAACACATGAAGGACTCCCAGACTATGAGAAATAAGATCCTCTGGTCTGATGAGATGAAGATAGAGCTTTTTGGAGATAATTCTAAGTGGTATGTGTGGAGAAAACCATGCACTGCTCATCACCTGCCCAATACAATCCCAACAGTGAAACATGGTGGTGGCAGCATCATGCTATGGGGGTGTTTTTTAGCTGCAGGGACAGGATGACTGGTTGCCATTGAAGGAAACATGAATGCGGCCAAGTACTGAGATATCCTGGATGAAAACCTCTTCCAGAGTGCTCTGGACCTCAGACTTGGCCGAAGGTTCACCTTTCAACAAGACAATGACCCTAAGCACACAGCTAAAATAACAAAGGAGTGGCTTCAGAACAACTCTGTGACCATTCTTGACTGGCCCAGCCAGAGCCCTGACCTAAACCTAATTGAGGATCCCTGGAGAGACCTGAAAATGGCGTCCACCAACGTTCACCATCCAACCTGACGGAACTGGAGAGGATCTGCAAGGAAGAATGGCCGAGGATCCCCAAATGGAGGTGTGAAATTGCATCATACCCAAGAAGACTCATGGCTGTACTGGCTCAAAAGGTGCTTCTACACAATACTGAGCAAAGGGTCTGAAGACTCATGGCCATGAGATATTTCAGTTTTTCCTTTTTAATAAATTTGCAAAGATTTCTACATTTCTATTTTTTTCAGTCAAGATGGGGTGCAGAGTGTACTTTTTTTTCAGTAAATATATTTATTGAAATTTTAACAACATTTGAAACAGGAAAAACAATAAAAAGAATCATTACAATGTCCAGAGCTATACATTACGCCTCTGAGAACACAGCACAAGTGTAGTTGAACAAGGACTCTGGCACATAAAGGGTACATGCTTCTCATCTTGAGAATCACCTCGGGACATGGACCTTATATACAGAATACAGAACCTGTAAGAAAAGCAATTGTAGAGATAGGAGAAAAGGAAAGAAAGAGAAGAAGAGAAGAAAAAGGGGGGGGGGAATGGGGAGAAGGGGAGTAAGGAGGGGGAGGGGAGGGGGGTTAATGGAGACCCAGCAATGTACACACCCACGTATGGAGAATTATGAGTATGTACGCAGCCAAGTCAGGAACCCTGTGCTCTCCTTGAAGGATTGCCAGAGGAACCAGGTGCATCCCTGGTCATATGCAGCATCACCATCACCCGCCACCAGCGACGCCAGACGATGTAATCTATCCATTTCAGCTATACATTCCTTCGTGGAGGGGACCTCAGTGTAAATCCAATGTCGGAGAATAACTGTCCTGGCAGCTATGAGGCAAAATCTCAGGATCCCCTTTTTAGCGGAAGCTATAGAACTGGGTATCAGGGACAGTAGGGCCATTTGGGGGGAGGGCTCGTGGCGGACCCCAGTCATCAAGTGAAAGGCATCGAAAACTGAGTTCCAGAAGGGTTGCAGGGGTGCAGAGTGTACATTAACCCCTTTACCCCCAAGGGTGGTTTGCACGTTAATGACCAGGCCAATTTTTACAATTCTGACCACTGTCCCTTTATGAGGTTATAACTCCGAAACGCTTCAAAGGATCCTGGTGATTCTGACATTGTTTTCTCGTGACATATTGTACTTCATGATAGTGGTAAAATTTCTTTGATAGTACCTGCGTTTATTTGTGAAAAAAACGGAAATTTGGCGAAAATTTTGAAAATTTCGCAATTTTCAAACTTTGAATTTTTATGCAATTAAATCACAGAGATATGTCACACAAAATACTTAATAAGTAACATTTCCCACATGTCTCCTTTACATCAGCATAATTTTGGAACCAATTTTTTTTTTTGTTAGGGAGTTATAAGGGTTAAAAGTTGACCAGCAATTTCTCATTTTTACAACACCATTTTTTTTTAGGGACCACGTCTCATTTGAAGTCATTTTGAGGGGTCTATATGATAGAAAATGCCCAAGTGTGACACCATTCTAAAAACTGCACCCCTCAAGGTGCTCAAAACCACATTCAAGAAGTTTATTAACCCTTCAGGTGTTTAATAGGAATTTTTGGAATGTTTAAATAAAAATGAACATTTAACTTTTTTACACAAAAAATTTACTTCAGCTCCAATTTGTTTTATTTTACCAAGGGTAACAAGAGAAATTGGACCCAAAAAGTTGTTGTCCAATTTGTCCTGAGTACGCTGATACCCCATATGTGGCAGTAAACCACTGTTTGGGCGCATGGGAGAGCTCGGAAGGGAAGGAGCGCTATTTGACTTTTCAATGCAAACTTGACAGGAATTGAGATGGGACGCCATGTTGCGTTTGGAGAGCCACTGATGTGCCTAAACATTGAAACCCCCCACAAGTGACACCATTTTGGAAAGTAGACCCCCTAAGGAACTTATCTGGATGTGTGGTGAGCACTTTGACCCACCAAGTGCTTCACAGAAGTTTATAATGCAGAACCGTAAAAATAAAAAATCATATTTTTTCACAAAAATTATATTTTTGCCCCCAATTTTTTATTTTTCCAAGGGTAAGAGAAGAAATTGGACCTCAAAAGTTGTTGTCCAATTTGTCCTGAGTACGCTGATACCCCATATGTGGCAGTAAACCACTGTTTGGGCGCATGGGAGAGCTCGGAAGGGAAGGAGCGCAGTTTGACTTTTCAATGCAAAATTGACAGAAATTGAGATGGGACGCCATGTTGCGTTTGGAGAGCCACTGATGTGCCTAAACATTGAAACCCCCCACAAGTGACACCATTTTGGAAAGTAGACCCCCTAAGGAACTTATCTAGAGGTGTGGTGAGCACTTTGACCCACCAAGTGCTTCACAGAAGTTTATAATGCAGAACCGTAAAAATAAAAAATCATATTTTTTCACAAAAATTATATTTTTGCCCCCAATTTTTTATTTTTCCAAGGGTAAGAGAAGAAATTGGACCTCAAAAGTTGTTGTCCAATTTGTCCCGAGTACGCTGATACCCCATATGTGGCAGTAAACCACTGTTTGGGCGCATGGGAGAGCTCGGAAGGGAAGGAGCGCCGTTTGACTTTTCAATGCAAAATTGACAGGAATTGAGATGGGACGCCATGTTGCGTTTGGAGAGCCACTGATGTGCCTAAACATTGAAACCCCCCACAAGTGACACCATTTTGGAAAGTAGACCCCCTAAGGAACTTATCTGGATGTGTGGTGAGCACTTTGACCCACCAAGGGCTTCACAGAAGTTTATAATGCAGAGCCATAAAAATAAAACAAAATTTTTTTCCCACAAAAATTATTTTTTAGCCCCCAGTTTTGTATTTTCCCTAGGGTAAGAGGAGAAATTGGACCACAAAAGTTGTTGTCCAATTTGTCCTGAGTACGCTGATACCCCATATGTGGGGGGGAACCACCGTTTGGGCGCATGGGAGGGTTCGGAAGGGAAGGAGCGCCATTTGGAATGCAGACTTAGATGGAATGGTCTGCAGGCGTCACATTGCGTTTGCAGAGCCCCTAATGTACCTAAACAGTAGAAACCCCCCACAAGTGACACCATTTTGGAAAGTAGACCCCCTAAGGAACTCATCTTGATGTGTTGTGAGAGCTTTGAACCCCCAAGTATTTCACTACAGTTTATAACGCAGAGCCATGCAAATAAAAAATATTTTTTTTTCCGCAAAAATTATATTTTAGCCCCCAGTTTTGTATTTTTCCAAGGTTAGCAGGAGAAATTGGACCCTAAATGTTGTTGTCCAATTTGTCCTGAGTACGCTGATACCCGATATGTGGGGGGGAACCACCGTTTGGGCGCATGGGAGGGCTCGGAAGGGAAGGAGCATCATTTGGAATGCAGACTTAGATGGATTGGTCTGCAGGCGTCACATTGCGTTTGCAGAGCCCCTAATGTACCTAAACAGTAGAAACCCCCCACAAGTGACACCATTTTGGAAAGTAGACCCCCTAAGGAACTCATCTTGATGTGTTGTGAGAGCTTTGAACCCCCAAGTATTTCACTACAGTTTATAACGCAGAGCCATGCAAATAAAAAATATTTTTTTTTCCGCAAAAATTATATTTTAGCCCCCAGTTTTGTATTTTTCCAAGGTTAGCAGGAGAAATTGGACCCTAAATGTTGTTGTCCAATTTGTCCTGAGTACGCTGATACCCGATATGTGGGGGGGAACCACCGTTTGGGCGCATGGGAGGGCTCGGAAGGGAAGGAGCATCATTTGGAATGCAGACTTAGATGGATTGGTCTGCAGGCGTCACATTGCGTTTGCAGAGCCCCTAATGTACCTAAACAGTAGAAACCCCCCACAAGTGACCCCATATTGGAAACTAGACCCCTCAATGAACTTATCTAGATGTGTTGTGAGAACTTTGAACCCCCAAGTGTTTCACTACAGTTTATAACGCAGAGCCGTGAAAATAAAAAATCTTTTTGTTTTCCCACAAAAATTATTTTTTAGCCCCCAGTTTTGTATTTTCCCAAGGGTAACAGGAGAAATTGGTCCACAAAAGTTGTTGTCCAATTTGTCCTGAGTACGCTGATACCCGATATGTGGGGGGGAACCACCGTTTGGGCGCATGGGAGGGCTCGGAAGGGAAGGAGCATCATTTGGAATGCAGACTTAGATGGATTGGTCTGCAGGCGTCACATTGCGTTTGCAGAGCCCCTAATGTACCTAAACAGTAGAAACCCCCCACAAGTGACCCCATATTGGAAACTAGACCCCTCAATGAACTTATCTAGATGTGTTGTGAGAACTTTGAACCCCCAAGTGTTTCACTACAGTTTATAACGCAGAGCCGTGAAAATAAAAAATCTTTTTGTTTTCCCACAAAAATTATTTTTTAGCCCCCAGTTTTGTATTTTCCCAAGGGTAACAGGAGAAATTGGTCCACAAAAGTTGTTGTCCAATTTGTCCTGAGTACGCTGATACCCCATATGTTGGGGTAAACCCCTGTTTGGGCACACAGGAGAGCTCGGAAGGGAAGGAGCACTGTTTTACTTTTTCAACGCAGAATTGGCTGGAATTGAGATCGGACGCCATGTCGTGTTTGGAGAGCCCCTGATGTGCCGAAACAGTGGAAACCCCCCAATTATAACTGAAACCCTAATCTAAACACACCCCTAACCCTAATTCCAACGGTAACCCTAACCACACCTCTAACCCTGACACACCCCTAACCCTAATCCCAACCCTATTCCCAACTGTAAATGTAATCTAAACCCTAACCCTAACTTTAGCCCCAACCCTAACTGTAGCCCCAACCCTAACCCTAACCCTAATCCTAGCCCTAACCCTAACCCTAGCCCTAACCCTAGCCCTAACCCTAGCCCTAACCCTAGCCCTAACCCTAGCCCTAACCCTAGCCCTAACCCTAGCCCTAGCCCTAACCCTAGCCCTAGCCCTAGCCCTAACCCTAGCCCTAACCCTAGCCCTAACCCTAGCCCTAACCCTAGCCCTAACCCTAGCCCTAACCCTAGCCCTAACCCTAGCCCTAACCCTAGCCCTAGCCCTAACCCTAGCCCTAACCCTAGCCCTAATGGGAAAATGGAAATAAATACATTTTTTTTTATTTTTCCCTAACTAAGGGGGTGATGAAGGGGGGTTTGATTTACTTTTATAGCGAGTTTTTTAGCGGATTTTTATGATTGGCAGCCGTCACACACTGAAAGACCCTTTTTATTGCAAAAAATATTTTTTGCAATACCACATTTTGAGAGCTATAATTTTTCCATATTTTGGTCCACAGAGTCATGTGAGGTCTTGTTTTTTGCGGGACGAGTTGACGTTTTTATTGAAAACATTTTTGGGCACGTGACATTTTTTTATCGCTTTTTATTCCGATTTTTGTGAGGAAGAATGACCAAAAGCCAGCTATTCATGAATTTCTATTGGGGGAGGCGTTTATACCGTTCCGCGTTTGGTAAAATTGATAAATCAGTTTTATTCTTCGGGTCAGTACGATTACAGCGATACCTCATTTATATCATTTTTTTATGGTTTGGTGCTTTTATACGATAAAAACTATTTTACAGAAAAAATAATTATTTTTGCATCGCTTTATTCTCAGGACTATAACTTTTTTATTTTTTTGCTGATGATGCTGTATGGCGGCTCTTTTTTTGCGGGACAATATGACGCTTTCAGCGGTACCATGGTTATTTATATCTGTCCTTTTGATCGCGTGTTATTCCACTTTTTGTTCGGCGGTATGATAATAAAGCGTTGTTTTTTGCCTCGTTTTTTTTTTTTTTTTCTTACGGTGTTTACTGAAGGGGTTAACTAGTGGGCCAGTTTTATAGGTCGGGCCGTTACGGACGCGGCGATACTAAATATGTGTACTTTTATTGGTTTTTTTTTTTTATTTAGATGAAGAAATGTATTTATGGGAATAATATTTTTTTTTTTTTTTCATTATTTTGGAATATTTTTTTTTATTTTTTTTACACATTTGGAAATTTTTTTTTTTACTTTTTTACTTTGTCCCAGGGGGGGACATCACAGATCAGTGATCTGACAGTTTGCACAGCACTCTGTCAGATCACTGATCTGATAGGAGTGCAGGCTGCTTCACAGTGCCTGCTCTGAGCAGGCTCTGTGAAGCCACCTCCCTCCCTGCAGGACCCGGATCCGCGGCCATCTTGGATCCGGGGCTCGAGCAGGGAGGGAGGTGAGGAGACCCTCGCAGCAACGCGATCACATCGCGTTGCTGCGGGGGGCTCAGGGAAGCCCGCAGGGAGCCCCCTCCCTGCGCGGTGCTTCCCTGTACCGCCGGCACATCGCGATCATCTTTGATCGCGGTGTGCCAGGGGTTAATGTGCCGGGGGCGGTCCGTGACCGCTCCTGGCACATAGTGCCGGATGTCAGCTGCGATAAGCAGCTGACACCCGGCCGCGATCGGCCGCGCTCCCCCCGTGAGCGCGGCCGATCGGCTATGACGTACTATCCCGTCCAGGGTCAGATAAGCCCAGGGCACCTCGACGGGATAGTACGTCTAAGGTCACAGAGGGGTTAATGAGAAAAAAATGAACTTTTTTGAATTTACCAAATGGCTGCAATGAAACAAAGAGTGACAAATTTAAAGGAGTCTGAATACTTTCCGTGTCCACTGTACCAAATGATAGTAGCAAGAAAAGTTTGTACGCACGTTTAGCATTAGGTTCTCCTGGGAGGTGGGGCTGTGTGTGTGAAGTTATATAGTGGAAGAGAAGATGCCATCATCACTTCATGCCTTTGGTAGACATACACTTTTCCAACATGACAATGATCTAAACCACACATCTCTGACCACTGTTGCATTTCTGAATAAAAACATGGTGAAAGTGATTCAGTACCAAGTGTCTTCTGATCTGAACCCAGTCGAACACCTAAGGAAAATTCAGAAGACGTAACTTGTCATCACTCTTCATCCACCATCCAGGCTCTAGAGCCTTGAAGACTAGAAAAACATAGATGTTACAACATGTCGACAACTTGTTCATTCCATGCCTAGAAGACTCGGTGCTGTCCTTAAAAATCATGAAGGTCCTACAAAATACTATGCGTATTAGTGTTTGATGTGGGAGGTACTCATTTTTACATTGACTAATTTGAGTAGAACTGAATATTTTATAATGAAAGTTGTATTATTAACCTTACTTTCATGTTATGGATTACCTAAATGTTCTATGAAGCTCAGAATTGTCAAATTGAAGGAAATAATTCTAGTGTTCGGTGACATAAAGAGTAAATTCTTACTTCTCAATGGGGGTGTACTCACTTATGCTGAGCACTATATATATATATATATATATATATATATATACAGTATATATATACTGTATATATATAACATTTCTTTAATGTTAATGTAAACTTTTTTAATTTAAAGTAAAATAAAAAAAACTGTCTGAAATGATATAAAATGTATTATTACCTTGTTAAGGAAGTCTCTTCACGTTGCAGCATGTAGTGTTGTGTGCTATTGTGCGGGCGTGCAGACCCTCGCCGTGCAGTAACCATGGTGTCTACTAAGTGACCTACTCCTACAAGCCCTGACAGCACAGAGCCATGATGTCAGCAAGAGCAACAGGATTGGGGGGGACTGAAAATAATTTGCAGTCGATGAGTACAAGGTACTTCACGCCATGATGTAGGATGATTGGTATGCTTCTCTAACTTTGCTTTTAGCAGGGCCCGCGGTGTAGGACCGAAGATTATACACTAATCACAGCAAAAGTGTAAAATACTTTATGTACTGAATTTAAAGTAAACTAGAAGACAGGCGTCTCTTAAAGACTGAATAAATAAAATCTGTTTCAAAGAAAATACATTATACTACAAAAACATTTATGTATTATTTTAAAAAAATCTATATGCTATGCTGTTTATAGTGAAATAAGTTGTTATCTTGCTACTCAAAGTTACAGATAGGAAAATGAACACCCAAGAACGTAAAGTGAAATGGAATTATTATTTGTAGAGATGGGAGATTCAATTTGCTGAACTCCGGTGCACCGTCCAAGTCAGTGACCGGTGGACAGGAGGCCCGGGGATCCCCTTATCGCTCAGCATTCCTGGTTCTTCTTTTGATCAGAAAAGCAACTTGAGATGAGATATTCGATTCACAGGACTTGATAATCGGTGATTGCCGGAGTTGACTTCCCGGGTCTTCTTTGGATGAGCCAAGCTTTTGCGAAGTTATGTGTTCATCACGCCGTTATGATGACATCTCAACATAACGAGTCATCAAAAGAAGAGCTGGGAATGTAGGGAGGTCCCTTCCAGCAATCACCAATTATCAAGTCCTCAGAATGGACTATATAATCAAAAGAACAACCTGGAATACCGGGAGGTAAGGATATTGACAGGTCTCCCGTCCAGCGGTCACAGCCTACTGCCGAGGATGAGGGTCTGGAGTCGTGCAAATGAATTCTCAGTCTCTAGTGATGATGACCCTTCTAGGCTTTGTGAAGATTCTCACAGATTTAGAGAATACGGGAGGTAAGGATATTCACAGGTCTCCCATCCAGCGGTAACAGACTACTGCCATGGATGAGGGTCTGGAGGCGTGCGAATCAATTCTCAGTCTCTAGTGATGATGAGTTGACTCTTCTAGGCTTTGTGAAGATTCCCACAGATTTAGAGACAAGCCTCATTCATAGCACCCCACTTTTTCTGCAGATATAACCTATTCTTGCTATGAAACACTCTTAGGCTATGTTCCCATGATGAGTTTTTGGTGAGTTTTTGATGGTGCAGATTTTCTGCACCTATTAAGTAAAACAGGTCACTTTTTCGAAAAAAAAAAAAAAAACCTCACTAAAAACTCACTGTGGGAACATAACCTAACAGTTTCTACACTTTACCAACCACAATCAGTGCCTTTTTTCCTAACTATAACAAATTATATCAATCTTGCCATCTTTTAGGACATGTTTATGCGTTTTTTGGAGTTATGTACCATCAGTGAAAAGCTATAGATGAGTCGCTAATCAAGTTGAAAAAATATTCTGAATTTCAAGAGGTTTATTCCATCCAAGAGTTCCTGGTCCAGATCGCCTAGAATGTGTTGTGGCTCAGAAAAGATGCAAAGAGAGCAAAAGGTATTAACCGATTGTCGGTCTATGTTAGCCATGTGTTTTTATGAATGCTCTAAAATGAATCTAATACCAAGGCCTGATTTTAATTTCATTTTTTTACAAAAGCAACTTTAGTGAGGCTGGGGGATGTCATATGTGTGCAGTCCAATGTACTCGCACAGAGACAATGGAGAAGATGGAAAAATTAAGTTTTCCGTCTTCTCCACACCCGTGATACGATTCTCTAATTCGAGAAAATGGATCACACTCAGATGACACTTGGATCTATCTCTGACAGAGTTTGAGACAAGTTTCTTTAGCACAATTGGGCCGATTCTCTAGCATGAAGCCTAAAAAAGGAAAGTGAACTTCTGCTACTAGGCACCGTAACATGTTCTAGAAAAAAAAAGTTATGTCCACACAATTTTTTTTTGCATCACTTCCAATAAAATTTAGAAGTAATTTTAAAATGCTTTTTTTTGTGCAAAATATCTACTATATTGAATACCATAAATTGTGTATTTTCCTAATTTGCAGATTTGTGAACAAATTCTGATTTTTTAGCACTCCTGGTAAAATACCAAAAACTATAGAACCGATTCATGAAGATTGGTATTTCTATCAGTCTCGAAGTGAATACTTTTCTTCCCAATGATGACAGAAGTATTCTAGGAGTGATACCTTTATTGGCTAACCAGAAAATAATATGTTTGCAAGCTTTCAGAGCACAGTGGCTCCTTCTTCAGACAAGATTACAAAAACCTGCCTGAAGAAGGAGCCTCTGTGCTCTCAAAGCTTGCAAACATATTTTCTGGTTAGCCAATAAAGGTATCACTCCTAGAATACTTCTGTCATCATTGGGCAGAAAAATATTCACAGAATACAATTTGTTATTGTACATCATTATCAGTCTCGAAGAAAAGTGTTCTGGAGTAAGGCTGTATTCACACATTGTGGCAGCAAAAACATTATGGTTTTATTGCGACTGCAGCAAAAAAACAAACAAAAAACGCACTGTGCCCATGTGTGAACGCAACCTAAGATTCACCAAATTTATTAAGAATTCGAGCTCCTGTGTGCTACAACCTAAAATCTACACTGTCAATTTCCGATGTCATTTCCAATGAAAAGGTATTGGCACTCCTAGGAGAGATATAAAAACGTACATATGGGCGAACAACAGAAAACTACACGGACAGTAAAATGGACCTTCTCATGCATACGCTTTTTAAGCGGCCCTGTGAAGGAGGCCTATGGTGGAATATCTTTATGACAAAGTGTGTGTGGCACACTGGAAACTTGTCGAAGGGTTAACATGGAAGTGCACATGTGATTTTTAGGGAAAATATCTTTAATGAAAATCCTGTTTTTATACCTTTTCTGGGAGTGCCAATTCCTTTTTCTTGAACTATTATGCCTATGTAGCAGCTTACTTTGGAAAATATGTTATACCCTGATAACTGAAACTTACCCTGCCGGTTCCAATACAGACTAGATATACTGACTTTGCAGTCCCTAGTGGGGCCTGTCGGTGCAGAGATAGCCATAACCAGGGTCGGACTGGCACACCGGAGAATTCTCTAGTGGGCCCAGGCACTGACATCTGCTGGCATACAGGGCCTGCAGCTGCCTAGGGCCCCTGCTGCCCCAGGGGCCCCCAGCCAGTGGCGTGTCACTAATTGCAGCACACCATGCAGTTGCTATGGGTCCATGGGGTCAGAGTGACCTGCCCGGCGCCAGCAGAACAGCAGCAGTGGAGCAGTGGGTGACAGGAGGCAGGAGTCGGTGGCTGCGACTAAAGCCTGTGCCTGCTGCTAAAGAGAAATGAATGTTCACTCTTCCCCATGCCCATGGGCGTATAGAGCAGTGAATATTCATTTCACTTTAATAGCGGAACAGTGTTAGCTGCAGCAACCAATTACTGCAGCAGCTGCCCAATATCAGGGCCAGCATTATGGGCAGGCAGAATAGGGCCCCTGTTCCCTCAGAGGCCACTAGCCAGTAATGTGCCACTAATAGCGGCACACCATGCGGCTGCTATGGGACCTGTGAGTCAGGGAGGCCTGCCCGGCACCAGCGCCGCCCCTGTGTGTGACGCATTCAACTGTATTGGCATCATAGATGCCGATACAGTTGATAGTAATAATGTATGAGAAGGCATCAAATGACGCTCCCTCCCGATCATTTCCCTCTGTCTCTGACTTAGCGGGTGTGCAATGACGTCACTTCATCGTGCTCCATGCTGTGTTGGGCAAGCAGCAATGCAGCTGCTGAGACCGGAGCAGAGTCGGGAACAGCGGGGTAACAAGGAGGAGAGGTGAGTATTGTGTTTTTTTATGTATATATAAGTGAGTGGTTACTGGTTGTCATATTACTGTGGGACTGTATTATATTCTATGGAGGGGGCTGCATTATACCCTATGTGGGGGCAACATTATATTCTATGAGGGCAGCATTATACCCAATGAGGGGGCTGCATTATACCCTATGAGGAGGCTGCATTATATTCTATGGGGAGCAGCATTATTCCCTATGAGCGGGCTGCATTATACTCTGAGGGGGCTACATTATAGTCTATGGGGGAGGCGCATTATACCCTATGAGGGGTGTTATGTATGCTAATGACAGGTGTTATGAAGGCAATCCAGAAACACAGTGTGCTTAGCGATCAGAGCACACACAGTGATCTGACAAATACCCAAAAATACAAGAACGAGCTCTGAGACGTGGAAACTCTGTAGACTGCACACCTGATCCTATCCTAAACACAACTAAAAGCGGCTGTGGATTGCGCCTAACAACTACCTAGGCAACTCGGCACAGCCTAAGAAACTAGCTAGCCTGAAGATAGAAAAATAGGCCTGACTTGCCCCAGAGAAATTCCCCAAAGGAAAAGGCAGCCCCCCACATATAATGACTGTGAGTAAGATGAAAAGACAAAACGTAGGGATGAAATAGATTCAGCAAAGTGGGGCCCGATATTCTAGGACAGAGCGAGGACAGTAAAGCGAACTTTGCAGTCTACAAAAAACCCTAAAGCAAAACCACGCAAAGGGGGCAAAAAAAAACCACCGTGCCGAACTAACGGCACGGCGGTACACCCTTTGCGTCTCAGAGCTTCCAGCAAAGCAAAAGACAAGCTGGACAGAAAAAAAGCAACAAAAAAGCAAAAAGCACTTAGCTATACAGAGCAGCAGGTCACAGGAACAATCAGGAGAAGCTCAGATCCAACACTGAAACATTGACAAGGAGCAAGGATAGCAGCATCAGGCGGAGTTAAGTAATGAAGCAGTTAACGAGCTCACCAGAACACCTGAGGGAGGAAGCTCAGAAGCTGCAGTACCACTTGTGACCACAGGAGTGAATTCAGCCACAGAATTCACAACAGTACCCCCCCCCCTTGAGGAGGGGTCACCGAACCCTCACCAGAGCCCCCAGGCCGACCAGGATGAGCCGCATGAAAGGCACGAACAAGATCGGAAGCATGAACATCAGAGGCAAAAACCCAGGAATTATCTTCCTGAGCATAACCCTTCCATTTAACCAGATACTGGAGTTTCCGTCTAGAAACACGAGAATCCAAAATCTTCTCCACAATATACTCCAATTCCCCCTCCACCAAAACCGGGGCAGGAGGCTCAACAGATGGAACCATAGGTGCCACGTATCTCCGCAACAACGACCTATGGAATACATTATGTATGGAAAAGGAGTCTGGGAGGGTCAAACGAAAAGACACAGGATTGAGAACCTCAGAAATCCTATACGGACCAATAAAACGAGGTTTAAATTTAGGAGAGGAAACCTTCATAGGAATATGACGAGAAGATAACCAAACCAGATCCCCAACACGAAGTCGGGGACCCACACGGCGTCTGCGATTAGCGAAAAGTTGAGCTTTCTCCTGGGACAAGATCAAATTGTCCACTACCTGAGTCCAGATCTGCTGCAACCTATCCACCACAGAATCCACACCAGGACAGTCCGAAGACTCAACCTGTCCTGAAGAGAAACGAGGATGGAACCCAGAATTGCAAAAAAATGGAGAAACCAAGGTAGCCGAGCTGGCCCGATTATTAAGGGCGAACTCAGCCAACGGCAAAAAGGACACCCAATCATCCTGGTCTGCAGAAACAAAACATCTCAGATATGTTTCCAAGGTCTGATTGGTTCGTTCGGTCTGGCCATTAGTCTGAGGATGGAAAGCCGAGGAAAAGGATAGGTCAATGCCCATCCTACCACAAAAGGCTCGCCAAAACCTTGAAACAAACTGGGAACCTCTGTCAGAAACAATATTCTCAGGAATGCCATGCAACCGAACCACATGCTGAAAGAACAAAGGTACCAAATCAGAGGAGGAAGGCAATTTAGCCAAGGGCACCAGATGGACCATTTTAGAAAAGCGATCACAGACCACCCAAATGACTGACATCTTTTGAGAAACGGGAAGGTCAGAAATGAAATCCATCGAAATATGTGTCCAAGGCCTCTTTGGGACCGGCAAGGGCAAAAGCAACCCACTGGCACGAGAACAGCAGGGCTTAGCCCTAGCACAAATCCCACAGGACTGCACAAAAGTACGTACATCCCGTGACAGAGATGGCCACCAGAAGGATCTAGCCACTAACTCTCTGGTACCAAAGATTCCAGGATGACCAGCCAACACCGAACAATGAAGTTCAGAGATAAGTTTATTAGTCCACCTATCAGGGACGAACAGTTTCTCTGCTGGACAACGATCAGGTTTATTCGCCTGAAATTTTTGCAGCACCCGCCGCAAATCAGGGGAGATGGCAGACACAATGACTCCTTCCTTGAGGATACCCGCTGGCTCAGATAAACCCGGAGAGTCGGGCACAAAACTCCTAGACAGAGCATCCGCCTTCACATTTTTAGAGCCCGGAAGGTACGAAATCACAAAGTCGAAGCGGGCAAAAAATAACGACCAACGGGCCTGTCTAGGATTCAAGCGCTTGGCAGACTCGAGATAAGTCAAGTTCTTATGATCAGTCAATACCACCACGCGATGCTTAGCTCCTTCAAGCCAATGACGCCACTCCTCGAATGCCCACTTCATGGCCAGCAACTCTCGATTGCCCACATCATAATTACGCTCAGCGGGCGAAAACTTCCTGGAAAAGAAAGCACATGGTTTCATCACTGAGCAATCAGAACCTCTCTGTGACAAAACCGCCCCTGCTCCAATCTCAGAAGCATCAACCTCGACCTGGAACGGAAGAGAAACATCTGGCTGACACAACACAGGGGCAGAACAAAAACGACGCTTCAACTCCTGAAAAGCTTCCACAGCAGCAGAAGACCAATTAACCAAATCAGCACCCTTCTTGGTCAAATCGGTCAATGGTTTGGCAATGCTAGAAAAATTACAGATGAAGCGACGATAAAAATTAGCAAAGCCCAGGAACTTTTGCAGACTTTTCAGAGATGTCGGCTGAATCCAATCCTGGATGGCTTGGACCTTAACTGGATCCATCTCGATAGTAGAAGGGGTAAAGATGAACCCCAAAAATGAAACTTTCTGCACACCGAAGAGACACTTTGATCCCTTCACAAACAAAGAGTTAGCACGCAGGACCTGAAAAACCATTCTGACCTGCTTCACATGAGACTCCCAATCATCTGAGAAGATCAAAATGTCATCCAAGTAAACAATCAGGAATTTATCCAGATACTCACGGAAGATGTCATGCATAAAAGACTGAAACACAGATGGAGCATTGGCAAGTCCGAACGGCATCACTAGATACTCAAAATGACCCTCGGGCGTATTGAATGCAGTTTTCCATTCATCTCCTTGCCTGATTCTCACCAGATTATACGCACCACGAAGATCTATCTTAGTGAACCAACTAGCCCCCTTAATCCGAGCAAACAAGTCAGATAACAATGGCAAGGGATACTGAAATTTAACAGTGATCTTATTAAGAAGGCGGTAATCAATACACGGTCTCAGCGAACCATCCTTCTTGGCTACAAAGAAGAATCCTGCTCCCAGTGGTGATGACGATGGGCGAATATGTCCCTTCTCCAGGGATTCCTTCACATAACTGCGCATAGTGGCGTGTTCGGGCACGGATAAATTAAATAATCGACCTTTAGGGAATTTACTACCAGGAATCAAATTGATAGCACAATCACAATCCCTATGCGGAGGTAGAGCATCGGACTTGGGCTCTTCAAATACATCCTGATAATCAGACAAGAACTCTGGGACCTCAGAAGGGGTGGATGACGAAATCGACAAAAATGGAACATCACCATGTACCCCCTGACAACCCCAGCTGGATACCGACATGGAATTCCAATCCAATACTGGATTATGGGTTTGTAGCCATGGCAACCCCAACACGACCACATCATGCAGATTATGCAACACCAGAAAGCGAATAACTTCCTGATGTGCAGGAGCCATGCACATGGTCAGCTGGGCCCAGTATTGAGGTTTATTCTTGGCCAAAGGTGTAGCATCAATTCCTCTCAATGGAATAGGACACCGCAAAGGCTCCAAGAAAAACCCACAACGTTTAGCATAATCCAAATCCATCAGATTCAGGGCAGCGCCCGAATCCACAAACGCCATGACAGAAAACGACGACAAAGAGCATATCAAGGTAACGACAGAAGGAATTTAGACTGTACAGTACCAATGACGGCAGACCTAGCGGACCGCTTAGTGCGCTTAGGACAATCAGAAATAGCATGAGTGGAATCACCACAGTAGAAACACAGACCATTCAGACGTCTGTATTCCTGCCGTTCAACTCTAGTCATAGTCCTATCGCACTGCATAGGCTCAGGTTTAACCTCAGGCAGTACCGCCAAATGGTGCACAGATTTACGCTCGCGCAAGCGTCGACCGATCTGAATGGCCAAAGACAAAGACTCATTCAAACCAGCAGGCATAGGAAATCCTACCATGACATCCTTAAGAGCCTCAGAGAGACCCTTTCTGAACAAAGCTGCCAGCGCAGATTCATTCCACTGAGTGAGTACTGACCATTTCCTAAATTTCTGACAATATACTTCTATATCATCCTGACCCTGGCACAAAGCCAGCAAATTTTTCTCAGCCTGATCCACTGAATTAGGCTCATCGTACAGCAATCCGAGCGCCAGGAAAAACGCATCGACACTACTCAATGCAGGGTCTCCTGGCGCAAGAGAAAATGCCCAGTCTTGAGGGTCGCCGCGCAAAAAAGAAATAATAATCAAAACCTGTTGAATAGGATTACCAGAAGAATGAGGTTTCAAGGCCAGAAATAGCTTACAATTATTTTTGAAACTTAGAAACTTAGTTCTATCTCCAAAAAACAAATCAGGAATAGGAATTCTTGGTTCTAACATAGATTTCTGATCAATAGTATCTTGAATTTTTTGTACATTTATAACGAGATTATCCATTGAAGAGCACAGACCCTGAATATCCATGTCCACACCTGTGTCCAGAATCACCCAAATGTCTAGGGGAAAAAAAAAAAAAAGTGAACACAGAGCAGAAAAAAAAAAAAAAATGATGTCAGAACTTTTTCTTTCCCTCTATTGAGAATCATTAGTTTGGCTCCTTGTACTGTTATGTATGCTAATGACAGGTGTTATGAAGGCAATCCAGAAACACAGTGTGCTTAGCGATCAGAGCGCACACAGTGATCTGACAAATACCCAAAAATACAAGAATGAGCTCTGAGACGTGGAAACTCTGTAGACTGCACACCTGATCCTATCCTAAACACAACTAAAAGCGGCTGTGGATTGCGCATAACAACTACCTAGGCAACTCGGCACAGCCTAAGAAACTAGCTAGCCTGAAGATAGAAAAATAGGCCTGACTTGCCCCAGAGAAATTCCCCAAAGGAAAAGGCAGCCCCCCACATATAATGACTGTGAGTAAGAAGAAAAGACAAAACGTAGGGATGAAATAGATTCAGCAAAGTGGGGCCCGATATTCTAGGACAGAGCGAGGACAGTAAAGCGAACTTTGCAGTCTACAAAAAACCCTAAAGCAAAACCACGCAAAGGGGGCAAAAAAACCCACCGTGCCGAACTAACGGCACGGCGGTACACCCTTTGCGTCTCAGAGCTTCCAGCAAAACAAAAGACAAGCTGGACAGAAAAAAAGCAACAAAAAAGCAAAAAGCACTTAGCTATACAGAGCAGCAGGTCACAGGAACAATCAGGAGAAGCTCAGATCCAACACTGAAACATTGACAAGGAGCAAGGATAGCAGCATCAGGCGGAGTTAAGTAATGAAGCAGTTAACGAGCTCACCAGAACACCTGAGGGAGGAAGCTCAGAAGCTGCAGTACCACTTGTGACCACAGGAGTGAATTCAGCCACAGAATTCACAACAGAGGGGGCTGCATTATACCCTATGGGGCAGACTGCATTGTAATCTATGGGGGGCTACATTATATTCTATGGGAGCTATAGCATACCCTATGAGGGGGGCTACATTATACCCTATGGGGGTGCTGCATTATACATTATGAGGGGGCTGCAGTTTACTCCATGAGGAGGCTGCATTATATTCTATGGGGGGCTGGATTATATTCTATGGGGGGCTGCATTATACTATATTAGAGGGGCTGCATTATATTCTATGGGTGGCTGCATTATACTCGGAGGGGGCTGCATTATACTCTAAGGGGGCTGCATTATATTCTATAGTGGGCTGCATTATACTCTATGGGGGCTGCATTATACTCTATGAGGAGGCTTAATTATACTTTATTGGGGGCTGCTTTATAACTATGTTAGGGGGCTGCATTATATTCTATGGGGGCTGCTTTATACTACATTAGGGGCTGCTTTATACTATATTAGGGGGCTGCATTATATTCTACGGGAAGGGCCCCAAAAATGATTTTATCTGGTGGAACCAAGGTGCTCCAGTCAGATGCTGGCCATAACCACAGACTAGGAGATGGCAACTCAGACCTATACTGCCTGAACGGTTGTCAAGTTTCTTCACGTTACTCCTAAAGAACCGGAGGGTAGAGCAGAGTGTGAATTACTTATAAGAGGAGAAGTGTGCAGAACAAAGGAAAGATTCCAGAGTGAGTAAACAGCAAAACACCAAACAAATAATAAAGCAATTTCTGTTAACAAATATACTGCCTACTTTCTAATGATAAACATAAGATAGGCTCAAAGTATAGCAAAGAAATAGCAAAGTGAAAACCCTTAACTGGAAACCCAAATACTGGCTCCAAATATCAATAGAATGTCAGAACATCCAACTGAATCTATCACCAGCAGGAAATTCCAGCAGGGGGACAGAACATTAGGCTGCACCAACAAGGTGATAGGCAGACAAATTTAAAAATCTGTGTTAAAGTAGACAGACTGCAGAAGGAATAGCAGAACTCAAACACCCAGATAAAAAGGTTTGCTTCCTGTGGCTCGGCAGAAAAAGTAGCCAACGATAGAACACAAGCTCATGAGATTGAATTCAGAAGAATGACAGAACTTTCTTATCTGTACTGCAGGCCAGCAGTGAAGTGGCTCCTACACAATACACGAGTGGAGAACTCGCTAAATACCTGTGGTGAGTGCAGTAAGCACATTCTTTTTTATTATTTGCAACATTTTTAGTTGTAAATTGTAGTAAATCTGTTGAGCTGTCAGTTTAGAAAATGAAGTCATTACTTATAAGCCTTGTGTAGAATTAATTGAAGCATGCAAAATTGTTGAAAAGACATTTGTGTGAAGCTACGCACAGCAAATGTGCAAAATGCGGACTGACCATTGAGGCATGAATGACCCTTGGTCCTGAAAAGGATAATGTAAAAAAGTATATTTATTTAAAACACAAAATAAAAGAAAAAACATAGTTGATTTGGTGCTGCATGTTTTATCTTACTTCCAGAGTCCTGGCTAGTAGTCTTTAACCCTTTAAGGACCAAAACATTTTTCATTTTTGTGCTTTCACTTTCTTCTTCAAGAGCCTATAACTTATTGTATTTTTCCATTCACATAGCCATAAGGCGACTTTGTTTTGTGTGGGACAAGTTGTAATTTTAACCCCTTAATGACCACCGATATGCCTTTTAACGGCAGCAGTTAAGGATACTTATTCACCAGCGCCGCTTTTTAACGACACTGAGAAATAAGTGTATAGCGCCCCCAGCGTCGGAAAATCTCTGGGGTCTCGGCTATGGGGGGTAGCTGAGACCACAGAGAACATGATTTCGGTCGGTTTTTACCGTCCCCAGTTTTTTGATCGCCGTTATTCACCGAATAATCTAGCATACAAAAGGAAAGAGAAATGAGGTCCCCTGATCCCCCCAGGTACCTACGCCATCCCTAGACCCTACGGCTCCATCCCCTGCCCTCCCTGAAGAAAATGGCGGACCCTATCACAGTGATCAAAATAAAAAAATAGTAAATCAAACACCCCTTTGTCACCCCCTTAGTTAAGTAAAAAATACTAAAATAATTTTTTTTTCCCCATTCTATGCAGTTTGGGTTAGGGTTGGAGTTAGATCTAGGGTTAGGGTTAGGGTTGGGGTTAGGGTTGGGGCTAGGGTTGAGGCTAGGGATTGGGTTGGGGTTAGAGCTAGGGATTAGGTTGGGCTAGAGTTAGGGTTGGGGCTAGGATTAGGGTTGTGTTGGGGTTATAATCGTATTGGGGTTATGTGGGTGGTGTTGGGGTTAGGGTTAGGGTTGTGTTGGGGTTATGGTTGTGCTGGGGTTATGTGGGTGGTGTTGGGGTTAGGGTTAGGGTTGTGTTGGGGTTATGGTTGTGGTTAGGGTTGGTATTAGGGTGAGGGGTGAGTTTGGGTTAGGGTTTTGGTTAGGGCTGTGTTAGGGTTGGACTTAGAATTAGGGGTTTCCACTGTTTAGGTACATCAGGGGGTCTCCAAATATGACATGGCGCCTGCCATTGATTCCAGCCAATTTTGCATTCAAAAGGTCAAACAGTGCTCCCTCCCTTCTGAGCCCTGCACGAGCCCAAACAATGGCTTTCCCCCACGTACAGGATATCGGCGTACTCAGGAGAAATTGCACAACAAATTTTGTGGTCTATTTTCTCCTGATACCCTTGTGAAAATAAAAAAGTTTGGTTCCAAAGTACATTTTTTGTGAAATTATAAAAATGTAAATTTTTTCCTTCAACATTGCTTCAGTTCTCGTGAAGCACCTGAAGGGTTAATAGACTTCTTGAATGTGGTTTTGAGCACCTTGAGGGCTGCAGTTTTTAGAATGGTGTCACTTTTGGGTATTTTCTGTCATACTGACTCCCCAAACTCACTTCAAATGTGAGGTGGTCCCTAAAAAATGGTTTTGTAAATTTTGTTGGAAAAATGAGAAATCGCTGGTCAACTTTTAACCTTTTCTTTTCATAAAGAATATTGTCAAAAACTATTATTTTTTTTTTCACTGTCACAATTTTCCAAGACATTTTAATTTTCCTATTGATGGGGCTGAGTGAGGACTTGTTTTTTTGCACGGTGAGCTGGTATTTTTTATTGATACCAATTTTGTATACATGTGTTGCTTTGATTGCTTATTATTACACTGTTTTTCACAAGTGAGGTGATAAAAAATACAATTATCACGGGGTCCTTCTCTGGTATCACACAATCAACAGGGCTAGAGTATAGGAAACAATTTCAAGATTTTCATTTAGGCAAAAATACGAAAGGTCCATATACGATCCACCACACAAAGGATACAATAGTCCAGAATCCGAATGTAGTTCAGTAAGAGGATAAGAGTCCAACAATCCAGCAGACAGAGGATAGCATAGTCCATATGCTCTTCTTTCTTTCTGAGGTGCTGTGAACACATCATCATTCCACACAGGACTGATCTGTGTCTCACCTCCCTGATATTTTAAAAGTCCCCCTACTCCCTCACAGGACAGGAGGGGGAAGGTCGCAGGGGTTCATTGTTTCAACAAGCTAGGTCAACATGTCATTAGCATATTAGCAAACAGGATTTTTTACTGATAATGTGAGAAGACAACAATACAGTACGGGGCGGGGGGGGGTTGGGGGGGTTGATATCGGATGGCTACCACAGCCATTCATCAATTAGCAAATAACTCATCCTACAAGAGAACACCATAAAAATAAGTAAAATAGACACATACAGAAAAATGATACCCACATAGCATATCACACCATCACAACCATTCTTGCATTGTCTTTAACGTTTGCAGCATTAACTGGTTTAATGGTGATAATTAATTTTACGCTTTAGTAGTTCAGGCTTTTACAAAAGCAACACTACTGTCACGACCCATCTGTCGTTTGACCCGGGACCAAGGGCTCCTTCCCTGTCCCTACAACTAGGGGGCGCCCTAGTTTGCTCTATTCCACAGGATACTACTGAAGGTGAAGATGCTGGGGTCATCAACCTTGCCTTATCTCCTGAATCAGCCCTCCATCTGTTCTCTTCCCCACCCAGGGAAGAGGGGGCGCTACTGTGCACTGCAGTACACCAACCTGAAGAACAAGGCAACACAAACAATGATAAAACTGAAAACAGCAGGATGGGAGTGGCTAACTGAGCTCAGCTGAGAGCACATACTCCCAGAGTTTCCAACATGGCCATTTAACCCTTGTTCTGCCAAAAGAAATAAACACCATTTAAAAAGAAGTGCTTCTTTTCAGTGCTTCTTTTCAGTGCATTCAGATGCTGCGGTCTTTGGGTTCCCCTCTGTTGCAGTAACCCCGTGACATCTGCCAAATACATTTCCCTTTTTTTTCTAACAGGGAAAAATTGGGGCGATTTGAACTTTTATGTTTTTTTTTCATTTCTTTTCTACTTCATTGGTAGACTGGAAACTGTGCTATGTATGGTGTTCCGGAGGGTCAAGATGACGACAACAACAGGGCTCTTCACCAAGAGCTTTTGTAGTAATCCATAAGGCTCTCCGCGTCTGCGTTGCGGGAGGCCAATAGGATCTGGTGTGCTAATGTCATGAACTGATATGTCATTTAAACTTTTAATAGCCACTGGTAGAGGCTGGCTTTAGCCACAGTTGTCAGAGACCGATGCGTGCAATGTAATTTAGCCGGCACCAGAGAGAGGTGGCACCAGAGAGACGGTTTTATCCCCTTTGGAGGAGAGCTATTTTGTAGCATTATTGAGCTGTCTGTTTTCACAGATAGAACACATACCCATTATATTGGAAACATGTCCAAATTTTAGCGGAATCACAAATCACCCATAGGTCACTTTTACACTGAAGTATTTTGCATTAATATTTGTAAGCAAAAATCCAGACAAAAATATAAATCAGAGAAAACTACAATGGTAAGGTTTGCAACTCCATATTTTGGATGCAGTCCTGGTTTTGGCTTACAAATACTGCCAAAATCCTGCCGTGTGAAAGAGGCCATATAAGTCAACTTTTTTTCCACATGGATTGAATCTTCATGTAAAAAAACATTGCAACATGCACTTCTTCAGTCTTTAGGATGAGATTCGCCCATTCAATTTGCAGTCACAAGATGGTGAATTGGGACTGGAGCAGCACTGGGAAGAGCTGAAGACAGCAGCAGTTGAAATAAAAACACTCTGGAGCGGTGCTTTCAAGGGAATTTGTCACCAGGTTTTTGCAACCACATCTAAAACCAGCATATTGCATCACTTACTTTCTTAGTTGATGAAGTTCTAATTAAAAACTATTTTATTTGCTGTGAATCTAGCAGTTCTCTAATGCTAAGTTCTGCATACCCCCGCCCACAACGCTGATTGACAGCTTTCTCGGTACACTGTGCATAGTCAGAAAGCTGCCAATCAATGGTGGGGGCGTGGTTGGACTATGTGGCAGCAGGTTTACTAGTCCTCTAGTGATAATCTCCTGCTGATAAAACTTTGATTTTATAAAAACTACTGCAATCAGCCCAGTAAGTGATACTTTGCTGGAATCAGGGTTTCTGCCTCTATATTATGCTGCTCTTAGATTAGGTAGCATAAATCTGGTGATAGATTCCCTTAAAAAAACTGCTAATGAACGGACTTCACAGCAGAGATTTTCTAATGCTGCAATAATATTGTTGCTGAAATCGGTCACAGATTTTGGACATACAGGACTTAGTGTAGGTACAGAGGAAAATCTACAACAGGAAATAAAACACTGAATTTTCAGGTAAAAAACTACAATCATGCAGCAAAAAGTGTCAGAATAACAGGTGGTTAATTTAGCAAACATGAGACATTCCCCAACAAATGAATGTGAATTTATGTCACATCAACAATTAAAAGGTCCCATGTGTCTTTACAAGAGGGTTAAAGAAGCACTCCTCCTCCACCTTCTCCTCCTCCACCTTCTCCTCCTCCTCCATCTTCTCCTCCCCTCCTCCTACTCCTCCTCCTACTCCACCTTCTCCTCCTCCACCTTATCCTCCCCTCCTCCTCCTCCTAATCCTCCCCTCCCATCAAATATTTTATCCTCTTAATATATTGCAGTCATCATATTATACAGCAGTGTGTACTTACAATTGCTCATTTTCTGGTTAGTAGGTGACTGTGGAGCGCCCCCCAGACGTAGGGCCGCGGGGTACTCGGTACCGGTCCTCTCTGTCTCGGTGCTGAGGTTGCCACGGTGGCTGGACCCGGTCCGTGACCCTGCTAAGGGGCGTCCAATAAAAGGGTGATGAAAGTTTGGCAAGGGTTCGTGACGCCACCTGTGGTATTCGGTCAGGGTGACCGACGCTGCTTAGGGGTCCGCTGGGGTGATGGAATGGCAGCTAGATGGTATACCTTCCCACAGGTGAAGTGTGTCCCCAGGGCTTCCCAGTAGTGTAGGTGGCGATGATGTGAGGCGCAGTTAATAACGAGGACACAGGGTTGCAGTCTCTTTACCTCTTTACTGAAGGCTTCAGGATCCTCAATCCAGAGCACTGCTAACAGGGCTGGCTGAGTCCGGCCGGACCGAAGGCACATCCAGAGTTCCCTTTGCAGGTGGAAATCAGTGCCTACCAACTAGCGCCTGTGTGTTGTAGTCCTTCCCCGCTGAGCATTCGGGATAGTCCTCACAACTTTCGTATTCGTTCTCTCTCTTCTCCGTCCCCCAAGTTTATCTGGCTAGGACGCACCCGTATGATGGGAAGGCTCAGAGCTATTCTGGGACCCTAGAGATGCCCCTCTGCTTGTTTGCCCCCTATGTCTGCTTAGGTGATGTAAGGTAGACAGCCAACCTATAATCAACTGTTCTGCCGCTGTTTGAAGTAATGCTTCAAGTCTGTTACTTCTTCGGCGTTCCGGCCACCGGCTACATGCCTCAGTAGGATGTTGCCGATCTCGGGGCACGACTCCTTCTGGTTTATCTCCTTGTGCTGCGATTTCGTTTCTCACTTCTCCACAATATCCTTCGCTTCGTGTCCTTCCTTAGGATGCCACCGCAAGGTAGTGCAGGCGCGGCTCCGTAACGCTCTGTCCTTTTTGCTAGGTACCTGCCAGGAACCCACCCCTGACAGGTCCTCCCTGGAGCTCTCCCAGGCTGTGTTCTCACTAACTTCCTGTCCAACCCCCAGTTTTACCAGAGTGTGAAGTGTAATGTGTGACTGTGATATCTGGTCAGGTGAACTCCTTTAGTGCAATCAGACATAACATCACCCCCCTTAGTGGCAGAGCGACATTACTGCAACGACCAGGACTCTGGGGCGCTGCAACTGCATGTATGCAAATCGTATAAATGCGGTAACATTATCAGGGGCGTAACTACAGTATGTGCAAGGGTTGTAATCGCACCTTGGTCTATATAAAAAGATCAACGCTATTAAAGACTTGCAATCATTAGGGCCCCATTAGAGCTTTTGCTTTGGGGTCCATGCTGTTCAAATTACGCCACTGCACATGATCACCAACTCCCAGCTCCGGCACCGGAGAATCCTCACAGCGAGCAGAATCTAAGTCCGTAGTCTCATAGAGTCAGTGCAGACAACTCCTTAAGGACCAGGGGTATTTTCATTTTGGTGTTTCCATGTTTTGCTCCCCTTCTTCCCACGACCATAACTTTTTTTATTTTCCATCTATATGGCCATGTAAGAGCTTGTTTTTTTGCAGGACGAGTTGTACTTTTGATAGACATCATTGATTTTACCATACCATGTACTGGAATATGGGGAAAAAAAATTCCAAATGGGGTGAAATTGCAAGAAAAGTGCAATTCCACAATTGTTTTTTGGATTTTTTTTACCATGTTTACTAAATGCTAAAACTGACCTGTCATTATGATTCTCCAGGTCATTACAGTTCGTAGATACCAAACATGTCTAGGTTCTTTTTAATTTAAGCGGTGAAAAAAAATTCTAAAGTTTGTAAAAATATATTTTTTAAAAAGCCATTTTCGGAGACCTGTACATTTTTCAGGATCTGGGGTTGGGTGAGGGCTTATTTTTTGTGCGCTAATTTGACATTTTTATTGATACCATTTTGGTGTAGATACGATCTTTTGATTGCCCGTTATTGCATTTTATTGCAATGTTACAGCGACCAAAAAACATAATTCTGGCATTTTGATTTTTTTTTTTTGCTATGCCTTTTGTGACACGGGTGCTGATGGGAGGAAGTAATGACACGCTTCCTGCGCGTGCATGTTAAGAGTTAAGTGCATGTAGAGTTTGACAGTGACATTTAACATGTTCATAGCCGTTGAATCACGATTCACCCGCGGATGTTAGGGGCACATGTCAGCTGATCAGATCAGCTGTCATGTGCCGGAAAAGGTGCGGACTCATCGCCAGAGCCCACATCAAATGGGGGGAGGCATCAAATGATGGACTCTGCCCGTCATTGGACGTTATCAGGTTAACTTCAAGCTTGGACAATTACTTTAACCAAAAACACTGTACTAAGACCATATAATGGTGATACCAGGTCTACACCAGTGCTCTGCAGACCATATATGTCAGGGGTTGGGAACCATTTCTACCATCATTCAGGGGCCACACAAAAATGATCACCTTGAAAATTACCCCGATATATTTAGTCAAACAATTAATTATGGTAACTGACCCTTAGGCCAGCGTCACACCGAACGTATAAAAATACGGGCCGTTTTTTACAGCCGAGATACGCAGAAATGTTCATGAACAGTGATCAGTATGTCATCCATATTCAATGCGAGGATGCAATTTTTTTTCCAAAATGTATCCGTGTGTCATCCATATGGCATCCGTATGGCATCCGTATGGCGAGATTTTCTCGTCAGCTTGCAAAATGGACATAGAGTGGATCCATGGGCTCAAATATTCATAAAAACATATATACAGTCTATATATATATATATATATATATACTAGATGGTGGCCCGATTCTAACGCATCGGGTATTCTAGAATATGCATGTCCACGTAGTATATTGCACAGTCCACGTAGTATATTGCCCAGTCATGTAGTATATTGCCCAACCACGTAGTATATTGCCTCAGTTACGAAGTATATTGCCCAACCACGTAGTATATTGCCCAGCTACGTAGTATATTGCCCAACCACGTAGTATTTTACCCAGCTACGTAGTATATTGCCCGGCCATTTAGTATATTGCCCAGTCATGTAGTATATTGCCCAACCACGTAGTATATTGCCCAGCTACGTAGTATATTGCCCAACCACGTAGTATATTGCCCAGCCACGTAGTATATTGCACAGCGACGTAGCATACAGCACAGCCCACGTAGTATATTGCCCAGCTACGTAGTATCTTGCCCAGCCACGTAGTATAATGCCCAGTCATGTAGTATATTGCCCAACCACGTAGTATATTGCCCAGCTACGTAGTATATTGCCCAGACACGTAGTATATTGCCCAGTTATGTAGTATATTGGCCAACCACGTAGTATATTACCCAGCTACGTAGTATATTGCCCAACCACGTAGTATATTGCCCAGCCACGTAGTATATTGCACAGCAACGTAGCATACAGCACAGCCCACGTAGTATATTGCCCAGCCACGTAGTATATTGCCCAGCTATGTAGTATCTTGCCCAGCCACGTAGTATAATGCCCAGTCATGTAGTATATTGCCCAACCACGTAGTAAATTGCCCAGCTACGTAGTATATTGCCCAGCTACATAGTATATTGCCCAGCCACGTAGTATATTGCCCAGCCACGTAGTATATTGCACAGTCCACGTAGTATAGTGCACAGCCACATAGTATATTGCCCAGTCATGTAGTATATTGCCCAGTCACGTAGTACATTGCCCAGTCACGTAGTATATTGCCCAGCCACATAGTATATTGCCCAGTCATGTAGTATATTGCCCAGTCATGTAGTATATTGCCCAACCACGTAGTATATTGCCCAGCTACGTAGTATATTGCCCAACCACGTAGTATATTGCCCAGCCACGTAGTATATTGCACAGCGACGTAGCATACAGCACAGCCCACGTAGTATATTGCCCAGCTACGTAGTATCTTGCCCAGCCACGTAGTATAATGCCCAGTCATGTAGTATATTGCCCAACCACGTAGTATATTGCCCAGCTACGTAGTATATTGCCCAGACACGTAGTATATTGCCCAGTTATGTAGTATATTGGCCAACCACGTAGTATATTACCCAGCTACGTAGTATATTGCCCAACCACGTAGTATATTGCCCAGCCACGTAGTATATTGCACAGCAACGTAGCATACAGCACAGCCCACGTAGTATATTGCCCAGCCACGTAGTATATTGCCCAGCTATGTAGTATCTTGCCCAGCCACGTAGTATAATGCCCAGTCATGTAGTATATTGCCCAACCACGTAGTAAATTGCCCAGCTACGTAGTATATTGCCCAGCTACATAGTATATTGCCCAGCCACGTAGTATATTGCCCAGCCACGTAGTATATTGCACAGTCCACGTAGTATAGTGCACAGCCACATAGTATATTGCCCAGTCATGTAGTATATTGCCCAGTCACGTAGTACATTGCCCAGTCACGTAGTATATTGCCCAGCCACATAGTATATTGCCCAGTCATGTAGTATATAGCCCAACCACGTAGTATATAGCCCAGCCACGTAGTATATTGCTCAGCCATGTAGTATATTGCCCAGCCACGTGGTATATTGCCCAGCCACGTAGTATATTGCCCAGCTATGTAGTACAGGTCCTTCTCAAAAAATTAGCATATAGTGTTAAATTTCATTATTTACCATAATGTAATGATTACAATTAAACTTTCATATATTATAGATTCATTATCCACCAACTGAAATTTGTCAGGTCTTTTATTGTTTTAATACTGATGATTTTGGCATACAACTCCTGATAACCCAAAAAACCTGTCTCAATAAATTAGCATATTTCACCCATCCAATCAAATAAAAGTGTTTTTTAATAACAAACAAAAAAACCAACAAATAATAATGTTCAGTTATGCACTCAATACTTGGTCGGGAATCCTTTGGCAGAAATGACTGCTTCAATGCGGCGTGGCATGGAGGCAATCAGCCTGTGACACTGCTGAGATGTTATGGAGGCCCAGGATGCTTCAATAGCGGCCTTAAGCTCATCCAGATCCAGATTCTCTATGGGGCTCAGGTCAGGAGAGTTGGCAGGCCAATTGAGCACAGTAATACCATGGTCAGTAATCCATTTACCAGTGGTTTTGGCACTGTGAGCAGGTGCCAGGTCGTGCTGAAAAATGAAATCTTCATCTCCATAAAGCATTTCAGCCGATGGAAGCATGAAGTGCTCCAAAATCTCCTGATAGCTAGCTGCATTGACCCTGCCCTTGATGAAACACAGTGGACCAACACCAGCAGCTGACATGGCACCCCACACCATCACTGACTGTGGGTACTTGACACTGGACTTCAGGCATTTTGGCATTTCCTTCTCCCCAGTCTTCCTCCAGACTCTGGCACCTTGATTTCCGAATGACATGCAAAATTTGCTTTCATCAGAAAAAAGTACTTGGGACCACTTAGCAACAGTCCAGTGCTGCTTCTCTGTAGCCCAGGTCAGGCGCCTCTGCCGCTGTTTATGGTTCAAAAGTGGCTTTACCTGGGGAATGCGGCACCTGTAGCCCATTTCCTGCACACGCCTGTGCACGGTGGCTCTGGATGTTTCCACACCAGACTCAGTCCACTGCTTCCTCAGGTTCCCCAAGGTCTGGAATCGGTCATTCTCCACAATCTTCCTCAGGGTCCAGTCTCCTCTTCTCGTTGTACAGCGTTTTCTGCCACATTGTTTCCTTCCAACAGACTTACCATTGAGGTGCCTTGATACAGCACTCTGGGAACAGCCTATTTGTTGAGAAATTTCTTTCTGGGTCTTACCCTCTTGCTTGAGGGTGTCAATGATGGCCTTCTTGACATCTGTCAGGTCGCTAGTCTTACCCATGATGGGGGTTTTGAGTAATGAACCAGGCAGGGAGTTTATAAAAGCCTCAGGTATCTTTTGCATGTGTTTAGAGTTAATTAGTTGATTCAGAAGATTAGGGTAATAGGTCGTTTAGAGAACCTTTTCTTGATATGCTAATTTATTGAGACAGGTTTTTTGGGTTATCAGGAGTTGTATGCCAAAATCATCAGTATTAAAACAATAAAAGACCTGACAAATTTCAGTTGGTGGATAATGAATCTATAATATATGAAAGTTTAATTGTAATCATTACATTATGGTAAATAATGAAATTTAACACTATATGCTAATTTTTTGAGAAGGACCTGTATATTGTCCAGCTATGTAGTATATTGCCCAGTGACGTAGTATATTGCCCAGCCACATAGTATATTGCCCAGTCACGTAGTATATTGCCCAGTCATGTAGTATCTTGACCAGCCACGTAGTATAATGCCCAGCTATGTAGTATCTTGCCCAGCCACGTAGTATAATGCCCAGTCATGTAGTATATTGCCCAACCACGTAGTAAATTGCCCAGCTACGTAGTATATTGCCCAGCTACATAGTATGTTGCCCAGCCACGTAGTATATTGCCCAGTCACGTAGTATATTGCCCAGCCACATAGTATATTGCCCAGTCACGTAGTATATTGCCCAGTCACGTAGTATATTGCCCAGCCACATAGTATATTGCCCAGTCACGTAGTATATTGCCCAGCCACGTAGTATATTGCACAGTCCACGTAGTATAGTGCACAGCCACATAGTATATTGCCCAGTCATGTAGTATATTGCCCAGTCACGTAGTACATTGCCCAGTCACGTAGTATATTGCCCAGCCACATAGTATATTGCCCAGTCATGTAGTATATAGCCCAACCACGTAGTATATAGCCCAGCCACGTAGTATATTGCTCAGCCATGTAGTATATTGCCCAGCCACGTAGTATATTGCCCAGCCACGTAGTATATTGCCCAGCTATGTAGTATATTGTCCAACTATGTAGTATATTGCCCAGTGACGTAGTATATTGCCCAGCCACATAGTATATTGCCCAGTCACGTAGTATATTGCCCAGTCATGTAGTATCTTGCCCAGCCACGTAGTATAATGCCCAGTCATGTAGTATATTGCCCAACCACGTAGTATATTGCCCAGCTACGTAGTATATTGCCCAGACACGTAGTATATTGCCCAGTTATGTAGTATATTGGCCAACCACGTAGTATATTACCCAGCTACGTAGTATATTGCCCAACCACGTAGTATATTGCCCAGCCACGTAGTATATTGTACAGCGACGTAGCATACAGCACAGCCCACGTAGTATATTGCACAGCCACGTAGTATATTGCCCAGCTATGTAGTATCTTGCCCAGCCACGTAGTATAATGCCCAGTCATGTAGTATATTGCCCAACCACGTAGTAAATTGCCCAGCTACGTAGTATATTGCCCAGCTACATAGTATATTGCCCAGCCACGTAGTATATTGCCCAGCCACGTAGAATATTGCACAGTCCACGTAGTATAGTGCACAGCCACATAGTATATTGCCCAGCCACGTAGTATATTGCCCAGCTATGTAGTATCTTGCCCAGCCACGTAGTATAATGCCCAGTCATGTAGTATATTGCCCAACCACATAGTAAATTGCCCAGCTACGTAGTATATTGCCCAGCTACATAGTATATTGCCCAGCCACGTAGTATATTGCCCAGCCACGTAGTATATTGCACAGTCCACGTAGTATAGTGCACAGCCACATAGTATATTGCCCAGTCATGTAGTATATTGCCCAGTCACGTAGTACATTGCCCAGTCACGTAGTATATTGCCCAGCCACATAGTATATTGCCCAGTCATGTAGTATATAGCCCAACCACGTAGTATATAGCCCAGCCACGTAGTATATTGCTCAGCCATGTAGTATATTGCCCAGCCACGTAGTATATTGCCCAGCCACGTAGTATATTGCCCAGCTATGTAGTATATTGTCCAGCTATGTAGTATATTGCCCAGTGATGTAGTATATTGCCCAGCCACATAGTATATTGCCCAGTCACGTAGTATATTGCCCAGTCATGTAGTATCTTGCCCAGCCACGTAGTATAATGCCCAGCTATGTAGTATCTTGCCCAGCCACGTAGTATAATGCCCAGTCATGTAGTATATTGCCCAACCACGTAGTAAATTGCCCAGCTACGTAGTATATTGCCCAGCTACATAGTATATTGCCCAGCCACGTAGTATATTGCCCAGTCACGTAGTATATTGCCCAGCCACATAGTATATTGCCCAGTCACGTAGTATATTGCCCAGTCACGTAGTATATTGCCCAGCCACATAGTATATTGCCCAGTCACGTAGTATATTGCCCAGCCACGTAGTATATTGCACAGTCCACGTAGTATAGTGCACAGCCACATAGTATATTGCCCAGTCATGTAGTATATTGCCCAGTCACGTAGTACATTGCCCAGTCACGTAGTATATTGCCCAGCCACATAGTATATTGCCCAGTCATGTAGTATATAGCCCAACCACGTAGTATATAGCCCAGCCACGTAGTATATTGCTCAGCCATGTAGTATATTGCCCAGCCACGTAGTATATTGCCCAGCCACGTAGTATATTGCCCAGCTATGTAGTATATTGTCCAACTATGTAGTATATTGCCCAGTGACGTAGTATATTGCCCAGCCACATAGTATATTGCCCAGTCACGTAGTATATTGCCCAGTCATGTAGTATCTTGCACAGCCACGTAGTATAATGCCCAGTCATGTAGTATATTGCCCAACCACGTAGTATATTGCCCAGCTACGTAGTATATTGCCCAGACACGTAGTATATTGCCCAGTCATGTAGTATTTTGCCCAACCACATAGTATATTGCCCAGCTACGTAGTATATTGCCCAACCACGTAGTATATTGCCCAGCCACGTAGTATATTGCACAGCGATGTAGCATACAGCACAGCGCACGTAGTATATTGCCAAGCCACGTAGTATATTGCCCAGCTATGTAGTATCTTGCCCAGCCACGTAGTATAATGCCCAGTCATGTAGTATATTGCCCAACCACGTAGTATATTGCCCAGCTACATAGTATATTGCCCAGCCACGTAGTATATTGCCCAGTCAAGTAGTATATTGCCCAGTCACATAGTATATTGCCCAGCCACGTAGTATATTGCCCAGCTACATAGTATATTGCCCAGCCACGTAGTATATTGCCCAGTCACGTAGTATATTGCCCATCCACATAGTATATTGCCCAGTCACGTAGTATATTGCACAGCGACGTAGCATACAGCACAGCGCACGTAGTATATTGCCCAGCCACGTAGTATATTGCCCAGCTATGTAGTATCTTGCCCAGCCACGCAGTATATTGCCCAGTCAAGTAGTATATTGCCCAGTCACATAGTATATTGCCCAGCCACGTAGTATATTGCCCAGCTACATAGTATATTGCTCAGCCACGTAGTATATTGCCCAGCTACGTAGTATATTGCCCAACCACGTAGTATATTGCCCAGCCACGTAGTATATTGCACAGCGACGTAGCATACAGCACAGCGCACGTAGTATATTGCCCAGCCACGTAGTATATTGCCCAGCTATGTAGTATCTTGCCCAGCCACGTAGTATAATGCCCAGTCATGTAGTATATTGCCCAACCACGTAGTATATTGCCCAGCTACGTAGTATATTGCCCAGTCAAGTAGTATATTGCCCAGTCACATAGTATATTGCCCAGCCACGTAGTATATTGCCCAGCTACATAGTATATTGCCCAGCCACGTAGTATATCGCCCAGTCACGTAGTATATTGCCCAGCCACATATTATATTGCCCAGTCACGTAGTATATTGCCCAGCCACGTAGTATATTGCACAGTCCACGTAGTATAGTGTACAGCCACGTAGTATATTGCCCAGTCATGTAGTATATTGCCCAGTCACGTAGTATATTGCCCAGTCACGTAGTATATTGCCCAGCCACATAATATATTGCCCAGTCACATAGTATATAGCCCAACCACATAGTATATAGCCCAGCCATGTAGTATATTGCTCAGCCATGTAGTATATTGCCCAGCCACATAGTATATTGCCCAGCCAGGTAGTTTATTGCCCAGCCACGTATTATATTGCCCAGCTATGTAGTATGTTGCCCAGCTATGTAGTATATTGCCCAGTCACATAGTATATTGCCCAGCCACATAGTATATTGCCCAGCTACATAGTATATTGCCCAGCCACGTAGTATATTGCCCAGTCACGTAGTATATTGCCCAGCCACATAGTATATTGCCCAGTCACATAGTATATTGCCCAGCCACGTAGTATATTGCACAGTCCACGTAGTATAGTGTACAGCCACGTAGTATATTGCCCAGTCATGTAGTATATTGCCCAGTCACGTAGTATATTGCCCAGTCACGTAGTATATTGCCCAGCCACATAGTATATTGCCCAGTCACGTAGTATATTGCCCAGCCACATAGTATAATGCCCAGTCATGTAGTATATTGCACAGCGGCGTAGCATACAGCACAGCGCACGTAGTATATTGCCCAGCCACGTAGTATATTGCCCAGCTATGTAGTATCTTGCCCAGCCACGTAGTATATTGGCCAGTCAAGTAGTATATTGCCCAGTCACATAGTATATTGCCCAACCACGTAGTATATTGCCCAGCTACATAGTATATTGCCCAGCCACGTAGTATATTGCCCAGCTACGTAGTATATTGCCCAACCACGTAGTATATTGCCCAGCCACGTAGTATATTGCACAGCTACGTAGCATACAGCACAGCGCACGTAGTATATTGCCCAGCCACGTAGTATATTGCCCAGCTATGTAGTATCTTGCCCAGCCACGTAGTATAATGCCCAATCATGTAGTATATTGCCCAACCACGTAGTATATTGCCCAGCTACGTAGTATATTGCCCAGCCACGTAGTATATTGCCCAGTCAAGTAGTATATTGCCCAGTCACATAGTATATTGCCCAGCCACGTAGTATATTGCCCAGCTACATAGTATATTGCCCGGCCACGTAGTATATTGCCCAGCCACATAGTATATTGCCCAGTCACGTAGTATATTGCCCAGCCACGTAGTATATTGCACAGTCCACGTAGTATAGTGTACAGCCACATAGTATATTGCCCAGTCATGTAGTATATTGCCCAGTCACGTAGTATATTGCCCAGTCACGTAGTATATTGCCCAGCCACATAGTATATTGCCCAGTCACATAGTATATAGCCCAACCACATAGTATATAGCCCAGCCATGTAGTATATTGCTCAGCCGTGTAGTATATTGCCCAGCCACGTAGTATATTGCCCAGCCACATAGTTTATTGCCCAGCCACGTAGTATATTGCCCAGCTATGTAGTATATTGTCCAGCTATGTAGTATACAGCACAGAGCCATGTAGTATATTGCCCAGTTACGTAGTATATTGGCCAGCCATGTAGTTTATTGCCCAGTCACGTAGTATATTGCCCAGTCACGTAGTATACAGCACAGAGCCACGTAGTATATTTCACAGCGACATAGTATACAGCACAGAGCCTTGTAGTATATTGCCCAGTTACGTAGTGTATTGCCCAGTCACGTAGTATGTTGCCCAGCTATGTAGTATATTGCCCATCCATGTATGTCACAGGTTAAAAAAAAAACCATATACTCACCTTCCGAGGGCTAGTTGTAGTTCGATCACATGACTGTGACGTCATGGCAGGTCCTTGTTGCGCAGGCGCGCAGGGCCTGTGATGATGTCACGGTCACATGACCGTGACGTCATGGCAGGTCCTTCTCCCATACCACCGGAACCTGCCGCTTGCATGGAGCGGTCACCGGACCGTAGCCAGGAGCGGGAAAGGCGGCGGAAGGTGAGTATATAATGATTTTTTTTAATTATTATTATTTTTAACATTAGATGTTTTTACTATTGACGCTGCATAGGCAGCATCAATAGTAAAAACTTGGTCACACAGGGTTAATAGCGGGGATAACGGAGTGAGTTACCCACGGCATAACGCGGTCCGTTACCGCTGGCATTAACCCTGTGTGAGCGGTGACTGCGGGGAGTATGGAGCGGGCGCTGGGCGCTGACTGCAGGGGAGGGACTAATCGGACTGTGGCCATCGCTGATTGGTCGCGGCAGCCATGACAGGCAGCTGGCGAGACCAATCAGCGACTTGGATTCCATGACAGACAGAGGCCACGACCAATGAATATCTGTGACAGACAGAAAGACGGAAGTGACCCTTAGACAATTATATAGTTGATATATATATATATATATTGTAGGGATTATTATTATTATTATTTATTGTTATAGCGCCATTTATTCCATGGCGCTTTACATTTGAGGAGGGGTATACATAATAAAAACAAGGAAAACAAGGATCCCAAATACATACTGTGAGATAACGGGTCCCGGCGAAATTACCGCCAGTGAGCCCCGGACTCACTAAATCCGCTCAAGAGCATATCTTAGTTCAAGGAGAAAAAAAAAACAAAAAACTGAGCATTGATGAACAATTAATAAACTTTATTCCAAAAACCAATAAAATCACAATAGGTCTCATATCAAAATATCATAGAGTAATATGCACAACGATGAAAGCTTAGAATATGCTGACAAGTAACCCCCATACACCTACTCCCCCAAAGCCCTGCCCACCCCCTCCAAAAAACCGAGGGAGAAAAAAGGTTGAAGCACACATGCTGGTAAAAATATGCCCATGGACACAGGTGTGTCTAACCTGAAAAGAACCCAGCCCTATACACTGTGTAACAATATTCAATTAAACATTATTGTGGTACCAAAACCATGTGAATCAGTAAAAACACAATACCAGGGGTATTCGGGTCCACAGGTAAATAGAGACATAAATGTGCCTCAACCTAATAGATAGGCGCCCATGCGCACAGAAGTACCATCCATGCTGCAGTTATACAAAAATACCTAAAGTCATAGTAACCAGCATGAGGACAGTGTGAAAACATAGGCTTACCTAATTACAGGGCAGGGTGGGGGGACAGTCAGGAGGTGGTGGTCCCCGACGCGCGTTTCGCGGCCTCAAACCGCCGCTTCCTCAAGGGGATAACTAAACTGTGCCCAAAAGGACCCTGAAATAATCCCTGACCCCGGTCACATGATGCCCGGTGACCAATAGCAGTGGCGCGATCGGCGCATGCGCACTGCGTCCGCCAGCTCCTGGCAGTGCAACTCAGCGTCAAGGCAAGTGCGCACGTGCAGAAAAAAATCTGCAACGTGCGAACGAGCCATAGAGACGCTAGTGCACGCCAGGACAAGGCAGGACGGAGCGCGACGCGCACTGCCACCAATGTGTAAAGAACTGATGGTAAAGGATGGTCTGAGCTAATACAGCCGTCCCAAACTCCGCCCCCACCAATAGGAACAAGTGCCAATCTGATGTCAATCCCCCAAATCCCATATATACGACACACGAACGCGCCCATAAATACATACAAAAACATTATCAATAAAAGAGAAGAATAATCCAGTCTCCAAACGCCAATTCACTACTGCCGTGCATATATTCATTGCTTCATGGATGAAGTGTTCATAATATTAGATGGGAAATATCCTATTCAGTTGCACTGTGATAGTAGTTGATGGAATCTTTATGTCACAGTTGGTGGTGAAGATTGACGGAGCCACATGATGGCATGACAGGAAACGCCTCTAGGCACAACGTTATTCTGGTTCACTATTGATATAGACATAAAGCAGTTAAAATCACAGAGACAAGAACCAAAAAATAATTAAAATAACATAAAAACAACCACCCGACTGCCATCGGGTATGGAGGCCCCAGTAAGGAGAGATATTAGTACGATATTAACCTACAAATACAGGAGTACTCAGGAGGTAAATAGTATAATAAACACGCCAAGAGCAATATAAAACAGTGCCTACAGATAGGGGGCAAAACTTAATGCCTCATTTAGGCCTTTTGGTGCCATAGTGCCAAGCTGCACTATCCATTTTGTTTCTTTTTGCGCCAGCAACTTTTTATTGTCCCCACCCCGAACACCCAGATGTAAGACATCAATACCTCTCACACTCAGTAATTTTGCATCACATTTGTGGTGCAGCCTGAAATGGCGTGGGATTGATTTCAGTTCGAAAAGATCAGGCACCGTCCTGGCCGCACCAATGTCCCGCACATGCTCACGGACCCTAACTCTCAATTCACGAGTAGTTAAGCCCACATAAACCATTGGGCAGGGACACGTGGCGTAATAAATCACATTAGTTGTGCCACAGGAGATTCGTTCTCTGATGTCATATTTTCTGGTCCCATCCGTAGATGTAAAACTAGAGCATCGCAGGACATTGGTGCAGGCAAGACAGTGCCCGCATGGGAAACAACCCTTAGTGGGGCCCCTCGTACCAAATGGGTTGTTCGGGGTGGGGACATAGTGGCTACGCACCAATAAGTCGTTGAGGTTTTTACACCTCCTCGACGTCATCTGTGGACCAGGACCCAGGAAGGCCGCCAGAGAGGGTTCAGTCCCCAAAACAGACCAATGTTTGGCAAGGATGGAGCGCATATTGCCCCACTCGTGATTGTACGTTGAAATAAAGCGAATGGGACCAGCCCCATCCCTGTTGGTCTGCTTATTAAGTGAATGCAATAGAGTCTCACGCGGTGTTCTTCTGGCGCGATCATAGCCGTATTTAATAGATCTCCGGCTATAACCCCGGGCCAGAAAGCGCCCTTTTAGATCAGAGGCTTGTGCCTCGAATCTGGACTCAGAAGAGCAGATTCGTCGCATCCTGAGGAACTGTCCGACCGGGACGGCCCTCACTGTGGACGGGTCATGTGCAGATGAAGCATGTAGAAGTGAATTGACCGAAGTCGATTTCCTGAAGACATCCGCCTGGATACGCCGAGAAGAATCGACCTCCAAGCGGATGTCCAGAAAATCGACCATGACATTGCTATGTGTATATGTCAATCTAATATTGAACATATTGTTATTTAGAGTACCCATAAAGTCCTCGAGCTGCCCGACGGTCCCGTCCCACAAAAAGAAAATATCGTCAATGAAGCGATACCAGCACAGCACATGGGAAGCGGCCCGCGGGCCCTCGTCGCCAAGAAGAAATCTCTCCCAGTAACCCAGGAAGAGATTAGCGTATGAGGGCGCACAGGCCGCCCCCATGGCTGTGCCACGCTTCTGTAAATAAAAAACGTCTTTAAAGACGAAAAAATTGTGGGTAAGGGCATAGTCATGCAGCTCGAGGACAAGTCCACGTAGTGGGCCGTCCAGGTCGGAGGTCCCCAGGAAGAAGCGAGCCGCCTCTAAGCCACAGGAGTGTTCTATGCAAGTATACAAACCCTCCACGTCAGCAGTGACGAGGAGGGTTGTATCGTCCACAAGGATGCCATCAACCCGTGCCAGGATGTCAGTTGTGTCACGGACATATGAAGGTAATGTTTGGACCAGAGGTTTTAGATAGAAGTCTATAAATCGACACACATTGTCGCATAAACCCCCAATGCCGGACACAATGGGACATCCCGGGGGGTTGAGGGCATCCTTGTGGACTTTAGGTAACAGAACGTTGGAGTCCTAGGGGACCTGACCATCAAACCATCGAAAACATTTTTAGGGATGGTACCCTCCACCTGGGCACCAACAAGAATCCTCTCCAACTCCCGCAGGTACGTGCCCATCGGATTGAAGGATAACTTGAGGTAAGTATTAGAGTCCCGAAGCTGGCGGAAAGCCTCCCGTTCGTACTTATCACCGTTAACGGCTAAACAACGGCAAGCTATCTCGCAATTACAATCTATGCAGGATGTTGTATTTAAACCTGCGGACAAGGGGGGGAACATTGTGATCTGGCCAAGTGATAAGTACGAACGGGAGGCTTTCCGCCAGCTTCGGGACTCTAATACTTACCTCAAGTTATCCTTCAATCCGATGGGCACGTACCTGCGGGAGTTGGAGAGGATTCTTGTTGGTGCCCAGGTGGAGGGTACCATCCCTAAAAATGTTTTCGATGGTTTGATGGTCAGGTCCCCTAGGACTCCAACGTTCTATTTGTTACCTAAAGTCCACAAGGATGCCCTCAACCCCCCGGGACGTCCCATTGTGTCCGGCATTGGGGGTTTATGTGACAATGTGTGTCGATTTATAGACTTCTATCTAAAACCTCTGGTCCAAACATTACCTTCATATGTCCGTGACACAACTGACGTCCTGGCACGGGTTGATGGCATCCTTGTGGACGATACAACCCTCCTCGTCACTGCTGAAGTGGAGGGTTTGTATACTTGCATAGAACACTCCTGTGGCTTAGAGGCGGCTCGCTTCTTCCTGGGGACCTCCGACCTGGACGGCCCACTACGTGGACTTGTCCTCGAGCTGCTTGACTATGCCCTTACCCACAATTTTTTCGTCTTTAAAGACGTTTTTTATTTACAGAAGCGTGGCACAGCCATGGGCGTGGCCTGTGCGCCCTCATACGCTAATCTCTTCCTGGGTTACTGGGAGAGATTCCTTTTTGGCGACGAGGGCCCGCGGGCCGCTTCCCATGTGCTGTGCTGGTATCGCTTCATTGACGATATTTTCTTTTTGTGGGACGGGACCGTCGGGCAGCTCGAGGACTTTATGGGTACTCTAAATAACAATATGTTCAATATTAGATTGACATATACACATAGCAATGTCATGGTCGATTTTCTGGACATCCGCTTGGAGGTCGATTCTTCTCGGCGTATCCAGGCGGATGTCTTCAGGAAATCGACTTCGGTCAATTCACTTCTACATGCTTCATCTGCACATGACCCGTCCACGGTGAGGGCCGTCCCGGTCGGACAGTTCCTCAGGATGCGGCGAATCTGCTCTTCTGAGTCCAGATTCGAGGCACAAGCCTCTGATCTAAAAGGGCGCTTTCTGGCCCGGGGTTATAGCCGGAGATCTATTAAATACGGCTATGATCGCGCCAGAAGAACACCGCGTGAGACTCTATTGCATTCACTTAATAAGCAGACCAACAGGGATGGGGCTGGTCCCATTCGCTTTATTTCAACGTACAATCACGAGTGGGGCAATAGGCGCTCCATCCTTGCCAAACATTGGTCTGTTTTGGGGACTGAACCCTCTCTGGCGGCCTTCCTGGGTCCTGGTCCACAGATGACGTCGAGGAGGTGTAAAAACCTCAACGACTTATTGGTGCGTAGCCACTATGTCCCCACCCCGAACAACCCATTTGGTACGAGGGGCCCCACTAAGGGTTGTTTCCCATGCGGGCACTGTCTTGCCTGCACCAATGTCCTGCGATGCTCTAGTTTTACATCTACGGATGGGACCAGAAAATATGACATCAGAGAACGAATCTCCTGTGGCACAACTAATGTGATTTATTACGCCACGTGTCCCTGCCCAATGGTTTATGTGGGCTTAACTACTCGTGAATTGAGAGTTAGGGTCCGTGAGCATGTGCGGGACATTGGTGCGGCCAGGACGGTGCCTGATCTTTTCGAACTGAAATCAATCCCACGCCATTTCAGGCTGCACCACAAATGTGATGCAAAATTACTGAGTGTGAGAGGTATTGATGTCTTACATCTGGGTGTTCGGGGTGGGGACAATAAAAAGTTGCTGGCGCAAAAAGAAACAAAATGGATAGTGCAGCTTGGCACTATGGCACCAAAAGGCCTAAATGAGGCATTAAGTTTTGCCCCCTATCTGTAGGCACTGTTTTATATTGCTCTTGGCGTGTTTATTATACTATTTACCTCCTGAGTACTCCTGTATTTGTAGGTTAATATCGTACTAATATCTCTCCTTACCGGGGCCTCCATACCCGATGGCAGTCGGGTGGTTGTTTTTATGTTATTTTAATTATTTTTTGGTTCTTGTCTCTGTGATTTTAACTGCTTTATGTCTATATCAATAGTGAACCAGAATAACGTTGTGCCTAGAGGCGTTTCCTGTCATGCCATCATGTGGCTCCGTCAATCTTCACCACCAACTGTGACATAAAGATTCCATCAACTACTATCACAGTGCAACTGAATAGGATATTTCCCATCTAATATTATGAACACTTCATCCATGAAGCAATGAATATATGCACGGCAGTAGTGAATTGGTGTTTGGAGACTGGATTATTCTTCTCTTTTATTGATAATGTTTTTGTATGTATTTATGGGCGCGTTCGTGTGTCGTATATATGGGATTTGGGGGATTGACATCAGATTGGCACTTGTTCCTATTGGTGGGGGCGGAGTTTGGGACGGCTGTATTAGCTCAGACCATCCTTTACCATCAGTTCTTTACACATTGGTGGCAGTGCGCGTCGCGCTCCGTCCTGCCTTGTCCTGGCGTGCACTAGCGTCTCTATGGCTCGTTCGCACGTTGCAGATTTTTTTCTGCACGTGCGCACTTGCCTTGGCGCTGAGTTGCACTGCCAGGACCTGGCGGACGCAGTGCGCATGCGCCGATTGCGCCACTGCTATTGGTCACCGGGCATCATGTGACCGGGGTCAGGGATTATTTCAGGGTCCTTTTGGGCACAGTTTAGTTATCCCCTTGAGGAAGCGGCGGTTTGAGGCCGCGAAACGCGCGTCGGGGACCACCACCTCCTGACTGTCCCCCCACTCTGCCCTGTAATTAGGTAAGCCTATGTTTTCACACTGTCCTCATGCTGGTTACTATGACTTTAGGTATTTTTGTATAACTGCAGCATGGATGGTACTTCTGTGCGCATGGGCGCCTATCTATTAGGTTGAGGCACATTTATGTCTCTATTTACCTGTGGACCCGAATACCCCTGGTATTGTGTTTTTACTGATTCACATGGTTTTGGTACCACAATAATGTTTAATTGAATATTGTTACACAGTGTATAGGGCTGGGTTCTTTTCAGGTTAGACACACCTGTGTCCATGGGCATATTTTTACCAGCATGTGTGCTTCAACCTTTTTTCTCCCTCGGTTTTTTGGAGGGGGTGGGCAGGGCTTTGGGGGAGTAGGTGTATGGGGGTTACTTGTCAGCATATTCTAAGCTTTCATCGTTGTGCATATTACTCTATGATATTTTGATATGAGACCTATTGTGATTTTATTGGTTTATGGAATAAAGTTTATTAATTGTTCATCAATGCTCAGTTTTTTTCTCCTTGAACTAAGATAATAAAAACAAGTACAATAATCTTAAACAATACAAGTCATAACTGGTACAGGAGGAATGAGGACCCTGCCCGCGAAGGCTCACAATGTACAAGGGATGGGTGAGAATACAGTAGGTGAGGGTAGAGATGGTCATGCAGCGTTTTGGTCGATCGGTGGTTACTGCAGGTTGTAGGCTTGTCTGAAGAGGTGGGTCTTCAGGTTCTTTTTGAAGGTTTCGATGGTAGGCGAGAGTCTGATGTGTTGTGGTAGAGGGTTCCAGAGTAGGGGTGATACGCGAGAGAAATCTTGTATACGATTGTGGGAAGAGGAGATAAGAGGGGAGTAGAGTAGGAGATCTTGTGAGGATCGGAGGTTGCGGGTAGGTAAGTACCGGGAGACGAGGTCACAGATGTATGGAGGACACAGGTTGTGGATGGCTTGGTACGTCATGGTAAAGGTTTTGTAGTGGAGTCTCTGGGCAATGGGGAGCCAGTGAAGGGATTGACAGAGGGGAGAGGCCGGGGAATAGCGGGGGGACAGGTGGATTAGTCGGGCAGCAGAGTTTAGAATAGATTGGAGGGGTGCGAGAGTGTTAGAGGGGAGGCCACAGAGCAGGAGGTTGCAGTAGTCAAGGCGAGAGATGATGAGGGCATGGACTAGGGTTTTTGCAGATTCATGGTTGAGGAATGAACGGATTTGTGAAATATTTTCGAGTTGAAAGCGGCAGGAAGTGGAAAGGGCTTGGATATGTGGTTTGAAGGAGAGATCAGCGTCAAGGATTACCCCGAGGCAGCGAGCTTGTGGGACTGGGGAGAGTGGGCAGCCATTTACTTTAATGGATAGGTTCGTTGGGGGGGTCGTGTGAGATGGGGGAAAGATGATGAATTCTGTTTTGTCCATGTTAAGTTTTAGAAATCTAGTGGAGAAGAAGGATGAAATAGCAGACAGACATTGAGGGATTCTGGTTAGAAGGGAGGTGATATCTGGTCCAGAGATGTAGATCTGTGTGTCGTCAGCATAGAGGTGATACTGAAAGCCATGAGATTCTATGAGCTATCCCAGGCCATAGGTGTAAATGGAGAAGAGCAAGGGCCCAAGGACTGAACCTTGTGGGACTCCGACAGATAGAGGGCGAGGTGAGGAGGTGGTGTGTGAGTGGGAGACGCTGAATGTCCGGTCTGTTAGGTATGATGAGATCCAGGATAGGGCCAAGTCTGCGATGCCAAGGGATGAGAGGGTTTGTAATAACATGGAATGGTCCACTGTGTCAAAGGCAGCCGACATGTCGAGGAGGAGGAGGACAGAGTAATGTCGCTTGCTCTTGGCGGTTAAGAGGTCATTGGTGACTTTAGTTAGGGCAGTTTCGGTGGAATGGTGTGACCGGAAGCCAGATTGTAGGCGGTCAAAGAGGGAGCAAGAAGAGAGATGGGAGGACAGTTCAAGGTAAATGTGTTGTTCCAGTAGTTTGGAGGCATAGGGGAGAAGTGATATAGGGCGATAGCTAGATACAGAGGATGGGTCAAGAGAGGGCTTTTTGAGGATAGGTGTGATGGAGGCATGTTTAAAGCTTGAGGGGAAAACACCAGTTGTTAGTGATAGGTTGAAGAGATGGGTTAGGGTTGGGATGAAGACTGTGGTGAGGTTTGGGATGAGGTGGGATGGGAGTGGGTCAAGTGCACAGGTGGTGAGATGCGATTTTGAGATTAGAGTGGAGAGTCGATCTTCTGTAATGGTGGAGAAGTTGGTTTTGGAGGTGGAGGGCTGGGAAATCGGGAGGAAGGGCTCTGGGGGTTGTTGACCAAAACTGTCTCTAATGCTATCAATCTTCTGCTTGAAAAATGAGGCAAAGTCTTCAGCGGAGATAAGTGGGGAGGGAGGAGGTGCTGGGGGACGGAGGAGAGAATTGAAGGTGTTGAATAACTGTTTAGGGTTGTGAGAGAGAGAGGATATGAGAGATGAGAAGTACGTTTGTTTAGTTGTGGCGAGTGTGGTCTTGAAAGTAGTGAGGGACTGTTTGAATGCGATGAAGTGCTCGTTAGAGTGGGATCTTGTACTCACTCGGATGCATAGGAGGAAACAGGAGGAACATTCTCTTCAGCGTTCATGTAGGTTTATTCACTCCACCATAAACCATTTAAGTCAGCAACACAAGGGTAAACAGTCTTACATCAGACTGAAAAGTCCTCAGTGTCCATAGTAGAGCTCCACTCTCTCTCAGACCTGTAGGCACACAGGCTGTGCTATGTCCAGCACGTAGGCTCTCCAGTCTAAATATGGTCTCTGTGTGCTGTTCAGGACGCCTGTCCCCACGTGGAACCGTCCAACACACAGGCCACTCTGCAGTGTCCAGCCAGGACACATGGAAGTCTGTCCACTCTTGCAGACTCCCAAACACACTCTCCATGTGCTACACACACACACCTCTTTACCCAGGAACCCATCACATGATAAACATGTGGTTCTGACATCACCACAGGTCCTAAAACAAACATAGATAGGCACGGTTATGCCCCCTACCCAGGGGTTAGATATATGGGTAGCCAGACCCTCCTATTGCTTTATGTGCATTACAGAAAACACTCTGGGTCACATCACAGCGACAAGCCTTCTCTGTGATACATACCTCCCGTCGACTATCCAACCTTTAGCCACATTACAATATATATATATATATATATATATGTATGTCAGTGAGACACATATATACAGTACAGACCAAAAGTTTGGACACACCTTCTCATTTAAAGATTTTTCTGCATTTTCATGACTATGAAAATTGTGAATTCACACTGAAGGCATCAAAACTATGAATTAACACATGTGGAATTATATACTTAACAAAAAAGTGTGAAACAACTGAGATTATGTCTTATATTCTAGGTTCTTCAAAGTAGCCACCTTTTGCTTTGATGACTGCTTTGCACACTCTTGGCATTCTCTTGATGAGCTTCCAGAGGTAGTCACCGGGAATGGTTTTCACTTCACAGGTGTGCCCTTTCAGGTTTAATAAGTGGGATTTCTTGCCTTATAAATGGGGTTGGGACCATCAGTTGTGTTGTGCAGAAGTCTGGTAGATACACAGCTGATAGTCCTACTGAATAGACTGTAAGAATTTGTATTATGGCAAGAAGAAAGCAGCTAAGTAAAGAAAAAACGAGTGGCCATCATTACTGTAAGAAATGAAGGTCAGTCAGTCTGAAAAATTGTCCCCAAGTGCAGTCGCAAAAACCATCAAGCGCTACAAAGAAACTGGCTCACATGAGGACTGCCCCAGGAAAGGAAGATCAAGAGTCACCTCTGCTTCTGAGGAGAAGTTAATCCAAGTCACCAGCCTCAGAAATCGCAGGTTAACAGCAGCTCAGATTAGAGACCAGGTCAATGCCACACAGAGTTCTAGCAGCAGACACATCTCTACAACAACTGTTAAGAGGAGACTTTGTGCAGCAGGCCTTCATGGTAAAATAGCTGCTAGGAAACCACTGCTAAGGACAGGCTACAAGCAGAAGAGACTTGTTTGGGCTAAAGAACACAAGGAATGGACATTAGACCAATAGAAATCTGTGCTTTGGTCTGATGAGTCCAAATTTGAGATCTTTGGTTCCAACCACCTTGCTTTTGTGCGACGCAGAAAAGGTGAACGGATGGACTCTACATGCCTGGTTCCCACCGTGAAGCATGGAGGAGGAGGTGTGATGGTGTGGGGGGCTTTGCTGGTGACACTGTTGGAAATTTATTCAAAATTGAATTCATTTAAAAAAACTGACCGTCACATCCAAACATAGACTAAGTGTGAACAGGTGCTGAACCTAGAGTCACCAACTCGTATATAGTCAAGTAAATAAGGCAGCACACTGCGGCGCTAAAACATGCAAACATGAAATACGAAAATTGAACTGCATTACTGCACTAGAAGTATGAAAAATGAGAGCGTTTAGCACATAAAAATGGCCAATTTTATGTGTACCTGGTAGCCACTTTAGGGCATCTCTCTTATACCAGGTCCTACACTTGCCTTTCCTCGCTGAGAATAAACGTCTCCATCTGAATGGGTACCTGTTCATATTTCTAGTGCAGTAATGCAGTTCAATTTTCGTGTTTCATGTTTGCATGTTTTAGCGCTGCAGTGTGCTGCCTTATTTACTTGACTGTATACGAGTTGGTGACTCTAGGTTCAGCACCTTTTCACACTTAGTCTATGTTTTGATGTGACGGTCAGTTTTTTTAAATGTATTCTTTAGCCTTCTGACCGAGCACTCCACCTACTGGCCACAGGTGTTTTAATCGCAACAGGTCCATAACCCCTCCACAGAGAGAGAATTTTAGTCTAAGAAGAGGTATCACAGGTACCCATTCAGATGGAGACGTTTATTCTCAGCGAGGAAAGGCAAGTGTAGGACTTGGTATAAGAGAGATGCCCTAAAGTGGCTACCAGGTACACATAAAATTGGCCATTTTTATGCGCTAAACGCTCTCATTTTTCATATTTCTAGTGCAGTAATGCAGTTCAATTTTCGTGTTTCATTTTTGCATGTTTTAGTGCCGCAGTGTGCTGCCTTATTTACTTGATTATTCAATATTGAAGGCATACTGAACCAGCATGGCTACCACAGCATCTTGCAGCGGCATGCTATTCCATCCGGTTTGCGTTTAGTTGGACCTTCATTAATTTTTCAACAGGACAAAGACCCCAAACACACCTTCAGGCTGTGTAAGGACTTTTTGACCAAGAAGGAGAGTGATGGGGTGCTATGCCAGATGACCTGGCCTCCACAGTCACCAGACCTGAACCCAATCGAGATGGTTTGGGGTGAGCTGGACCGCAGAATGAAGGCAAAAGGGCCAACAAGTGCTAAGCATCTCTGGGAACTCCTTCAAGATTGTTGGAGACCATTCCCAGCGACTACCTCTTGAAGCTCATCAAGAGAATGCCAAGAGTGTGCAAAGCAGTCATCAAAGCAAAAGGTGGCTACTTTGAAGAACCTAGAATATAAGACATATTTTCAGTTGTTTCACACTTTTTTGTTAAGTATATAATTCCACATGTGTTAATTCATAGTTTTGATGCCTTCAGTGTGAATGTACAATTTTCATAGTCATGAAAATGCAGAAAAATCTTTAAATGAGAAGGTGTGTCCAAAGTTTTGGTCTGTACTGTATATACATATATTTATATTTCATACAGAGCTAGATAGCATAAAAGCCGGTAATTCAATTGTCGGCTTTTGCTAAATAATTACCGAACCCAACATTACATGAGACATGGTTACATACAGTAAACCATTGCATATCCAATATATTTTTATATGTCCTTCACTAATATTGTTAGCAGTGTCTGTGCAAAATTTGCTTCGGTGACGGCACCGCTAGTCACCAAAGCTCCGCCACTGCATTTCGTTCATTCCCCAGTCTTTTACAGCAGGGAGCAGCTGCATTAGCAGCACTCCTGGTTGTAAATGTATTTAACCCCTTGAGATGGATTTACAGCGTGGGACTTGACTGTACGGTGGACCGGTATGGGATATTGTTGCTTTTTGATTTTTGATTTTTTTTTCAGGAGAACGAGGGTCTTCAGTTGGATTGAGCATACAATAAACATATTAAAAACCTGTGCGTTTCTTTCTTTAAATAAAATACTTTTTTCTTAATGTGTGTGTGTATTTTTAACCCTTTCCTATTATTGGATTAATAATGGAGAGGTGTCTTATTGACACCTCTCCATTATTAACCAGGCTTAATGTCACCTTACAATAGCAAGGTGACATTAACCCCTTATTACCCCATATGCCAATGCCACAGGGCAGTGGGAAGAGAGTGGATAAGTGCCAGAATAGGCACATCTTACAGATGCACTTTTTCAGGGGTGGCTGGGGGCAGATTTTTTAGCCGGGGGGGCAATAACTATGGTCACTCTCTAGGCTATTAATATCTGCCCTCAGTCACTGGCTTTCCCTCTTTCATAGTGTTGAGCGATACCTTCCGATATCGGAAAGTATCGGTATCGGATTGGATCGGCCGATATTCAAAAAATATCGGATATCGCCGATACCGATACCCGATACCAATGCAAGTCAATGGGACGAAAATATCGGATTTAAGATAAACCCTTTCTTTCCTTGTAGGTTCATTCTACATGAAAGAAAACAACTAAGAATAATGTAGGATATATTGGGGGAGGTGGCGGAGACATTAAAGGCATAGAGGTTTAGCCCAATCAAATAGAATAGCAGGAATTTTTTTTTTTTTTTAAGACGTTCGGAGTTACAAAGATATTGACTATGTTAAATTTTTTTTATTTTGTCAGATATTGATGTTTCACTACTTCCACGCCCTTCACCTTTTTTTTTACTTCTCCCACACTTTCTTCTTCATCATCATCAGCATCTTTGACATCAACTTCTTCTTAACCTAATTCATCTTCTTCTTCATCTTCTACCTATTATTTTTTTTGTTACATTCTTCATATTCTTTTTATTCAACTATTATTCTTCTTCATATTCTACTTCTTCATCATATTCTTATTTGTGACAGGCATTCCTGTAGTTGTTATCTATAAAAGTTTGAAGATTACACCTTCCGTTCTGCCTGTCACAAAACAGTAACATTTGTCCGTGTTCAGTTTGGCCTGCAGCATCAGGCTTTATCCAGGGGCACCACGAGGAGGAACGGACTCACCCCCATACACTGCTTAGTCTTCTTCTGCTTATAATTTAGATAATATCTTTTGCTCTGATATTAAGTGTTATGCTTAATGTTCTTCTGCTCTTTGTTCTGCAGCCTCTTGTTCTTCTGCTTCTCGGTCTTCCATGTCGTCGTCTCCAGGGTCGTCGTCCCCGGTGTCGTCGTCGTCGTCGTCGTCATCGGGGTTGTCTTCAGGGTCATCGTCTCCAGGGTTGTCATCATCTCAGTGGTTGTCGTCTCTTGTGTCGTCGTCATCTTAGGGGTGGTCTTCCGGGTCGTCGTCTTTAGGGTCTTCAGCTTGGAAATGTAGCAGAAGGTACAAGGCTGAGAAAATGCAGAGAACCAGGTGATGGAACTGGAACTCGGATGGCTACCCGAAGGTCATAGAGCCAATGGAACTACCGAGGACCAGCTGACGTTACTGGAACCCGGTTACTAAGCAGGAGGTACCCGTGCCTGAAAGCACTACCAAGGACCACCTGACGTTGGTGGAACTCGGATACCCAGAAGGAGGCACCTAAGCCAAAGGCTCTGCCAGGAACCAGCTGACGGTACTGGAACCAGGATGGGGAGCAGAAGGTACAAGAGCAAAAGGCACTGCAGAGAACCAGCTGACGGTACTGGAACCCGGATGCGTTGCCCAAGTGTGCAAAAGCCAATGGCACGACCGAGGACCAGCTGACGGTGCTGGAACCCGGTTACTAAGCAGAAGGTACCCGTGCTAAAAAGCACTACCAATGACTGCCGACGTTGGCGGAACTCGGATACCCACAAGGAGGCACCTAAGCCAAAGGCTCTGCCCGGAACCAGCTGACGGTGCTGGAACCAGGATGTGGAGCAGAAGGTCCACAGGAGAAGAGAGAACAGCTAGGCCGTGAGGCTGCCGCAGTTACCAAACACCAACAGTCCTACAGGGGGAGCTTGGCCTACTGGCACTACAGAACCAGCCTTGATTGCCACTTCCCGCAGCCCACATAGGAAGCTCCTAAACTGGAGGCACCATGGAGTTGGCTAACCCGACCGCAACACGACGGGACAACGTATAGGCGTGTAAGTGACCTTGACACTACACGGAACCAGATAACGGTGCTGGAACCAGGCTGGGCAGGAGGGAGTACCTGTGACAAAGACACTGCCGAGGACCAGCTGACGGTACTGGAACCCGGATGTGTTGCTCAAGTGTGCAAGAGCCAATGGCACGACCGAGGACCAGCAGACGGTGCTGGAACCCAGTTACTAAGCAGAAGGTACCCGTGCTAAAAAGCACTACCAAGGACCGCCTGACGTTGGCGGAACTCGGATACCCAGAAGGAGGCACCTAAGCCAAAGGCTCTGCCCGGAACCAGCTGACGGTGCTGGAACCAGGATGTGGAGCAGAAAGTCCACAGGAGAAGAGAGAACAGCTAGGCCGCGAGGCTGCCGCAGTTACCGAACACCAACAGTCCTACAGGGGGAGCTTGGCCTACTGGCACTACAGAACCAGCCTTGATTGCCACTTCCTGCAGCCCACATAGGAAGCTCCTAAACTGGAGGCACCATGGAGTTGGCTAACCCGACCGCAACACGACGGGACAACGTATAGGCGTGTAAGTGACCTTGACACTACCCGGAACTAGCTGACGGTGCTGAAACCAGGCTGGGCAGGAGGGAGTACCCGTGACAAAGACACTGCTGAGAACCAGCTGACGGTACTGGAACCCGGATGCGTTGCTCAAGTGTGCAAGAGCCAATGGCACGAACGAGGACTGTTGTGAATTCTGCTCTTGGGTTCCCTCCAGTGGTGGTAAGTGGGAATGCAGTTGTCTCTGAGTCACAGTCCTGGCCAGGTGTATCTGCTAATTGCTGTTTTGACTGGGATATTTAAGTGTGCAGGATTCATTAGCCCTTGCCAGTAGTCAATGTTTCTTTGAAAGTATTGGATCTCAGCCTGGCCTCACCTGCTTAGCTGCCAATTTCAGCAAAGATAAGTGTTTTGTTTTTTGTATCTGTGGCACACTGTTGTGTGCTTGTTTCTGTTTATTCCTGCTCTGTTTGTAGGATTCACTGGAGTTGCAGATATACGCTCCTACATCTTTAGTTTGATGTAGGAAGTTTTTTGTATATTCTGCTGTGGATTTTTTGAAGGGTTTAAATACTGACCGCACAGAACTCTGTCCTATCCTGTCCTATCTAGCTAGAGTGGCCTCCTGTGCTAAATCCTGTTTTTTCTGCCTGTGTATGTATTTTCCTCTCCGACTCACTCCAAATATTTGTGGGGGGCTGTCTATCCTTTGGGGATTTTCTCTGAGGCAAGATAGTATTCCAATTTCCATCTTTTAGGAGAATTTAGTCCTCCGGCTGTGACGAGCTGTCTAGGTGTGTTAGGTACACTCCACGGCTACTTCTAGTTGCGGTGTTAAGTTCAGGTTTGCGGTCAGTATAGTGGCCACTTTCTCCAGTGAAAGTTCTCATGCAGCTCCAAGGTCACGGAATCATAACAGTACTACTGGCCAACAATGAGTTAATTGCATCTCAGAAGAAGGGAGGAAAAGTCTTGAGCCATTTTTTTTTCTTCACTCTGTTTTGTCTTCTCCTCCCTCTTAATCTCTGGGTGGCTGAAGAGCCTTGTGCTAGCATGAATGTTCAGGAATTAGCTTCTCGTATAGACCAGCTTGCTGCTAGGGTACAGGGTATTTCTGATTACATTGTTCAGACTCCTGCTTTAGAACCGAAGATACCTACTCCTGATTTGTTTTTTGGTGACAGGTCCAAATTTTTGAGTTTTAAAAACAACTGTAAACTGTTTTTTGCATTGAAACCTCGATCCTCCGGTGATTCCATTCAACAAGTTAAAATCATCATTTCCCTGCTGCGTGGTGATCCACAGGATTGGGCATTTTCCCTGGAATCTGGGGATCCTGCTTTGTTTAATGTAGACTCCTTCTTTCAGGCGTTAGGATTACTGTATGATGAACCTAATTTGGTGGATCAAGCTGAGAAGACCTTGTTGGCCCTGTCTCAGGGTCAAGAGGCGGCAGAATTGTATTGTCAGAAATTCAGAAAATGGTCTGTGTTGACTAAATGGAATAATGATGCTTTGGCGGCAATTTTCAGAAGGGGGCTTTCTGAATCCGTTAAAGATGTTATGGTGGGGTTTCCCACGCCTTTCGGTCTGAGTGATTCTATGTCTCTTGCCATTCCGATTGACCGACTCCTGCGGGAGCGCAGAACTATGCGCGCTGTGGCGTTAACCTCAGAGCAAATTTCTGAGCCTATGCAATGTGATAGAATGCTGTCTAGAACGGAACGACAAGGTTTCAGGCCTCTCAATAGGTTGTGTTATTATTGTGGCGACGCTTTCCATGTCATTTCTGTCTGCCCTAAGCGGACAAAGAGGATCGCCAGTTCATTTACCATCAGTACTGTACAACCAAAATTTCTGTTATCTGTGTCCTTGATCTGTTCATTGTCATAATTTTCTGTCATGGCGTTTGTGGATTCAGGCGCTGCCTTGAACTTAATGGACTTTGGCTTTGCTAGGCGTTGTGGTTTTCCCTTGCAGCCTTTGAAGAACCCTATTCCTTTAAGGGGCATTGATGCTACACCCTTGGCTAAAAATAAGCCCCAGTTTTGGACACAGGTGACCATGCGCATGGCGCCAGCCCATCAGGAAGATTGTCGATTTCTGGTGTTGCATAATTTGCATGATGCTATCGTGCTGGGTTTTCCGTGGTTACAGGTACATAATCCTATTTTGGATTGGAAGTCCATGTCTGTGACTAGTTGGGGTTGTCACGGGGTTCATAATGATGTTCCTCTGATGTCTATCGCCCCTTCTTCCTCTTCTGAAATTCCGGAGTTTTTGTCTGATTTTCAGGATGTATTCGATGAGCCCAAGTCCAGTTCCCTTCCACCACACAGGGACTGCGATTGTGTTATTGACTTGATTCCAGGCTGTAAGTTTCCTAAAGACCGACTTTTCAACCTGTCTGTACCTGAACATGCCGCCATGCGGAGCTATGTTAAGGAGTCTTTGGAGAAAGGGCATATTCGGCCATCTTCTTCACCGTTGGGTGCGGGGTTCTTTTTTGTTGCTAAAAAAAATGGTTCTTTAAGACCCTGTATTGATTATCGCCTCTTGAATAAGATCACAGTCAAGTTTCAATATCCTTTACCTTTGCTTTCCGATTTGTTTGCTAGGATTAAGGGAGCTAGTTGGTTTACTAAGATTGACCTTCGGGGGGCTTATAATCTTGTTCGTATTAAACAGGGTGATGGATGGAAAACTGCATTTAATACGCCCGAAGGCCATTTTGAATACCTTGTGATGCCATTCGGACTCTCTAATGCTCCATCTGTTTTTCAGTCCTTCAAGCATGATATCTTCCGGGATTATCTTGATAAATTCTTGATTGTATATTTGGACGATATTTTGATTTTTTCCGATGATTGGGAGTCTCATGTGCAGCAGGTCAGGATGGTATTTCAGATCCTTCGTGACAATGCCTTGTTTGTGAAAGGGTCTAAGTGTCTTTTTGGGGTGCAGAAGGTTTCCTTTTTGGGCTTTATTTTTTCTCCCTCGTCTATAGAGATAGATCCGGTTAAGGTTCAGGCCATTCATGATTGGATTCAGCCCACATCCGTGAAGAGCCTTCAGAAATTTTTGGGTTTTGCTAATTTTTATCGCCGTTTCATTTTAATTTTTCCAGCGTGGTTAAACCCTTGACTGATTTGACAAAGAAAGGCGCTGATGTGGCGAATTGGTCCCCTGCGGCTGTCTCTGCCTTTCAGGAACTTAAACGTCGTTTTACTTCTGCTCCAGTGTTGCGTCAATCGGATGTTTCTCTTCCGTTTCAGGTTGAGGTTGACGCTTCTGAGATTGGGGCAGGGGCTGTTTTGTCTCAGAGGGATCCTGTTGATTCCTTAATGAAACCGTGTGCCTTCTTTTCCCATAAGTTTTCGCCTGCTGAACGCAATTATGATGTCGGCAATCGGGAGTTGTTGGCTATGAAGTGGGCGTTTGAGGAGTGGCGACATTGGCTTAAGGGAGCTAAGCACCGTATTGTGGTCTTGACCGATCATAAGAATCTGATTTACCTCGAGTCTGCCAAACGGTTGAATCCGAGACAGGCTCGATGGTCCTTGTTTTTTTCTCGTTTTGATTTCGTGGTCTCGTACCTTCCGGGTTCTAAGAATATTAAGGCTGATGCCCTCTCTAGGAGTTTTTTGCCTGATTCTCCTGAGGTCTTAGAGCCGGTCGGTATTCTGAAAGAGGGGGTGGTCCTTTCTGCCATTTCCCCTGATTTACGACGGGTTCTTCAGGAATTTCAGGCTGACAAACCTGACCGCTGTCCTGTGGGGAGACTGTTTGTTCCTGACAGATGGACTAGTAGTGTGATTTCTGACGTTCACTGTTCCGCGTTGGCTGGTCATCCTGGCATTTTTGGTACCAGAGATTTGGTTGGTAGGTCCTTTTGGTGGCCTTCATTGTCGCGTGATGTGCGTTCTTTTGTGCAGTCCTGTGGGACTTGTGCGCGGGCCAAGCCTTGTTGCTCCCGTGCTAGTGGGTTGCTTTTGCCATTGCCGGTCCCTGAGAGGTCCTGGACGCATATTTCTATGGATTTTATTTCCGATCTTCCGGTTTCCCAGAGGATGTCGGTTATCTGGGATGTTTGTGACCGATTCTCTAAGATGGTTCATTTGGTGCCTTTGCCTAAATTGCCTTCTTCTTCTGATTTGGTTCCGTTGTTTTTTCAGCATGTGGTCCATGGTATTCCGGAGAATGTTGTGTCCGACAGAGGTTCCCAGTTTGTTTCTAGGTTTTTGCGGGCCTTTTGTGCCAAGCTGGGCATTGATTTGTCTTTTTCTTCTGCATTTCATCCTCAGACAAACGGCCAGACCGAGCGAAGTAATCAGACTTTGGAGACTTATTTGAGATGCTTTGTGTCTGCTGATCAGGATGATTGGGTGGCTTTTTTGCCATTGGCCGAGTTTGCCCTTAATAATCGGGCTAGTTCGGCTACTTTGGTTTCGCCTTTCATTTGCAATTTTGGTTTTCATCCTCGTTTTTCTTCTGGGCAGGTTGAGCCTTCTGACTGTCCTGGTGTGGATTCTGTGGTTGACAGGTTGCAGCAGATTTGGGCTCATGTGGTGGACAATTTGGTGTTGTCTCAGGAGGAGGCTCAGCATTTTGCTAACCGTCGTCGGTGTGTTGGTTCCCGGCTTCGGGTTGGGGATCTGGTCTGGTTGTCTTCCCGTCATGTTCCTATGAAGGTTTCTTCTCCTAAGTTTAAGCCTCGGTTTATTGGTCCTTATAGGATTTCTGAGATTATTAATCCGGTGTCTTTTCGACTGGCGCTTCCGGCCTCTTTTGCTATCCATAATGTCTTCCATAGATCTTTGTTGCGGAAATATGTGGAGCCCGTTGTTCCCTCTGTTGATCCTCCGGCCCCTGTGTTGGTTGATGGGGAGTTGGAATATGTTGTTGAGAAGATTTTGGATTCCCGTTTTTCGAGGCGGAAGCTTCAGTACCTTGTCAAATGGAAAGGTTATGGCCAGGAGGATAATTCTTGGGTTATTGCCTCTGATGTTCATGCTGCTGATTTGGTCCGTGCCTTTCATCTGGCTCATCCTGATCGTCCTGGGGGTCCTGATGAGGGTTCGGTGACCCCTCCTCAAGGGGGGGTACTGTTGTGAATTCTGCTCTTGGGTTCCCTCCAGTGGTGGTAAGTGGGAATGCAGTTGTCTCTGAGTCACAGTCCTGGTCAGGTGTATCTGCTAATTGCTGTTCTGACTGGGATATTTTAGTGTGCAGGATTCATTAGCCCTTGCCAGTAGTCAATGTTTCTTTGGAAGTATTGGATCTCAGCCTGGCCTCACCTGCTTAGCTGCCAATTTCAGCAAAGATAAGTGTTTTGTTTTTTGTATCTGTGGAACACTGTTGTGTGCTTGTTTCTGTTTATTCCTGCTCTGTTTGTAGGATTCACTGGAGTTGCAGATATACGCTCCTACATCTTTAGTTTGATGTAGGAAGTTTTTTGTATATTCTGCTGTGGATTTTTTGAAGGGTTTAAATACTGACCGCACAGAACTCTGTCCTATCCTGTCCTATCTAGCTAGAGTGGCCTCCTGTGCTAAATCCTGTGTTTTCTGCCTGTGTATGTTTTTTCCTCTCCGACTCACCGCCAATATTTGTGGGGGGCTGTCTGTCCTTTGGGGATTTTCTCTGAGGCAAGATAGTATTCCGATTTCCATCCTTTAGGGGAATTTAGTCCTCCGGCTGTGACGAGGTGTCTAGGTGTGTTAGGTACACTCCACGGCTATTTCTAGTTGCGATGTTAAGTTCAGATTTGCGGTCAGTATAGTGGCTACTTTCTCCAGTGAAAGTTCTCATGCAGCTCCAAGGTCACCGAATCATAACAGAGGGCCAGCTGACGGTGCTGGAACCCGGTTACTAAGCAGGAGGTACCCATGCTAAAAAGCACTACCAAGGACCGCCTGACGTTGGCGGAACTCGGATACCCAGAAGGAGGCACCTAAGCCAAAGGCTCTGCCCGGAACCAGCTGACGGTGCTGGAACCAGGATGTGGAGCAGAAGGTCCACAGGAGAAGAGAGAACAGCTAGGCCGCGAGGCTGCCGCAGTTACCGAACACCAACCGTCCTACAGGGGGAGCTTGGCCTACTGGCACTACAGAACCAGCCTTGATTGCCACTTCCCGCAGCCCACATAGGAAGCTCCTAAACTGGAGGCACCATGGAGTTGGCTAACCCAGCCGCAACACGACTGGACAACGTATAGGCGTGTAAGTGACCTTGACACTACCCGGAACCAGCTGACGGTGCTGGAACCAGGCTGGGCAGGAGGGAGTACCCGTGACAAAGACACTGCCGAGAACCAGCTGACGGTGCTGGAACCAGGATGTGGACCTATTCAAGATTGTCTTCCTAGAGCCCCAACTAGCGGTGTTGGAGTAAGGGTCAGCAGGGGGAGCAGAGTGTAGGCCAAAGCCTGCACTGGAGGCAGCTTTGTGTCTGCGTGGCGTTTGCAGAACACGTTGCCAGCTACACAGTAGGGGAACAGCTGGCGTTGCTGAACCCCACTGACACATTGGTGGGTGTTTTGCTCTGTGCAGCCAGCACTTCCGGGCACCAACTGGCGGTGTTAGAGCCCAGGATCAGCAGGAGGAGGAGAGGAGCAGAGTGTAGGCCGAAGCATGCACTGGAGGCAGCTTTAGGTCAGTTGTGTCTGCGTGGCGTTTGCAGGACACGTTGCCGGCTACACAGCAGGGGAACAGCTGGCATTGCTGAACCCCACTGACACATTGACGGGTGTTTTGCTCTGTGCAGCCAGCACTTCTGGGCACCAACTGGCGGTGTTAGAGCCCAGGGTCAGCAGGAGGAGGAGAGGAGCAGAGTGTAGGCCGAAGCCTGCACTGGAGGCAGCTTTAGGTCAGTTGTGTCTGCGTGGCGTTTGCAGGACACGTTGCCGGCTACACAGCAGGGGAACAGCTGGCGTTGCTGAACCCCACTGACACATTGGCGGGTGTTTAGCTCTGTGCAGCCAGCACTTCTAGTCACCAACTGGCGGTGTTACAGGGTCTGCAGGAGGAGCAGAGTGTAGGCCGAAGCCTAATTGAACCAATTTCAAAGGTAACCTTTAACCACCCATCAGGTATTACAAACTAGAAGAGCCACACCTTGTGCAGCAGTAATGCTGCACAAGTAAAAGGTTGCTCTTTAAATTTCCCTCCTTGCATACGCTGAATGAAACACGTATAAAATTTAGCCCCTTATACAGTCAAACTGTCATGGAGGCGTAACTTGCCTTCTTAATGAGACGCAGCACAGCTGTCACAAATCCCACCTTGGTGCTGGGCGCAGCCTCCTGAGCGTCGTTATTTGCTGTACAGGAGTCTGCACTGTTGTGTTATCCCTTGGCCATGCGCTGTTAGCGCTGCCCGTCTTCTGACCTCATTTCATGTCGGCCGGTGCGGTTAGCGATGCCCATGAATCCCAGCCCCGCAGTGTCTTTTCATTAATTCACACTGCGGGGCTGGGATTCATGGCCTTGCGCAGTAAATATGTTCGCCTCTCACTCATGTCCTTACACCTGCTTTAGACTGGGCGGCGTCCGCTGATCCCTTATCGCATGCCACGGCCATGAAGCCGCACAGTCTGAAGAAGGCGGAAGGAGATGAGTGAAGACAGGCAAAGATATGCACTGAAAAAATACATACCATGAGATACGGCCTTCCCAAAACCCTGTCTGATGACAAATGCACACTTAGCAGGATGCAGCAGGCCTCCACTGATAAAGGCTAGGAGCGGCACAGGTGCAAACTACTTGATAAAAACAGCCACCCCAACCAAACATTGCAGGGGTTGGCTGCCTAGCAGAAAAAATGCACATTGATATAACTCACATAGGACGCCAGTCACACTGATAAGTGCGGTGCACAGTGTCTGTATTCAACCTATTGATGACGCCTGTTATGATCCGGTGACCTTGGAGCCGCATGAAACTTTCTCTGGAGTAGGTGGAAACTGTACTGACCGCAAATCCTAAACTAGCACCGCAACTAGAAGTAGCCGTGGGGTGTGCCTAACAAAACCTAGACACCTTGACACAGCCGGAGGACTAAATACCCCTATAGATGGAAATAGGAATTCTACCTTGCCTGAGAGCAGAACCCCAAAGTATAGGCAGCCCCCCACGAATATTGACTGTGAGTAGTAGAGGAAAGACACACGCAGGCAGAAAACAGGATTTAGCAAAAGAGGCCACTCTAGCTAAAATAGGAAAGGATAGGACAGAATACTAAGCGGTCAGTATTAAAACCCTTCCAAAAATATCCACAGCAGATAATACAAAAAATTCCACAATCTAACTAAACATGTGGAACGTATATCTGCAACTCCTGACAATCCAACAAGACTGAGAAAATACTGACGCAATCTAAGCTGGACAAGAAAAAACAAATGAATAGCACAGAATAATAAAGCACACAGCATGTGTGCCAAAGAAACAAAAACCAGAGACTTATCTTTGCTGATTTGGCAGCAAGGCAGGAGGAACCAGACAGAGATCCAAAATCTCCCAAGAACCATGGACTACTGGCAAGGACTAATTAATCCTGCACACCTAAATACCCCAGTCAGAACTGCAATCAGCAGATACACCTGACCAGGACTGCAATCCAGGGACAACTGCATTACCACCTACAACCACCGGAGGGAACCCAAAAGCAGAATTCACAACAGTACCCCCCCTTGAGGAGGGGTCACCGAACCCTCACCAGAGCCCCCAGGCCGATCAGGATGAGCCAGATGAAAGGCACGGACCAAATCAGCAGCATGGACATCAGAGGCAAAAACCCAAGAATTATCCTCCTGGCCATAACCCTTCCATTTGACAAGGTACTGAAGCCTCCGCCTCGAAAAACGAGAATCCAAAAGCTTCTCAACCACATACTCCAACTCCCCATCAACCAACACAGGGGCCGGAGGATCAACAGAGGGAACAACGGGCTCCACATATTTCCGCAATAAAGACCTATGGAAGACATTATGGATAGCAAAAGAGGCCGGAAGCGCCAATCGAAAAGAAACCGTATTAATAATCCCAGAAATCCTATAAGGACCAATAAACCGAGGCTTAAACTTAGGGGAAGAAACCTTCATAGGAAGACAACCAGACCAGATCCCCAACCCGAAGCCGGGAACCAACACACCGACGACGGTTAGCAAAACATTGAGCCTCCTCCTGAGACAACACCAAATTGTCCACCACATGAGCCCAAATCTGCTGCAACCTGTCAACCACAGAATCCACACCAGGACAGTTGGAAGGCTCAACCTGCCCAGAAGAAAAACGAGGATGAAAACCAAAATGACAAAAAAATATCACAGAGGACACTGAGACAGCTGTATATACATCACATAGGAGATGCAGGGACTGCTGTATATACATCACACAGGAGACGCTGGGACTGCTGTATATACATCACACAGGAGACGCTGGGACTGCTGTATATACATCACACAGGAGATGCTGGGACTGCTGTATATACATCACATATGAAAAGTTGGGACTGCTGTACATACATAACATAGGAAACATTAAGACTGCTATATATGCATCACAGGAGACTCTGGGATCATATAAACTACAGGAGTGGCTGGGGGGCATAGACATCACAGGAGATGCTGGGACTAGGCTTGAGCGAAACGGGTCGAAATTTTTCAAAAGTCGCTGACTTTTGGCAAGGTCGGGTTTCATGAAACCCGACCCGACCCCAGTGTGGGGTCGGCCATGAGGTCGGCGATCTTTTGAATCTAGAATCGGAATTCCGATACCGATTCCCGATATGTTTAAGATATCGGGAATTGGTATCGGAATTCAGATTTAAGTGTAAAATAAAGAATTAAAATAAAAAATATCGCAATACTTACCCTCTGACGCGCCCTGGTACTAACCGGGAACCTTCCTTCCTTAGAATCAGCCTTCCAGGACCCTGCGGTGACGTCGCGGTGACGTCGCGGCTTGTGATTGGCCGCGCGGCCGCCCATGTGACCACTCGCGCGGCCAATCACAAGCCGCGACGTCACCCGCGACGTCACCGAAGGTCCTGGAATGGCTGATTCTTAGGAAGGAAGGCTGCCGGAAAGAAGCAGGGCGCGTCCGAGGGTGAGTATATTCCTATTAGGTCACATGGGCGGCCGCGCGGCCAATCACAAGCCGCGACGTCACCGCGACGTCACCGCAAGGTCCTGGAAGGCTGATTCTAAGGAAGGAAGGTTCCCAGTTAGTACCAGGGCGCGTCAGAGGGTAAGTATTGCGATATTTTTTATTTTAATTCTTTATTTTACACTAAAATATGGATCGCAGGGCCTGAAGGAGAGTTTCCGCTCCTTCAGACCCTGGGAACCATGGAAACCCAATGCACTGCATTGGGTTTCGGGTTTCGTCCGACCCCGACCCCAACTTTTTTATAGGATCGGCCGATTTCACTCGACCCGACTTTTTCAAAAGTCGGGTTTCGTGAAACCCGACCCGATCCTATAAAAGTAAAGGTCGCTCAACCCTAGCTGGGACATATTCATCACGGAGGAGGCTGGGGGGAATAGACATCACTGAAGGGCTATATACATCACTAGGAAGCACAGACAGCACTGGGGGTATATATGTCCCTGGGGGGAATATACATCACTGGTGGGGTCACTTACATCACTGGGGCTATATATCACAGGTGGGGGATATACAGTACTCGGGAGATATACAGCACTTTTGGGGTAAATGCAGCACTGGGGAATGTACACATCACTTGGGGGCACATACAGCCATGGGGGGATATATAGCACTTGGGGGGACAGGCATCGCAGGGGAGGCACATAGATCACCGGGGTGGGGGGCTCATAGATCACTGAGGGGCACATAGCTGGAGGGGACAGAGATCACAGGAGGCACAGAGATACCATGGGAGCACAAATATCACTGGGGGTACATAGCAGGGAGGCACAGGGATAACAGGGGCACATAGATCACAGGGGGCACAAAGCTGGGAACCTCAGATATCACAGGGCTGTATATAGCTGGGGGGCACAGATATCACAGGGGGGCATATTGCTGGGGGCACAGATCACAAGGGGGCACATAGCAGGAGGGCACAGATCACAGGGGGCATATTGCTGGGGTGCACAAAGATCACGAGGGAGCACAAAGCTGGAGGGCACAGAGGTCACAGGGGGCATATAGCTGGAGGGCACAGAAATGACAGGGGGGCATATAGCTGGGGGGAACAGGGATCACAGGGAGACATACAGTTAGGTCCATATATATTTGGACAGAGACAACATTTTTCTAATTTTGGTTATAGACATTACCACAATGAATTTAAAAAACCCCAATTCAGATGCAGTTGAAGTTCAGACTTTCAGCTTTCATTTGAGGGTATCCACATTAAAATTGGATGAAGGGTTTAGGAGTTTCAGCTCCTTAACATGTGCCACCCTGTTTTTAAAGGGACCAAAAGTAATTGGACAATTGACTCCAAGGCTATTTCATGGACAGTTGTGGCAATCCCTTCGTTATGTCATTCTCAATTAAGCAGATAAAAGGCCTGGAGTTGATTTGAGGTGTGGTGCTTGCATTTGGAAGGTTTTGCTGTGAAGTACACATGCGGTCAAAGGAGCTCTCCATGCAGGTGAAACAAGCCATCCTTAAGCTGCAAAAACAGGAAAAACCCATCCGAGAAATTGCTACAATATTAGTAGTAGTGGCAAAATCTATAGTTTGGTACATCCTGAGAAAGATAAAAAGCACTGGTGAACTCATCAATGCAAAAAGACCTGGGTGTCTACGGAAGACAACAGTGGTGGATGATCGCAGAATAATCTCCATGGTGAAGAGAAACCCCTTCACAACAGCCAACCAAGTGAACAACACTCTCTAGGAGGTAGGCGTATCAATATCCAAATCTACCATAAAGAGAAGACTGCATGAAAGTAAATACAGAGGGTTCACTGCACGGTGCAAACCACTCATAAGCATCAAGAATAAAAAGACTAGACTGGACTTTGCTAAAAAACATCTAAAAAAGCCAGCACAGTTCTGGAAGAGCATTCTTTGGACAGAAGAAAACAAGATCAATCTCTACCTGAATGATGGAAAGAGAAAAGTATGGCGAAGGCGTGGTACAGTTCATGATCCAAAGCATACCACATCATCTGTAAAACACGTCAGAGGCAGTGTGATGGCTTGGGCATGCATGGCTGCCAGTGGCACTGGGTCACTAGTGTTTATTGATGATGTGACACAGGACAGAAGAAGCCGAATGAATTCTGAGGTATTCAGAGACATACTCTGTGCTTAGATCCAGCAAAATGCAGCCAAACTTATTGGTCGTCGTTTCATACTACAGATGGACAATGACCCAAAACATAAAGCCAAAGCAACTCAGGAGTTTATTAAAGCAAAGAAGTGGAATATTATTGAATGGCCAAGTCATTCACCTGATCTCACCCCAATTGAGCATGCATTTCACTTGTTAAAGACTAAACTTCAGACAGAAAGGCCCCAAACAAACAGCAACTGAAAACCAACGCAGTGAAGGCCTGGCAGAGCATCAAAAAGGAGGAAACACAGCGTCTGGTGATGTCCATGAGTTCAAGACTTCAGGCAGTCATTCCCAACAAAGGGTTTTCAACCAAGTACTAAAAATGAACATTTTATTTAAAATTATTGAATCTGTCCAATTACTTTTGGTCCCTTTAAAAACATGGTGGCACATGTTAAGGAGCTGAAACTCCTAAACCCTTCATCCAATTTTAATGTGGATACCCTCAAATGAAAGCTGAAAGTCTGAACTTCAACTGCATCTGAATTGTTTTGTTTAAAATGTATTGTGATAATGTCTATAACCAAAATTAGAAAATTTTTGTCTCTGTCCAAATATATATGGACCTAACTGTATAGCAATGAGGCACAGAGATCATGGAGGGGGCACATAGTTGGGTCCACAGAGATCACAGGGGGGCAGAGATCACATGGGGCACATAGCTGGGAGGCACAAAGATCACAGGGTGGCATATAGTTGGGGGCACAGATCACAGGGGGCAAAAAGATCACATGGGGCACATGGGGGCACATAGCTGGGAGACAAAGATCGCAAGGTGACATATAGTTGGGGGGTACAGATCACAGGGGCCAAAAAGATCACATGGGGCACATAGCTGGGGGACACAGAGATCATGGGGGGCACATAGCTGCATAGCTGGGGGCACATAGATCACAAGGAGCACATATCACCAGTAGAAAAGAACAGAACTGCCGGCACAGAGATCCCTGGGGAGGCACAGAGATCGCTCTGGACTCAGCACGAGCTTCTCTTCCGGGACAGGAGAGCATTGGGCGCTAATCCCGCCCACCCTAGCGATAACCCTGCCCACCCAGACGACATCATGTTTCATGTGCAGGGCAGGCAGCATTCTATAATGAATGCTGCGTGCTGTGCACTTGGAGGTTAAAGGGCTGGTAACCGGCAGGATACGGCTGCCGCCCGAGCATTTTGGATTCCGGGGGCTTGCCCCTGATATATGTGTATATTGTACAGGTTCTCCCCAGTGATGTCTCGCTGATTGTCGTAGTTCATTTTCCCTTTTACTTTGCATTTGGTGAAGATCACTATGACCTCTTCTTCCATCTATAATTCGTCCCTGCAAAATATAACACACATCTTCACTTTACTGATTTTCCAGGACCCTTCTCACATTCTACCACCTCTACACAAACCACAATGTATCTTGTCTTATAATAATTCCCCTGTGCCCCTTTTAATAATGCTCCCCCTGACCCCTATAATAATGACCTGTACCTCCTTATAACAATAAAACTACCCTGTGCTTTCTTATATTAATAAAAATGACTCCTTGCTTCCCCATAATGATAACAACCCACCCATTTTGCCTCATTACAATAATGACCCTCAGCACCTCTTTATTGTAATAATGCTCCTGAACAGGGGCGAACATAAAAATAACAGATGTCCCATAGAAAAAGTCCTGTCACAGTCAAAGTAGAGCATATCTGCCAACTTTTTAAGAAATGTATTGACGCACTAGACAGTTATTTTGCCCCTACTGCAGCCCCTAAGTTGTCTCACTCAGTATGATACCCCTTTCATGACTCCCTTAGAGTATTATGCCCCCACAAAGTATGATAACCCCACACAGTATGATTACGCTACAAACCTTACACAAAGAATGATGCCCCACAGCACCCCACACAGTAAGATTGTCACCACAGCCTTCCATATAGTATGGTATCTACTGTACCACAGCCCCCAATATACAGTATGATATGCACCACAGACCTCTACACAGTATAATGCCTACCACAGACCCTTATATAAAGTGTGATGTCCATCAAATCCCCCTGTTCAGTAAAGTATGATGTCCCACATAACTATCCCAGACAGTATGATTTTCACCACAGCCCCCCAAAACATACTATAACATACCCCATAGACCTCGACACAGTATAATGTCCACCACAGCCAACTGTAACAACCCTGCTGGCATCACTGCATGGCCTCCCATCCCCCACCTGCATTACACTCAAACTCACTTACTTTTCTGGGCCTTGTGGTGACTTCTCTCTGCTGCCAGCTCCATGCTTTGTGCCTCATGTCTGCTCTTTGCTCTGTGCATGCTCTGTCTGTGTGAATAGGGGGGTGGTGCTAAGGTGTCCCCGGCCAATTGCCATGATGCTTCCTGTATTTAAGACATCCCCACCCATTGGTGGGGGCCACTGCAACTTACTCCCTCAGTCAGTTCTTAGCTACTGAGGTGCCAGGCCCTTTCTCTGTGACTCTTGTGTCCGCTACCCAGGGGGGCATTGTACCCTGGTCTGTGTCCTGTGTTTGCCACCCAGTGGGGCTTAGTACCCTGGCCTGTGTCCTTGTGTAGCCACCCAGTGGGGCATAGCACCCTGGCCTGTGTCCTTGTGTAGCCACCCAGTTGGGCATAGTACCCTGGCCTGTGTCCTTGTATAGCCACTCAGTGGGGCATCATACCCTAGCATGTGTCCGTGTCTCTGTGCCTTGTCCGTTCCTGACTCTGTCTTAGTCTTGTCCTGTTCCTGTGTTCGTTTATATCCCTGTCTTGGTTTGCTTTCTCTGCTGTGCGTACTCTGTGTCTCGCTTTGCTCTGCTCTCTGCAACCTTGCTTTGCTCCTTGCTCTACATTCTGTTACCTTGCTCTGCACTCTGTGGTTTTGCTCTCGGCTCTGCACTCTGTACCTTGCTCTGCACTCTGTGGCTTTGCTCTCGGCTCTGCACTCTGTAGCTTTGCTCTGCACTCAGCTCTGCACTTTGACTTTGCTCTGCTCTCAGCTCTGCACTCTGTAACTTTGCTCTGCACTCAGACTTTGCTCTGCTCTCAGCTCTGCACTTTGTGGCTTTGCTCTGCAGCTCCGCTATGCTCTTGCTCTGCGGCTCTGCTCCTTGTGGTTCTACCTTGCTCCACTCCTTGCGGTTCTTTCCTGCTCCGCCTTCTGCGCTTCTGTTCCTGGCTCCGCCTCCTGCTCTTGGCTCCGCCTCCTGTATTTCTATTCTTGGCTCCGCCTCCAGCTCTTGGCTCCGCCTCCTGTGCTTCTGTTCTTGGCTCCACCTCCTGCTCTTGGCTCCGCCTCCTGCACTTCTGTTCTTGGCTCCACCTCCTGCTCTTGGCACCACCTCCTGCGCTTCTGTTCTTGGCTCCACCTCCTGCTCTTGGCACCGCCTCCTGCGCTTCTGTTCTTGGCTCTGCCTCCTGCTCTTGGCACCGCCTCCTGCGCTTCTGTTCTTGGCTCTGCCTCCTGCTCTTGGCACCACCTCCTGCGCTTCTGTTCTTGGCTCCACCTCCTGCTCTTGGCACCGCCTCCTGCGCTTCTGTTCTTGGCTCTGCCTCCTGCTCTTGGCTCTGCCTCCTGTGCTTCTCTTCTTTGCTCCGCCCCTGCGTTTCTGCTTTGCTCCGCTCCTTGCGGTGTTTCTATACCTGTTTCTCATATACCCTCCTGTCTGAACATCCTGTCTGAACAGGTTCTTACCTGTTTTACATACCTGCAGACTGGTCCCTACCGGTTCTTCCAGTGTACCAGCCTTGTTCGCCTGTCCTTCTAGAGAGCCAACCGTACCTGTCTGCCTACCAGAGAGCCAGCCATGCCCGCCTGCCTGCCAGTGTCTCTGCTGTACCCGTCTGTCTGCCAGAGTGCCAGCCGTGCCCGCTTGCCTGTCTATGTTCTGTTTCCCCCAGTGGGATCAGCAGCCACAGCCAGACACTACCCTGGAGTGGTACCTGGTAGCTTCCTGCCGCACAATACTGACCTCACCATCAGAGGCTCCAGCGTATACCAAGGAAGCTACTTAGTTACGCCCCTTCCAGGGTAGTCTGGTCTGCGGCACAGCGGGGCCACACCCCCGCATGCCCATGCCAACCAGTCTGGGCGCGAGCGTGACGCCACCCTAGACAGTATAATGTCCACCACAACCACCCTACACAGTAAGATAGTTCCCTCACAACCACCCCACACATTGTGATAGATTCCCTATACACTATGAAGATCCTCCATAGCCCCAATACTGTATGATGGTCCACCCACAGCCCCTATATTGTATGATGGTCCACATCACAGCCCCTATATAGTGTGATGGTCCCTTCAACACCTTCATACAGTATGATGGTCCACCCCACAGCTCCTTATGCATTGTGTTGGTTCCCCTGCACAGCTCCCCATATACTGTAGTGTGAGGATCCGTCCAGCAGCCTATATAGTATGATGGTGCCCCAACACCCTCATATAGTATGATGGTCCACCCCACAGCTCCTTATATCTTATCATGATTATGATGGTCACAGTCCCCACACAATATGATGGTCCCCCAACAGTACACTATACAGTATGATGGTCCAACTCACAGCACCCTATATACTGTGATGGTACCCCACAGTCCCCCGAAAATAAAAAAAATCCCCATACTCACCTAATCCAGAATCCTCATCATCTGCAGCATCTGTCTCCTCTTCTATCCATTCTCGCAGTAGAGGCTGGTGGTGTGGTGCAGTGATGTCATTGCACCGCTGCCGTCCCCTGCTTGGTGCTGGCCTCCAGCAGGCCACAGACAGAAGGGACGTTCGTGGCCTGCTTGCGGGTGTAAGTGACAGAGCCAGCACCTTTGTGTTCCATCACACCTGTTAATGGCATGTGGGTCTTGAGGACACCGATTCTGTTAACAACATAGCAGAAAAGGCGGCCCATGACCAGACAGGCCCTTCTGATTCTGGCATTTGCCAGAATTGCCAGATGGCCAGTCCGGCTCTCAGCTGAATCCTTCTGAGCTCTATGTGCAAACAGGAAGTCAATTTTCTCTGCAAAGTCTATGACAGGGTGAGGAGGGAGCCACTGGATCAGGAGTTGAAGAGGGGAATAAGTCATATAGGGACAAGAGACTTCCTGTGTCTAGATAGAGCAGAGAAAAGAGAATTATTAAAGGGGTTGTTCACTTCTAGGACAACCCATTTTTGATCTAAATGTGTGGCCCTAACAAAATGAAAAACCTATACTCACCTCCCGTGCTGGTGCCATTCCAGCAATGTCAGCACTTGCGGTCCCAGGGCTATCATGCGGCCGTTGTGACATGTGACGCCGATTCACAATCAGTGCCGGCATCACTGTCTCCACCTTTCCGACAAATTGAACAGGAAGTGGAAGTCCAGGCTGCGGCTGCTCTCAGTTCCTCTTCATGTTCAATTTTTCTGAAGGCGGAGACATTGACCCCAGCGCTGATTGGGCAGTGGGGTCACATGTCACAGCAGCCCAGAAGCCCCGGGGAGATTATTTATTTATTTTATCGGGGCCAAGCATGGGGTATGAGAGGGAGTTGTCCAAGTAGTGGCAAACTTTAACTGGAGAGAAAGGGAAAATGAGAAATTGTAAGTACACAATTATTATGTATACTGTAGTTATAGTATATTATGATGATTTTCAATATACTAAGAGGATAAAATCTTTGATAGGAGGAGGAGGGCTTTATTAAACAAAACATATGTCTGGTATATAAAACATGTAAAATCATTAATGGTTATACATTACATTAGATTATATACAGTAAATGGTATTTTTTTGTTGATCTATTCAAACACGGACCCCCACTGTTCATATTCAGTCATTTCCCATTACTTACATAATGCAATTTTCTGCAGCACTTTACGCAGTTTGCTGTATTCACTCATATCAGTCTCTGTCTTCACTTGAGATTATAATTTCCTTTCTTACAGCACTTATGTGAAATATCATTTTTTTTTAAGTTGGAGGAAAATAGAGTAAATATCTGACCAATATAGATACAGGAACAACTTTTTAAAAGGGAACCTGTCACTTGATTCATGCTGCCTCTCAAACCACAGGCAGCAGGAATCAGAGCTTGGCTGCACGATTTTATCCGGTTTTTTATTTGGGTTTCAGAGAAAATGTAGTATCAAATCGATCAAAGGACCTTAAATATCAAAGTGAGCACTCCATAGTGTAAAACCAAAGGGCAAGATTAAGGTTAGGCCTCTTTCACACATCAGTGTCTCCGGTACGCGTGGTGACAGTTTTCACACGTACCGGAGACACTTTCACACCGCACATGTCAGTGTGTGTCCATGGACCATATTTTTAAGATGCAGCACGTGCCGCAAAACTTTCTGCAAACGTGCACACTGATGATACATGGATGTCATTCGTGCGTCATCAGTGTGACACGTATTGGCACCTGGGAATCAGCGGTACTATTCGCGCTGCTCCCCGGTGCCGGGGCCTGAAGACAGCTCTCAGAATTCTCAGGGGACAATGACGTAAGCTTCTTCAGCACCCGGCACCAGTAAGCAGTGAGAACAGTACTGCCGATTCCCAGGCACCAATACGTGTGATCCATGAAAAATTAAGTGCAATATATATATATACATACATATATATATATATATATATATATATATATATATATATATATACAGTATATATATATAATATATTATTTATTGGTCAATATTTTGTCCAAGATATGCAAGCCCGCAACCTGCGTCAAGGGTCCTCACACTTGCGAGTCCTAACACTAAACTTAATAGCAAAGCCACAAAGAGAGTACTAAAAATCCTGCAAAAATTTAAGAATTTATGCAGTAAAAAAGGGGCAGCAGTGCTTACCTACCCAAGTCTCAGAACTAATGCACTCTTTTGTGGCTGTTCTATTAAGTTTAGTGTTAGGACTTGCAAGTGTGAGGACATGACGCGGGTTGCGAGCTTGCATATCTTGGCCAAAATACCAACCAATACCTCAAATACTATGTGTATCTATATTTTTTGCACTTCAATTTTTCAGAGTGCAGCCAGGCCCAGCATTTTTGGTCTCGTAAACAACGTTGTCTGTTCTCATGGGGTGCACTTTGATAATGCTGGGCAGGCCGCCTGATCTAATAGTATGGGCGACACTAATAGGCTTTAAGCCAGACACTGTGCATTACATGTGTGTGACCAGCGCCTTATACGAGCCACTATTGTGCAATCAAATACTAAGCAACCACCCCCTCCATGAGTTGGTAGGCTGTGGGTGGTGGTCTCATCAGTATATTGCACCTGTTTTGCACCATCGTTACATGGGTTTGCTGCATCCTGAGAGTGCACTAGTTCTGAACCTCTGACGCCTGGGCAGGTGAACACTGCTGCCCCTTTTTTGCTGCATTAATTCCCACAGTCTGCTATCTGTGTTTTCTGAGTGTGATGATATCCCACACATGGTCAAAAAGTTCTGTTTGGACACATGGCAGGGCTCGGAAAGATAGAAATGACATTTGGTAATTGGAATGTAAATTTTGCTGGAATAGATTGCAGACGCTATGTCTCATTTATCAAGCCCCTGAGGTACCAAAACAGCAGAAGCCTCCACAAGTGACCCCATTTTAGAAACTAGACCCCTCTAGGAATTCTTTGACTAGCGTACTGAGCATTTTTAACATATCGGTGATTCAAGAAACTTTATAACATTTAGATGTGAAAACAAAAAATACTGTTTTCGCACCAAATTTATAATTTCCACAAGGGTTAATAGATGAAAATGGACCCCATAATTTGTAATGCAATTTTTACTGAATGTGGCAGCACCCCATATTTGGTAGTACACTACTGTTTGAGCACATGGCAGGGATCGGATGGGAAGGAGCGCTTACTTGGCTTTTAGAACACAGATTCCGTTTGAATAGATTGTGGGCTCCATGAGCCGAGCCCCTGAGGTGCTAGAGCAGCAGAAATTCCCACCAGGTGACCCCCATTTTGGAAGCTTCACTGGCTAAGGAATTCATCTAGTGAATGTTTTGAAAGCATAGGTGCCTCACTGAATTTTAGAACATTGGGATGTGGCAATAGAACATTTTAGTGGTAAAAATATAATTTTTTTGACAGCATATTTGTCAGTTACACAAGGGTTAATAGATAAAGCTGGACCCCATAATTTATTGTGCAATGTCTCTCAAACGCGGTGATGCCTTATATTTCATCCGAAACTACTGTTTGGCCAGACGTCTGGGCTGAGTAGGAAGGAGCGTTATTTGGCTTTTGGATCAGAGACTTTGCTAGAATAGTTTTTGGAGCTCCGAAGGTGCCAGAACAGCAGGAAACACCCCAAAAGTGACCCCATTGTAGAAATTACACCTCTCTATTTATTTATGTACGGCTGCAGCGTCTATTTTGTAAGATCCATGTTGTGCTGTTTTCTGAAGAATTGCAAATCTGCCAGTTTAGTTCCCATACATTGTGCCCCCATACAGTGTAGTGCCCCAAACATTGTGCCCCCACACAGTGTAGTGCCCCATACATTGTGCCCCCACACAGTGTTGTGCCCCATACAGTGTAGTGCCCCATACATTGAGCCCCCATACAGTGTAGTGCCCCATACAGTGTAGTGCCCCATACATTGTGCCCCCACACAGTGTAGAGCCCCATACATTGTGCCCCCATACAGTGTAGTGCCCCATACAGTGTAGTGCCCCATACATTGTGCCCCCTTTCAGTGTAGTGCCCCATACATTGTGCCTCCATACAGTGTAGTGCCCCAAATATTGTGCCCCCACACAGTGTAGTGCCCCATACATTGTGCCCCCATACAGTGTCGTGCCCCATACATTGTGCCCCCATACAGTGTAGTGCCCCATACATTGTGCCTCCTTACAGTGTAGTGCCCCATACATTGTGCCCCCAGTGTAGTGCCCCATACATTGTGCCCCCATACTGTGTAATCATTGTGCCCAGCTTATTCTTCTGGAGACATGTAGCCTGTAATATCCATCTTTTTAGGCATTCACAGAACTGTGGTCATCCACAATTGTGGGCTGAAAAGACACCTAAAATGATGAGACTCTGCCAGGACAGAGACTGGTCCCAAGGGGCTTCTGCTGCCTCAAAAATTAGTTGTTTTGGATGGGGTTTTGTCTGAATTGCAGTTTTGGGGATTTACAAAGGAAAAAAAGCGCTCAGCGGAGAGCACAGTATAAATGCCTTATGCCAATTTTTTGGAGGGACACTGAACAAATAGACAGCAGTACAAGAATAATTCTTATTTTTATTTTTACGCCATTCCTTGTGCGGTATAAGTTATTAGACAACTTTATTCTTCGGGTTGGTGTGATTTCAATGATACCAGATTTAAATAGTTTTTTTTATGTTTTATTTTATTTTGCTACTATCACACACTAAAAATGCTTTCCTTTATTAAAATAATTGTTTATTTGCTGTCATATTCTGAGAGCTCTAAGTTTTATATTTTTTGGCGAACAGAGCTGTATGAGGGCTTTTTTTTTGTGCGAAGAGTTGAAGATTTTTTTTGTACCATTTTGGGGCAGATGCAAAACGAACAAAAAAAATGAAATTTGGTTATTGTTTTTCTTTTTTGCGAGGTTCACCATACGGTAAAAGTGATAAGTACAACGAATTCTTCAGGTCAGTACGATTACAGTGATACTAGATTTATATAGTTTTTTATGCTTTGCTACTTTTTTAGACTAAAAATAATATTTTACAACAATAATTTGTTTCTGCATCACCACATTTTGAGAGCTGTAGGTTTTTATGTATTTTTTATATTTTTTTCCGAATGAGTCATATTAGGGCTTTTTGTTCAAATTTTTGCATGCAGTATGTTGAAAAAGAGACATTTTTGGCATGATTAGAGCCGGGCAAAGCACCAGAATTGGCACATCTAATAGATGCTCCTTTTCTGGGCAGCTCCGGGCTGCTATTTCTAGCCTGAGGGGGATAATATCCATGTCTCTTTACCAGCCTGAGAATACCAGTCCACAGCTGTCTGCTTTAGCAAGGCTGGTTTTCAAAAATAGGTGAGACCCCATGCTGTTTTTTAAATTTAAATTACATTGATTTAAATAATTTAAAAGAAACAGCATGGGGACCACTCTATTTTTGATAACTAGCCTTGCTGACAGCTAAGGGTTGCAGCCCGCAGCTATCTGTTTTTGCCTAACTGGTTATGAAAAATACAAAGGAACCCACGCTGTTCTTTTTCATTTATTTAGAGCTCAGGTGTATAGATGAATACTCCCATCAGCCGCCACCTGCTCTCACTGCTCTTTGCGGCAGCAGGTGTAGGCTTTTTACCTCCGATCACAGCTGCAAGGTCACCCTTTCATTTGACAGCATGAGAATCCCGACTCTCTGACTGGCTGTGATGATTTCACCGCCGATCAGAAGAAGTATTTGCTGCGGTGTCATAGACATGACAGCTCAACAAACATCCAGTGTTTGGGGGGCCGAATCCAAACAGTAATATGGCTGTTATGGACCTGGTGGTTAGGAGCACCCGGCACGACCTGATAGTTAAACTGACACAGGACAAGCTCTGGGATGTGGGAGCTCTGCTGACCGCAACCCCTAATCCTATCACACACACTAGAAATAGCCGTGGAGCGTTCCTGACTCTCCCTAGACGCCTCTTCACAGCCTAAGAGCTAGCTAGCCCTAGAGAAAGAAAATAAAGCCTACCTTGCCTCAGAGAAATTCCCCAAAGGCAAAGGAAGCCCCCCACATATATTGACTGTGAGTTAAGATGAAGTCACAAACACAGAAATGAAACAGATTTTAGCAAAGGGAGGCCAGACTTACTAAACAGACAGAGGATAGGAAAGGTATCTTTGCGGTCAGCACAAAAAACTACAAAAGACCACGCAGAGTGTGCAAAAAGACCTCCGCACCGACTAACGGTGCAGAGATGCCACTCTGCATCCCAGAGCTTCCAGCTAGCAAGGCAAAATCATGATATCCAGCTGGACAAGAAAACAATGAACAAATAAATACTATCAGGGACTTAGCTTCTGCAGGAGCAGACAGGTCACCAGAAAGATCCAAGAGCGAACTGAACCAATGCAGGAACATTGACAGCTGGCATGGAGTAACGATCTGAGTGGAGTTAAATAGAGCAGCCAACCAAAGGATAAACCACGTCACCTGTGTAAGGAACCTCAGAAGCAGCAGCTCCACTCACAGCCACCAGAGGGAGTCCATAGACAGATCTCGCCGAAGTACCATTCACGACCACAGGAGGGAGTTCAACAACAGAATTCACAACATATGGCGCCCCAGGGTCCTGGTCATCACAGTGGTATTGCTTTCCTCCCGGGGAGAGTGATGCTACGTTTGGAGGCAAGGAAGGATAACTGCATCCAGGTACCACAAATATGCAACACATTCACACTCCAGGCCACCATGGGGAGCTTTTGATCCTATTTACTAGGTGACTCCCCATATTTATAACTGGTAGTCTGTAGGGAAAGTTAGTCAGTCCTTCAGGGAAGCTGTTCCTGGCAGGAGCGAATTCCTTTCAGAGGACAGGGAAGAGGGTCCACGGAGCTGTCCATGCCCTAAGAGCTGCAGCTCCCAGAAAGAGACATTTTGAAGGCAGAATTGTATTGCTGTGAGCGTGAAGGAAAGCAAAGCACAGGAGAAGATACCAGAAAGGGGACCAGCCCCGAACAGGCTGCCTCCTTCTTAGGCGCAGAACACCGGTAGCCGGACCACCGAGGTAATAAGGACCTCTACGCCTTACTTCAAACACCAGTAAACATAACTTCACCGCACACTCTAATGATACCATGTTGATTGATTATAAGTATTTATTTGTAAAGAATATATTTGGGAGCAAAACAGAAATATAAAGTAGAAGCGATATAAACAAGACGTTTCGGCTCTACCAGAGCCTTAATCATTTCATCGCTTTTTCAAAGTCAAAATTAGAATGCCGAGTATGGAATAGATATCCCGCAGTGCCCTGAAACGGCAATTGCTGTAGCACTGCTCGTGTATTATAGGTGGGTGGTAGTCCTGTGGTTTTTTGGTATCTGGTGTTATCTGGTTCTATAGCAGCGCTCCCGCACCTTGCTGTGACACATCGCTGTCACAGCAAGGCGTGGGAGCGCTGATGGGGCGCTCCAGTAACACGGACCTCCTGGTGAAGTCCTTGTTTGGTGTCCGTGCCGCACAGTAGGTGTTTGGTACGGACGCTGAACTTTACTGTTCGAGTTCGCCCATCTCTAATACTGACCAAATACTGAGCGTATTAATGTGGCCTTAGGCTATGTACACAAAAATTTTTATTGAAGGCATAAAAATATGATTCGTTTTCAAGTGGAAACTGCTTCTAGAAATGCTCCATCTTTAGAGTTTTTTGAGGTTTTTTTGTTTCCTGAATCAGTTTTGAAAAGCTTTTGAAGCATTTTAGAATAGTTTATTTTTCCTTGAAGCATTTGATTTGACATGAACTTTATTTCCCCCGGGCATTTTTCAGAACATGGAGAGAAAAAAACCCTGAAAAGACTAAACATATATAAACAATGAAATGAATTGGAAGTCTTTCAACAGCGATTGTAGAAATCTTTAAAGTGATTTTTCAGGTTCCCTGCAAGCCTTGTTATGTTAACAGTGCTGCAGAGATGAAGTCCTGTGTACCGTGTGTGACCACTGCCCCAATGCCCGGGCTCAGTGGTCATGCTAACCTGGACAGCGTGAGGATGTCTTAGCTTCTGCCATGTTACCACGACCAACACAGAGAAGTGACGGTGGAGTAGTTGGGGCTTCAGAGGGTAAATAGCGTCCTCTTGGCATTGATATCCTAAAAGCTGATCCAGCCTGTACTCCGTATTTCTATGAAACAAGACAACCCATTAATTAAAAAAAGGGAAGATTCTTCACCATCCATGAGCTCAAAATTTGTTGGATTTCTCCTTTTTTGCTTTTTGATCATAAAGTTGAGCACCATTCTTTACCACATGTGTTTCAAAGTTGACATTTTTGGAAAATAAGTTCTATCAAGAACAAAATGGCAACTTCTTCACGAAATATAAACATTTTCTTAATACAGGTGGTAAGTGGCCTGAGACCGAGAAGTTACACAATTGACCATGTCAGCCTACAGGAATATTGTTTTGACTTTTTACGCTTTATTTTCAGGCAGGTAGAGATTGTGTTGTCAAAAACAATTAGTGGTTATTATGATACTTTATTCAGGCATTGCTAATTTCTGATCACTGGGATGTGACAGCAATGTCGAGCTAACGGCGGCCTCAGATTTACAGTCGTGACCTTCCTTACCTTTACCCTTGGCTCAATGTATCTCTGCAGGTGGAATTAGATCTCCAGCTTTTAGAAAAAAATCATGATTTCATGCTCTGCCACAAGATGTCTGGTATAGGTGTGAATGTGTGCCAAATAAGTGATTGTGCTGTGAGTTGCTGCATTTTAATACAATGTCAGAATATTATTACTACAGGACTAGGTGTCTTGTGCCTCCTAGTCCTACTACGCCCCCAACACTGGAATACAGCGAAAAAACGGAGTATACAAATCCCAAAGATCATAATAGAACAAAAAAAGTCTTTATTTTTACAAAAATACATATTAATCAATAGTAAATGTTAGCACCCATACAGGTAAAAAATATGGAAGGAAACTGAAGGTAAGCTGGTTCAGATGGGAAGAGCAAAATACATCCAGGGCAAGCACACTAACAACAATTATGCTATTCCAAGTAAAACCCACGTGGCAAGGATAGTTTCAATATAGTATAGGGGTGCCAAAGACAGTATCCCACAAAAAACACTCCTTAGTAAGTTGGTTATCTATGCATGCTTACCCATAACGTGACCGGACGGCTCTCCTACTTGCCCCAGCGGCCCCCTAAGTAGGCAGCTACCATTCCCAGCACGTACAGCAGCAGCACGCACAGGCTGCTCAGCGATGACGGGCCGATCCTCATGGCACATAAGCGTTTCCCGGAGCCCGAGCACCTCTCAGCGCCGCTCCACAGACAGCTCGCTATTTCCTATAGTGTTTTTTGTGGGGTACTGCCTTTGGCACCATTTTGCCTTTCTACCCAGCTGATTTTCTCTTTCTCTGTGTAGAAGCAGAAAGTCTCTTGACCCAGCAGAAATCAGCCTCCTCTTCAACTCCTGACCCAGCTACTCCACTCCTCCCTCTGCCAGGGACATTACAGTGATTACTTATGCAGGGAAAATTGACCTCTTGTTTCTACATGGAGCTTAGAAGGATTCAGCTTGTCAGTTTTCAATCACATGATGTCATATACCTAATGGAAAAGATAAGAATTATCTGGGTAGAAAGATAAAAGGAGCAATTGTATGAGGAGGAGAGAGAGAAGGAAGAGGAGGAGAAAGAGGAGGAGGAAGAGGAAAAAGAGGAGGAGGAGAAGGAGGAGAAAGAGGAGGAGAAAGGAGGAGGAAGAGGAGGAGGAGGAGGAGAAAGAGGAGGGGAAGAAAGAAAATGAGGACTGGAGCATTGCTGTTTTAAAGCTTTGAATGCAGCTTTGGATGTTATTGGAGGAAACTAGTGAAATGCAGCATCATTAGAAAATCAGTAGAAAATCATTGCAGAAAAGTATCTGCCAAGCTGCTTCATATAATTTCTGAAATATAAACCTAATTGCTCGGAGTGGAAATGTGCAGATGAACAAATGATAATTTGACAGGGTAGAAAGCATAGTATTCACGTAAGGTGGAAATACCTTTTCATCCAGTGTTGTCTATAAATTTGTAGCCATGCATGAAAATCAATAATGATGACCAGGGGAAAGCCTCCTCGGGGATGCAATTACTACATTTATGGTGAAGCCGTCCTTACCGGTGACCCAGCACTCACATTCAATGCTTAAAATAGCAACTGGGTTAATCGTTTTATCAATACATTGATATCATTTTGCATTGATTTTTAACTTTGGCAGATTATTAGAACATATATGGTTTATAGACTGTTCAAAATTAGTATAAATGTAGCCGTCAATTCCTAATATGGGGATGAATTCTGTTAAATATTAGTTTTGGTGTAAATCATCCACATTTCAACCAAAACTTGCAAAGTCTTTACAAAAATAAGCAAATGTACACTGCTCAAAAAAATAAAGGGAACACTTAAACAACAGAATATAACTCCAAGTAAATCAAACTTCTGTGAAATCAAACTGTCCACTGTTGTGAATTCTGCTTTTGGGTTCCCTCCAGTGGTTGTAGGTGGTAATGCAGTTGTCCCTGAGTGGCAGTCATGGTCAGGTGTATCTGCTGATTGCAGTTCTGACTGGGGTATTTAGGTGTGCAGGATTCATTAGTCCTTGCCAGTTGTCCATGGTTCAGGGAGGTTTTGGATCTATGTCTGGTATCTCCTGCTTTGCTGCCAATTCAGCAAAGATAAGTGTTTGTTTATTTTTTCTGTGGCACACATGCTGTGTGCTTAATAATTCTGTGCTATTCATTTGTTTTCTCTTGTCCAGCTTAGATTGTGTCAGTGTTTTCTCAGTCTTGTTGGATTCTCAGGAGTTGCAGATATACGCTCCACATCTTTAGTTAGATGGTGGATTTTTTTTGTATCATCTGCTGTGGATATTTTTTGGAAGGGTTTTAATACTGACCGCTTAGTATTCTGTCCTATCCTTTCCTATTTAGCTAGAAGTGGCCTCTTTTGCTAAATCCTGTTTCCTGCCTGTGTGTGTCTTTCCTCTACTATTCACAGTCAATATTTGTGGGGGGCTGCCTATCCTTTGGGGTTCTGCTCTGAGGCAAGGTAGTATTCCTACTTCCATCTATAGGGGTATTTAGTCCTCCAGCTGTGTCGAGGTGTCTAGGATTTGTTAGGCACACCCCACGGCTACTTCTAGTTGCGGTGTTAAGTTCAGGATTTGCGGTCAGTACAGTTTCCACCAACTCCAGAGAAAGTTCCATGCGGCTCCAATGCCACCAGATCATAACAGTACAACTGGCCAATAATGAGTTAAATGCATCTCAGAAGAAGGGAAGAAAGGTGTTGAGCCATTTTTTTTCCTGCACTCTGTTTTGTCTTTTCTTCCCTCTTTTTCTCTGGGTGGCTGAAGAGTCTTGTGCTAGCATGGATGTTCAGCAATTAGCTTCTCGTGTGGACCAGCTTGCTGCTAGGGTACAGGGTATTTCTGATTATATTGTTCAGACTCCTGTTTTAGAGCCGAAGATTCCTACTCCTGATTTGTTTTTTGGTGACAGGTCCAAATTTTTGAGTTTTAAAAACAACTGTAAACTGTTTTTTGCTCTGAGACCTCGATCCTCCGGTGATTTCATTCAGCAGGTTAAAATCGTCATCTCCCTGCTGCATGGCGATCCACAGGATTGGGCATTTTCCCTGGAATCTGGGAATCCGGCTTTGCTTAATGTAGACTCCTTTTTCAGGCTTTAGGATTATTATATGATGAACCTAATTCTGTGGATCAAGCGGAGAAGACCTTGTTGGCCCTGTCTCAGGGTCAAGAGGCGGCAGAATTGTATTGTCAGAAATTTAGAAAATGGTCTGTGTTGACTAAATGGAATGATGATGCTTTGGCGGCAATTTTCAGAAAGGGTCTTTCTGAATCCGTTAAATATGTTATGGGTGATTCTATGTCTCTGGCCATTCAGATTGACCGGCGCTTGCGGGAGCGCAGAACTGTGCGCGCTGTGGCGTTGTCCTCAGAGCAAATTCCTGAGTCAATGCAGTGTGATACGATTCTGTCTAGAACAGAACGATAAGGTTTCAGACGTCAGAATAGGTTGTGTTATTATTGTGGCGACGCTTCTCATGTCATTTCTGTCTGCCCTAAGCGGACAAAGAGGATCGCCAGTTAATTTACCATCAGTACTGTACAACCTAAATTTCTGTTATCTGTGTCCTTAATCTGCTCATTGTTATCATTTTCTGTCATGGCGTTTGTTGATTCAGGCGCCGCCTTGAACTTGATGGACTTTGAGTTTGCCAGGCGTTGTGGTTTTCCCTTGCAGCCTTTGCAGAACCCTATTCCTTTAAGGGGCATTGATGCTATACCTTTGGCTAAAAATAAGCCCCAGTTTTGGACACAGGTGACCATGCGCATGCCGCCAGCCCATCAGGAAGATTGTCGATTTCTGGTGTTGCATAATTTGCATGATGCTATCGTGCTGGGTTTTCCGTGGTTGCAGGTACATAATCCTGTGTTGGACTGGAAGTCTATGTCTGTGACTAGTTGGGGTTGTCAGGGGATTCATAATGATGTTCCTTTGATGTCAATCTCCTCTTCTTCCTCTTCTGAAATTCCTAAGTTTTTGTCTGATTTTCAGGATGTATTCGATGAGCCCAAGTCCAGTTCCTTTCCACCGCACAGGGACTGTGATTGTGCTATTGACTTGATTCCAGTCTGTAAGTTTCCTAAGGGCCGACTTTTCAACCTGTCTGTGCCTGAACATACCGCCATGCGGAATTATATTAAGGAGTCTTTGGCGAAAGGGCATATTCGGCCATCTTCTTCACCGTTGGGAGCGGGAATTTTTTTTGTTGCTAAGAAGGATGGCTCCGGGGGGCATATAATCTTGTTCGTATTAAGCAGGGTGATGAATGGAATACTGCGTTTAATACGCCCAAAGGTCATTTTGAATATCTTGTGATGCCATTTGGGCTCACTAATGCTCCATCTGTTTTTCAGTCCTTCATGCATGAGATCTTCCAGACTTATCTTGATAAATTCTTGATTGTATATTTGGACGATATTTTGATTTTTTTCCGATGATTGGAAGTCTCATGTGGAACAGGTCAGGATGGTATTTCAGATCCTTCGTGACAATGCTTTGTTTGTGAAGGGGTCTAAGTGTCTCTTTGGGGTGCAGAAGGTTTCTTTTTTGGGCTTCATTTTTTCTCCCTCATCTATGGAGATGGATCCGGTTAAGGTTCAGGCCATTCATGATTGGATTCAACCCACATCCGTGAAGAGCCTTCAGAAATTTTTGGGTTTTGCAAATTTTTATCGCCGTTTCATTGCTAACTTCTCTAGCGTGGTTAAACCCTTGACCGATTTGACAAAGCAAGGCGCTGATGTGGCGAATTGGTCCTCTGCGGCTGTCTCTGCCTTTCAGGAGCTTAAACGCCGTTTTACTTCTGCTCCGGTTTTGCGCCATCCGGATGTTTCTTATCCGATTCAGGTTGAGATTGACGCTTCTGAGATTGGGGCAGGGGCCGTTTTGTCTCAGAGGGATTCTGTTGGTTCCTTGATGAAACCGTGTGCCTTCTTTTCCCGTAAGTTTTCGCCTGCTGAACGCAATTATGATGTCGGCAATCGAGAGTTGTTGGCTATGAAGTGGGCGTTTGAGGAGTGGCGACATTGGCTTGAGGGAGCTAAGCACCGTATTGTGGTCTTGACCGATCATAAGAATCTGATTTACCTCGAGTCTGCCAAATGGCTGAATCCTAGACAGGCTCGATGGTCCTTGTTTTTTTCCCATTTTGATTTTGTGGTTTCGTATCTTCTGGGTTCTAAGAATATTAAGGCTGATGCCCTCTCTAGGAGTTTGTTGCCTGATTCTCCTGAGGTCCTGAAACTGGTCGGCATTCTGAAAGAAGGGGTGGTCCTTTCTGCCATTTCCCCTGATTTACGACGGGTTCTTCAGGAATTTCAGGCTGACAGACCTGACCGCTGTCCAGTGGGGAAACTGTTTGTTCCTGACAGATGGACTAGTGGAGTGATTTCTGAGGTTCACTGTTCTGTGTTGGCTGGTCATCCTGGTATTTTTGGTACCAGAGATTTGGTTGGTAGGTCCTTTTGTTGGCCTTCTTTGTCACATGATGTGCGTTCTTTTGTGCAGTCCTGTGGGACTTGTGCGCGGGCCAAGCTTTGTTGTTCCCGTGCTAGTGGGTTGCTTTTGCCATTGCCAGTCCCTGAGAGGCCCTGGACGCATATTTCTATGGATTTTATTTCTGATCTTCCGGTTTCCCAGAAGATGTCTGTTATCTGGGTTGTTTGTGACCGGTTCTCTAAGATGGTTCATTTGGTGCCTTTGCCTAAATTGCCTTCCTCTTCAGATTTGGTTCCATTGTTTTTTCAGCATGTGGTTCGTTTGCATGGTATTCCAGAGAATATTGTGTCCGACAGAGGTTCCCAGTTTGTTTCTAGGTTTTAATTGTACAAAAACTGGTGCACAGCCTCAAAACAAGTGGTGCTCAGGTAGGTTCCAACACCATGACCATATACAACAAAACCTGGCACTCAGCTTTTATGTCTGAAGAAATATTTATTTTATCAGCAACGAAACGTTTCGGTCCTAAACACTCTGGACCTTCATCAGTCACGTGCTATTTGGTATAACTATGAGTGACGTGCTCCTATGGGCAGGCGATAAGAGGTATCAGTAAAGCTATGAGGAAATAATCCGTATGGCTGCAAGGGCAGCATCCGTGCCGGGATAACTAAGCTGACGCGGAGTCCACCGCTAGTCCAAGAGCTGAATAAGGAGGGCGCCCTCCTTATTCAGCTCTTGGACTAGCGGTGGACTCCGCGTCAGCTTAGTTATCCCTGCACGGATGCTGCCCTTGCAGCCATACGGATTATTTCCTCATAGCTTTACTGATACCTCTTATCGCCTGCCCATAGGAGCACGTCACTCATAGTTATACCAAATAGCACGTGACTGATGAAGGTCCAGAGTGTTTAGGACCGAAACGTTTCGTTGCTGATAAAATAAATATTTCTTCAGACATAAAAGCTGAGTGCCAGGTTTTGTTGTATATGTTTCTAGGTTTTGGCGGGCCTTTTGTGCTAGGCTGGGCATTGATTTGTCTTTTACTGCTGCATTTCATCCTCAGACAAATGGCCAGACTGAGCGAACTTATCAGACTTTGGAGACTTATTTGAGATGCTTTGTGTCTGCTTATCAGGATGATTGGGTGGCCTTCTTGCCATTGGCCGAGTTTGCCCTTAATAATCGGGCTAGTTCGGCTACTTTGGTTTCGCCTTTCTTTTGTAATTTTGGTTTTCATCCTCGTTTTTCTTCTGGGCAGGTTGAGCCTTCTGACTGTCCTGGTGTGGATTCTGTGGTTGACAGGTTGCAGCAGATTTGGGCTCATGTGGTGGACAATTTGGTGTTGTCTCAGGAGGAGGCTCAACGTTTTGCTAACCATCGTCGGTGTGTTGGTTCCCGGCTTTGGGTTGGGGATCTGGTCTGGTTGTCTTGCCATCATGTTCCTATGAAGGTTTCTTCCCCTAAGTTTAAGCCTCGGTTTATTGGTCCTTATAGGATTTCTGAGATTATTAATCTGGTGTCTTTTCGATTGGCGCTTCCGGCCTCTTTTGCTATCCATAATGTCTTCCATAGATCTTTATTGCGGAAATATGTGGAGCCCGTTGTTCCCTCTGTTGATCCTCCGGCCCCTGTGTTGGTTGATGGAGAGTTGGAGTATGTGGTTGAGAAGATTTTGGATTCTCGTTTTTCGAGGCGGAGGCTTCAGTGCCTTGTCAAATGGAAGGGTTATGGCCAGGAGGATAATTCTTGGGTTTTTGCCTCTGATGTCCATGCTGCTGATTTGGTTCGTGCCTTTCATCTGGCTCGTCCTGATCGTCCTGGGGGCTCTGGTGAGGGTTCGGTGACCCCTCCTCAAGGAGGGGGGTACTGTTGTGAATTCTGCTTTTGGGTTCCCTCCAGTGGTTGTAGGTGGTAATGCAGTTGTCCCTGAGTGGCAGTCATGGTCAGGTGTATCTGCTGATTGCAGTTCTGACTGGGGTATTTAGGTGTGCAGGATTCATTAGTCCTTGCCAGTTGTCCATGGTTCAGGGAGGTTTTGGATCTATGTCTGGTTCCTCCTGCCTTGCTGCCAATTCAGCAAAGATAAGTGTTTGTTTGTTTTTTCTGTGGCGCTTAATAATTATGTTCTATTCATTTGTTTTCTCTTGTCCAGCTTAGATTGTGTCAGTGTTTTCTCAGTCTTGTTGGATTCTCAGGAGTTGCAGATATACGCTCCATATCTTTAGTTAGATGGTGGAAGTTTTTGTATCATCTGCTGTGGATATTTTTTGGAAGGGTTTTAATACTGACCGCTTAGTATTCTGTCCTATCCTTTCCTATTTAGCTAGAAGTGGCCTCTTTTGCTAAATCCTGTTTCCTGCCTGTGTGTGTCTTTCCTCTACTATTCACAGTCAATATTTGTGGGGGGCTGCCTATCCTTTGGGGTTCTGCTCTGAGGCAAGCTAGTATTCCTACTTCCATCTATAGGGGTATTTAGTCCTCCGGTTGTGTCGAGGTGTCTAGGATTTGTTAGGCACACCCCACGGCTACTTCTAGTTGCGGTGTTAAGTTCAGGATTTGCGGTCAGTACAGTTTCCACCAACTCCAGAGAAAGTTCCATGCGGCTCTAAGGCCACCAGATCATAACAGTCCACTTAGGAAGCAACACTGTTTGACAATCAATTTCACATGCTGTTGTATAAATGGAATAGACAACAGATGGAAATTATTGGCAATTATCAAGACACCCTCAATAAAGGAGTGGTTCTGCAGGTGGGGACCACAGACCATATCTCAGTACCAATGCTTTCTGGCTGATGTTTTGGCCACTTTTGAATGTTGGTTGTGCTTTCACACTCATGGTAGCATGAGACGGACTCTACAACCCACACAAGTGGCTCAGGTAGTGCAGCTCATCCAGGATGGCACATCAATGCGAGCTGTGGTAAAAAGGTTTGCTGTGTCTGTCAACGTAGTGTCCAGAGGCTGGAGGCGCTACCAGGAGACAGACCAGTATACCAAGAGACGTGGAGGGGGCCATAGGAGGGCAACAACCCAGCAACAGGACCGTTACCTCCACCTTTGTGCAAGGAGGAAAAGGAGGAGCACTGCCAGAGCCCTGCAAAATGACCTCCAGCAGGCCACAAATGTGCATGTGTCTGCACAAATGATTAGAAACCGACTCCATGAGAATGGTCTGAGTGCCCAACGTCCACAGATGGGGGTTGTGCTCACAGCCCAACACCGTGCAGGATGCTTGGCATTTGCCAAATAACACCAGGATTGGCAAATTCACCATTGGCGCCCTGTGCTCTTCACAGATGAAAGCAGGTTCACACTGAGCACATGCGACAGACGTGACAGAGTGGAGAGCTATCTGCAACATCCTTCAGCATGACCGGTTTGGCAGTGGGTCAGTAATGGTGTAGGGTGGCATTTCTTTGGAGGGCCGCACAGCCCTTCATGTGCTCGCCAGAGGTAGTGTTATGCTGTGCTATCAGGCAACACAGTGTGCAGTAATCAGCGCACATACAGTGATATGGCAATAACCCAAAAACAATAGAACAAGCTCTGAGACGTGGAATCTCTGCAGACTGCAATGCCTGAACCTATCCTCACACAACTAAAAGCAGCAGTGGATTGCGCCTAACACTACCTATGCAACTCGGCACTGCCTGAGGAGCTGACTAGCCTGAAGATAGAAATACAAGCCTGACTTGCCTCAGAGAAATACCCCAAAGGAATAGGCAGCCCCCCACATATAATGACTGTTAGCAAGATGAAAAGACAAAACGTAGGAATGAAATAGATTCAGCAAAGTGAGGCCCGATATTCTAGACAGAGCGAGGATAGCAAAGAGAACTATGCAGTCTACAAAAAACCCTAAAGCAGAACCACGCAAAGGGGGGCAAAAAGACCCACCGTGCCGAACTAACGGCACGGCGGTGCACCCTTTGCGTCTCAGAGCTTCCAGCAAAAGAGAATAGCACAGCTGGACAGAAAAAACGGAAACAAAAACAAAGTAACACTTATCTAGCAGAGCAGCAGGCCACAGGAAAGATGCAGTAGCTCAGATCCAACACTGGAACATTGACAAGGAGCCAGGAAGACAGACTCAGGTGGAGTTAAATAGCAAGGCAGCCAACGAGCTCACCAAAACACCTGAGGGAGGAAGCCCAGAGGCTGCAATACCACTTGTGACCACAGGAGTGAATTCAGCCACAGAATTCACAACAGTACCCCCCCCTTGAGGAGGGGTCACTGAACCCTCACCAGAACCCCCAGGCCGACCAGGATGAGCCACATGAAAGGCACGAACAAGATCTGGGGCATGGACATCAGAGGCAAAAACCCAGGAATTATCCTCCTGAGCATAACCCTTCCATTTGACCAGATACTGGAGTTTCCGTCTAGAGACACGAGAATCCAAAATTTTCTCCACAATATACTCCAATTCCCCCTCCACCAAAACAGGGGCAGGAGGCTCCACAGATGGAACCATAGGCGCCACGTATCTTCCCAACAACGACCTATGGAATACATTATGTATGGAAAAGGAGTCTGGGAGGGTCAGACGAAAAGACACCGGATTGAGAACCTCAGAAATCCTATACGGACCAATAAAACGAGGTTTAAATTTAGGAGAGGAAACCTTCATAGGAATATGACGAGAAGATAACCAAACCAGATCCCCAACACGAAGTCGGGGACCCACACGGCGTCTACGATTAGCGAAAAGCTGAGCCTTCTCCTGGGACAAGGTCAAATTGTCCACTACCTGAGTCCAGATCTGCTGCAACCTGTCCACCACAGAATCCACACCAGGACAGTCCGAAGACTCAACCTGTCCTGAAGAGAAACGAGGATGGAACCCAGAATTGCAGAAAAATGGAGAGACCAAGGTAGCCGAGCTGGCCCGATCATTAAGGGCGAACTCAGCCAACGGCAAAAATGACACCCAATCATCCTGGTCAGCAGAAACAAAACATCTCAGATAAGTTTCCAAGGTCTGATTGGTTCGTTCGGTCTGGCCATTAGTCTGAGGATGGAAGGCCGAGGAAAAAGATAGGTCAATGCCCATCCTACCACAAAAGGCTCGCCAGAACCTCGAGACAAACTGGGAACCTCTGTCAGAAACAATATTCTCAGGAATGCCATGCAAACGAACCACATGCTGGAAGAACAAAGGCACCAAATCAGAGGAGGAAGGCAATTGAACCAAGGGCACCAGATGGACCATTTTAGAAAAGCGATCACAGACCACCCAAATGACCGACATCTTTTGAGAAACGGGAAGGTCAGAAATGAAATCCATCGAAATATGTGTCCAAGGCCTCTTCGGGACCGGCAAGGGCAAAAGCAACCCACTGGCACGTGAACAGCAGGGCTTAGCCCTAGCACAAATTCCACAGGACTGCACAAAAGCACGCACATCCCGTGACAGAGATGGCCACCAGAAGGATCTAGCCACTAACTCTCTGGTACCAAAGATTCCTGGATGACCAGCCAGCACCGAACAATGAAGTTCAGAGATAACTTTACTAGTCCACCTATCAGGGACGAACAGTTTCTCGGCCGGACAACGATCAGGTTTATTAGCCTGAAATTTCTGCAACACTCTCCGCAAATCAGGAGAGATGGCAGACACAATGACTCCTTCCTTGAGGATACTCGCCGGCTCAGATAACCCCGGAGAGTCGGGCACAAAACTCCTAGACAGAGCATCCGCCTTCACATTTTTAGAGCCCGGAAGGTACGAAATCACAAAATCAAAACGAGCAAAAAATAACGACCAACGGGCCTGTCTAGGATTCAAGCGCTTGGCAGACTCGAGATAAGTAAGATTCTTATGATCAGTCAATACCACCACGCGATGCTTAGCTCCCTCAAGCCAATGACGCCACTCCTCGAATGCCCACTTCATGGCCAGCAACTCTCGGTTGCCCACATCATAATTACGCTCAGCAGCAGAAAATTTCCTGGAAAAGAAAGCACATGGTTTCAACACTGAGCAACCAGAACCTCTCTGTGACAAAACCGCCCCTGCTCCAATCTCAGAAGCATCAACCTCGACCTGGAACGGAAGAGAAACATCTGGTTGACACAACACAGGGGCACAGCAAAAACGACGCTTCAACTCCTGAAAAGCTTCCACGGCAGCAGAAGACCAATTAACCAAATCAGCACCCTTCTTGGTCAAATCGGTCAATGGTCTGGCAATGCTAGAAAAATTACAGATGAAGCGACGATAAAAATTAGCAAAGCCCAGGAATTTCTGCAGACTTTTCAGAGATGTCGGCTGAGTCCAATCCTGGATGGCCTGGACCTTAACCGGATCCATCTCGATAGTAGAAGGGGAAAAGATGAACCCCAAAAATGAAACTTTCTGCACACCGAAGAGACACTTTGATCCCTTCACGAACAAGGAATTAGCACGCAGTACCTGGAAAACCATTCTGACTTGCTTCACATGAGACTCCCAATCATCAGAGAAGATTAAAATGTCATCCAAGTAAACAATCAGGAATTTATCCAGATACTCACGGAAAATGTCATGCATAAAAGACTGAAAAACAGATGGAGCATTGGCAAGTCCGAACGGCATCACCAGATACTCAAAATGACCCTCGGGCGTATTAAATGCCGTTTTCCATTCATCTCCCTGCCTGATTCTCACCAGATTATACGCACCACGAAGATCAATCTTAGTAAACCAACTAGCCCCCTTAATCCGAGCAAACAAGTCAGATATCAATGGCAAGGGATACTGAAACTTAACAGTGATCTTATTAAGAAGGCGGTAATCAATACACGGTCTTAGCGAACCATCCTTTTTGGCTACAAAAAAGAACCCTGCTCCCAATGGTGATGACGATGGGCGAATATGTCCCTTCTCCAGGGATTCTTTCACATAACTGCGCATAGCGGTGTGTTCAGGCACGGACAAATTAAATAAACGACCCTTAGGGAATTTACTACCAGGAATCAAATTGATAGCACAATCACAATTCCTATGCGGAGGTAGGGCATCAGACTTGGGCTCTTCAAATACATCCTGAAAGTCAGACAAGAATTCTGGGATGTCAGAAGGAATGGATGACGAAATAGACAAAAATGGAACATCACCATGTACTCCCTGACAACCCCAGCTGGTTACCGACATAGAGTTCCAATCTAATACTGGATTATGGGTTTGTAGCCATGGCAACCCTAACACGACCACATCATGCAGATTATGCAGTACCAGAAAGCGAATAACTTCCTGATGTGCAGGAGCCATGCACATGGTCAGCTGGGCCCAGTACTGAGGCTTATTCTTGGCCAAAGGTGTAGCATCAATTCCTCTCAACGGAATAGGACACCGCAAAGGCTCCAAGAAAAATCCACAACGTTTAGCATAATCCAAATCCATCAGATTCAGGGCAGCGCCTGAATCCACAAACGCCATGACAGAATACGATGACAAAGAGCATATCAAGGTAATGGACAGAAGGAATTTGGACTGTACAGTACCAATGACGGCAGAGCTATCGAACCGCCTAGTGCGCTTAGGACAATTAGAAATAGCATGAGTGGAATCACCACAGTAGAAACACAGCCTGTTCAGACGTCTGTGTTCTTGCCGTTCAACTTTAGTCATAGTCCTGTCGCACTGCATAGGCTCAGGTTTACTCTCAGACAATACCGCCAGATGGTGCACAGATTTACGCTCGCGCAAGCGACGACCGATCTGAATGGCCAAGGACATAGACTCATTCAAACCAGCAGGCATAGGAAATCCCACCATGACATCCTTAAGAGCTTCAGAGAGACCCTTTCTGAACCAAGCCGCCAGTGCAGATTCATTCCACAGAGTGAGTACTGACCACTTCCTAAGTTTCTGACAATATACTTCTACATCATCCTGACCCTGGCATAAAGCCAGCAAATTTTTCTCAGCCTGATCCACTGAATTAGGCTCATCGTAAAGCAATCCAAGCGCCTGGAAAAACGCATCAACATTACTCAATGCAGGGTCTCCTGGCGCAAGAGAAAACGCCCAGTCCTGTGGGTCGCCGCGCAAAAAAGAAATAATAATCAAAACCTGTTGAATAGGATTACCAGAAGAATGAGGTTTCAAGGCCAGAAATAGCTTACAATTATTTTTGAAGCTCAGGAACTTAGTTCTGTCACCAAAAAACAAATCAGGAATAGGAATTCTTGGTTCTAGCATAGATTTCTGATCAATTGTATCTTGAATCTTTTGTACATTTATAACGAGATTATCCATTGAGGAGCACAGAGCCTGAATATCCATGTCCACAGCTGTGTCCTGAAGCACTCTAATGTCTAGGGGAAAAAAAAAAAAAACTGAAGACAGAGCTGAGGAAAAAAAAATGATGTCAGGACTTCTTTTTTCCCTCTATTGAGAATCATTGGTTTGGCTCCTTGTACTGTTATGCTGTGCTATCAGGCAACACAGTGTGCAGTAATCAGCGCACATACAGTGATATGGCAATAAACCAAAAACAATAGAACAAGCTCTGAGACGTGGAATCTCTGCAGACTGCAATACCTGAACCTATCCTCACACAACTAAAAGCAGCAGTGGATTGCGCCTAACACTACCTATGCAACTCGGCACTGCCTGAGGAGCTGACTAGCCTGAAGATAGAAATACAAGCCTGACTTGCCTCAGAGAAATACCCCAAAGGAATAGGCAGCCCCCCACATATAATGACTGTTAGCAAGATGAAAAGACAAAACGTAGGAATGAAATAGATTCAGCAAAGTGAGGCCCGATATTCTAGACAGAGCGAGGATAGCAAAGAGAACTATGCAGTCTACAAAAAACCCTAAAGCAGAACCACGCAAAGGAGGCAAAAAGACCCACCGTGCCGAACTAACGGCACGGCGGTGCACCCTTTGCGTCTCAGAGCTTCCAGCAAAAGAGAATAGCACAGCTGGACAGAAAAAACGGAAACAAAAACAAAGTAACACTTATCTAGCAGAGCAGCAGGCCACAGGAAAGATGCAGTAGCTCAGATCCAACACTGGAACATTGACAAGGAGCCAGGAAGACAGACTCAGGTGGAGTTAAATAGCAAGGCAGCCAACGAGCTCACCAAAACACCTGAGGGAGGAAGCCCAGAGGCTGCAATACCACTTGTGACCACAGGAGTGAATTCAGCCACAGAATTCACAACAAGGTAGCCTGACTGCCATTAGGTACCGAGATGAGATCCTCAGACCCCTTGTCAGACCATATGCTGGTGCAGTTGGCCCTGGGTTCCTCCTAATGCAGGAGAATGCCAAACCTCATCTGACTGGAGTGTTCCTGCAAAATGAAGGCATTGAAGCTATGGACTGGCCCACCCGTTCCCCAGTCCTGATTCTGATTGAACACATCTGGGACATCATGTCTCGCTCCATCCACCAATGTCACGTTGCACCACAGACTGTCCAGGAGTTGACGGATGTTTTAGTTCAGGTCTGGGAGAAGATCCCTCAGGAGGCCATCTGCCGCCTCATCAGGAGCAGGTCCAATGCATTGTAAGGTTGTACAGGTGTCGGGGTCGTCACGACAATGCCCTTCCTTCACCAGTCATTCCAAATCAGAATAAAAGCATTGGTACCGGATAAGAATGAGTCAGACAAAGGCTGGTTCAAACTCATTGCATGCTCGTGTGTCTACATAGTGTAGCAACGTCACAGCAACTGACTTTATTTCCTGATGCACAACATTATATGATCTATTGGGGGAAGGTGTGCAGAGGGCGGGGTTAGGCGGGGTTTAAGCAATGTATCTAGTATTCAGTCCTTCTGGTTGGTCTGACGTCATATGATGGATCCTCCTTCCTCCACGTCACTTTAAGTTTCCATTTCTCCAGCAACGATACTTTAGCTTCAGAAACGAAAGTAGATTCTTGGCAAGAACAAAAACTAAGGCAAAGGTGAATACTGGCAGCCATCTTAAATACAGTTAAATTTGCATTAGTAAGCATGAAGGGAAAACTTATTGTTTCACAGCATAAGAATATAAAAGTACAAAAGAGTATAAAGATATATATTTTCACCTTGACACAGGCACGTGGAGGCCACACACACCCTACTGAGCATCATTTCTTTGCGTTGAGGCATTTCCACTGAAGTTAGATCAGCCTGTAATTTGATTTTCCACTTTGATTTTGAGTATCGTTCCAAATCCAGGCCTGCATTAGTTAAAAAATTTGATATCAATTGATGATTTTTGTGTGATTTTGTTGTCAGCACATTCAACTTTCTACAGAACAAAGTATTCAATGTGAATATTTAATTCATTCAGATCTAGGATGTATTATTTGAGTGTTCCCTTTATTTTTTTGAGCAGTGTATAATTCTTATTGGCTAGTAGCGACATCTCACTGTATTGGACTTAGTCGTTTTTCCTCTAATCCCACTTTTGATTTTACGGTGATATCAAACATGCATAGATTTTTGTTTTCTACTAAAGTGATGCAAAAAAAATTCAGAATGTTGTAAAAAATGTATGTATTGAGTTGCCATTTTCCAAGACCCATAACATTTTTGTTTTTCTGTTGATGGGGCTGAGTGAGGGCTTGTTTTTTGCGTGTTGAGCTGAGGTTTTTCTTGGTAATCATTTTGAGTACTTATCATGCTTTGATTGCTTATGATTTCATTTTTTATGGGGGGTGAGATGACCAAAAAAATTCTAATTTATTTTCCTCTTAATGACCTTTACTAATCAGGTTTATTAGTCCCATATTTTAATAGATCAAACTTTTAGGAGCACGTTGATACCAAATATGTATATTTTTTTCCTTCCTTTAATTTTAATGGGGTAGGAGGGGTGATGTGAACTTTCATAACTTTTTTTAAAATTTTCTATTTTTTTTTTACATTTTTTATTAGTCCACTTAGTATTGAAGTATATAGGGAAGATCTTGGTCACCTAGGAAGCTCAGCCTATGGCGGTTTCACAGGTGGACCAAGATTACGGCAAAGGAGGTCTTTAGCAGACCTTCGGCTGTCATAGTAAGACATTGATTTCTTGCAATCTTATCGCCGGGGGTCACTGGCACCTTCCATTTAAATGATGCTTTTTGAGACTAGTTTTCAGAAGGTTGACTTTTCCTGAAATCATGGGTCATATGAATAGCCGTGGTATCAACACTACAACATGACTTGGGGGACCCTGATTTGGAGAGCTTCTGCTCAGTTTCTGTTGACCTTCTGCTTACAAAACTCTTCGAAAAAGTCTGCACATAACCACTGAGCGGAAACATCCCAAATCCTTTTCTAAGAGTTGAAACTCCTCAAATACTTTGAAATTCTACTATAAAAATCAAGGATATGTGCATATGATGGC